>NC_084922.1:32638957-33263957 GCF_958298935.1 Phragmites australis
GGAGGGAATACGCACGGAGGCCGTGCAGGAGCAAGAAGAAGCCGCCCGTTTGGTCGAGACATCGTGGCGACGGGCCGCCGAGGTACTCGCCAGGGAGAGGTTGGTGCGGGCTCGGGAGGAGGCAATCCTGTCTCGCGAGAGGACGGTGGAGGCCTCCCAGGCGAACTTAGCCGGCCAGAAGGATGAGGTTGAGCAGAGCCGCACCGAGCTCCAGCGTCGGGAGGAGGAGCTCCAGCGTCGGGAGGAGGACGTCGCGATCCGCGAGACCGACGTTGGCATCACGATGACGGCTTTGGACGCCCGGGAGGAGCTACTGACCCGCCGGGAGGCGAAGGCTGCCGAGGCGTCGGAGGCCTTAGCTGCTCAGGAGGAGCGGGCCACCATGTGGGAGTCAGAGCTGACTGCCCGGGAGTAGGCCCTCTATGCCCTCACCGAGCAGGTGAAGCAGAAGCAGGCCGAAGTCCCGACGTCCGGCGCCGCCCCGACCAGCACGACCGAGGGACAGAGCCTGGAGGAGCGGCTGCACATCATGAAGGACGAGCTCGAGACCGTCATTACCGAACGGACCAATGTGAAGCTGATGATGGAAGACATCCTTCAGCAAGCACGGAGGTCCGTGAGAGTGGCCGGCCTCGGGCGAGTCCACGTGGGAGCGAAGGGGATGGGCATCGACCACATGGCCCTCGGCTTCGAGAAAATCAGCCAGCGACTCGAGGTGCTTCCTCAGGCCGTGCAGGAGCTAGCTGCCCGGGAAGGGCGTGGCCTGGCCCAAGCGGTGGTCGAGCACATCCTGGCCTGCTACCGGAGGCGGGATCCGAACTTCTCGTTGGAACCAGCTCGGGAAAGGGTGGTTGAGGCCGAGGAGGAGGCCGCCTGGGAAGCTGTCCGGGGCATCGCCGCCGAGGTGGCGGCTTGTTTCATGCGGGAGCCGCCGCCGTCTCCGGACCCGGGGAGCAGCGGCGAGGAGGCCCCGCTACCTTCTGAGCCCGACGATTCCAACTTAGATTAGGCTTTTGTAATTTTCTTTTTCTTTGACTTGATGTAAATATGGGAGTGATCCCTCAGAATAGCTTGATGAAGTTTCTGTTCCTTTTACTTGATGTCCCGAGGAGTACTTAGTCAGACTGAGCTCGACCTTTACCTCCCCGAGAACGAAGTCGCCCTGACCACTCTTTGCGCGTTCAGCCCCCGAGCCCTCGCGAGTCCGCAGCGGCTAAGTCAAGAGACAAAGGCACGGACTTCCTTGCTCGAGAGATAGGTCGATCCAGCACGGAGCACGCCACGACCACTGAACACTTTCCCATTTTGCGACCACTCAAACAGGTAGACTGGAGACACGTGCGGGCGGAAATGCGACTAAGAGTCCCCACGGTTTGGTGGTGCCCGGGCTAGGACGGACCGGACTGAGCACCGACAGCCCGCCCCCAGGGTCTAGGCTCCCGATCGCTCTTTGCTCGAGCGGTGAGATTATCCGAGAACCCTAGAGGCTCGGTAGTGCCCGGGGCCTTTTAAGCGGACCGAACACCACGATCACCATGAAGGACTTCGGTCAGACATCGTCGTTCATACGGTACACCTTTCTACTGTCCGTTCTGTCGTTCCGGGAAAAGCGGACACGTGGCAGGGTTTTGTGCGCGAGGAGACCATCTCGCCGAACAGATTAGAATACGAGGGCCCCGAGGATAACTCGGGAACAATATATTAATGAATGTAAATTCGTATGAATTTAACCACTAACCGAACAGCTGTCAGCTTTTCGGCCGACCGATCCAGGAGAGGTATGCGCTCTGAGCTCGGGGTGCTCGGGAACTTGGTTCCTTCGGCTGGAGCGCCCGAGCACTGGGGAGCGTGATGGGGAGCCCAGGACCAGGCGATCCCGACCACTCATGCCTGAGCAGTAGGACCACCCGAGGACCCCTAGGCCTGAGTAGCGACCTGGGCACTGAGGCCCTTGGGGTTGAGCTGCTTTTTGCTTTTGATTGTTGGTCTGTGATTCAAGAAAAATAGAAAGATTCTTTGCTTGTTGCGCTCTGTTAGTGCGCTACTTATTATAGGCTGCTCTCGTTTTCGACCCAAGACCTCTCGAATACCCGGATCGGCGGACTATACAGGCAGAGGCATAACTCAGAGGTCCTATGGTTCAGTAGCGCCCGGGTACGACAGACCAGAGCGAGCACCGACAGCCCGCCCCTGGGGCCTAGGCTCCGGACTACTCTTTGCTCGAGCGATAGGATTACTCGAGAACCCCAGGGACACGGTGATGCCCGGGGGATTGCCACGACACCGAACACCACAGCTTACCACGACAGACATAAGTCAGCGGCAACTGCCCGCGCGTACATCGATCGAGATTCTTTTATCAATAGGGAAAATGAGAGTGCAAAAATTTTCTCGCACAATCGAGCATCTCACCAGACAGATTAAACAACTGGTTTCCAAAAAAAAAAATTTGATATAAGAACTGGACATTGATAACATATATATTGTATTGACAATTTTTACAAGACTGGGTGACTTACCCGGTTAGTGGTAGCCCTCGGTCAACTTGGGCGGGGGGAAGCTCTCGGCCTGGTTGACCTGAGCACGCATACATGCCATCTACGGGAAGAATTTGCGCAGATGCTTGATGTTCCACGCGTTGGGAAGCTGCTGCCCGTGCTCCGCAGTCAGCCGAAAGGAGCCTTCTCGCGGGACAACGATCACGGTAAAGGCGCATTCCCACATAGGGGGACAGTTTATTCCTTCCTTCGCGCGATTGGACGCGTCGAAGAACTAGATCCCCTACCTCGAGAGACCGGGCCCGGATGTGACGCTGAAGATAGCGCCGCAGGCTTTGCTGGTAGCGGGCTGCTTGGACGGCGGCACGCCGTCGGCGCTCTTCCAAGTAGTCGTCGTCGTCGCGCCTTCGCTGTTTCTGTTCGCCTTGAGAGTAGGCATGCATCCGAGGGGAGCCTAGAGTGAGCTTGGAGGGGAGGACCGCCTCAGCGCCGTACACAAGGAAGAAAGGAGTCTTCCACGTAGCGTGACTTGGCGTGGTCCGATTGGTCCATAGCACGGCAGGCAGCTCGTTGATCCACCCTTTCCTGTGCTTTGCGAGCACGTTGTAGGTCCGGGTTTTGAGCCCCTTCAGTATCTTCGCGTTGGCGCGCTCGACCTGCCCATTGCTCCGAGGTCCTCGCAGTTGTCCCCGAACAGGGCACTTGTGAACTAAGTGCTATTGTCGGTGATGATTCAGTTCGGGACACCGAAGCGACTGGTGATACCGCGGATGAATCGGAGCGCCGTGTTCTTGGTCACCTTGACGACTGGAACCGTCTCCGGCCACTTGGTGAACTTGTCGAAGGCGACATAGAGGTACTCATAGCCCTCGATTGCTCGGGGAATGGACCTAGAATGTCCAGTCCCCAGATTGCGAAAGGCCACGACAGGGGGATGGTTTGAAGAGCCTGAGTTGGCTGGTGAATCTGCTTTGCGTGAAACTGGCACGCCCTGCAGCGCCGAACAAGCTCGGAATTATCCTGAAGGGCTGTAGGCCAGTAGAAACCTTGTCGGAAGGCCTTCCCGACCAATGTCTGGAACGATGCATGGCCACCGCACTCGCCCTCGTGGACCTCAGCGAGAAGCTCGCCGCCTTCTTCCTGGGTGATGCATTTCAGGAGGACATCGTCTGCGCCACGTCGTTAGAGATCCCCATCTACCATGGCATAGCGTTTGGATTGCCGAGCAATTTTTTCAGCAGAGGCATCATCCCCGGGGAGGAACTTTTCTTTCAAGTACCATCGGGTCTCGTCCATCCACGAGGCATCTTGAGAACAGCCAGCAAGCGCAGCGCACTCGCTGGGCGGCGGCACCCTGTCGGGGCTTCCCACTGAGGGCGCCGCCGGGGTCCCTTGAATTGGGCTCGAGGTTTCCCCTTCGTTTTTTCGGCAGGTAGGACGGAAGGCTGTGTGAGTCTTTCTTCAAAGACCCCGGCAGGGATGCGCGCACGGGAAGAGGCTTGGCGAGAGAGGTCATCGGCCAGAGCGTTGTCGTGGCGAGAGATGTACCGCAGCTCCAGGCCGTCGAAGTGCCTCTCCAGCTTCCTGACTGCCGCCACGCACGCCGCCATTTGAGGATCCGTGCACTGATATTCTTTCGACACCTGGTTGACCACCAGCTGGGAGTCTCCCTTTACCAGGAGGCGACGAATCCCGAGGCCCACCACGGCCCAGAGGCCAGCGATGAGGCCCTCATATTCCGCCATATTGTTGGTTGCTCGGAACTGCAGCTGCACGACGTATCGGAGTTCTTCACCCGTTGGGGAGGTGAGAACCACTCCGGCCCCCGCACCTTTCAGCGTGAGGGAACCGTCGAAGTGCATAATCCAGAACCCAGGCGCGTCGTGCCCGGGATATGCGGAAATTTCTTCTTGGTTGACATCGGGGACGGGCATCCACTCTGTCACGAAGTCAGAGAGCGCATGGCTTTTGATTGCCTGGCGGTTGACAAAGTGCAGGTCGAACTCCGCCAGCTCCACCGCCCACTTGACGACGCGTCCAGTGCCTTTTCGGTTTCGGAGGATGGGCCCAGTGGGTACGTGGTAACCACCGAGACTTTGTGCGCCTGGAAGTAGTGGCGTAGCTTCCAGGAAACAACGAGCACGGCGTAGAGCAGCTTTTGGGCTTGGGCGTATCTTGTCTTGGTATCCTAGAGGACTTCACTGACGAAGTATACCGGTCGCTGTACACGGCGGGCCTGTACTGCGGCTTCACCCGAGGGCCTGCCGCAGCCCCCGAGCTCGGCGACGTGGTCGGGGATGGCCAGGTGCTCGGGCTCGACTCACTGGTCGGGAGGAGCCAAGTGCTCGGGCTCGGGCTCGACCCCCTGCTCGGGAGGAGCCGAGTGCTCGGGCTCGACCGCCTGCTCGGGGGGAGCCGAGAGGACTGGGAGTGCTCGGGGGCGGTCGGGAGCTGGGACCCAGCATCTTGCCCCGAGCACTCGTCGCGTTCCACCACCAGTACCATGCTCACGACCTGAGGAGTGGCCGATACGTAGAGTAGTAGTGGCTCGCCCTCGGAGGGGGCCACCAGTACGGGCGGCGAGGTGAGGTACTTCTTTAGATCACGGAAGGCTTGCTCGGCCTTCGGCGTCCAGTCGAAACGACCGGTCTTCTTCAGAAGCTTGAAGAGGGGGAGTCCTCGCTCCCCAAGTTTGGAGATGAAGCGCCCGAGGGCCGCCATGCAGCCGGCGAGACGCTGAACCTCCTTGAGTCGAGCCGGGGGTCGCATATGCTCGATTACCCGGATCTTCTCTGGGTTGGCATCGATCCCTCGGCTGGAGACCAACAAACCGAGGAGCTTGCCCGCAGGCACCCCGAAGACGCACTTCTCGGGGTTGAGCTTCAGGCGGGTAGTGCGGAGACTGTTGAAAGTCTCGGCAAGATCTTCAAGCAGGGTGGCACGGTTTCGGGATTTGACCACGAGATCGTCGATGTAGGCCTCGACGTTGCGGCGAACCTGCGAGTCAAGGGTGATGCGGATAGCGCGTTGGAAAGAAAACCCATCGTTACGCAAGCCAAAAGGCATCGATACATAGCAATAAGTCCCCACCGGAGTGGTAAAAGAATTTTTTTTCTTTTTCCTCTATGGCCATGCGAATCTGGTGATAACCAGAGTTTGCATCTAAAAAATATAAAAGATCACATCTCGCGGTTGCATCTACAATCTGATCTACGCGGGGTAAAGGGAAATGATGTTTTGGGCAAGCCTTGTTTAGATCGGTGTAGTCGACGCATGTGCGGAGCTTGTCATTGGCTTTCGGGACGATAACTGGGTTTGCCAGCCACTTGGGGTGGAGGACTTCTCGGATGAATCCGGCGTCAAGGAGGTTACTGACTTGCTCCCGGATGAACTACTGGCGCTCGGGCGTCTGCCGTCGGACTTTCTGCTTCACCGGGTGTGCTCGATCACCTCCCTAGGGATCCCGGGACAATCGGACGGCTGCCATGCAAACACGTCGATGTTAGCCCGGAGGAAGGCGACGAGCGCGCTTTCCTATTTGTCGCTTAGGTCACCGCTGATTTGGACGACCTGGGAGGCGTCTTCGCCCACCACAACCTCCTTCGTAGGAACGGAGGCATCGGCAGCGAGTCGGGGTTTGGATGAAGAGGGTCTCGGGCCCCCTGGACGACCTTCGACCTCAGCCCGAGCTGAGACCAAGGCCGAGTATAACTGCTCAGCGCAGGAGATGGCGCTGCTGGTCTCGGTAGACACAAAGATGGGGCCCGCCGGGCCCGGCATCTTAACCGTGAGGTACGCGCAGTGCGTGGCCACCATGAAACGAGCGAGCGTCGGGCGCCAGAGGATGGCGTTGTAGGGGAGGGGGAGCTCCACGACGTCGAAGATGACGTTCTGCGTCCGGAAGTTGTCCCGGTGAAGCAGAAAGTCCGGCAGCAGGCGCCCGAGCGCCAGGAGTTCATCCGGAAGCAAGTCAGTAACCTCCTTGATGCCGGATTCATCCGAGAAGTCCTCTACACTGAGTGGCTGGCAAACCCAGTCATCGTCCCGAAGGCTAATGGCAAGCTTCGCATGTGCGTGGACTACACCGACCTAAACAAGGTTTGTCTAAAAGATCCTTTTTCTTTATCCCGCATAGATCAGATTGTAGATGCAACCGCGGGATGTGACTTTTTTTGTTTTTTAGATGCAAATTCTGGTTATCACCAGATTCGTATGGCCATAGCGGATGAAGAAAAAACTTCTTTTACCACTCCGGTGGGGACTTATTGCTATGTATCGATGTCTTTTGGCCTGCGCAACGCTGGGTCTTCTTTCTAGCGCGCTATCCGCATCACCCTTGACTCGCAGGTTGGCCGCAACGTCGAGGCCTACATCAACGATCTCGTGGTCAAGTCCCGAGACCGCGCCACCCTGCTTGAAGATCTTGCCGAGACATTCAACAGTCTCCGCACTACCCGCCTGAAGCTCAACCCCGAGAAGTGCGTCTTCGGGGTGCCTGCGGGCAAGCTCCTCAGTTTCTTGCTCTCCAGCCGAGGGATCGAGGCCAACCCAGAGAAGATCCGGGCCATCGAGCAGATGTGACCCCCGGCTCGACTCAAGGAGGTTCAGCGTCTCGCCGGCTGCATGGCGGCCCTCAGGCGCTTCATCTCCAAACTTGGGGAGCGAGGACTCCCCCTCTTCAAGCTTCTGAAGAAGACCGGTCGTTTCGACTGGACGCCGGAGGCCGAGCAGGCCTTCCGCGATCTGAAGAAGTACCTCACCTCGCCACCCGTACAGGTGGTCCCCTTCGAGGGCGAGCAACTACGGCCCTACGTATCGGCCACTCCTCAGGTCGTGAGCATGGTACTGGTGGTGGAGCGCGATGAGTGCTCGGGGCAAGATGCTGGGTCTCAGCTCCCGGCCCCCCCGAGCACTCCCCAGTACTGTCAGCTCCCTTCGAGCAGGGGGTCGAGCCCGAGCACTTGGCTCCTCCCGACCAAGGAGTCGAGCCCGAGCACTTGGCTCCTCCCGACCAGTGAGTCGAGCCCGAGCACCCGACCAGCCCCGATCACGTCGCCGAGCTCGGGGGCTGTGACAGGCCCTCGAGTGAAGCCGTAGTTCGGGCCCGCCGTGTACAGCGACCGGTGTACTTCGTCAGTGAAGTCCTCCGGGATGCTAAGACAAGATACCCCCAAGCACAGAAGCTGCTCTACGCCGTGCTCGTTGCTTCCCGGAAGCTGCGCCACTACTTTCAGGCGCACAAGGTCTCAGTGGTTACCACGTACCCACTGGGCCCATCCTCCGGAACCGAGAAGGCACCGGGCGCGTCGTCAAGTGGGCGGTGGAGCTGGCGGAGTTCGACCTGCACTTTGTCAGCCGCCAGGCGATCAAAAGCCAGGCGCTCTCTAACTTCGTGGCAGAGTGGACGCTCGTCCCTGAGGTCGACCAAGAAGATATTTCCTAATATCTCGGGTACGATGCGTCCGGGTACTGGATTATGCACTTCGACAGTTCCCTCACCCTGAAAGGCGCGGGGGTTGGAGTGGTTCTCACCTCCCCAACGGGTGAAGAACTCCGGTACGTCGTGCAGTTGCTTCGAGCAACCAACAACATGGCGGAATATGATGGCCTCATCGCTGGCCTCCGAGCCGCGGTGGGCCTCGGGATTCGTCGCCTCCTAGTCAAGGGAGACTCCCAGGTGGTGGTCAACTTGGTATCGAAAGAATATCATTGCACGGATTCTCAAATGGCGGCGTATGTGGCGGCAGTCAGGAAGTTGGAGAGGCACTTTGACGGCCTGGAGCTGCGGTACATCTCTTGCTGCGACAACGCTCTGGCCGATGACTTCTCTCGCCTGGCCTTTTCCCGTGCGCGCGTCCCTGCCGGGGTCTTTGAAGAAAGACTCACACGGCCTTCCGTCCTGCATGCCGAACAGGACGAAGGGGAAACCTCGAGCCCAATTCAGGGGACCCCGGCGGCGCCCTCAGTGGGAAGCCCCGACAGGGTGCCGCCGCTCGGCGAGTACGCTGCGCTTGCTGGTTGTTCTCAAGATGCCTCGTGGATGGACGAGATCCGAGTGTACTTGAAAGAAAAGTTCCTCCCCGGGGATGATGCCTCTGCTGAAAGAATTGCTCGGCAGTCCAAACGCTTTGCTATAGTAGATGGGGATCTCTACCGGCGTGGCGCAGGCGGCGTCCTTTTGAAATGCAACACCCGGGCAGAAGGCGGCGATCTTCTCGCTGAGGTCCACGAGGGCGAGTGCGGTGGCCATGTATCGTTCCAGACATTGGTTGGGAAGGCCATCCGGCAAGGTTTATACTGGCCTACAGCCCTTCAGGATGCTTCCGAGCTGGTTCGGCGCTGCAGGGCGTGCCAGTTCCATGTAAAGCAGATTCACCAGCCAGCTCAGGCTCTTCAAACCATCCCCTTGTCATGGCCTTTCGCGGTCTGGGGGCTGGACATTCTAGGTCCATTCCCCCTAGTAATCGGGGGCTATGAGTACCTTTATGTCGCCATCGACAAGTTCACCAAGTGGCCGGAGGCGATTCCAGTCGTCAAGGTGACCAAGAACACGACGCTCCAGTTCATCCGCGGTATCACCAGTCGCTTCGGTGTCCCGAACCAAATCATCATCGACAATGGCACTCAGTTCACAAGTGCCCTGTTCGGGGACAACTGCGAGGATCTCGGCATCAAGCTCTGCTTCACCTCTGTCCCTCATCTTTGGAGCAATGGGCAGGTCGAGCGCGCCAACTCGGAGATACTGAAGGGGCTCAAAACCCGGACCTACAACATGCTCGCAAAGCACGGGAAAGGGTGGATCGACGAGTTGCCTGCCGTGCTATGGGCCAATCGGATCACGCCAAGTCGCGCTACCGGGGAGACTCCTTTTTTACTTGTGTACGGCATTGAGGCGGTCCTCCCCTCCGAGCTCACTCTAGGCTCCCCTCGGGTGCATGCCTACTCTGAAGGCGAACAGGAACAGCGAAGGCGCGATGACGTCGACTACTTGGAAGAGCGCCGGCGTCGTGCCGCCATCCGAGCAGCCCGCTACCAGCAAAGCCTGCGGCGCTATCTTCAGCGTCACATCCGGGCCCGGTCTCTCGAGGTGGGGGATCTAGTTCTCCGACACGTCCAATAGCGCGAATGAAGGAATAAACTGTCCCCTATGTGGGAAGTCCCCTTTACCGTGATCGGTGTCCTGCGAGAAGGCTCCTTTCGGCTAGCTGCGGAGGACGGGCAGCTGCTTCCCAACGCGTGGAACATCGAGCATCTGCGCAAATTCTTCCCGTAGATGGCATGTATGCGTGCTCAGGTCAACCAGGCCGGGGGCTTCCCCCCCCCCCCCCCCGCCCAAGTTGACCAGGGGCTACCACTAACCGGGTAAGTCACCCAATCTTGTAAAAATTGTCAATACAATATATATGTTATCAATGTCCAGTTCTTATGTAAAATTTTATTTTTTCTGGAAACCATATGTTTAATCTATCTGATGAGATGCTCGATTGTGCGAGAAAAAATTTGCTCTCTTATTTTTTCCGATGATAAAAGAATCTCGATCGGTATGCGCGCGGGCTGTTGCTGCTGACTTATGTCTGTCGTGGTAGGCTGTGGTGTTCGGTGTCTTGGCAGTCCCCCGGGCATCACCAAGTCCCTGGGGTTCTCGGGTAATCCTATCACTCGAGCAAAGAGTAGTCCGGAGCCTAGGCCCCAGGGGCAGGCTGTCGGTGCTCGGTATGGTCTGTCATACCCGGGCGCCACTGAACCATAGGACCTATAGGTTATGCCTCTGCCTGTGTAGTCCGCCGGTCTGGGTATTCGAGAGGTCTCGGGTCGAAAACAAGAGCAGCCTATAATAAGTACCGTACTAATAGAGCGCACCAAGCAAAGAATTTTTCTATTTTTCTCGAATCACAGATCAACAATCAAAAGCCAAAGCAGCTCGACCTCGAGGGCCTCAGTGCCCAGGTCGCTGCTCGGGCCTAGGGGTCCTCGGGTGGTCCTACTGCTCAGGCATGAGTGGTCGGGATCGCCTGGTCCCGGGCTCCCCATCACGCTCCCCAGTGCTCGGGCGTTCCAGCCGAAGGAACCATGTTCCCGGGCACCCCGAACTCGAAGCGCATACCTCTCCTGGATCGGTCGGCCGAAAAGCTAACAGCTGTCCGGTGAGTGGTTAAATTCATACGAATTTACATTCATTAATATATTGTTCCCGAGTTATCCTCGGGGCCCTCGTATTCTAATCTGCTCGGCGAGATGGTCTCCTCGCGCACAAAACCCTGCCACGTGTCCGCTTTTCTCGGAACGACAGAACGGACAGTAGTAAGGTGTACCGTACGAACGGTGATGTCTGACCGAAGTCCTTCATGGTGATCGTGGTGTTCGGTCCGCTTAAAAGGCCCCGGGCACTTCCGAGCCTCTAGGGTTCTCGGGTAATCTCACCGCTCGAGCAAAGAGTGGTCGGGAGCCTAGACCCTTGGGGCGGAATGTCGGTGCTCGGTCCGATACGTCCTAGCCTGGGTACCACCAAACCGTGGTGACTCTTGGTCGCATTTCCGCCCGCACGTGTCTCCAGTCTACCTGTTTGAGTGGTCGCAAAATGGGAAAGTGTTCACTGGTCGTGGCGTGCTCCGTCGCAGGGTTAACTTCTGTCGTAGGGATCCTAAGTGATGGGCTCCACTTCTTCGCTGGAGCTGGAACCGGTGCGTTGGAGACAATGTCCTCCTACCATCTTTTCTGCAGCAAACAAAGTGGATTCAGGGATGCACTCCCCCTACTTAGCGCATCAGCTGTCGGAGGATGAACTCCACAAGCGGGGATCCGGAGGGACCCCTTTGAAATTCAACCGGGGGGATGATTCTGAATCTGCCTCGTACGTGAAATAAATGGGAGTAAATGAGATGCATGTGGGTTGGATGATCAGATGCAGGAGGAAATAAATGCTAAGGGGTTTTTAGACAGGTTCGGGCCGCATGGAACGTAATACTCTACTCCTGTGTGTATGCTATAAATGCTTACGGAATGGCTCTCTGACGATCTCGTGTTACAAGGATGTTTGTCTAAATCTAGAGCTTCGTGAGCTTGTCTCGGTCTTGAGCCGTTGTCTCCTGTGTGTCTCGATCTTCTTCGTTCGGTCTATCGATCCAGAGTCTTTATTCTCCGGGGAGCCCGCCCCTCTTTTATACCCTGTCGGGCCGGTAGTTTGCCTAGAAAGGATGGCGCGAGTTCCGAGGCGCCATAAATGGAAAGCAACCATCATGGGCTACAGCTTGATGTTACGGGGAGGGTTGACAACGCGCCCCCGTTTGGTCTTGTCGTCATCATCCTGCTTTTCGGCGGGTGCTGTGGGGAGGGCCCACCGGGCAGCCACTGAGCACCCCGCGTGCCCGCCCGGTCAAAGCGAGCATGACACAACAGAGTGGCAGGCGATATGCCTCGAGCCCTGCGACGTTATCATGAGGCACGCCGGATGACGCGCGATGGGACCTGCGCATTAAATGTCCCCACACCTCTCTGCCAGGGAGTGGCAGGAACTGACAGCAAGCGTGGGGGGAGTGGTTGAAAGTGACAGGCCACGCAAGGTCCCCACAAGGGTCTTAAATGCAACATCGGGTCTCTCACCAATTGATACCTCACTGCTGAGCCCTTGTGGAGACCACCGGTGAAGGACTTCTCGGGCCCTCGGGGAACTGTGAGTGCTCGGGGACTATTGTTCATAGCCTCGCGCGCTCTCTCCCGGATATGCCCTTTCTTGGTCCTCGGGGAACTCGGGTGCTCGGGGGCCACTGTTCATGGCCCTGAGCGCCCTCGCTCAAAATTGTGTCTACTCAGGTCATCGGGGATCACTGTTCATGGCCTCGAGCGTCCTCTCCTGGTTGCTATAAACCCTCATGTTACACATGAGCCTTAGATATCGCATGCGCTCCCACATGTAGGACTTGTGCAGCGTCGAATCAGGACATCTGGCCAGCCCATTATATCACATATGATGTTGTCCAGGAGGCTTCATCCCACATAATCAGTGATGCCGCCTGCAGAAGCTTAGTCGTCCCACTCTGCTTTGTGAAACTATAGAAACCCCCATCATCAATGGTCAAAGGTATCTTGAATCACGAGTGTGCGGTTCTTCCTTCAGGCATTAGAGAAGCGGCAACACCAGACGTAGCCGTTGCCATTGCGATCTTCCCCTGGCCGCGGACCATAGCAAGTAGTGCCTGATAAAGAAAAGTCTTCCATATGCCTCTCGGGCCATCAATGAAGAATAGGCCTCCTTCGCCGCTGTTAACCGCGGTTAGAATCTCGTTGTAGGTGACCCTCTGCTTGACATTGAGGGAGTTAGATAAGGTTGTGTGCTCATGGTCCACATTGAGCATAGACTCCTTAAATATCTCCCTCGGCACATCATTTGCCATGTCAAGTGCCTCGTCGATATCAGGTTGAGGGAATGATCTTATATACTTCCCTATCAACTGCAGCATGTTCCTAACATCTATCAAAACCTTCTACTCGATCGTTTGTGTGCATTGATCGATGCGGCGGTAGTCATCTGACATTGCCTCATGGTGTTTGTTCTAGAGGCCACACATGTCGCTAGGCTCATAAAATACTAATATTGTTGCAAAGAGCCTTCGGAGCGACGATGGCATTTGGAACAACTCAACCTCTGTGAGGCACTTGTTCAGCGTATTGTCTGTCTCAATCAAACCCCTTCCTCTCCGTGGCATCACGGAAGAACGGTAGGATCTCACCATCAACTGTCCTTAGGTCCTCATAGGATGTGCTGCCTATTACGTGGTTCAGGAGAACCCAGAGGTAGTAACGTTCCCCCTCAGCCGGATGGGCCATCACAATTCTATCGACTTGTCCGCCACGTTTCCTCGATTGCCAAAACTTTCTATTTTTCTCTGTTTGCCAAGTAAACCACTCGAGGAAGTCACGGTAGAGGATGCCTCTTGCTTGCTTGTATACTCTGTTTGCCTCAAAATACTATATCAGCATTGACTTCTAGGCATAATCATGGTCGAGCACCTCTTGTATGTCCTGGCCCCCCTCCCCCCACGATACGAAACTATGTGCATGTTAGGGAGATAAAGTTGCAGTTGCATCACAGGTAGAGAGTTCTTGCTCAAGTCAAAGCTGTATATCCTCCACAAGGCTTCAGGGGGAGGGGGTAACCCACCTCGCCTCCCTGTATTGCTTGATCTCATCGATGTAATTGTTGTCGATCTCGTTCACAGATACGAACGCTTGGTCATGACCCTTGTATATGTACTTGAACAGGTACTTGACAGCCTTTATGCTCGAGCAGACCTCAACATTGAGGTGACAGTGAACAACCGCAAGAGGTAAGGGTTGTAAGAGACGATCGACCTGTTGTCTAGATGGCATTTTTGAACTGTTGCATGGTGACCATCATCACTTCTCCTGTACACTGGGTATGTAGTCTACATCAAGATCGGGTTGAATATCCATGACCTAATCTGGAATTTGTAGCATCAGTTCCTCATAGAGACGCACAACTTGCTATTTGAATTTGCGCGGAGCGTAGGATGACAGATGCTAGTGCGAGATATAAACGAATGCAAATGCAAAACCCATCTAAAAATATTAATTGTGCGAGAATATCAACCTGGATCCTTGTTATTGTTACCCCGAGCTGCATGAGTCACCCTAATCGTATCCATGTCGTATCCATGGATACGTCAACCTTTGGGATATCATGATGCCAACAAATTTTGCCTCTCGTGAAGAAGAGAGGATACAACAGGGGTCATAGCATGCATGATATGGTCGGATGCCATGCGTCTCGTTGTTGTGCCCATGCAGGATAATGCTACAGTTAAAGTTTTTCCGTTGCTCGCTGCCCTTGATCCACACGTCTGTCACCAAGTATGCCAACCAGCCTCGCGATGACTTTTTGGTCTTGCCGGTATTGTTTCTCCTGGCGTCATCGATACCGGTGCTCTAGATTTCGGTCATCATCATTAAAGTGCATCTCTAGATGCTAGGAGTCCAAGCCATTAGATCTAAATGAATGTATGTTATGGTACATTTGGTCATGGGCTCGAAACGTGTTCTATACTTTTGTTAAGGTCCTAATTTTATTGAGTATTCAGTCACCCATTTAGCAATCCTGCATCACTAAATTTAACTCAAGGCAACTCAACGAATTCATATAGTTAGGTTATCGAAATTAACCGCATGGCAATATGGCATAGAACTACGGTAGGTTGCAATTTGCAAATAATGTCACTGGATAGTGGATTCGGTCATTCAGATGGAGATTCAAACATGTCAAGACTTGGGACCAACCATTGCGGTTGGAGATTCAACTCAGCTTTCCAACTTTGTGTTAGCACAATAAATCGAGCTCCATCAACCGAAATAAAACACCTCCACGAGCAATGCCAGTACTCAGCAAGTAAGATGTCTAGGTATTTGAGAATTATTGCACTAACCTTGACCTCATCACTGTGCCTAACCCATCCTCACCGCTGAACTAAACTCACTCTTTCAAATGGATAAATCGGTTTTGAGCTGCTCCAAATTCCACTAAATGCTGAAACTAAGTATACAATCGAAACCTTTCTGTCGCAGTTCGCTAATCGTAGAACGAAAACCCGTAACTGCCCCCGCTCAGATCCAAAATCTCCCTTTCTCGCAAACTACGCAATACAGATCAAGAAAGTAAGCCCTAAGAAACACGTAGGAGATAGAGGGGCAAAGAATCAGAGGCACTTACGCTGATATTGTCGCCGATGGAGTGGATCTCCTTCTTGGGCCGACGGGGAGCTCCGACAATGGGCGATTGGCGACACCGTGATAGTGTGAATGTGGATCCTGGATGGTTGGATCAAGATCCAGGCGATGGCGGGGTCGGTGCCTCGGCGGACGGCGGTGACATGCACTGCATAGAGCTGTGCAGCCTAGCAGGTGGTGGGGTGCGGGCTTGGGGTTGGGTGCAGCATGCACGGGTCACCGCATCAGGCCGTCAGGGCGTGCGGTCATTACGAAACATGGAAGGAGCAGAGCGTAGGGTCGAGGAGGCCACCTGGGAACAGGAGCGCCAACGAAGACGTAGGTGGCAGGGTAGAGAATAGGGGGACAAAGGCATCGGCCCGCAGGCAGACCAGGGCGCAGAGGGCCGCAGGGAGTGGCGGCGCCGTCGGCTATGCGGAGCGGAAGGCTACCCTTAGACTTGGGTGCTATGAGGATCTTGACGAGGGGATGACGACAGCGAGAGGAGGCAAGGGAGATGGTAGCTGCTAGGGGTAGGAGCAGGGGAAGCAAATTATGTGAGACCGAGTCTCACACGTAGACTCTTGTCTCTGTGTGACATGTGTTTTTCACCACATCTGCACGCACATCCGTGAGCTACATATAGATGTCTCACGAGGGTTTTTCTCCCAGAGGTCTCACAGAATTTGCTTCCAGGAGCAGGAGCATGGTTTGGGGAGGGGCGTGGGATCGGGTTTTGGGAGGGCCCACTTGTTAGAATTTGGAGAGGTAGGATATGGAAATACAAAATACTGTGGATTTTTTAAGTAGTAGAGATTTTTACTAATTTTTTGTTAGTTCTTACAATTTTCCTCATCTTCTTTTGCACGATCAAAGACCGTGCTGACGAGGGTGAACACGATCACGGGGGTGGCGTACAAGGACGACCCGACGATCATGGCGTGGGAGCTGATGAACGAGCCCCGGTGCCAGTCCGACCTGTCCGGCAACACCATCCAGTCGTGGATCACGGAGATGGCCGCGCACGTGAAGTCCATCGACGGCAAACACCTGCTGGAGGCCGGCCTGGAGGGCTTCTACGGCGCGTCGTCGTCGTACCGCAGCTCGGTGAACCCGTCGGGTTACCAGGTTGGCACCGACTTCATCGCCAACAACCAGGTGCTAGGCATCGACTTCGCCACCGTGCACTCGTACCCGGACCAGTGGCTGCCCAGCTGGGACGACCAGTCGCAGCTGCGGTTCCTGGGCAGTTGGCTCGACGCGCACATCGCCGACGCGGGGGGCGCGCTGGGGAAGCCGTTGCTGATCGCCGAGTTCGGCAAGTCCCGGAAGGACCCCGGGTACAGCGGCGCCCAGCGGGACGCGCTGTTCGGCACGGTGTACTCCAAGATCTACGACTCGGCGCGGTCCGGCGGCGCCGCAGTTGGCGGGCTGTTCTGGCAGCTACTCGCGGAGGGTATGGACTCGTACGGGGATGGGTACGAGGTCGTGTTCGCGCAGGCGCCGTCCACCACGGGCGTGATCACGTCGCAGAGCCGGCGGATGCAGGTGCTCGCCAGGGCGTTCGCGCGGGTGCGCAAGGCCGAGCGCGCGCAGCAGGCTCCAGGGAAGACAGGCAAGCGCGGCAGCTGAAGGTGACGAGCTAACAAGACGAGGGTACTTTGCAGTAAGAACGCGTGTTTTTTTGTGCGTTTCTTGTTTCCAGGGTTGGGAAATGTGTGTGTGTGTGTCTGTGAGTCGATGTCTCTTCGAGATGATTACAAGATACGTCCGGGAGCAAAGGAGCTATATCCGTCATCCTCCTCCGTGTCTAGAGGGCATGCTTTTTAGTGTTCTTATGCATCACGAGAGGAGAGAAGTTATGATGCAAGGCTGTGGAACGCAGCCAGCGCTAGTAAGTTCGTAACTCAATTATTTATATGAGGGATGTTTTGCTACTGATAATGAATGCTTCATCTTATTACCTTCATTTCTCATCACTTTAGTTACCTTATATCCTCAGTTTTATAGTCCATACGGACTGCTGATCACTCGATTTCTTAGTGCC
Source organism: Phragmites australis (assembly GCF_958298935.1). Lineage (NCBI taxonomy): Eukaryota > Viridiplantae > Streptophyta > Magnoliopsida > Poales > Poaceae > Phragmites > Phragmites australis. The sequence goes on from NC_084922.1 coordinate 32,656,220, forward strand.
TCTGGTTCCTTAATATCAGAGAAAAGAACTGAGACTATGTCCATCGTACATTTGCTTGCTGCTCGGATCACACAAGCATATTATTGAGCATGTAAAAGTATATGCATACATGCTTGCAGGACATAAACCCGAGCTGAAAAGCAAATGCTGCAGGGTTCGTCCGATCACCACGGGGACCTTATGCCGCCTCTGCGAAACCGACCTTCAAGTTGCCATAGTCAAAGACGGTGTGGTAGGCTCCCATGAATACGTCGCCCAAGATCCTGCGATAGCAAGTTCTTAGTATCAGACTGAGGAACAGCAACTTTATTTTTCTTTCAGCGTTGCATTTTTTAGAGGAGAGGCTAATCAGTTAACACAGCAAAGATTCGAAGCAATCTCATAAAGAATAAACTCGGGCACATCTTAATTCCTGAAGTTTGAGAAAAGCCAAAAACCTTTGCATTTTTTACATGCCAAATAATGTAAAATAACAAGCACGCTCTATGATGCTCATGTATTTGTTTTGGATGAGAAAATGCTGTAAGAACCTTAAAGGTGCATAATTTACCAGATAGGTCCACGAGGAGGAGGAATGTCCATAGCCGTGAAACCACTGATGCACTGGGTAGCAGGTCCCTCACCAATCTTCAGGATATACTGAAGAACAAAAAGCAGAAGGAAAATCAAATCAGTTTTCTGAAAATCAAAATAATGTAGCAGAAGATATCAATTTCAATGTATGCAAATAGCATGATAAAATTGAGGGTTAAACCTTAGAGTTTTTTACTATTCTTGTAAATGTACCAAGAGGTCAGGTACCGAATTTTGGTACCTCCCAAGTTATAATTTTGGCATCTCTTAAAAACCTTCTAAACCTTATATGAATCTTCACCAGCTAGATTCAAATAGAAATTTGGAATGATGCTTACATCTAATATACAGTCTTATCTAGCATGCCTTTATGAGAAGTTTGATAACACCTGATCAGAACTGATTATTGAGATTTGCAAGACCTCCGATCCATGAAAAGAATATCTCTAGTGTTCTCCTTAACTTAATATAAGATCAAGACTTGCATTCTTGCGGGAAGAAGATCTAGGATTTTAAATAAAAACATTTATACTTGCTAAGCTTGATGACTAATCCGGATGCAGTTTCCACACACACACAAAAAAACAAGTTAGATCATAGCAACAGAGAAAAAGCAGTACTTGTTCTGGTTTGAGCACAAACTTTCTGCCCCCAATGGTAAAGGCAATGTCAGGCATGGATGCAAGCCTGCTGCAGTCCACAGATGATTCTCCCATAGGGCTAGGAAGCCGTTCACATAGCTGCAAAGTTCAACCTTGCAACATTTGTGAAAATTATTGAAGTACGGTTCTTGAATTGGTATTACAACCTAGGAAACTAACCTGATTAATGTATTGCAACACTAGATCCTGAGTTTGATTCTGTGCAAGTTGGTTCTGCATCCATACAACAGCTGTCTCACAGGCATTACACATAGCATTACTAAAGAGACAATTTGATTCCCCAACTTCATCATCTACCACACTTCGAATACCAGCACTGCCATTATTGCACACGAGGCAACCATAAGTAACAATCTCAAAACTATCAGACATCAGGCAAACAATGTGAAAGGCTGAAAGCTTAAAAATAGAAGGAACACTAACTTCACACAATTCACCCCTTTATAACAAGCTAGCAAAGTTGGTCAGCACTAGTAATAGCACATAACAGCACTCACATTCAAGCAATTGCTATTTGTAGAATTGTGAAGAGAAGTGATGTATTCATAATAATATATCCAAAACTCGTACCTGACACCATGAGTTCCATCAAAAGTACATAGACCAACTGAAGAGCATATTTTTGCCGGTTGTGTCTGCATTGTGAGCAGAGAAAATTCACCATTCTTTCCACGCAATAAATTTGAGGATTTCATGCTTTAGAAATGTGCAAACCTCTGCTAGCAGCTGATCTAGGATCTGTTGCCCATATTGAGAAACAACTGCCTTGCATTCTTGGCTGACTACCCCAGCAGCACCAATCTTTTCATTTATTTGAGTAATTATGGCCTGCACATCCATATAGATTCACTAAGACACAAAAAGATTAATTAAAAACGCAATACACTAACAAGGGTAGAGATATCAATCATAATAAAGATATTACACATTAACTCATCAATATGATAATCTACCTACTGGGTACACATTAAGTTACCTTTACGTGCTAAAAAGTAAATTTTAAGCAGAAAGAGTAGTGGTCAAATTGTTTGCAAATCGCTTTGTCAGGTTACTAGATATATTAACAACAGAAATGTGAAATCTTATACATTTCCATAGGTATCACGATTCAGGAAATAAAGCGATGATAACAGCCCCCAGGATTAGATGCAATACACCCATTTTCCTTGCTTGTGGACAAAACAAAAACGAAGTTCACAACATACCGTCGGACCAGCAAGCAACGAAGTTCCAGAATCTGCTATTGCTGCACAGCCAGCAGCACAGAATCCTAGTAACACAGAGAGGCATTACAAAAATGAGCAGAACATTTTGCATTTAGATACAGGTATATTGGACTGAGAACAATAAACCAGTACCTGTGGACTTCCCTCCAATCAGGACGTCGCCCATATCAAACTGTAGGAAGTGAATGAGAGGTCAATTCATGGATCAAAGTGTTGTCAGCGAAAAGCGTTTCCCTTTCTAGTTACCACTGCATTCAGTCCAAATTTAATAATTACTCAACTAACTGTAAAGGGAGGTTAACCTGCCAGTATCCCTTCCTAGTGACAGGGACATATGTATGATTTCCCTTATGGTGACTAGGATCAATTCCTCCAAACACAATTTCACCTCCCTGCCCTTCCTCAGCATGTCGGTTGAACCAGAATGAGAAAACAGGATCACCAACGAAACCTTGTTTAACCATGTTGTACCTATAAATTTGTTTGCAGTAAATATGCTTATCTGCTTCATATGAGGGATGTGCAAAATATACAAGACTTAATCGTTACAATTTTGCAGTACAATACATTAGCAGAACTAGTCCAAAACAAAAATCAGGAGCAACACTGTTTGGATCTAATTGCCATAAAGTACACAAAAAGGGAATATTCATTTCAACTGTTGATATTACCAAACAGGCAGACATTAGATATTCACTATGCAAGTCATAATTGCTTACCAGACAGGTACAGCATCTCCAACTGAGATTTCCTTAAATCCAAGCCCAAGAATGCCGTCGAATTTTGCAACCATGAAAGTAATACTTGGCTCCCTTGTAGCTTCAATAAAACTCTAACAGAACAACCCAATAAAACCAGCATATTCTCAAAAAGAATGTACATGACCAGATAAGAGAAAACAAGTGTACACATGATGATAGGAATAAACCTGATTTTTCACAAATACATCACCGATTTTCACACTGTCCTGGCTAAAATAACCAGAAATTGCACCAGTACCATAGTGTATTGAAGCCGGTTTTCCTGCAAAGAGGGAGCAGTGATGAATTACAATCCTGTTAACTGAACATCTTACAGCTGCTTAATAGAATAAAGGCATGTAATGTTGTTTATCCTATTAAGGATAACGGGAATGAACTTAAGTTTATGCCTAGCACAAAATGTTTTCCATGTTAAGTCTAAGATTCACAAAGTAGACATTGCTGTCTGAAAAATACCAATTATCTGAAAAGGCGTTGGCTAATAAGTGTTGAAAGAGTACTTTGGACTGCAAGCAGCGCCATGTCAACATTACCCAAATCCCCCAACCCAGGTGTCGGAGATGAGTGATGAGAACCCCCACCAGACTAAAGAATATCTTAGTTCAGCAACCTACTAAAATAAGCATACATTATGATATTTCATTCTTTTCAGATATCCATAAACCGGCAATTAAATCTTGGTTGTACATGAACATTACGATTCAGTGGATTCCCACAAAAACATCTATGTTGATATGCCCATTAAAAATATATTTCATGTTCATGAATATCAGAATTAGTCATGCCGATGTAACTACTCACTACAGCTACTAAAATTGCATTAGGCATTGACAGAGTATTGATTAATCACATGTATTAGAAATACAACACTGATCTGCAATAAACTGTAACACTATCAAGCTTAAGAAGGGACACTAGGAACTAGGAAAGTAGGAAGGCCGAAGTCACAAACCATTCTTCTTATAGGTGTTCGACTGGCCAGCCTTGTACCTCGCGTGGAAGTAACAAGCGATCTGCAGCAAACACCAAAAGGGCACACTTCAGTTCAGACTCCAGAGCCACACACAAGTACACTACTAAACAGTCATAATCACAGAAACCAACACGGTGCGCACCGACAAGTAGCACTTGGAGGAGGGCACCCAGAGGTTGGAGCTGCCAGTGTCGAAGATGACGGTGAACTTCTGCGGCGGCGCGCCGATGCCGACCTCCCCGTAGTACTGCGCGTTGAGGTAGTTCTTCAGCGCCACGATGTCACCCTCCGCCGCGGCCTTAGCCTTCTTCGAGGCGGCGCTGGCGGCGTCGTTGCTGCTGCCGAGGAAGCCACGGCGTCGCTCGCCGGCGAGGCCGCCGTTCTCGTCGACCGGCCGCTTCATCAGCGCGACCCGCACCAGGCCCTCCGCCGGCGCGGGGAGGAGCGCCTGGAGCAGGGCCGCGGAGAGGAGAAGGAGCGCGATGCGGCCGGTTCCCATGGCTGCGCTGCGAGCTGAGAATCGGAGCAAATCGAAGCCAAATTACGAGGAGGAAGCGAGAATGCGGGATTGATGAAGGGAAGCGAGACCGCTCGGAATTGGGAGAGTTGGGTGGAATCGCAACAGCTGCTCGAACTGATCACCAACTTGGAAGATATTAGGAAACGAATTACCAAAAAAACAGAAAAAACAAAGCTAAACTCAGAGCGCAGGTGTCACGGTGAATACAAGAAATTAGCTAAATCTACAGAAAAACGGCAAAAATTCGAGTCAGTTTGATCCATCAGCACGGGGAAAACCCACCAAAAACAGTTAGAGGAAGGGCACGTAGCGAGAGACCACGTCGCCGGCAAAAGAACTAAAAATTGCTCGACTCCCCCACCAATTTGGCAGAGCCGAAGCGGAAGAACACACCACTCACCAGAAGTTCGGAGGTGTGGTGAGGCGAGGGGAGCAGGAGCGAACCGCCCGCCCCGTGCTGCGAACTGCGAGGGAAGAGTGGCGCGCCGAACGGGGATCCTCGCGCGGCCTGCGCCGACGTGGGGCAATTTATAGTGACGTGGTCAGTGGCTGAGGGGCCGGACTACGAAACGCGGCCAATTTGTGGCTGTCCGGTCTTTCGAAGGTGTTGGATCAGCCGTTGGATCGAGAGGTTATACGGTATGTTTTGCTACGATCACACGGAAAGGCACCTGGAAGAGTTTACAGGGCAGAAGATACTTGTTTCGCTTTGGTTTTAGCGGAGAAAGTTTGTTTAGATGGGTCGATAGCTCAGAAGTGCGTGGAAAGTGAATGCAAACAACAACTGTTTATTTGTTTCATCTTCCAACTGAAACAAAACTTACAACTTTTTAAAAGTATTGGTAGTGTGCAAAGTAGAGCACCAGAAAAGGTAACATATTAGATATTCTTCGTTCTAATGGCTGAAAAGACATAAAGTTTCAACAAGAAATTTTTTGGTACTTTCATAACAACTATGAATGGTGTCAAAAGTCATGGTGTTTGTTTGTCTAATCACTGCTCATAATTTTCTCGTACTTCTAGAATAATTATGCAAGGCACATAAAAGCCACAAGATTTACGATAATTTCCTAAAAGAGAAGAAAGATCCGCTGATATTTTTTTCATACGCTTTCAATAATAGTGGGAGGCAAAAAAGAGCCATGCGATTTTATGCCAAAAAAGGTTACATAACATCGGCAAAAACAATCTTCACACTTGAAAAATTATGTGTGATATAGAAAGAGTGAGATGAGAGTGTCATGTAGCGTCTAGCTTCTAGTTACACAATATTTTTTTTATGCAAATATAAGGTGGGACAATGCAACTGCGACAATATAGAAGTATCCCAAAGTATGGACATAACTAAGACGTTAATTGTTTGGTGCACCAGAATTTTTCATATGATTTGTATTCTCCGTCAGATTTATGTGAATTCTTGTGTTGGGCCTAAAAGTTGAGATAAACCAGAAAAAATATAAGTCTCACAAGTAGCAATTGGGCTCAATCCATCTAAAAATACAATTGGGCCCATTGTCCAAGGGAACCCCTACCTGAAATGGAAATGTATACCGTGCACGTGGTAATCGATAATCATTGCCAAGTCCACTTAAACTATCGTCCTTGTCTTCCTTGCTCCCAGTTGCGCTGGCACCTCCTCTTCCGTGGCTGGTTAGGGTTAAGGTTAGAATTGGGAGGGTTATGGTTCAAGGTGAGAGGCTCCTGTGCTTAGAGGGAAGTCTTGGGCCGGTGGTGAGCAACATCTCATTGGGGTGGCGAGGTGGTGGTAGCATCGTGGGCGGTGGGTAGTGTCAGTGGCAGAGACATCAAATCAACAATGGTTTAGTGTGGCAGTGGCCGGCAGCAACGGATCCGGCGATGGGAGCCATCGGTATGACACCTCAAAAATCCTAACCTATTAATAAGGCATTTATACGCATCATGATATTATATTTATGTATTTGACTTTTGTTTTAAGTATTCAAAAGTGTTTTGTAAAAATTGCGTCGTTGATCAACGCGTGTTCCCACCATATAATTATTGACTGGGTATTGTTTAGAAATGGTTAGGAAGCTCTAAGACCATTTAGGTCGGAAAAGAAAAAAGAATAGGATGAAACAGAGAAAAGAAAGAAGACTTTTAACACGTGGGCACTACCCATAGTTTGACCAAACCTCCCCGCGGTTAGACCGCCAAAGCTCAGAGGTGCCACTTAAAGTCAGACATTCTTCCACCTCGAGCTCAACGGAAGTCAAAGAGCAAAGGAGGAGGTCGCCCTTAAGTTCCGCACGTCGTCCCCGAGCTTATCCCCAAGCACCCTCTCGCTGGAGCAAGCCACGAGTCTTCTTCCACCTCTAGGTCGGTCGGAGCACCCCGGAATCAATCTCCACATCGGAGCTTCCCTGGAGCCGGCAAATCCTCAAGAAAGCTTTCCCACCCCAAGGTGAAGCTTCCCAACCCCTTTTCCCTCGCTTTCCCCGAGTTTCCCCCACTTCCAATAGCCATAGATTGAGCTCCACCTAGCCATGGATGTCGATCCATGGGGTCCAAGCTTTTATCCCTATGAATGTCACTCAAACCACCTAAAATGGATCTCCCTAGAGCATTTAGGTGCTAACCTTGGTCGAAGGCGTCGCCGGAATCATCGCTGGTGATCTCTCCATGTGCCACTGGCCGAGCACTACGGTTTGACCACATCTCATATGACTATCGTTCTAGGAGTCAGACAGCCCTCGGGTCGGCCTGACCGCCGAGTATCAAATCGACGCACTTCCTAGGAGTCTGACCGCTCTTTACCATAGTTCGATTACCACTTACAGTGGTTTAACTGTCCATATTGGCGGTCTGACCGTTGTCAACTCAGATAGAACCGTTTTAGCGCAGTTTAGTATTTTGCTAAAAATTATAAAATTCATAATAAATTTTTTCTAGCTCCAAAAGTTGCAAAACCATTTTTTTCATAACAGTGCCCTTTACCTATTAAAAATATCTAGTCATGAAATAATTAATTAATTTTCAAATATAAATTAATTATGTTAAAACTTCATTAATTTACTATTAGTTCATTACAAGTCAAAAATTGGTGTACTTATGATATGGGCTAACTAGAAAAAAATATTTTCATGACATGTCATGTTTCATTTTGTTCATGATAATACATCATGAAGTTTACTTTATGGTATTTTATCATACTTATTGCGATGCATTTTTCTCTTTTAGTGATCGACGAACTGGAGAGTGATGAGTTTTCTTAAGAAAGTTTTGCGGTTGATCTTGATTTGAAGCATAGCAACAAGGCAAGAATCTATCATGTTTCTCCCATATTTTAGTGAATTATTGGTCAATATGTTAAATATTACTATGTGTCATATATGCATGTTTAGCTAGTCGATGTCGGAAATCGGGTAGAACCTATCTTGTTGTATTTATCCCTATCTTGTTATTGCCGATCTCAATCCTTGTAGCCTGGGGATAACTATGTTAATATCTAATTTAAAATTTATCTGAAATACTTAGCAATGCATGGGTCACCGGTAGAAGTCGAGTGGTGCAATGTTCCATCGTTCACGAGCTATAGTGCTTAATTACTTTCACAATGATAATGAAGCTGGGATGGATGAGTTGGTGAGAAAGAGACGAGATGTGAGCGGTGCTAGGGGTAGGTCGGGAGAGGAACCCGAATGTCATAGATTGCTTGCATCGATTAAACACTAACTGTTATTTGTTGTTGCCTTAAGTATTTTTTGTACTTTCATATATTCAATAAATGTATGAATGAGCCGATTATCATACACCATACTAACGCTTAACTTGCGACCCTATGACGCGTAAGAGAAAAAGAATGAGGAGAAGTAAGGTGATGGGGAGCCGGAGTTATTCGAGACACGCTTGCGGTAACCTAAGTGTCATAGGGGCATGTGTAAGTGGATTATTCTGGGTATTAGAAAGGTTATCTTGGGGGCTAAGAGGATGGACCCGAGTCGTGTGGGTAAATATGTACCCCTTGTATGGTGTAAGATCAATTCGAATTATCATGATGTCGGTTATGAGCATGCTTATGTCCATACGCATTAATCACAGATTTTCGATGTTGGGATGTATGTGGTGTGTTGGGAAGTGGTTAGTGATGATTTATTCGAGAAGAGTATGTTCATATATTAGTTATGGTTATGTTCTTATGGTTAGGCTAGGATAGCCCATGAGTTACATACGCTCACATATTTAAGTTGTTAGTTTCATTGCCTTTCGCATGATTCAATTTAATCTTATGGCATATTCCTTACTAATTCATCCAAATGCATTATATGTGTAAGTTTTGCGAGTACATTCGTACTCACCGTACTTTATTGATTGTTTTGCAAGTGAAGTTAGGTGATGGATATTTGTATCCCACCGAGAGCGGTGTCGTGACGAGTAGTCACTATACTACTCCTAATCCTGGTCGGTTGCCTTGTGAGAAAATGACGCCACCAGTCTTCATTTTCTTTTAGATGTTAACTCTACTGCGATTTATGTATAATTATGCTAGATGATACTTGTCTTTTGTTTAATTTATCAACATGTAACATTTTGAGCTTTTATATAATCGTGATGTTGTGATATACATGTTGGTAGAGATATTTGTGGATAATAGCTCTTCTGAAAATTATCAAAGGACACATATCAGGATTGCCTTTGTTTTAATCATTTAGTGGTTCCGATGGTTGTTTTGATATGTGGGTTAGCACATGATGTGTCGAGAGACAGACATGTGCTAGCTCTCATTTTATTAAACGATCGCCTGATTCGATTAACTTGAATGCAATTTAGAAGGATCCTCACAGTCTGAGACAAAGCCAGAGGGCAGGGAGGGGCGAGGAAGGAAGAAAAGAGGCTTGGCGAGGAAGATAGACAATGTGCACGAGACATTACAGACACTTGAAGCCCACTTGAAGCCCATCTCCTCCCCCACTTGAAGCCCATCTCAAGTTGGAAGTGCACATGCCCCATCGGTCCATCGTCCATTCATTCATCCCTTGTTTGCCTGCTTTCTTCTCTAGATCGCCTTGCCAGCGAAGTGGTGAGAGCCAACCACCATCACCCGTGATCTGTGCTGCAATCATGCACACGCGACTCCTCCTATCTACATCCTGCATACGCCAGGTGTGCATGAGAAAATTTCTCACATCACGGTGAGGGCACCCGTAGTGTGTACAAAAGAGGAGGGATCGCAAGTCAAATAGGTACTCTTAAAACTCGCCCTTTATAAGGGAACCTTAAGATTTATGTTGCTATGGCTGGTCTTTAAGGTTGAGATGAGGCCTAAAACAATAAAATATTGTTTTTATATTGATTCTCCTCTCTACCACTAACCGAATCCCTTGTGAATAATTCTTTTATTTTCAAGTGAAATCTACCTTAGAATCCAGTTTAGGATGTAATACAAGCTGACCTTAAACCAAACGATTACATGCGAGACTCATCTTAAAGTTTATTGAGACCTTAAACACTACTATATCATGGAACACCTCTAGCGCGCTGCTACTGAATCGCCTCTTTTTATTTGCTGTGCAGGCGAAGGCAGACTCTAGCTGCCCTGCCGTCTCCTGGAAGCCTCCGCTTCTTTGCAGCGGAAGGTATAGCCTTTTCTACAGTTTTCTGGAACTTTGTAGCACGGCTAATGCGTGAGTGCCTTACAAGTGGGTATCAGTATGAGTCTCGATGTCGGTACATGAAGTTTATAGAATATTGTGTTAATTTTAGAAAGTGTGACCATAGAAATGTTAGTTTTGTGGCAGGTTTGTTTTATGTGGTTCAGTGCCATTTGGCTCATGCCCCCCCGGATCACACAGTGTTTTAGTTTCAGAATCAGATTATTAACTTGAACGAATCCACGGGAGAAAGGATTAATCATTGATGTTTCATGTAGAATTTAGGATTTGTATTTTCGGTTTACAGTAATTCAACTGGTGAACTTAGGAATTGATACTCTCGGTTGGTTTAAGTAACATACACTGCTTATATGCCACTGAAAAATGCAATTGGGTGCTAGGCGCAACTCTTCAAACATTTTCCTCCAATCCGACATGAAGGAAAGCCTCTTTTTCATGCCTTGCCCCTGTGATATTCCTGTTAGATACATTGTTGTAGTCGACAACAATGTAAAAGTCGACTTAGCTAATTTCCGAACCTCTGCTTATGGTTTTGTGAACTCATGGCTAATGACCAAAGCATTATAGGGATGATTGGTTTAATGGGCGACTAATGAACAACATATACGACCAGTGTGCGGTATCTCCGATCAGTGTGCAGTACCTCCAACCATAAATAGTAATAGTACCCCCAACTAGTGACCAGGCAACACGGATAGATGTTTGGATCAAGAAAGTAGTCGAATCGAAGAAGGCCGAACTACAATAAAAGGTACTCGGGTATATATATGAGAATTTATATGGTTGAATATAAAAAATATATTAGTTATAGAAAGATCAGAGATCAGAAAGCATAGACAAATCTTATATATGTAAGTTTTATTCAATTTGTATTAGGAGCTATGATCTTATACGGCTAAGACCTGTCGTCCTTTAAATATGAGAGGTTTATGACCGATTGAAATCATCAATTGATCGATCAAACACAATTTATATTACCTTTCATCTTTTTCCTAGCTCATGTATTCTCATTCTCTTTTTCAATCTACATTGATGCATGTTCTTGTCTCGATGACCAATGACGAGTCACCAACCATCTGCGCTCCGACGGGTCCCTCTCGAGCGTGGATGACAATGAAGGTCCGATGACACATCACCATGACCGGGGTATCCTAGGTGCTACTTGTTAGATACTGCACATGAGTTGCTCAGTGTTTAGCATGGCATATTTTCACGTCAACACATTTTTTGGCCACTCCACTGGGGAAGAAGATTTTCGGCTATATCTGGGCCGAATTCTTAAATACTAGGCATGTATACTCTGGAAATCGACAAGGATAATATTATTATTGCGTACAACAATGAGTTGTTAGAAGAAGCGCATTTGGCGATCAAAGCTGACCTATAGCAACATTGGCAACAACAACAACTGATCTCGCACTATGTGAAGACTCGGCAAGACGTATTCAAGAAAGAGGATTCTTCACTGTACACCGATCAAAACCTTAAGGTACAAACCAATGTGAGTACTCAACCCTCTCCCTCTCATCAAGAAGTTGTTGTTATGATATCAATCTATTCGAACAATCATGGCTAATAGTGTTCAAAAGTTGGTTGAGAAAACGTTGGTTGACAAGCTTTGGCCGTTAGTTTTGTAAATACATGAGGAGAAAATTTTGAAAAAAAAAATGTTGCTAGTAATATTGATACTTTGATTCCTTCTAGTGTTATTAATACATTACCTAATGCTCCTTTTGCTTACCCTAATAATCCCCATGATGGCCAAAATTACATGTGTAGTGTTGCACCTAATCATGTTACTTCTTATGCTATTAAAACTGAAGTGACACAAAATACATATCAAACACCATATGCTAGGCACCATGCTTCAACTTCAGCTCAAAGAGACAAAAGTTATCCTAATATGCAAACAACTTATTATCAAACTGTAGCATATAGTGTTTCACCTATACCGCCGCAAGGGTCGGAAACCCTTTTATGGGCCAATACTTGAACAAAACTTCACCACACCACCTCCTATCACGTCTCATGTGACGAATACATCTATGCCACAACTTAAGCCAATAGCTAATCCTAATCGGATTGTGGCCGATTACACCGAAATCATGCGAGAACAACTAACTACTGTGCTTAGGGAACAATTCGGTTAGTAGGTTAGAAGAAAAGCCCGTGCAGACCAAAAGCCATATCCCAAATATTATGATACAGTCTCATATCCCCATGGTTTTAAGGTTCCTGATTTTGTAAAGTTTAACGGGAAGGATAATAAAACAACTAAGGAACATGTGGATCAATTTCTTGCACAATTAGGTGAAGCTAGTTCCAATGATGTGCTGATAATTAGATTATTTCTTTTGTTATTATCTGAAATTGCTTTTACATGGTTTACATCCTTTGCTCCTAACTCTATACATGTGTGGTCTCAATTAGAAGAAAAATTTCATGAATATTTTTATAGTGTTGATATTGATTGTGGTTTTCACATTTAACATCGGTTAAACAAAAATACATTGAACATGTTGCTGATTTTATTAGAAGGTTTAGAGATTAAAAAAACTGATGCTTTAACTTGACACTTTATGTAAAAGACTTGGTTGAACTAGTTTATTTGGGTTTATTGTCTCATCTTAAGGAAAATCTAGAGGGTTGTGATTTTTAGGGTATTAGTCCAGTCTTGCAAAGAGTTCTAGCACAAGAAAGCCAACCTAAAGAGTCTAGGAATTTTCAGAAATCAAGTGATAAATCTAGATGTGATCGTCCTAATGTTCACATGCTTAATATGAATCTAAAAATTTGGACGATGATGATGTTGATGTATGTGTAGCCGAGTGCGCTTGGTCTTCTAAGTCTAAACCATTCGTTTGCTTTTCTCTTAAGCCGATGCATCCTAAAAATCGGCAAGAAGAATTTAAATTTACTTTTGATGTAGCAGAGTGTGATAGGATTTTTGATTACTTTCTACAAGAAACAAATTAAGTTGTCTCATGGTCAATCTGTTCGAACAATCATGGCTAATAGTGTTCAAAAGTTGGTTGAGAACACGTTGGTTGACAAGCTTCGGCCGTTAGTTTTGTAAATACATGAGGAGAAAAATTTGAAAAAAAAATGTTGCTAGTAATATTGATGCTTTGATTCCTTCTAATGTTATTAATACATTACCTAATGCTCCTTTTGCTTACCCTAATAATCTCCATGATGGCCGAAATTGCATGAGCAGTGTTGCACCTAATCATGTTACTTCTTATGCTATTAAAACTGAAGTGACATAAAATCCATATCAAACACCATATGCTAGGCACCATACTTCAACTTCAGCTCAAAGAGACAAAAGTTATCCCAATATGCAAACAACTTATTATCAAATTGTAGCATATAGTGTTTCACCTATACCGCAGCAAGGGTCGGAAACCCCTTTATGGGCTAATACTTGAACAAAACTTCACCACACCACCACCTATCACGTCTCATGTGCCGAATACATCTACCCCACAACTTGAGCCAATAGCTAATCCTAATCGGATTATGACCGATTACACCAAAATCATGCGAGAACAACTAACTACTGTGCTTAGGGAACAATTCGGTTAGGAGGTTAGAAGAAAAGCCCGTGCATACCAAAAAGCCATATCCCAAATATTATGATACAGTCTCATATCCCCATGGTTTTAAGGTTCCTAATTTTGTAAGGTTTAACGGGAAGGATAATAGAACAACTAAGAAACATGTGGATTAATTTCTTGCACAATTAGGTGAAGCTAGTTCCAATGATGTGCTGAAAATTAGATTATTTCCTTTGTTATTATCTGAAATTGCTTTTACATGGTTTACATCCTTTGCTCCTAACTCTATACATGTGTGGTCTCAATTAGAAGAAAAATTTTGTGAATATTTTTATAGTGTTGATATTGATTGTGGTTTTCACATTTAACATCGGTTAAACAAAAATACATTGAACATGTTGCTGATTTTATTAGAAGGTTTAGAGATTAAAAAAACTAATACTTTAACTTGACACTTTATGTAAAAGACTTGATTGAACTAGCTTATTTGGGTTTGTTGTCTCATCTTAAGGAAAATCTAGAGGGTTGTGATTTTCAGGATGTTAGTCCAGTCTTGCAAAGAGTTCTAGCACAAGAATGATAGCCTAAAGAGTCTAGGAATTTTCAGAAATTAAGTGATAAATCTAGATGTGATCGTCCTAATGTTCACATACTTAAATATGAATCTAAAAATTTGGACGATGATGATGTTGATGTATGTGTAGCCGAATGCGCTTGGTTTTCTAAGTCTGAACCATTCGTTTGCTTTTCTCTTAAGCCGATGCATCCTAAAAATCGGCAAGAAGAATTTAAATTTACTTTTAATGTAGCAGAGTGTGATAGGATTTTTTATTACTTTCTACAAGAAACAAATTAAGTTGTCTCATGTTCATGTAATTCCACCGTTAGAAGAATTAAAGAGGCGAGCTTATTGTAAATAGTATAATTCTTATTCTCATGCAACTAACGATTGCAATATTTTTTGTTGAAATATTTAATCGACCATTAATGAAGGATGATTGAAATTCTCGAAGATACAAGTTGATAAGTAATTGTTCCTAGTTAATGTAATTGATCTCCAAGACAAGAGCATTATAATTTGGCCAACTCAAGCCGAATCAGCTAAAGGAAAAAATATAATCGTTAGTGAGAAAAGGCCTAAATCTTTAGGAGGAAACAAGAACTTGCTAAGAGAGGTGCTACTTGTGAAGACTCCCGAAGGCAGATAATCACTTAAAATTGTGATGAACACTTCAACTGTCGGGGGGGCATGGTAATGCTAAGGTAAGGATGATCAAATCGAAGAGCCTGAAGTTTGGTAAGTGGAAAATTAATGAAGCAAAGAGACATGACAAGAAGTTCAAGCCAGCTTTCAAGCAGCTTCTGTCTAAATATGAGAAAGGCAAGGCCGTTCAAGCAATTATGAGTCAGCCAAGTGGAGTTAAGCAACCTAGATCACCTTAAAGTCAAGCAGTGCACAATCATTGTCAGCCAAGGGAGGATCATGCTATCTACCCGTCACTTGGTGTGTCACCATGGCATTGGGCTCCCCCTCCCATGCATTTTCCTCCTTGTTCAACTTGGAGTTGTAACGGTATGTGGATGTCTCCTCCTCCTATGCAATTCCCTCCTTTTCATCCAGGATGGATAGCTCCACGAAGGCCAGTATTTGATAGAATATCATGTCATGTCCATGACCGATTGGAGCATATAAATTGGTCTAGTGATGTTCAACCTGCTAAAGTTGTGAAGAAGGTATACCGTGCTAAGGAGAATGGAGTTTCTATTCAAAATTCAGATTCTAATGTTGATGAAATAAGGACCACTGCTGCTAATATTATTGAGGTTGGCTCAATGAAAGTGGTCGTCAAAGAGCTTGATAAAGGACCGATTGTTATTAGCAATAATTCTATCAAATATGAAAATGTGCAAATTGTTGTCCATGTTGTTACAAAGGCTAATAATCATGAAGCAAGTAGCAAAAAGCCGCTTTCTAAATACCTACAACCAAGGTGGTGTTCCTTTGGCTTATTTCACACAAAAAGAGGAGATTGCAGTGGCCGCACAAGCAAGAATTGATGGAACGACAAGCTGAAAAATTACGGGACGATACTTTCAATGAAGTTAAGCCGATGCAACCTGTGGAGCAAGTGTGGAGACCAAATCTAGATGTTATAACAACTCCTATAGCAGCCCCTTTGCCAACAACAACACCGACGCATATGCAAGATGATGAGGAAGATGAGGAGTTAATTTATTATAGTGATTCACCAGTGCACATTAATGATGCTTGTATGGATGTCAATATAGTTTTCATGTTACGTTCGGAATTTTGTGCTATGGATGAAGGTGAAATGGCTCCATTGGACTTGGGACCAAAAGAAGCTATTTTTTAGAAGGCCAAGGAAACGGATTGGTATTTGAAACCATTATATGTGAAAGGTCATATTAATGGGAAGCTAATTTCAATAATGCTTGTTGATGGTAGAGCAGCAGTAAATTTGATGCCATATTCAATTTTCAAGAAGCTTGATAAAGATGATAGTGAATTAATGAAGACTAATTTTGTGTTCAATGGATTTGTAGATGATTCTAATGAGGGAAAATGTGTTATCTCTATGGAGCTTACTATTAGAAGCAAGACATTTTCTACCGCTTTTTTGCCGTTGAAGTGCAAGGTAACTATAGCGTTATTCTTGGACGTGATTGGATTTAATTCAAGGTACCTGACTAGTGACCATGCAACAAGGATAGATGTTCAGATCGAGAACATAGTCGAATCGAAGAAGGCCGAACTGCAATAAAGGGTACTTAGGTATATATGGGAATTTACGATGTTAAATACGAAAGATATATTAGTTATCGAAATATTGGAGATTAGAAATCGTAGCTAAATCATATATGTAAGTTTTATTCGGTCTGTATTAGAAGTCCTGATCTTATACGGCTAAGACCTGCCATCCTTTAAATATGAGACGGTCATGGTCTACTGAAATCATCAACTAATCTATCAAACATAATTTACATTACATTTCGTATT
Source organism: Phragmites australis (assembly GCF_958298935.1). Taxonomy (NCBI): domain Eukaryota; kingdom Viridiplantae; phylum Streptophyta; class Magnoliopsida; order Poales; family Poaceae; genus Phragmites; species Phragmites australis. Next base: position 32,673,144 of record NC_084922.1, read on the forward strand.
TTTCATAGCTCCTAGAGTATCGTTCTCTTTTTCAATCTACATTGCTGCATGTTCTTGATCTCAACGACCAAGAACGAGTTGTCGGCCATCTACACTCCGACGGGGCTCTTCCCGGTGACGATTAAGGTCCGACGACACAGCACCACGACCGGAGTATCCTTGGTGCTGCTTGTCGGATATTGCACACGAGATGCTCAATGTTTAGTGTGACATCTTTTCGCATCTAACAAGTCTATGACTCTTATGTTTCAAGTCACCTTGCTAATGGCATTGTTTGATGTCCTATGTTCACTTTCATATTTTGCATCACTGAATGGATACATCATTATCTATGCAGTCCTTATTATCAGATGGACTCAGCAGGGCAAGACGAAGCTAAAATGTTGACAACGAGAGGGTGCCGTAGTTCCCCTGAGAGTCAAGGCGATTATCCAATACATTGTCATCTTCAAAGCTGTCTCTACCTGACTAAATTCATCTTGACAATGGAGAACATGCTAGTGGCATGGTGGTAAGTCACCCAGTTATGGTGCTACCGATTAGGACGATTAGGACTCGAATCCTATTTCTCAAAAAAAAAAAGGCGTCTCGTTGTGTGTCGCTTTCAATGTGATCCTGGGTGACAATGGAGTTGCTTTCAATGATGCCCCAGGGTGGCCGGTCTTCGATGCCTTTTCTCGACCTTGTTAGAATGCCATGGGCTGTCTTTCCCTATAGGTCGAGTTTTTTTATTTATACATTAATGCTTCCATGTGCAATTTCACACATAGATTATCCCTGTGCAAGCATCTCATCTATTACCGATTATATTGTGAGGTGTGGAAAAGTCACGCCAACTAACATTTGTTATAATATTCATTTTTTAGTGACTTGGTGAAATATGAAGTAATCATTCTCATATGAATTCTTCTTTTGCAATGTAAGAAGAGGCAAGACAATAATAAGTACATCATAATCATGTAAATATGATTATGTTGTCTGAATTATATTCAGGGTACCTTCTTATGGAGGAAGTATGAACGAACAGTGATGAATTAATTACATGTGGTTCAGGAGCTGTTATGCTCCCAAATTCATTCTATTTATTCTCCAGTAGGAAAAAAAGATGTTGGGAACTTAAGATCACATCTTCTGACCTGGAAAATTTCTTTGTTAGTTAATTCTTACTGCTATGACTACACCTGACACCTTTTTCTTTTAAATGTACCACCTGACACTTATTAATAAGTCTATGCATTCGTGTTATTTCAGAATTAGCAAAGAAAAAGTTGTGTTCCATGCAACTCTAAGGATATATACATCCCATGTCAGAAGATTCTGCTAAAAAGTTGCTTGAACAGGTCTTCATCTTGTATATTTTTTTTTAGTGAAAATCTTGGTTAAGATCATTCCTAAATCCTGCTCCATTGGCTGATACCTGAAAACAGGTGAATGGTTAGGAACTGACAACTGAAGGTGGTATTCTGAAATTGCACAGAGCATGGAAGGTTCTTGAGTTCTTTCAGCTTGTTGCTGTAATTGCTGAGGAAGAAGGTCCTTTCTTTTCTATGGTCTACCTTTGGCCAATAGTCGACTCTTTCGTCTATGCTTTCTAAAAATAAGAATCAAGTCAAGCAACTGCAACCCCAACCGTTTCATCTGTAGAATTTACTTGGTGACACTAACTGCATCTGCTCTTAAGATTATTATGTGAATATTACATAATGGACAGGAGAGCTAGGAATCCTGCTCCGGCCAAACTTAGGAAATTATCCTAGAATTTCTATGATGAATATGGAAATCTCTAACATTTCAGAAGATAGATATCCCCTGATATATCCATGGTGTCAGAATCAAATCACTTCTTGTTTGAATGTTGTTACCTATGCATGATGTTTGTTCAAGTTACATGTGACAATTATATTTAGCATGCTCAGAGAGTTTCATTTAACAACGAAAACACTCCTAAAACTGGTCATGAGTTTCACCACTCCACACAGAAACCAATTAATTTCTTGGTGCAAATTTTTCTTTTGATAACAATGTGAGCGCAGTATGTTAAACAGGTGTGCTTTCCCTGGTCACCATCCAGATGTTCATCTTGTTGGTTGGAATAACGTGAAAATTGATGTTTGGACTCACTTTGTCAGTACGTGATTCATATGGTTCTTTTTGCTAGTTTATTTTGATTTGATGTGTCACTTAAGCAAATAACTTGCATTATCTTCTATTCATACCATTCCTTCCAAAATTGAAGACCTCACCTTAGTCGCAGTGAGTCTGATGGTCAGGCAATTGTTTACTAGCTATTCAATTTACTGTTTTAGGGTTCTGGACTTTGATATTACTCAATTTGCAATATTCAAACCCAATAACCAGGCCCATATGCCTTTTCATTTTTGTGCTTTATATTTTTATTTTATTTTTTTTGCAAGGTTTTCAACATCTTGAGGAAGTCAAATGTTAGATTCTTTTAAGGAATTTACTCAAGTAATTTTGAGAGAGGAGTATAAATTCAGAACACACCTTTGCTTTTTAAGTTTATTACAAATTTGCACAGGGTAGGCATGCTAAAGGTTAACAATGGTAAGACCGCTTGTTTATATTGATCATTTGTTGTGTTTGTAGGAGGTTTGACAGCTAATGATTTCATCCTTGCTGCGAAGATCAATCATCTCAACTTGGAAGCCATTTTAAGCAAGAAAGCTAATGTTCAGAAGTAGCTCTGATGAGTCGACCAAAGCAATCGTGTTCCACATGCTACGCTCAAACTTTTAAAATGTAACTCAATACTTTCTTGAGAGGTTGTATACAATCCAAAAGTTTCTGTGATAGTGAACAAGTATGGTACTTTGCTGATGAAGGTTGAATCCTCCGCAACGAAAACATCTAGCTGTCAATAAAGTTATGGATTGTTTAGCGAGCATGTCAATTCGTGTGATGGGAAACAGACAAATAGCTCGCCAATTGACATCGCCTAAAGTTTACAGCAACCCAAACACGCTTTAATTTCCAGCCAAGTATATATGTGCTTTGCATATTAACATATGAGACCACTGGTTAGTAGGTGGTGATCAGAGGTGGAGCTTCAATCCCCTCAAAAAAAAATGAAGCCACACGGGAAATTTGTAGCAGCACCCAACAGGCCGACACCCTCAGTAAACTCTCATCCCGTATGGCTCTGCAACTCAGGGCTGCAACTTGATCAACTCTTTTTTTTTCACAACAGGCCGACACCCTCAGTAGAAACTGCAGGAGCTTGAAGGACATTGACATGTAGAAACTGCAGGAGCTTCAAGAACCAAAAAAAAAGGTGCATTACAGGGTATGGGAAGCAGATCTGTTAGTTGAGTTAAAACTTTACCGTTACAAGATAGCACCTCCGCAACATCACTATCGAGTAAAACCACGACAGCTGAAATTAGTCCCAGAACACACGCAACAAGTGAAACAAAAAAGAAAGAAAAGGAAAAAAACACACTTCGACGTTGTTGGATGGATGATCCTCTGCTCAACAGCGCTCAACACGGCAGATCAGCTAGTCTGCACGCTTCATGGCACAGCCGCAGCATGCCAAGGCTGAAGGCTCACAGGTAACCTGGCAGTGTAGAGAGGCTTCTCCCGCGAGAGCACAGGCCTTAGAAGCTGTGCTGCCAGAGCTGGTGTGACGGCTGCGATGGCGCCGTCTGGGTATTGTTCAAGCTTCCCTCAGCGGGGTTCTGAGGGTGCTCCAGTGGCAGACCAGCCTGCGACTGGTAGAAGCTTGGGTACCCAAGACCACCGTATTGAGAAGGCTGCTGTGCCTGGCGGAAGCCGGCCTGCTGACTCTGGCCCTGGAAACAATAGAAGTTGCCAGGTGGAACCGCCGAAACCGCTCTTGAACCAGCAGCTCCATGAAGCCACATCGCAGAGCTATCACTCTGAAATAAATAACGTACACTTCAGGATGAAGTGAACCCTCCAAATCGAAGAACTAAAATAGAAGCGAGAGAACTTTTGGCAGTCTGTCATCGTCTCATGGTACAAGGCTACATACAACCAAGGTCACCAGAATTTCTGAAGAGAGCACATAGCATTCATTACCTGCTGTAGAGCCGCATAGTGATTGGGATCTTTGAACTGTGTGCCTAAAGCTTCATCAAACCCCATAGTTGTGGGTGCGGAGGAGGCAACCTGATTTAGGCTGAAATTTCCAGGAATATTACTTGAGCTTCCAAACCCTCCATAACTGGAGTGTGATGATGGCTGCGGTAGGCTTGTAGCAGGAGGGCTGCTCTTGTATTGTGGCGGTATCAAATATTTCATACCAGCTCCAGGCACAGCGGGAGCAGCAGATTGATGGAAAGGTCCATTACTTGAGTACGCTTGCTGGAAGGTCGCTGATGGTACGTAGTAGTTCTGAGGCAAATATGGATACCCAACCAGGCTAGCAAAAGGCCCAAGGGGTAGAGTTGGCTGAGAGTATGGATGTACAGGCAATTGTTGATGCAGAGGAAGCCCTGATGGAATGCTCGTACTGGGAAGATTCTGTGTAGACCGCGTGTTGGGGAAGCCTCCTGGTTTTAAAGTCTGGAGAAAGTTCAAGAAAAGTGAAATGCAGAAATAAAATAAGGACATGGAACTAAGGGCCACTACATTGCCCACAAGTACTCTTTTATCATGTGACTCATATCTGCAAATAAGAATAACATAATGGGACGAAAAGGTCACATAATCAGTTCGTCAGAACTTGAATAAATTCTCCATTTTAAAGAGGTGTCACGATAGATCTTTTTGGTGAGTGGAAATCTTAATTGCTTATGACTCGGACATTTGGAGCATGCATTTATAAAAAAATACAGAAACATGTCAAAAAAACATGCATCATATATTCCATTGTACTACCAAATGGATAAAAATAGAAAAATATGTCAAGTATTTGAATTACCTCTTGTATGGAGATTGGTGGCAAATTACTAGTTGCTACAGATGGATTATATTTTGTAGCTGACTGTGTTTGTAGCAACTGTGAGAAGTCAAAATCCTGAAGAGGGGCCAGATTTGACACCAACAAGTTATTGGGTAGATTATTTGCTTGCTGCAAGAATAAATCAGAAATCAGAATAAGGACTAAAACCTGAGGGGGGGGGGGGGGGGGCAGCATGAAATTAGCCGAGAAACATAACAAATATAAATGAATGCCATCCCATTCTGTAAGAAATACGATACTGAGCTTTGAGAGGATCGATTTAATTTCAACGCTCTTCAAATTTTAACATTCACATTGCACCATCAGGACATTTAAACGCTAAAGAGACAGCAGGTAAATATATTTGGATGACAAAGCAGCATCCAATGGAGAATAAAACACCAAACATCTTCTGCCTAACATTGTTGACCAGGCAGGCAGCCATTTTACCGTATTAAATAGTATTAAGCATGTTAAAAGTTGAAACCAAACTACCAACATTCTTCATTAATATATTAGGATGATACACAGAGGTTTAGATTTTAGAGGGGGGGGGGGGGCTCCAAAACTGTTAAAAACATAAATGCCAAAGAAATACCCTAAGCAACCAAAAACTTATAGAACCAATTTGCAACTCATTTGTCAAGAAGAACAAAGACCCTCCATGACATTTGCAGCTTACATCCACACTCTGATTTTCCTCCTCAACAGCAAGCCAAACATCAAAGAAAAAATAATAATATTGGTTCACTTGATAAGTTTGCTAGCATCAAGGTGACAGTTAAAAAGACTGCTAACATCAAGGTGACAAATCAAAAAGGCGAGCTAAATTTGTAAAAAAGTAAGTTTATAGTTCTTTTCTTTTAGAATGAAACTGCTCAGCGATCCTATCTGTGTGAAAAAGACAACTGTACCAGTAAGCTTGAAAAATGGGAAAGATGCTGTGCTTGCGTGTTCCCTTGTGGGTCATCCCTTGTACTTGGCTGTGCTGTGTTTGAATATGCATGACTTGAGACTGATGGCAGGTTATATTGAAGACCAAACACATCTAGGGCACCCTGCCTCAATACATCAGGCTCTGAAACTGAAGGTACATCAATATTCTCCATGTTAGTACCAATTCTGGTTTCTACATCCTCATTTGCTGAAGAATTTAGAGCACCATTGTCATAGTAATCTTGATTCCTGCAAGAACGGCATCATCAGAAGAGGTATATCTCATGTCATGAATCGGAAGATAGAAGGAAAAAGTTTTCACCTGACATCTATTTGAATAACTGATGGGAACTCATTTTGAATAGGCACCTCCTCCAAACTGCATTTAGGGACCTTTGACGAAAGCAACCCAGAAAAGGCACCAGATTCAAAACTACCAAAGCTCAAATTAGCACAGTCTGCATTTGCAACTTGTAGATGATCGGGGAGAATAACCGCAGGATTATCTTCAGCAGACTTATTTGCAACCACATCTTCATTCTGTAGGCTTAGATGCTGAAAGTTTGCCACAGCTGATTCTGCATCAACATTGGAAACATCAACTGCAGAAAAAAAAAAGGAAAAAAAAGAATAGTCAGTGTCCACGGTAAAAAATACATGCATAATTTATGTCAATAATATCAGTGTTTAGAGCCATGGTGTCCAACAAGGAAAAACAAGAAACCATACCCCGCATCTAAATTTTACTTACCTGGATCAGTAGCTCATTTAAGTCACTTACAGCAAACTTAAAAGCCAACAAGGCAACAATTATGCATAACAGTTCCAACCAACCGACGCCATCACAGCCTCCACGAATAAACATCATTAGCTCAAAATTTAGTCACGAGAAGGTAAAGATTGCAATTACCACCTATTTTGTCACGAGAAGGTAAAGATTCATAATAAACTAATAAACAATATTTTCATTATGTATGATATTGCTGATGTGCTCAAAATTTAAAATGACTCTTCAACGATGATATTCTTGTTGCTATATAATGCCACTTCAAGACACAATAAGAGACAATGCACAAAATGCAAAATTGAGAGATTAGTACATTTGGGTTTCTTATGCAAAAGGCAAAGCCATTCAACAATTGAATGATTGCCTGGCAGAAACACTAAATGGTATGCCTCAATCTTAATACAGATTGTTTTAATTATACATATGTGTGGTCCCCATGGTGCCGATTGGGCAGATCAGAATACAGAGCTCCTGCATTCTGCTCCAGGAAAGCGACATGTTTCGGCAGATTTTGTAGATACTAACCTTCATTATCAACATAGGAATGCACTTGAGGCTGGTATGTAGAGTTCCGCAATTCATCATTGAATTGATTGTTCTCCTCAAGAATTTCCAAGTGTCTCTCAGAAGGTATTGCTGATTTAACTACAGTTGAGCTGTTCTCTTCTGCGTGAGAATTTTCTTGCGTGTCAACAACCAACATAGATGAGTCCAATGATGCCAGAGGTAGTGATGGGTCACCAGATGCCTCAATGCCTGCTGATTGAGTTCCTAATGTTGGCTCTTCGTGTGGAAACCAATCATTCTCATGTGTTTGGTGGTTTTCAGCAGAAGCATGACTAGAATTCACAATTTGAGGAATAGGGTCAGGCAGAGCAGGAAATCCCTGATCAAATGTTATCGGTAGGGCTGTGCTTGCAGATTGTTTCGAGTTCTGATTTACAGCACTAGGGGCTGTGCTTGCAGATTGTTTCAAGTTCTGATTTACAGCACTAGACAAAGATGGGTTTTGACCAGCATATGATGTGTCCGTTGTAGCCATAGGCTTGCTAGAAGACCTTACCTGAGGTCTTCCCATTTTCACTATATCAGCCATTGACATCTGACCTGGCACACCACACCAATTGTGCTGAAATCCAGATGATGATTGTTGTGCACCAACTGATTCATTAGGAACAACATCTTTGTTTGCAGACAAACTGCAACAGAGGAAAACAAACAGATTAGTTATCCTTACTACATACAAAACAATCAGATCCAACAGAAACTTCCAATTCTTGAGCCTTTGTTACCTTGGAACTGGTTGCTTCTGAGTGGAATTGGATGCTGGCACAGCAGGCCCCAATATCGATGATCTTGAAGCCATGTAATCTGGTTGTATTGAAAATGGAAAATGAGAAATATATTATGACCAAACATAGAAACCCATGTACAGAAAGTTTTTTATTTAATCTTACTGCCGCCACTGGATCCAGACTGAACTGAATTGCTTCGTCCACTACGGTCCGCACCACCTCTAATTGCCCGACTATTTGAGTTACTTGCTCCTCGAGATCTTGGCCCAGGTGTTTCTTTAACCTGAGTGAAATTTCAGCACATACTGATATAAGGTCTCAAGACTAAAGCACAACACCATAAAGCAGTAATTAAGCAAGAGTAAGTTTGTTTATGTAAGCTTTTAACACAAAAGGCTCAATCGGCAGTCAAGAAACCAAACTTCTGGCACATCTGATATATAGTGTGTTCCTATTATGTGATTACGCACAACGTATGTGCAGCATACGCACAGGTACAGAATAGCAACTCACGAGTTGCAACTCGCCGTATACTGTATTGTAACTGCCCGTAGAATGATTGCAACTACAGATAGAGCAGTTACAACTATTAGTTGCAACCACAGACAGAGCGGTTACAACTATATGCATGTTGTAACTAGATTGTCTACCATGTTGCAAGTGTAGTGTTCACCATATTGTAACTGTTTTTAGTTGCATGATACAATTAATTTGATTTTATTTTTCATGTTGCAACTGTACTACTTGACCATGTTGCAACTGTAGTGTTCAGCATGTTGTAACTAAAGAGTTCACCATGTTGTAACTAAAGTGCCTACCACCACCTAAGAACACTGCAGTTCATCATGTTATAACTGCGATGTTCACCATGTTGTAACTGCGATGTTCACCATGTTGTAACTATATGGACGTAACTCCTTTATAATTCTAAAACTTCATCAAAATATAGTCTTGATAGATCTTATTTTGTTAAGCACATTTTTTCCAACAATATGCATCAAACGGATAGAGAATCGGATATGTGGTTCTAGAGATATTGCATTTTAACGATTCGAATCAACAAAAGATTCTCCACATGCAACGCTCTGACGAGTGGATGATAGATGACGTGGCACAAGCTGGTTGGCTGGCTCATGTTGTTTGGTGCATGTTGGAGGCTGAGTTGTAACTCAGAGTTGTAACTGGTCTATGTAACAAGTTGTAACTCGCAATTCTTCAAATTGTAACTGGCGGTTGCGGGATGTGCGCTAGGTGTACAGACTAGTTATACACACACACTGTATATCTATTATGTGGCTAGGTGCACTGTAGTTCACTGTTGCGCCACACCCACAGTTACGATCTAAAAAGCAGTATAGTTGCGACTCACAAGATAGGTCAATTACTACAAACATATATGGTCGTAACTGGGTATCTTATCTAGTCGTAATTATGCACTTTTTTGTCATGTAATCGCAACTGGGTCACATCTGCGCACACCCCCAGTTACGATCCAAAAAGCAGTATATTTGCTACCGTAACTGACTTTTTTGTCATGTAATCGTAACTCAACTATTTGTGCTGTCGTAACTGACTATTTTTTTAGTCGTAACTGTGATCGCAACTGGGTCACCTCTGCGCACACCCCAGTTACGATCTAAAAAACAGTATAGTTGCTATCGTAACTGACTTTTTTGTCATGTGATGGTAACTCAACTACCTGTGCTATCGTAACTGACTATTTCTTAGTCATAACCCGAAGTGGCACAACAGTAAACTATAATTCTTCTCGTAATTATACATTTTTTATCCTGTGATCGTAACTCACATATATGTGTCATCGTAACTGACTAGTTTCTTAGTCGTAACTGGGGTGGTGCGAAGGTGGCTGCAGCAACCGAGGGTGACGCAACGTAGTTCACTGTTGCGCCTAGGCGCAGAATAGACTCGCCGTGTATATATATGTATATATATATATATGTATATGTATGTATATATATATATGTATATGTATGTATATATATGGGCAACAGAAGATTATCTACAAGTTTTTCTTTTATGAGAACAGTCGAGGACCATACTGGGAAAAAATATCAGCTACAAATTCTCAAGTGACACAAAATAAAAGTATGCTATCAGGCGAACTGAAATTACCAAGAAAATTGGGCAGATAGAAATAAAAGTCATGCTCAACTGACCTCCTTTTTCTTATCACGCTTGCTCTTTACCTCTTGAAAAGTATCTGAAGAAAGATCAGCAATATGTGAGATACCATATACGAGAGAACAAAAGGAACCATGAAATAACAAAAAATTAATATGAACACTGTTGTTAGCAAAACTAATGTATACTGGATTGAACAGTAGAAACTATTTTCAATTGCAATATCAACATCCCTAAATTATTTCATCCGAATTATGCCAGATAAATTGTACAAAGAAGTTAATGTAATTCAAACATTTGTTTAGATGAGAGGTTCCAGTTCACCCTTGATCCAATTTCCATCTTCCCTCATAAAGTTGGTAATGGTAAGGATAGGAGGAATGCTGTTTAAATGAATTCTGGTAGCTTTTAATCTGTTAGAGCAAAAATAACAACAGATGAACGTTCCCCAATGGATATAAGAAACCCTTAGTTACTTGCATGTAAAGGTGCACAACAGTCAAAAGTTAACAGTGAGCAACATAACTAAGGTTCATGTAGTTACCCAAACATTCGTTTAGATGATATTCCAGCTCCCCCTCACAACTTTCATTCATTCTCATAAACTATTGGGATTACAAAAACATGGTAGTTCTGACAACAAAGTGGCGACAGATGCTAATACGAATCATTAACTTCAAAAAGAAAACGACATATGAGTCTCAAGACACATCACTTTGGTCTTTCTTCACAAAACAGGAAGGCAGAAGACCAGGCATTTCCGCACTTGAATATTGGTTCATTCTTTGGGTTCTGTCTGGAAAAATTAAGCTCTTCTACAAAAGGCAACACGATCATCTTCATGGAATCTGAACTCTGGCATGTTGAAACACAAGACTAACCCAGCAGACCCACAATAATTCTCATTCCAAAGGCAATAAAGTCTACAAGACTTGTGCAAGTTCATCCAAGTTCTGCCCGAGATGAAGCAAGTTCATCCAAGTTCTGCCTGAGATGAAAGAAGTGGAACCGTAAAGATCAAACATCAAGAAACGAAACTAAATCCCCTCTGTCCTTTCCCAAACTTTCAAGTATCCAACGTTTCCCAGGACTGTTATTCAACAAGATCCAAGTTCAGCAAACCTATGTGGTTGTTCGGGTCTCAGATTTTATTTATAGATGTTGCGAAAATGCATGTTTGTGCAAGTTTTTCACATAAATTCTTTGCACTACAGATTTCAACTTGTATTTAGTGGCTTTATCTTATCCTAACCAAACAAGTGTTTAACTTAAAATTTAGTTTGATAAAATCTAGTTCTGAGAAAACCTAATCCAAACAACCCCAGGTCTTGCATCCTCCATTGAATCCCATACGGCCCACATATTCCCCATTCTTTCCGTCAATCCAATTCACTTCGCAATGTAGAAACACAGAAGAAGAATAAAAGAAATTTAGCACATGACAGTTCCAAATTTAAACACTGTAAACACAAAAGGGGGCAGGGGATAACAAGAAAAAATGTTTCAGTTCATCCAAATCCATGCTCATGCGCTCCTCCTTCCAAAGGCAGAAGCTAACGCTAACACAACAAAAATGTAACGAAAAACCTTTATTTTCTCTAATTCTCGCGTATCACGAATTGAACGTGAAACTACGAAATAAGCATTGAAAACAGCATAAAATTTTCACGCTGCAACTACAAACAACTCTTAACCTCCCAATTCCCAAAAGAAAGGCCGGAACTAGTAAGTCACCAAACCGAAGGATAAATCCTCGCAAAGCCAAATGTCCAATCCAAACCGAAATGAGAACTCCAGCCTGTCCTGACTGGCCGCCACTAGCCTGCAGCACATTCGCTCATGAACAACACCAGAGCAGTAACAAATCGCTCGAAATCCACAAAGCAGAACGAAGAAAGCACGATTCTTTTTTTTGGGGGGGGGGGGGGGGGTTCAGAAAGCACGATTCCTGGTAACGCGACGCGCGAGAGAACTCCTCAGCACTCACCAAATCGAGTCACACACGCACAGGTCCCACACTAACGACTAAACAAAGCAGCCAACAACAGCGAGGGAAAGGGAGCGGCGCGAGATGGGACCTTGGGAGAGGAAGCGGCTGACCGCCTCGTCTGGGTCCATGTCGCACTCCCGCAGCGCCGCGTAGATCTCCGCGTCAGGGCGGTTCACGATCTCCTTCAGGCCCTGCACCAGCTTCCTCGCGGACGCCGGCACCGACCCCGCCGGGCCCCTCGCACCCCCTCCTCCGCCGCCGCCGCTCATCCTCGCTGGGAACCGCCGCCAAGCTGGCTCCCACGAGGCGCCGAATCGTAGACCGGGTGAGTGATCGGGTCGTCGCGGCAGCGGCGTCGCCTCACCCGCTTCGGCCCGGCCTCGGCTGCTCTCGCGTCCTCTTGCGCCTGCTCTCTTCTCTTCCCCCACACCCACGCAATGCAAATGGCGGCCAAATTCCAAAAACCCCCCTGCCTCCCCGTCGCCTACCATTATATACCTCGACGGGCTGCGGCCTTCGAAGTAATGGATTAAAAAATAATTTCCCATTTTTTGTCCGCGCTTAACCTCCCTCCCTCCTCTCTATCCACCCCTTGTACACTTGTCGCGGAGGCGTTTGATCCCCTGAAGTCGCATATCGCCGCGTCACACTGACATCTGGCCCCCACTTCCTCGGGCCCACACGTGGTCTCAGTCTTTCGGAGGGTAGGTCCACGTCACGTAACTGTAGCATGCACGGGATGCCCCGCTCGGAGTGGTGAGGCCTCGCAAGCAGGGACGCTCTGTTCTGCCCCGAGGCTAGCATGTGGGGCAATTATTCTGTGGCCCCACGTGTCATCCTTGAGAAGGCTGACGTGGGGGACATCTCGTCAGTGTCAGAATGGACGCACGAAATGTTTGGGCTTTTCGGATGAGATGAGGCGGGGAGTCAGTGGGATTCGTTCGTCTCTCTGCTTTTTGTTTGGTTTCGGGTTTTACACCGGAAACGAAAGGATTTTAAGTGGGCAGATCTGCACGCACTCATAGTGGCAAGTTAGGTTGAGGTTTCCGAATTTGGTTAGATTCCTCGTGCCTTTTGTTGGAGGCTGCTAAATTCGAAACAAATATGCTCCGGTAGTTTAGCATGCACAGCTATATTTAGTAAAAGTTAGTCTGAGCATATCTCCTTCTATTTTTGGCTATCTAACATCCAATTCTCTTCGCAACCGAACGAATACGTTTATTTTACGTTGTTATCTCTATTTGCACATAATTGCATCATAAAAAAATAGGCCATGATACCATCAGATAAAAGAAAAGGAAGACGCAATTCAGGTATGCACAGCAAACATCGCTTCTAACTTTTTATTCGATAGATTTTTTGCATAAAAAACAGATCAGGTATGCAACACAGCTACAAAAGAAACATAGAGATAAACCAATGCAACCACATTTTGAGTTTGCAACACGGCGTGACATGAGGATATACAAATATCATCCCAGTAAAACATTGAAAGAGTAATATCTATTTAACAGAAAGGTACAAGTAGAAAAAAGAAGCACAAAGCATAGTAGAATCCACATTTCCTTCTGCTCCAACTTGCAAATCAGCACTCCTAACATCATCTTGGTTCTGCAAACAAGAAACATGTAGAGAAATAAGATTTGCTTTATGTGACTTTCTCCTTACAAACTTGCAATCAGTTTATGTGTGCCAAAAAAAAATGCTATTCATTGTAAGAAGGAGAAAAGAAGTGGATGTAGCATCTAGACCTCAAGTAAGTTGTAAGTATTTCAGTAATTAATGATAATCGTATTATTATGACTAACATGTATTTTTTGAAGGGAGTAAAAAATTTAGCTTATAATGATCATATGAGTATTCTTAGTTACTTATGGAATTATATTGGACGATTAAAGGATATTTACGTCAAGATTAAGGATATTCTAGTTCTAAGTGTCATAAGGTGATAAAAGACATGTAGAGTAGTTATAAATTCTTTTTTAGTCCTTTGATCGTACTATAAAGGGGACTAAGAGTTGTAGTTTAATCTAGTTAAGTCTAAACTTAATTGGATGCACACTTATAAAATTCTAATACCAGTTAGCTTAGAAGCCCGTGAGCGAAAAGTCAAGAAGTTAGAGCTCAAAAGTTGGTTGAGTTAGATAAGACTCATAAAAATTATTCTCACCGGATAATCTGGTGTGGAAATAGTGATACACACCGGATAAATTTTATGTTCTATGCAGAAACAAGAAGACTTCACTGGATGGTTCGGTGATGGAAGCTAAAAGCACACGGAGTATTTAACAGAAGTTTGATTTTCAAAGATTGAAGTTAAGTACACCAGATGGTTCGGTGTTAGAAGAGTAAGAACACCGGAGCATTTAATAGGATGTTGGATTTTTTTCAGAGGAGATGAAGTTCAAGGCACTGAATGGTATGGTGTTTAGGAGTTCAACACACCAGAGCATTTTTCATGATTTGGCGTCTCTGTGCAAGGAGATATGAACTCACCGGATGATCTTGTGTAGTGATTTGAAGATCATCAGAGCAATTCAGCCAACGACTACTGATAGCTGGCAGGGCCAGCTTTTGCAAAAGGTAACACACCGTTGATCCGGTGTGTACAAGGTTGTGTACACTGGACCATCCGGTATTCACAGAAAGTTTGGGTGGTTGTGTAACGGTTAGATTTGGATCTCTAGCTTATATACACCCCCTTACTCAGTTTCGTTCGCCTCTCTTGCAACCTAGAGGAGTCCATACACTGTGTCATCAAGAAGTAAGGGAGAACATTTGAGTTAATTTAATGCAAACTTAAGGATATCATTAGTGCTTCAAGAGTAGCGAGTGTGCATCTAGCTGTTGTCTAGGATTGATAGAGATCAAATGAAGCAATTAGCTTGTTACTCTTTATGATTGGCAACACCTAGCCGGTCTTGGTGATTGGAGGTATTTTTGATGAGCTTTTGATGTTCTTGTGTCACACCCGGTTTTAAGATCAACCCGAATGTAAAATATTTGTATGCTAGCATCAGCTAACACATATATATAGCGGTGTCACTAGTAGAAAACAGACATAATTCTCATTATTACAATATTATTTATTACAAAATAACTACACAGGTCTAAAGAAAATTATATAGCAGTGGAAGAAAAACACAGTGCATTGCTCACTCCTTAGGCAGTCGACCGGAAGCTCCACGAGCTTAGAACTCTACACCATCATCAGGATATTCCTCAAAACCTTTGCCTTCTTAAAAGCAAGCATGAGTATTTCCAATACTCAGCAAGTATGGAAAGCATGATATGGAGGCTTAAACAAGAGTTCCTATCCTCTAAGGTTTAATTTGCATAAAAGCTAATTTTTAGACTAAAGCTACAGAAAGCAATTTTTCAAAAGGAAAGAAGCGTAAATGATATCCTTTAACCTGCGGAATTCAACAATTTCTGTACCACGGTAAACATCTACTCAACTAATCATGTGAGGGTCCATACCATTCGTAACCATGAGCACGGCTAAATATTCAGTTTGACACTCTGTAGAAGTTGTACACTTTATTCACGACTCATGATCAACTCTTTTGCCGGTACCCGTCAGTACCTTACACACTTTCGAGGTGTGCGCCGAGAGATCACTACGAGACTTTTCCAAATAGTCTCCTAGTATGTACTTGCCCATTAAGGTTTCGCTGCCGTACATAAGTGGAGTAACCCTCCACCCTAGAAGCTCCCTCTTATACCAGGTAGAATCGGAAAGTACCCCTTCCTTCTCTACACATCTATTTGGCTCATACACCACTGAAAGAATAATCCAGTTACTTAGCCAAGCCGTACCATATAGGTCTTGTGATTGTATTATTGTCATGTGTGATGGCTCCACAAACCAGTCCTTAACATGGTCTAGGCAAGATCGTCAACTAACCAACAAGGATAATCACCAGAATATCCATCCAAAATTAACCGTACTTGGAACATATCAACAGGCACACACTGACATTCCCTTCTTACCCAAACCCTAGATTCTTTTTTGCTAAATCCCTTAACAACATCAATTATCATATCATACTTATTATCTTAACTTTTAATTTCATAGCTCATGATTCATCACCTATATACTACATATTCATCTAAAAGTGTGGCTAAGCAGTAACATAATATTATTGAGAAGTATAAGCATCGATATGGGAAAAAATCCTATATATGAAGCTAGTGTTTGTTATTCTACCTATTTCACCTAAAAACTACATGCATGTTTTGTAAAACTGACTTTAAATGAAAACTAGGCTCACAACATGGTCAAGACACTTGCCTTCGTCAAGGTGATGCACGGTTGCTTCAAAGTCTTCTTCTTAGAGATTTTCGAACTGCTCTTGAACTGATTCGTCTATACGAGTACACAATCAAACTATACCCCTTTCGCACAATTAGATTATTTAGCAGAATTTTAACTCTCAACTCCATATCAAATCTTATATTTGTATGCTACAATAAAGTAGTTTAAGTTTCTATTTCTAGACAAAAATAAAAATTGAATCGCTCATCTAAACATCATAAATGTATTTATAGCTCAAGCTCTACAAATTTCTAGAACTAAAAATACTAAACTTTAAGAATTCTTAAAGCTAGAACTTTGCCAAACTAAACTCTTAGTGTCTGTTTGACATAATTCTAGCTTCGAGATCCATATTGGATATGAAATTTATATGATAAAATAAATAATTTAAATTTTTATTTTTAGTCTAAATAAAATCAGATTTAACTAAGTACTCTCAATCCACTATAGCTCAGATCTAAGATTTCAACCAGTTTTAACTAGCTTAAATTTTTTTGATCTGTCCACACCATCAATATCTTCTACTTATTCAATGTTTTTGCCTTCAAGCATTGTCCTGGATCTGATCATCCGGACCGAGTGGACTAAAAAAAGGCCCCATTCGTGATGATTTCAACCTATCGTTTGTAAATATTGTTAAGTAAACAATAATGGCTTGTTTATGTAAGAAATCAATATTTGAGTAAAACAAAAATGGTCCCAATTAAATGCTTACGAAAGAGTGGAGTTGTCACTCTCAAAACAGTTATTCTACTTTAAATGAGACCTAAGCCCGAGTGGTTAGCGAAGATGATTGTATTTTTACTTAAAAAAAGATTAAATTTTAGATTTACTTTTTATGTGTCTTTCAAAGGTGGAAGTTTATTTCAATATTAGATGACGTATCCATACGATATGTCTGTGCTAGCTTAGTTAATTTTAAAGTTTTGCATCTCCGATTATATAAGACGTGTGTGATAGTATGAACATGTACATATATTTACGTATTGTATTGGGTTTTAAAAAAATGAAACAGCAAAAATTGATTATGTGTTAAAGCGTAAAGTTGTTAAGTACTGAAAAGGCAACTTGCGTACTGAAAAGAAATAATAATGCGTAAATAATTCAGGAAAAGAAAAGCGAAAAGAGTAGCCAGAAATTCCTCCTCCACTACCTCAGTCATAACCTAGATTCTGGGCTCAGCCATGGGTTCTGGGCTTCTGGCGGTCTGGTCGACTGCGCAACAGCCAACCCCTGCCCCTGTGCGGCTGTGCCCCATCCATTCCATACTCCCACCACTCCCTCCGACTCCAAGCACGACGGCTCAGAGAGGAGCCGCACCGCCATGCGGCCGCTAACCCACGCGCCGCTTGCGCCGCAATCGCGAGCAAAACTTAGTATCCCCGGCCGCGTGCCGACGGCGCCGCCGCGCGCGCTCCCCTTCCCCGACGCCCTCCGCGCGGCTGCGGCTGCGGCGGCCGTCTCCCTCTCCCTACTCACGGGAGACGCCGCGGGCGCGGCGGTCCCGCAGCCCACCGAGGTGTGCCGGGACGGGGGCGCGGCGGTGGAGGAGGAGGTGAGGGCCGAGGCGGTGACGAACGAGCAGCTCGTGGAGGAGGCGTGGGAGGTGGTCTACGAGAGCTTCCTCCCCGACGCCGGCACCCGCTCGTGGTCGCCGGAGATGTGGATGGTAAGTTCGTCTTGCAGCAATGTGATCACAGTGTGGTGAATTTAGTGGTTCAAGTGCGTAGCTTAAGTTTCTGTGGACATTGAAGTCGGAGTGCTCATTTTGATTGTAATCGCTGAGCACACTGTGTCCTCCGTAGATTGAATAGTTAATTTGACCCACTGCAGCAAAGGAAGCAGGATATTCTCCAAGGCACAATCAAATCCCGCTCTAGAGCTCATGATATCATTCGGAAAATGCTAGGGAGCCTTGGTGACCCATATACAAGGTTCCTATCTCCCTCGGAAGTAAGTTCTTCACAAAGTGGTACTACTCTATGCTATTGGTTCTATGTGCTCGACATCTTTCCTGTCCAATCTATTAAGCACATTCCATTCCTTTCTTTCTTTCTCACGATCCATGGTAGTGCTCAACAGTTCACTAGTACACGTGCTTCATGATATGGTCAAATTGTGAGTTCTAAAGTTGGCATAAAAAATCTTTCGGAAAAATATGTTGGCCATTGGGTAGCATAGAAATAGTGGAGAATGCTTTTGGATTGGGCAAGCTGTTATGGTAGTATAACTTTGAAAATGATCGGTGAACCCTCTGGGGTACTGTTATCTCTTTCAGCAGTAATGATCTGACTTAGTAATGCACTGCCATATCATGTTCCCTATTTCCTTTGCTTTCACAGTGAGATAATAGAAGGACATCTGTTGATGCCTTCCGTTCATTTCACTGATTGTACTGATGGCTGATGTTTGTGATGAATACATGTTCTAACTGTAAATGCAGTTCTGATGTTATTTTGCATGTGTTAAATCAATCTGCTAAAGTTCTCAAAGATGTCAAAATATGACATGACGGGTATTGGATTAAACCTGAGGGAGATTCCTGATGACAATGGCTCTTTCAAGTTGATGGTATTAGGGCTGCTATTAGATGGTCCTGCTTACTCTGCTGGCGTTAGACAGGTATCAACTATACATCGCACCTCTTGATTGAGAGTTTGTCTGCTTTTCGATGAGAAATTTGCTTTCTCAGTTATGCTTATAGAATGGATATTTTTTTGCATGTTCTGTACTTCTGCTACCGAACCTCGATGTAATGATCTGACTTAGTGGACCACAGGACCAGTCAAACTTCATAATATACTAATAATTGCATATGAGCAGCATTTGACAGTCCCCATTAAAATGCTCAACTGATGAAAGAATGTGAGGACATGCCTTTGTTATATTAAAGATGAGTAATGGTTTTAATGAGGCTGGCCTTGTTTATATCAAACTATGTTCTAAGGAGTTGAATGAGCTACTCACTGAATATGCACTTTAGTTTGAAGATGCACTTTTTAGTAGTTTGTTCTTGGTAATATTATTATCACAGAGCACTGTTGTTTCATATATTTGTATCTGCTTGCTGGCGCGTATGCTTTTCTGATATCTGTTACTGTAGTATATGTACGTGTATCAATTATTTAACTAATCCTTTCAGGTCATTTTATCTTTTATTAGGGTGATGAGCTTTTGTCAGTCAATGGAATTGATGTAAGGGGTAAATCTGCATTTGATGCTTCATCCATGCTGCAAGGTCCGAAGGAGACATTTGTTACGATTAAGGTAATGGACAGTCTAATAAATATTTTTATCTGGATTATATCCGACATATCTTTGTGTTCGTTATCTTACTATTTTAGTCTTTCCTATATCATGTCTAGGTTAAGCATGGTGACTGTGGTCCTGTTGAGTCAATGAAAGTGCAGAGACAACTGATTGCTCGAACTCCAGTTTTCTATCGTTTGGAGAAAAGAGAAAATGAGGATTCATCTGTTGGATATATTCGCATTAAAGAGTTCAATTCAGTTGCCAAAAAAGATTTGGTTAGTGGTGTGTTGCTGGTTTGTTAACCTTATCATCTGTCATTTTTTAATATCTGGATGCAATAGTTTCTGTGGTTGATCCATGCCAAATATGCTAATTATTGCAAATGGTTATATATCATCTAATTCTTATATCTTCACTGATACACATATTTCTAAACATATACCTTTCTTCCTGGTTCAATTTCGCAAGCATCAGAACTTTAAATATTGATTCCCCTTTTACAAACTGAATGTGCACCAAGGATGTTATTTTTTCTTATATGTATCTTTGAAGTTCATGTGATTTTTTTATATTACAATGTTAGCTATCTTAGTTGTAGATTTTTTTTATGATAACAGTTGGAATATGCATGTTATGTTCATTTAACATAACTTGTCTCTTGCAGCACTAAAACATTTACAGAATTCAGGTGCCTCCTACTTCGTTTTGGATTTGAGGGACAATCTTGGTGGACTAGTGCAAGTATGCCATCTTTTTTCTTCTATATCGTATATCATGTGATGCCTATCTTTGATCTGCTAGAACTGCATGATATTTGTAGAGGTATCATATTTTTTCTTTGATGTTCATGACTCGCAAGCTTCCCAAGGCAGTTTGAAGCTTATGTGTATGCATTATGAAAGAAACTAGCAATACTTAATTTGTTTGGATGGGGTTTATGGGCTTATGGCATGATGCTTACATAGCTTCTATTTTTTAATTTTGTCTTGAAGGCCGGAATAGAGACTGCAAAGCTCTTTCTGAACAAAGGAGACACGGTAAGGATGTTGCGTTGCTTCCATATTTTCAACTTTTGCTCGCTGTTCTGTATTCATTCTTAAAATTAGTGCATTTCTTTTTCTTTTCTCTTAACTTTTTGAGCCAAAATGGCGGCCACTAGTTGTTGGATAAAAACTTCTCTCCTTTATTCATACAAAGAAGTTGTCAAAGTAACTGGACCTTTTCTTATGCCAAATTTCTTTATAATCGTATAAACCTTCAAATGTCAGTTTTCATAAACAGTTAGTCAGTTAATTCAGATTTGAAGTTCTTTATCTGTGCAATGATGCTTCTGTTGTTTTCGTTGGAACTTGGGAAGAACAAATCACGGCAGTTCTGTTTTGATGTCGACATTGCCTTGGAATTCTGGTCGGAGTTTGAAGTTATAATTTGTCAACAACCTCAAAAAGGGTCACCATCCCAGCTACTCTAATACGATGTCTATGAGAAAGCCCCTGAACCTTGAACTTGTTACTAATATTTGTTGATTTGATATCCCTGTTTGCTTAACAATGAGCCAATGGACATGCACCTGACATTACATCATAAGCTTTCAATGTAACCTTTGCTGAAATTCAAATATTCTTCCTATGCATATTAACAAGATTTAGGGTCTTCAGTCATTTGATTGCTTTCAAACTTGCTATTTTTTCATTTTTTCCCCTTTGTATTATCAACTGATTTTTTTACGCAAATGATTCATCTCCCTTTGGAATTCTTCAGGTCATTTATACCGCTGGCCGGGATCGTCAAGTCCAAAATACAATTGTGGCTGAAAGTGGACCTTTGGTTGCTACTCCTCTTATGGTGTGTTTATCCTATGGTTATATAAACTATTTCAGAACGCTTTAAGTAGTAGTAGTTTCTAAGAAACAGAAAGCAAATACTAATTTTACACTGTTCCGTTAATCTGTGCAACAGAAAGTGTGAAGAGCTGCATTTACACATACTCCTAGCCACATTAAAGTTGCTAAGTCCACTTTCATGAAATTTTGAGTCTTTGCTATACTTGACCTGACATCGTGAAAGATCAGAGCATTTGTTCGTGCCCATGGTTCTTAATTTGCACTTTTTGATTAGCTGGCGTTAGAAATGTCAATATATATATTATCTGTTTTGATGATAATATGAAGAGAGGCAGGGGTCGGCCAAACCTAACATGTGAGAAGTCTGTAAAGAGACTTGAAGGAATAGAATGTCTAACTATCCACAAATAGAAGCGCGTGGAAGTTAGAAATCCACGTGCCAGAACCATAACTTATGCATCAGTCTTCTTATATCGTTATTACTTTTATTTTTTATTAGTACTAGTACCTTTATTATCATTATTATTTTCTCATCTTTTTAGCTGAATCTTGTGGGTTTCATCTCTAGTCTACCCCAACTTGCTTGGGACAAAGGCTGTTGCTGTTGTATATTATCTGAACCATGCCATATATTTATATCTGCTATATAATCAGATTATCATTAGACTCCCAATTGTATTTCTCACATGTTTATGTTGTTTATCTACATCTTGTGACACAGTTACTGGTGAACAATAGGACAGCAAGTGCCAGTGAAATAGTAAGTACACATTTTGTCTCACTGATAGTGATGGTAAACAGTAAAAGCTCACTAAGATACTAATGATTTTCTAGGTTGCTTCTGCACTTCATGACAATTGCAAAGCTGTTCTTGTTGGTGAAAGGACTTTTGGCAAGGTTTGAACTGCTCAATAAGGGATACTATGGCAGCGCTTTTTCTGTGACCAATATTATGTCCCTTTTTTGTGTATGTAACTCTAAGATTGGGATGTTTCAGGGCTTAATCCAATCTGTATTTGAACTTCATGATGGTTCTGGTATTGTTGTCACAGTTGGCAAGTACGTGACACCAAATCACAAAGACATCAATGGAAATGGAATAGAACCAGATTACAATCGTCTTCCTGGTATTATTTGAATCCACCCGATTTCTTTTGTTACATTTAAAGTACGCAATGTATCGTATGCCAAATTTCCTTTTTTTGACAGATTTGACTGAAGCCAGAGATTACCTTTCGCGCTGCCGAATTCAGGAATTAAGCTGAGTGAAGCATTTTATTCCGAAGGTTCTCACAGAGTAAGAGAGCTTTATTTTAATGTTGCATAGTTGGTTCTTACTGTTCTGCATTCTTCTGTATAGTGCAACTGAACCATTTTCCTTGTGATAGTAAAGGTAAATGAATGTCAAACTATTGTTTGTTGCTTGTAGCAATAGCTGAGAATCTAGCTGGTTGGGTGTGATTGCTTGTGTTGGATCAGTGTACTTGGTACAAAAATAGAATTACTTTCACTTTATATGGTCATTCTCAGTTAGTTTCGCGAAACGTCATCGCAACTCTGAAATATGCTGATTGGTAAATCATAGAAACTCAGGTGATGAACTCAACAACCAAAAAAAGAAGAAAGAATCACACACTTTACAATGCTCGGAGCCACATCTGCTCATACTTGATCAAGCGCCCCACTGCAGAAATGTTGGCACCGATTATGATTCTGCATTTTCTTCTGTCTGTACCTTTGCATCTCACAAGGATGTGTCCTTTTGCATGCTTTTTTTTTAAAAAAAGGCCAAATTAATTTGCCACTGTCCCGTGCTTCATTGAAGGCTATAAATAAGCTGACTCCACCCATGAAGCAACTGAATATAAAATCCGGAGCTCAGGTATCGAACCCGGGATTGGGACGATCGAACCCAGTGACACTCTCACTGTGCTATCGCTCCGTTTCTACCTTTTGCATGCTTGTTACTTCGAATGGTCCTAATGATCGAGATAACTGGCTGTCGTAATTTTTCCGAACGCCTCTCTTTTGCAGGGTCAGATGTG
Source organism: Phragmites australis (assembly GCF_958298935.1). NCBI lineage: Eukaryota > Viridiplantae > Streptophyta > Magnoliopsida > Poales > Poaceae > Phragmites > Phragmites australis. The sequence goes on from NC_084922.1 coordinate 32,696,680, forward strand.
CTAATACGGTAGAATGATGTAACAGTGCTGATGCTCGTGCTGACTGTACAATGATCCCTCGATGGCGAGTTGACATCAAAAGCTCAACTTCGAAGCGACAATACAAGCCTATGCAGAGTTAGCACGCCTATTCGCTGGCGCTGCAGTGCGGTAAGAGAAGTAGAGAACAATTGTTGCGACTCATGGAACGAGGCATCGGAATCAACCATCAGCGATCTGGAAATACTAGCTTATGGTCTGTACACGACGAGGGTCCGTCGTTGTAAAAACATGATAATTACTCGAATGGTCGAATTCGCATTTGACTCACGGATGTGGTTTCTTCTTTCTTGTCAGCGAGTATGCGCTGCATTCTTGAGCAACCTGAGAATCCTACCTTACCTTCGTGCCTGCACTACTCGACCACTCGATTCTGAGCTATCAGCTAATCGTACTTCATGGCGTGATATGTACTTGTGTGCTGCATCAGGATTCGGGGAGGAGTTCATCAGTTGTAAGCTCGCAGAATGTAAACCATAGTTGTGTGGACCGCTGATGTAATATGCCTACATCATATAGCTCTACGGAGCCACGTTTGCTTCTCGTTTCACGCTGGAGGAGAGTGTGAAAAAGGCGTGTGCAGGAGTACTAATTTTGCATGCGTCCCAAATCTAGCCACGGGACTCACCACACCCCTCCCGTGAGGCAGAGAGGATCGGATGCGGATGGGTAAAAAATATTTTACATCCGAGATTTATAATAAAGTGTTAAAAATTGGATGGTTGGATAGTTAGACTTTTATGCTATATTTTAAATGAACTGGCAATGAGGTGGCACAGGTAGTTCTAACCGTTGTGGATGCTGTTAGCTTAGTTTACCTACTATTTGTACCTCCGCAATTAAATACAGTATAGTTCTTGCTGCATGCATGGGATCTCGTCGACGTGCCGCTCTGCACGCTGCTATGGGGCAGAATCAAGGAAGTCACGGAAGCCGCGACTGTGTGAGAGAGCTTGTTGAGGGGTGTACGCCGGGGTCGGATTTGCCGGAGAGTAGCACGCCGCAGAGGTCGTCAGCCCAAAGGAGCGCGGTGTCCGGCCGGGTCAGCGGCACACACGTTGACCTTGCCGAGGAGGGCAAAGCAAAGGAAAAGTCAGTCTCCTTCCCGTGGTTGAAGGGGTGTCCTAGCTAACAGGTGAAAGTGCATCTAGATCCTTTAAGTGGATTTTGATTTATTGATGACAAAACGATTAAGAAACTAATATGCTTATCTAAGTTATGAATAGGTTTAAGCATTAGTTGAAAAGACAAGTGACGTTTGACGCCCGACGAAACAAATGAAGAATCAACGAAGAGTACTCAATAGGATTTAAATTCTTTTTACTTTTGAAATTGAGTCTAGGATAGCCGCTCTATTAAGAGGATTGCATTTGATTGCTTGGTTAGTGTCTCAATGCTCAAACTATCCCTTAGAACCAACTAGTTGAGAGACAAAATCATCCATGGACACTGAGTTAGTTCTGCAAAAATTCACTGAGTCCGGATACTCCGGTGTTCACCGGACACTCTAGTACTCAGTATTTAATCCGGAGTCTCCGAGGTAGACTCCGGCAGAGAGTCTCGGTTACGGTTTATTTTTATTGGAAAAACACCGGAGTCTCCGGTGTTCACTGGATACTCCGGTAATTTATGGGTTAACAGACCGGAGTCTCCGAGGGAGACTCCGCCAGAGAGTCTCGGTTAGGGCTTTATTTTAATTGAAAAAGGCCGGAGTCTCCGGTGTTCACCGGATACTCCGGTAAGAGATTTAGTTTTAACCGGAGTCTCGGTTAGCTTTTAATCTTTTTGATAAAAAGGACTGGAGTCTCCGGTGTTCACCGGATACTCCGGTACCTGGAGAGGCCGGAGGGTCCAGCTAGTCTCCGGACTTAATGTTTTTGGACCGGTAATTTAACAGAACTGTAACGGCTAGTTCTGACACATTCTGTGATCGTTCTGACGCCATTTTTGGATTTAGGGCCGGATACTCCGGTGTTCACCGGATACTCCGGTCAGTTCTGACAAAACAGTAACGGCTAGTTTTTGAGAGAGGGCTATAAATGCTCCCACACCCCATGACATTTAGGGCTTGCTATTGCTGGTGAACTTTAGACCTCTTGAGCACTTTAAGAGCATTCAAAGACCATCCAACCACCTCTAGTGCAAAGTTTGCAAAAATTTAGAGAGTTTGTGTTTGGAGAAGGTTTAAGCCACTTGAGCATTGAGTTCTTCATCGAGCATTCGCTGCGATCATTTCTCTTGAAGCTTTATGCTTCTAGATGGCAAGGCGTTGCCCGTAGAGCACCCAAACTTGTGGAGTGCCACGGAAAGTTTGTAAACATCTTCGAATTGAGTAAGAATTTCTAGCTTGATCTTGGTGGTCGCTAGAAGAGGATAGGGTTGGAAAAGACCCGGCTCTTTGTGAGCTCCTCAACGGAGACGTAGGCACTTCTTTGTGAGGTGGCCGAACTCTGGGATAATCTCTTGTGTTCATATTCGTGCAATTTATTTTATTGTGTGAAATTTGTGATTCATCATACAAATTGCTCTAGTGATCATCTTACTAGTGTTAAGTGTTATTCTAGCTCTGTGATATCCAGTAGACCTAGTTTCAACATTAGATTCTAGCTATTTGCTTTAATTCGTAGTTGTTCTAGAATTCCTGTATAGACCGAAGACTCCGGACCAGACTAGATACTCCGGACCAGATCGGAGTATCCAACCTTCACCGGAGTATCCGGCAGATTTAATCCGCTGTTTTAGTTTTAATTTTCAGAAAAACCTATTCACCCCTCCTCTAGGCACTTTCAACGGGCCCCACAAGGGATATAGTGATCAGTGGGGAATATTTTCTGAACCCTTGCCCATCGCGCGACTAGGTCAAGGCTCGCTCGACCAGCACAAGGCTTGCGCGACCAGTCTCCTTATGATATATTATTATCCTGTGACTAGCCCTTGCTGATCGTGGGATGTCCATACCTAACTTGTCTAATCGCATTTATTGATTTCTATTCGAGTGTTTTCCTTCCCGAGACACCTCCTTCAGCGAAAAAAGTTGTGGCCGGTGCAGATGGGTTGTGCCCCGTCCCATAGCAATAAATGCTACAGAGTGGGGTTTTGCGACTGACTTAGCACCGTGCGAAAGATGGGACAGGGCGTGCAGAATAAACAGGCAAGTGAATGAGTTCACAGGAGAGCTCACGGAAGGCTGGGATGGAACGGCTTGGCAGATAAGCTTGCGACTCATGGTGAGGGGACAGGTAGGGCTACCTTTTAAAACAAAGATAACATTTTAACAAAGCTTTTGAAACAATTTTAAATCAAGAAAATAGTAACAAGCTATATTTTAGGTTTTTTTTTTATCCTGGGAGAGGCTACACCTCACTCCGGGTCCTTATCATCACATCTGATGTATAGTAGCCAGAAACCTCATCACACGGACATTTAATCTACACACTCACTCATCAAGACACACACACCTGAAGTCTAGTCAACGCGGTTGCTGCTTTCGTATGTCTATGACCATGAACATGACTACTTAAATAGATTTACACTCTATAGAGATTGTACAGTTTTACCTATATGATATGCTCAACATCCAACGGTTGCAAGCGGAGGAGAGAATCATACCGAGACCCTCCAACACCTTTCCTGCTAGGCTTTTCTACGAGACACCCAAAGCTCCAGAGGACATGTACTGAATGTTAGCTCCCTTTTTAAGCCTAGGCCGGCTCTTGAAGCATTCAAACAGAGGGATAGATGGACACTTGACCTCTCATTGCTCTTAGCCTCCTAGTATTATATCCGACCCAGTTCGGTGAAGGAGAAGTCAAGTCCTTCCCATTCAGGACGCATGGTTGCACGGGGGTGACTAAGCATGACGGCACAATGACTCGGTTCTTAAATGGCCGGACAGATATCTCCTGACAATGAACACCACATAGGTGACTCAAGTCCTCAGAAGCATTCTCATCCAGAGTACTACTCCACCTGCACCCGCCAAACAGTTTTCACCCATTTTTACACATCACTCACCATATCCCACACGACATTAAGGATTTTATAACAATCACGGAATTCACAACCATCAAGGATTCACGATATATTAGTTATCATTGATAACAATAAATCTTATCTTTGATGAGAGGTGTTTTAAAACGACATATCAATAGTTATCATTCAATCCTAAGCACACTAGATATCAATGCGTCATATGTCATTAATATAGATAACAATAAGTAATCCTAGAGTGATATGTATTTTGGATGATAACATTTATAGTATGACAAGTATTTAATAGGATCAACTACTACAAGCAGTTTGTAAAAGCGTAATACATATCACATGCGATATAAGTCCAGTTTTAGTTGATCATGTAGATTAGTTAAAAATATAGGTTCAATATGATCAAGGAGATATTATTTGTCTTCTCTGAGGTTTTCTTAAAAGTCTTGGTTGTAGTGAGGATATTCCTTGCTCCTGACATTTGGAGACAGAACAGAGAAGTTATGACCCCCGGAAGATCTAATCTAAAACTAAATTGAGAAAAATATGAAATTGCACTATTTATAGGTGGGACCCAATTGAACAGTAACTCAGTGGGCCACACATGAAAAATACTCGGTTGGGCTAAAATGGGCTCAGATTGGGCCTAGTCTGGGCTTGGATGGGCCAAGCTAGGCTGCATAGTATTGGGTTATACAGCACTAGCCCGCTCGGGTAGGACTAGCCGGTTCGTGGGCTGCGAAGTTAGGCTGGCCCACTAGGGCGAGGCCTTTGGTGGCTGTGCTGGCAGGCCGGCGGTGTGTGGGCCGAGCTACGATCCACTCGGTCGGGCTGCAGAGGCACATGCCCAGCCATGCACGTGGGCGTGCACGCGGACTCGTTGGCCAGTGGAGCGGTGAAGGGGATCAGTCAACGTTGAGCAATCGCGGCAGAGCCACGTCAGAGAGCTCACCGGAATTGCGCTCCCGATGAGTACTCAGGACGATGAAGACATGACGATCATCTATGCACTATGAGAAGCTCGTCTAGAAGCTCGTCGATGCCAGGTGGTGCCAGACGATGGCTGGGAAGACGGCGGTGGCGTGGAGAAAACGGACAACACCACCCCTCAACTATGCGTGGTTGACTTGCACGAAAAAGAGGCCTACAGCTCTCTGGGCTACTCGGCATGAAGGCCAGACCACACACAAGGGTATATGCACGTTGGCGATGACCATGGCACAGCGGCGGAGGACTAAACCCACGGCTGCACATGGTCGTGCAAAGAGAGAGCATGCTAATGACGACCCGCTAGCTCAGAGGGTGCACGAGGGGACCGGGATGCTCACCGAGCTTGAAAACGGCTAAAAGCTAGACGGTGGCCAGTGAAGCGATGGTGCGGTGGCAGCGGAATGGCTCGGCTTCTGGTGCGTGCGGGCTCCCGTCGGGCTTCCGATCGATGGAGAGTGACACAGGGACGGCGACGAGCTTGTGGTGCTTCTCGGTAGCTCGTGGGAGAAGAATTTGCAATGACAGAGCTACAATGGCGAGAATGACGATGGTGGTAATGCGTGGTGGTGGCGAAGTGGGGAAAAAGAGAGGAGAGATCGGGCCGCTCTATTATAGAGGGAGAGGGTGCAGTGAGGCACCGACGCTTGCGTCACGTGGTCGTCGGCGAGCCGAGCGGCGGTGAGGTGGCGAGGTGGCATCCACCTTTATTTCCGCGGCATGGCTGGGCTACATCGGCCACGCACATGTGCGAGCGCAGAAGTCACACGGTGTTAGGTGCTCGGGCAGCGTGCTGTGAGGGTAGAGAGAGAGAGGAGAGAGAACAAGAGAGCAGAGAGATGTCGCGGGGAGGGGTGAGAAAGTCGTCAGCGCATTCATTGCACCGACAATCACGGTGGCGTGACGTCGCGCTGGAGGAGAGGGAGAAGGCACTGACGGATGAGCGCGGGATGAGCAAAACATGGATGGCCAGGGCTCACACACAGGCACTAACGAGTGGGCTGGTCGGTGCGTGAGGAAGTTGGGCTGGTAGCGCGGTTGCGACCCAAGCGCGGGAGAAGGGAGCCGGGCTGGTTGGGCTGGCTTGCTGGGCCACACCGAGAGGGAAAAGGAGAAGTGGCCCGAGGAGAGAAAAGGATTAGGCCCGAGTGAAAATTAGGAAAGGAGAAGAAAAGAAGACTTGGGTTTAAATTCAAATGAGAGATTTGAATTTAGATTTGACTTTGGATTAAGATCAATTCAAATGGAAATATTTGAATTATGAATTAGAAGTAAAGCTCTGAGATTTGGAAGATGATTTGAATCAATTGAATTTGAACTGAATAGAATCTAAGAATAGATTTCAAATTGAAAGATATTCAATTTCAAATCCCACTCAAGGAACCATAAAAACCATAAATCAATTCATGAAGGGATTTATTTAGAAATAAATTTGGTGCATTTGGAATACTTAGCTCATTTAATATATAGGAATGTATACATACTTGTATATATACATTCATATACATATTTCCTTGATTTTAGTTAGCTTAGTTATTTACAAAAGTTTTAATTTAGAACGAAATTTGTAATTAATTAACATGTTAAAACTCAAGGTGTTACACATGACCAACCTCCTTGCGATATCTTGTGATCCCACAACCAGCCCTTGCTGGTCGCGGGACATCCATACCTAACCTGTCTAATCGCATTTATTGATTTCTACTCAAGTGTTTTTCTTCCCGATACACCTCCTTCAGCGAACAAAGTCGTGGCTGGCGCAGAAGAGCAATGTACCATCCCGTAGTATTAAATGCTAAAAAGAGCGGTTTTGCGGACCGACTTGGTGTCACATGACAGATAGGACAGGGTTTGCAGAACAACCAGACAAGTGGGTTAGTTTGCAGACGGGCTCACGGAAGGCTGGGACAAAACGGCTTGGCAGATAAGCTTGCGGCTCATAGCGAGGGGACAGACAGGGCTACCGAGGTAAAGTAAAAGTGGAGGCATCCAAGAGGATGGGATGGACCCCGCTGTTCCACTGGCACAAAGTGCAGTGTGCATGCTCCACGTGGTTATGGTCTGAGAAAAGAATATCTAGCAAGGTATGAATATACTGAAAGGGCCCCACTTGTAAATTTTGCCTCTCTTGTATATAAAGGGGGAGGAACGAATCTAGATGAGGAGGAGGAACTCATTTGTAACAAGTTCACAAACACTCATAACAAAATATATAGGACGTAGGGTTGTTATTCTTCGAGAGGCCTGAACCTGGATAACTCCTGGTGTTCTTGAGTTCATCACACCGCAAGCGTCGTTCACGCGCCCATAGACCGGTACATCCCAAAATCATTGTTTGGGATTAACCCGCGACAAATATGCTATCAAAGAGTCCAACACAAAGTACTCCCATTAAACATAAAAAACGTTTAAAGTTCTCAACCAAACTGACAATTTTTTTTACAGATGTAGCCAAAAGAAAAGAAGAAAGACTATGATGTGGATGTGCCCAAGAATCAATCTCATCCATGAAGGTTTTGGCGGCCCCCACCACCTCTTCCACCTTCTGCACCGAGCCCTCCTCCGATTCCACATAGATGCACAAAGACACTTAGCATGATGATGGAGTTAGAGTTTAGATGGATAAGCTCTAGACTATAGAAGGCCAGCACCTCCAAGAAGAAGCTGGATGGAGGGAAGCCGAACCCGCAGCAGAATAAGTCGAGGAAGACCGCCGAACTGTGGGTGTTCGGGCTCGGGATCGTCTGCCCTGCCGCTGGTGTACAGGGGATCAAAACTCGAGGAGTAATCACCTTCTCGCACCTGGCCTTCTCCAAGGCCTCCTCCGTGATCTCTGACTCCTGCCATTCTGAGATTGTGCTTGCCATCTCATCAGCGGAGGAGCTCTCTTTCTCGGTCCTCTTCTTTCCCATCGCGGCAGAGAGATTAGGGGAGGAGGGTTTTTCGAGGGTTCTTAGAGCAGAGGCGCAAGGAGAATGATGAGGGCGACGAAAAGTAATCAATGACGAGGGAATGGACGTTGAAGCAGGCTTTTCTTTGCCTTTATGCAAAGAGGAGGCTCTCAAAAATGGCGGTCCATTTGATGACATGACAAGACTTGAGGTCACAATTTCCCTCTTTATGTCACATCGCATTTAATGACCAGCATATGCGGGGCAGTTGGCACCGTACCTCAAAGAGTTCACCTCCTCGCTTAGCTACCGTAATCATGATATTATGGCAGGGAAAGATTCTTATCACTACCCGAAATATCCGTCGTGACGTTTCAAAACTTAAAGTTTATTGGTAACAAACATTTTTTCTTCCAAAGGGCTAGTTTAAAAAAAAAATCTACTCGAACAGAATACCCTTTCGATAATTCTCTTGAAAACTCGGAGGTGTTCGAAATCCTGAATATGTGATCTTAAAGATCTAGAAAATCCGGTTAGATGTTTTATCCTAATTGGAAGTCTTTACTCGATAATATAGTCGGATAAAAAGCTTATCTTTACTGGCTATATACTTGAATCGTCGAACCTTCATTTCACGTATTGATTGGAGGGCTTGATGATGAATAATGGATAGTTAACATATTCGGGTATTCTAATATTTTTCGTAATTCTTGAGATATATTTTTACCTTAGGAAGAGTATACTTGAAAGAAAGAAAACTACTCATATATACCTGAGACATCTTTTAACCGAGAAAGTCTATCTCTAAGATAGGAAGAAAAAGTTTAGATGATATACAACATTCCTTATATATACGGAACCGAGGGTCCTGTAGAGGACAAGTCAGAACAAGTCGTCACAAACAATATGAGTTTCACAAACCCATATAAACCAACAAAAGCCAAGAAAAAAATAGTCATCTAGGTTCAAATCTATTTAGACTAGTTACATCCTCTTATAACATGCTCAAATCAATACAAGAAAAATATGACATAGGAGTATTATCCTCAGGGGACCCGAACCTATCTAAAAAATATTTGTGTATTTCCCTAAATTTGTCACTTAAATCATTTCCTATTCTTTTATAAGTTCGTTAGATCGACGATTTACCGATCGTCAACATATTCTCTTCCTTATTTTATCACATATGGTTTTCTTCTTCATCATACATTTTATAGTAATTTTTAACACGTGTTATACTATAAATTGAGTCCGGATCCTAAATACATAAGACTAGCCCCAAGGGATTTTCTTCAGGGGTGATATTTTTGTTGTGAAGGGATTTTCGTTTCCTTCAGTGCTCCAACGGTTTCTCTTCACGGTTTCCTTCATGACGAGATTCACAGGATCATTCTTTTCAGGATGTGATTCTCTCTCCTTTCCCTTCGCGATTCTCTTCGAAGAGAAGCTGTTGGAGATGAGAGAAAATAAAGGGAATAGGAATATGAAAGAGAATCGAGAAGTGAACGAAATAAAGGAAATATAATTAGAGATGGTGTAAGATAAGTTCTGAATTATTTTTCTCAAAGCAAACAGCTTCCGTAGTGGCTAGGAGAGAGAAAAAGACAGCATCTGATTCCGGAAGCGCCCACTCCACTCCTTTCCTCTCGTCTCCGACCCTGTTCCCTCCGAATCCTCTCTTCTTCCGGTAACCGCCTCTCCTCCTCGGTCTCCCCTGCCGCCTCCTCGAATTTAGAATTTATCTCTTGCTCTTCTTGTTCGCGAAGCTAGTTCGCTATTCTCTGGTTAGTAGCTTAGTGCGCAGCGGCTGGGGTCTGTCCGCGACATTAGGGAAAGTTTGGTCCTGGTGTTGGCGCTACTTGGTGTTGCGGTCGGTGTTGCGATCTGGTTCCGGTGTAGCTGTAGCCCTAATTTCCTCGATTTTCCTTTACAACTTATGCAACGCTTGTAGAGTAGTTTCTGTTGTTTTACGTTTTGTCATCGTGATGATCATTAGACGACGACGATGATCATACATATGTAGTTCCAGTACAGTAATACCCCCGTTCCCATGGATATTTACTAGTGTTGGCCGCGGGCCTCAACTGATTACGCTGGATGTTTGAAGAAATCACTCAATCAGTGTTGACATATCCCCTGACGAGTGCAAATTTTCACTCACAGGTAGACAGACTTTTGATGGGAAGATGAATGGTGTGGAAGAGCAGCAGCCGTCTCAGGTCAGCAGCATGTCCAAGATGCAAGACAGTGTTACCAAGTCAAGTTTGGGGAAAGAAGCCATTCCAGGGAGTGAGCTCTGGACCAATGGGCTCATCTGCGCCTTTGAGCTCATCAAGGATCACAGGAAACCGGCACGGCACAAATCATGGCCAGCAATTGAGCAGATGCAGGAGAAAGGTTCCCCCATGTACACGAGGAAGCACACAAGAAGGAATGGGCACCAGGTAGTAGCACCAAAATTGGATGAGAGCAATGTGTTGGAGAACCCCCATCAGGCTGAATTCAGTCATGATACTTCTGTGCTCAAAGATAGGCCAGCGTACACTGGGGAAGTTCTGGATCACAAATGGGTGCCAATTGGATGGAGTAGGATCGCAGAGCTTGTCCAGAGGGTTCAGTCAGACTCCAGTTGGGAGAATGAGCAAATAGAGATAAGCGATAGCGAGGATGATTACACAGTAGCTGATGTTGCGGCTCCATACTGGCAGCGTCCGGTGGGGCCTACTTGGTGGTGCCATGTCACTGCAGGCCATCCCTCGATCGACACATGGTTGAATAGTGCTCACTGGATGCATCCTGCCATCAGAACTGCACTGAGAGATGAGAGCAGACTGATAAGTGATCGGATGAAGTACCTTCTGTATGAGGTTTTCTTTTTTATTCTAATCTGTTTAAGATACCTATAAACCATGTGTGTCTTGTTAATGTTTTGCAATTCAAATTCTTGAATCTTTAGTTCATAAGCATTGCAATTTCCAGTGACTTCTATTTGATGTTGGTATACATTCTCTCTTTAACCTCACATTGCTTTGAGTTTCTAGTGAATTCAGCCTCCTATGTTTCCTGAACTAATGAGGTAGACTATATATTCATATTCGACATTGCAACAATTATTTGTAATGCACATATAGCCATATGTTCATGCCCATGAGGACACCCAACTCTTTCTCCCAATACTGTGGTACCTGATTTTCATATGAAAACCGTGTAATTGATTCAGGTCTCATACGTAGTAATTATCGTATTTACCTTTTAAATGGAGAGTATGTCGCAGAATATGTATCATATACACCCTAATTAAGTGCTTAAATCGTCTGTGACATAACTACATAACATATTCTAGGTTTTTCCAAGTTGCGGGACTTTTTACTGCCAACTAATGTATGAGAGTCAACTGTGTTGTACTCCCTCTTGTCACAAATAAGTGTCGTTTTGGGTTGAGTGTAGTCAACCATTCCAAACTTTGGTTACAAATTATTTTTTATGTGTTGACTTTGGATATTTGAAAATGATATGAGTAGATTTGTCTCAAAAAGTGCTTTCATAATAGTATACTTTCGCTATGTTTTATAAATATATTGCAACAAAAATTAGATGTCAAAGTTGTGTCTTGAGGACAGCGTCGATGTCCAAAACGACACTTATTTGTGACCGGAGAGAGTATATATTTGCAAAAGCATCACCAAATAGTTTTTACTTTGAGTATGTGCATCTCTACATCTTATAACTCAGTGTACATCGACTGAAAATGTAGGCAAATCTGTACTTTTTAGCCTACGCATTCCTTATTGTTATATTCCTATGGCAGATACCAAATTTAGTAGTTTATTGAACCATGATGCTGCTGACTGTTTTGCAGTATATTTTACTACTTCATCATATGTTAGTGTTAGAAAGAAAATAGTTGCCTGATGATAATGAATTCCAACAGCTCAATGTATAGCAAACTCTGTGCTAATGTGTTGTGCATATCAAATTTATTATATAAATTTCTGTTAGCTTTTCAGGTCCCAGTTAGAGTTGCAGGAGGACTGTTATTTGAGCTTCTTGGTCAGTCAGTCGGAGATCCATATCATGAAGAGGAAGACATACCCATTGTGCTTCGGTCTTGGCAAACACAAAATTTTCTTGTAACTGCAATGCATGTCAAAGGCCCTTCATCCAATATAAATGTGTTAGGAGTGACGGAAGTGCAGGTACCAACTCAAAGGTTTAAGTTTCTAACTTTTCAGGTTAATATATGCTTACGAAAATCTATCCAGGAGTTGCTTCTTGCTGGTGGAAGTCAAACACCTAGATCTGTCCACGAAGTAATTGCACATTTGGTCAGCCGTCTTTCACGATGGGATGACAGGTGTCATTTTATTTTCTCCCTTTCCTTTTCATCTTTTGTCAACGGGTTTGTTCACTTATATATATTAACAGTAGGCAGTAGATTTCTTCCTTGTTATAAGTTATAACTAAATACTGGTGTTTAGCACAAAATATTACTAATACTTGCTGTTGGATTATTATGTCAGATTATTCCGAAAATATGTCTTTGGGGAAGCGGATGAAATTGAATTGAAATTTGTGAATAGGTAAGAACACCATATGTGTGTCTCAACTGCCAGAACGTTTTATTTGAATTGATGTATCAATGCTCTAAATTAGCTGATTTTGTCACATTTCGAGTTATCAATCTTCCGTTAAGTGGTAACAGAATATCAAATTTTCACAGGAGAAATCATGAAGATCTGAATCTATTCAGTATCATATTGAATCAGGAAATCAGAAGGTTAGCAACACAGGTAAGCATGCTATGCTAATTCCCTTATTCAATATTGTTTCTACTAACAAATGCTTATTGAACATTTTCTCATAGCAAGTTTATTAGAGTGGTTGATGCAGCTTTACTATTTGTGAAACAATATTAGAAAATTGGATCAGATATATACAGCTGCTGCTAGGGAACTGCAACTAGTACTGATCAACCAGTCAAGTAGTGTTATCTTCTTTATTGGCAGCAGCAGATGTATTTCGTTATTTCATTGACCATAAAAACGGTCACCCTATGATAGTTTGGAGCACATGGCTTGAAAGGGTCTCATACTAAAGATTCATAATAAAATAATAGATAATGTTTTCATTATGTATGATATTGCTGATGTGCTCAAAATTTAAAATGACTCTTCAACGATGATATTCTTGTTGCTATATAATGCCACTTGAAGACACAATAAGGAACAAGGCAGAAAATGCAAAATTGAGGGATTAGTACATTTGGGTTTCTTATGCAAAATGCAAAGCCATTCAACAATTGAATGATAGCCTTGCAGAAACACTAAATGGTATGCCTCAATCTTAATACAGATTGTTTTAATTATATATATGCGTGGTCCCCATGGTGCCGATTGGGCATATCAAAATAAAGAGCTCCTTCATTCCGCTCCAGGAATGGGACATGTTTTGGCAGATTTTGTAGATACTAACCTTTATTCAACATAAGAATGCACTTGAGGCTGGTGTGTAGAGTTCCACAATTCATCGTTGAATTGATTGTTCTCCTAAAAAATTTCCAAGTGTCTCAGAAGGTATTGCTGATTTAACTAGAGTTGAGTTGTTCTCTTCTGCGTGAGAATTTTCTTGCAAGTCAACAACCAACATAGACGAGTCCAATGATGCCACAGGTAGTGATGGGTCACCAGATGTCTCAATGCCTGCTGATTGAGTTCCCAATGTTGGCTCGTCCTGTGGAAACCAATCATTCTCATGTGTTTGGTGGTTTTCAGCAGAAGGATGACTAGAATTCACAATTCGAGGAATAGGGTCTTGAAGAGCAGGAAATCCCTGGTCAAATGTTGTTGGTAGGGCTGTGCTTGCTGATTGTTTCGAGTTCTGATTTACAGCCATCACATTGGTAACAAATTCTGAAGTCCTAGTACGGACTAGGTAGGGTGACTAGCAATGGCTTAATCCTGGTTGCTCTGTTGAAATTGTTCATTTTAGTACCTGTTCCTCCTTTCCTGCCTATGTTTCAACAATATACTAGCTATGTAATGTGTTGCATGTTTGCTGTCAGTTTTTTTTTTGGTAACACAAGAGTGGTTTGTCCTGATTAGAAGAAATTGAGCGCGTGGTTAACAGATTAAGCATTCGTGTTGTATATAATTCATGATGAAGTACTATGTTTTTGCACACAGATTTAATGCATGTTGCTTTCCATCTGATCATATTTGAGCTGGAACATGTAAGAACATAAACATCCCTGCTGTAGGTGATCAGGGTTAAATGGTCACTTCATGCAAGGGAAGAGATTGTTCTTGAGCTTCTCCGACATTTAAGGGGTAATGCCACAAGAGCTATTTTAGAGAGTATTAGAAAATGTACAAGGAACATGTTGGAAGAGCAGGAAGCTGTCCGTGGTCGTTTGTTTACTATTCAGGATGTTATGCAAAGCACTGTCCGCGCATGGCTACAGGTTCGCATGGTTCTGCCACATTTCAACTCAAAGTAGAACTCTCGCATTTCTTCTGCTAATGTCAAATTGGTGGGATTGCCAATTGTTGGCCTTTTCCAGGATAGAAGCCTTCGTGTTACGCACAATTTGGCTATTTTTGGAGGTGGCGGCATGGTTTTATCCATAATCACTGGACTTTTTGGAATCAACGTCGATGGCATACCAGGAGCGCAGAATACTCCCTATGCTTTTGGTTTGTTTGCGGGACTTCTCTTCTTTCTTGGGATCATCCTTATCGGTGTGGGGATGCTGTATCTTGGGTTACAAAATCCAGTTAACAGTGAGAAGGTAAAGGTGAGAAAGCTGGAGCTCCAGCAGCTGGTCTCAATGTTCCAGCATGAAGCAGAACAACACGGCAAGGTCAGGGAAGGCCTTAGCCGGAATGGTTTGTCACCAGGTTCATCTGCAGCCTCCGATGAAGGCTACATTCTTATTTCCTGAGATGAAGCATTTTGGTAAGGTGCAGAACGGTGTTTGGAATTCCGGAATAGAAGTTTGGAAGGGTAGAGGTGATATACTTACACGTGCTTTCTAATGGTTGTAATCGAGGAATTTGTTATCAAAATGCTCGATATAATTCTGACAACAGGCTGTCGCCCATTTGTGGCTGAAGTTTTAATATTGTGAAGGGTCAAAAGAACCTTCAGGCTGGAACCAACTCGGGTTGACTCTACCTAGTTTCTTTATTGAACTTCCAGTCGGAGTGGACTTCTTCATAACTCGAATCGTATCCCAGCCTTGTTCTCTCAAAGCAATGAGTCAGAAGACTGGAAGCTTCATATGGGAATGAGCAGCTCGTAGCAAGGACTGCCGATAAGCGCAGGTGGTCAGCGTTTCCTCACGGAACGAGCGGCGTGGTGAGCCCCGACCCCCCGACGCCGCACGGCCGCGCCCAGATGGAGAGGACGCTTTGCGCGCGCGCATCAACTGTCAACCTTGCCTCGGCCCCCCGGCCCCAGGGGCCGATGAGTTGCCGCTGTTTGCAGCCGGCGCGGAGCCGCAGTTTCTTGGCAAATGCCTCGGCGTCCGACCGACAGTTCGTCGGGGGAACTCGCGAACCGTACGCTGTCGGGCCGCGAGCAGCCGCAGAACGCGGCGAGCCCACAGTCGGCCCTCGTCCCTGCATGCGGTTTCGCGCTTATGCATCCTCGCGGGGGGCCTCGCCGTGTGCGCCTTTCCCGGTGACGGTCAGTTCCGATGACTTCGCCGGCGATTGTCAGTTGTGAAAGCCTGGTAGTAGAGCCATCTCCTAGACTCCTGGTTCTGGTTGCCATTGTGCCGTCTATCTGTGCGCCGTACGCGCTTGTGTTGGGGTGGGCGTCGGCGTCGGCGTCGGCGTAAGTCTTTCGGGTTGCCTGTTTGGAACGCGGCAATACTGCACTGTAGGAGAGGACACGTTCCAAGGTCAGCAGGAATCATGCGTTCCACACGGCGCGGGATTCGTTGCTCCGAGAAAGTTGATGATCAGAAAAACCCAGTGCAAGTCAGAACGTCAGATGCTTCGGTGAATGCAATTGAAAATTTTGTACACTTACAATAATACAAGCCTCAATGAATGATGTGTAAGCTTTATAAAACGCAAGAAGTGCAGGTTCAGTAACAGAAGCAGCAAAAGCACCAATGGTTGATCTAGCAAAGCCTTCAGAACGGATAAGGTGGCAAGACTTGCAAACCAAGCAGGCAGCAATCATTGGCATCCTGTAATCATGTGCAGAAACCAAAAATTAATCGATCTCCAGGTGTCAGGGCCAAACAGCTGCCTTCGACTTTCAGCAATGGTGGGGGGAATGCAATACTGAATCATGCAAATGATTAGTTCCAGTACCCACTGGCGTCAACTGATCACACAAAAAGTAGTGCTACCATCCTGTTCCAGCCTGCATGTGCCAACACCTTTGACCCAAGCAAATCATTGGAAAATAAGGCTTTCAATGCTCACATTGGCATGCTCATATGGTAAAACTGAGTATCCATAAAGCGTCTACTATTGTCTATACAAGGGTAATGAAATCCGGTAACTATAGTCATGCCTTTGAGGTTAGTCCCTCCTGGTAACTCAAACCATAAATGAAGGCGAAGACAATGCTTCTATGCTCCCCTAAAAGGAAACTACACATATTCTAGTGTAAACGATTTGAACGATTCATCTACAGAAAACAAACAGTAACGCAATTCTTTTAGGGGAGTATAGAAGCACTCCTAGAAAGGAAATGAGCAGCTTGCTCCTAACTGATTTAGCTGCTACCTGCCGTATTCGCAAAATGTAAACCTGATCCACTCATACTATCAAAGAACTCAATATGATCAATCTGCTGTTATTATCAAACGACTTCAGGTATCCTACTTTTCTGTGCTTGTTCAGAATCGAAGCTTCAGGCATCAGCACTGTTTGAATTCTCCTCTTGTGACTGCTGCGACTCAATATCCACGCTTCCCGCCAGGCTGAGCTTTCTCTGATCCTTCCATTAACAAGAAAAAAATATGTTGAGTTGTACTGATATTAACAATGCTACAAGAAGGATGCTGCTTTGTGTTAACTAAACAGTCGGAGCGCAAGGAAAGATGTTCGGATAAGAATAATACTTGTCGATATGCATTTTGAACTGCTTCAAGCATTTGCACGACGTGACTCATCTTTGGCCTCTTGTCAGCATCAGGATCGACACACTTCAGGCCAACCAAGATTGCCCGCTTAAGGGCACGTTTTGGTGGCTTAACCTCGAGGTTTGGATCCACTACCTCTTCTGCCCTCTTATTGGTAACCATCATTTTAAGCCACTCTACAAGATTCACCTGAAACAAACAATAGAAGAGGTGTAAGGACTAACAGAGACAGTGATAACACCAATTGTCTGAAATGAGAAAAACCCTACCTCATCGGCAGGTTTACTGTAATCAACTGGATCCCTAGCTGTCACGGATTCCAACAACACCACTCCAAAACTGTAAATATCGCTCTTTTCATTTAACATCCCACTATTTGCATATTCAGGTGCCACGTACCTGGCGTCACATTAAGAAGAAGAACATTAGCAAACTTATTTCCAGATGAATAGAACTAACAATAGGACAACAGGAAGGGCATAACATGGGAGCTATACCCATATGTTCCCATCACTCTTGTATTGATATGGCTTTTGTCGGAATTCAGAAGTTTGGCCAACCCAAAATCAGAAACCTTGCTGTTGAACTCATCATTGATTAAGATATTACTTGACTTAATATCTCGATGAACGACTTTGGGGTCTATGGCCTCATGAAGATACGCAAGCCTGAAAATCATGAACACCCACATTAGCATGTAATAGTCAACAGTCAAAGTGAACTTTAATCACTGATATTTGTTATGCAAGATTTCAGAAAATAACTGTGAAACAGGACCAAACTCCAAACTTACGCTTTTGCAGTGCCAAGCAGAATCTTCATACGGTTTTCCCAACTAAGGACACCACGTTGATTCATGTTCCCATGAAGCCATTGTTCAAGGTTGCCATTGTTGACATACTCATAGACAAGCATCCTGCAGGTAAATATTCAGAACAAATCCATATACACTGAAAAGCTTCTGTGAAAAACTATGTTTATTATAGTATGAACCTTGCAGTGTTTTTTTTTTAACCCAAAATTAATAAACATGAAACAAGGAAACAGGGAAAGCTCAAACTAGCATTATGTACAGCAGGGAAAAAGAACTTTCTTATGGTGTTGCTTACTTAACTTCCATTGTGAATCTTCAGAACAGAATGTCTAGTACAGATATGATGATGAACAACTTGCAGAAGGTGGAGCATATATGCTGGTCCTAGCATCTTTTATGATCTTCCATGATGAGTGCAAATGAACTTAGCAGAAAGAAGGAACCAAAAGGACGAAATGACCACCTGTGTATCCCTTCCACACAATAGCCCAGTAGCCGCACCAGATTCTTATGCCGAACATGACCGATGGCTTCAACTTCGACACTAAATTCCTTCTCTGCCTGCCCCCTGCAAACCCAGCAAACAAATTTTAGCTATGAGTTAAAATCATGGTAAATTCACCAAGACACGATACACTTACACATTATTAAGGATTTTCTTCACAGCAATCTCAGTCCCATTCATCAACCGACCCTTGTAGACAACTCCATAGCCTCCCTCTCCCAGGACATTACTTTTTGCAAACCGATCCGTCGCGGACTCCAGGTCCCTCAAGGTAAACCAGTGGCCCCAACCCAAATGTGATAACTCTGGCAAGCCAACCAGAGGCGAAGCTGAATATGCGTATGATGAACTACCTTTCCTAGCCGGCCCAGAACTGCTGTAATCTTCAGAGTACGAACTCCCAGCCTTCTCTATGTTGTACACTGAGCTGCATTGGCTGAACGCATCGACATCGACAGATCTACTCTCTCCCAAATGTGCTGCACCCTTCATCTTTGGATATTTATCATGAACTGGCATGAATGGTGGTCCGCTGTCATGTACGCTTTGTGCATCAACTCTGTCAACGTTGATTTCCTTTGACATAATAGGGATCTCTGCTAGCGATGTAGTGTCAAATCCCTTCACCGTCTTCTTTTTCCCTCGGACCGAAAGCCACAGTGTAATGATGAACAGAATTCCCATTACTATCCCAACGACAATGGCAATCACGACCCATAATTTCAAATGGAACACGGGTGTTGTTCTTGACAGTGCTTCACTGACAGAATTGTTTGGTGACGACATATTCTTCAATCTGTCTGATG
Organism: Phragmites australis; assembly: GCF_958298935.1. Lineage (NCBI taxonomy): Eukaryota > Viridiplantae > Streptophyta > Magnoliopsida > Poales > Poaceae > Phragmites > Phragmites australis. Next base: position 32,715,809 of record NC_084922.1, read on the forward strand.
AACAACCGTATGATATGCTCTCCTAATTCAGAATCTTGTCCTGATTTGACGAAGTAATTTAGAAACTTATCTTGATCGCTTTATCTGCGTGAGAAAGAAAAAGGTACGTTAGCCAACTCAGGAACCTAAAGTACTAGCACATGAACAAAACTACAAAACAAAAGGGCAATTTTGTCTCTAGAAGAAAGCTACGCATCATTTGAGAGCACAGTTGTTCCATGCGAGGGGGAAGTATCATTTCGAAATCACCTCACAGAAACTTTCGAGCAAGCAAACTTATGAAACACCAAAATACCAAACGCAAAATACAGAGAGCTTGTGAGAGAAAAAAAAGTCTGGACAATGTGCAAGAATTTTGAGTCCTGCCGACATCGAAACACACCATGGACCCCAAGGCACAGGACAAGTCAACACCTTCAAGTCACAGGCCGATGGCTCCCACAAACATGAACGGGGGAAGAAATCACCTTGGCAGCACCTCCAATCAAACCCCGTTGGACAATAATTCCATCACGTACTCCCGCCGCGCCCCCTCAGAAGTGAGAACTGGAAACGCCGGGCGCTCGCTGCGCACTACCGCTCTTGCTTGTGAGCGGTGACGCCGGAATGCGAAGGCTGGAGAAGGGCAAGCGCCCTTTGCTCCTTTGCGAAAGAGGAGAAGCCGGAAAGCCGAACACAGCGCACACCTGCACACACCAAGAGGGAGAAAGGCACTAGAGAGAGAGAGAGAGAGAGTAAAGGGGAAGCAAAGGGAGGAGGGGAAGGAGAAGAGGTTGCAGTGTTCGGAATTAAAGGTGGGGTGGGGCGACGAAAAAGAGGGAGACAAGTAGGAGGAGGAGCTGTAGTTATTAAGGGTTTGTATGATTTAGATTTTAGATTTTGAATTGTGCTCTATAATCAGATTATATAAATAAATTGATAGATTCTGAAAGTAGATAGTAGTAATTTAGATCTAGATTGTGACATAATTTATAATTTATTTTAAAGTAGCTTTTATAATCCACAATTTAAAATCTAGTATAATCTGCAGGAAACAAACATGTCCTAATAAAATAAGAATGCGGGATTAATGCTAGGGATGGTTAAGAACTGCATGTGGCAAGTGAACCGAGGAAGGCAAACGTCAGGGGGCTTTGCTTGTTCTGCTTCGCTGGCTGGCGCCTCCCCTACCTCATGGAAAAGAAATGCAATTTTTATTGGCAAAATCCCATAGAGCTTATGTATTTTCCTAACATGAATTACACTATGTTGACACCTAAAGCAATGGATACTTTTGGAATTATCGATTATATTTGCATATTGCCCTCTCAACTTATTTTTAATAAAAATATCTAGTTAATTCCTTTAAAAAAAAATCATTGATACGATTCTATGTATTTAGTTGACAGCGTGTCATTCACTCATTCTACTAGGCAAAGAGTTATCGTGACGTAGGCGCCATATAGCATGTCCAATGAATACAAAATTACATGGTTCAATCTATTGGTATGTGATGTCGTGACGTATGAGCTTACGTAATTTGTTTGGTTAATGCAACTCGAAAATTTGGCTATTGTTTGGACATGTATTTCACTGTCATTATATGTATATGATGGAAGAAACGATGGAGAGACTCATGCAATACAGGAAAATAGTGTGTAGATTTGACCTGTTGCCATAAGCGCTATCACGCTTTGATGTTCTTGTCGTCATGTGGTCCATCTTTTCAGTAGAACTTGCAGAATTGATCGGTTACCATAAGCTATTGTGACGTGTGGGGTCATAAATACCCATTTTCATTTTGTTGCCAATAGCTATGTGGGTAGTATTGGAATTATTGATTGTACTTGCAAATTGTGCTCTCAACTTATTTTTTAAAAAAAATATGCATTTAATTCCTTTTAAAAAACAACAATTGATACGGTTCAATCTATTTAGTTGATAACATGTCATTCACTCGTTCTACCAGATAAAGAGTTGTTGTGATATAGGCGCCATATAGCATGTCTAGTGGATGCAAGATTTCATGGGTTCAGTTGTTGACATGTGATATCATGATGTATGAGCTTACACAATTTGTTTGGTTAATGCAACATGAGGATTTAGCTACTATTTGGACATGTATTTCACTGGTTATGATACATATAAAGGAAGAGACGATGAAGAGACTCATGCAATACAAGAAATAGTTAATGAAACACGTAAATTTGACCTGTTGCCATAAGCGCTATCACACTATGCTATACACGTTGTCATGTAGTCCATCTTTTCAATAGGAATTTGTAGAATTGATCGGTTGCCATAAGCTATTGTGACATGTTGGATTATAAAGACCCATTCTCATTTTATTGCCAATAGCTATGCTAGCATGAGAGTTCATATGTCATCTAACTAGTTAATGAAGTATGCAGATACAACCAGACTTCATGCACCTTATATTATTACTTGAGCTGGTCGGGTGTCATGCAACATCTTATTAACGAAACATGTGGATTCGACCTGTTGCCATATGTCAGATGCCATACACTGTTTATGATGCAAGAGTTCATGACCTTATTTCTCAATGGATCCAATGTGTTTCTAGGGAAAAAAAAACCATGTAGGTTTACTTTAAGGTTCTAAGTCGTAATAAAAATTGCAATTATATTTAAAAAATGGGAAAATGGATATCCAATAATGAAACATCAAAACTAGTATGGGATGTTTGTTTCCCTTCCAATCCTTAAAAACTCTTTACAGGCACTTTATATAACTGCTACGGCAAGTTCAATGTACACTATGTTATAGATTTTATCCATTATCTCATTTACAATGTGAAATTATGATGTACCATATACGTTCTTATTTGAGCACGGATAGTGCTTTTCCGTTTTGTTGCAGAATGTACATTTTAGTTGACGGAGTTATGCCTATCTTTATGCAAGTTTATCCGTGAATAGTACAAATTCAAGTTGCATTCAACTCTCTTCAAACTTGCATTCAAATCATTTTGAGGTCATATATCCGTATTCTTATGCATGGTTAATTCGGATATGAGAGTAAAGACCAAAGCCTACAGTGTTTGATCCGTTTTCACCCGAAAATGGGGTCACTTGCTGGTCAAGAAGGATGACAAAGGTCTCAAAAAAAGAAGATGACGATGTGCAATGTATTCTAGATTGTATAAGATTATATTTCACTAAGTGATCTTGATGGGAATCACAGCTCACATGTGCTGTCTCGCATCAGATTTTGTCGATCGCTTGTGTGCAAACTTATATAAGCCCATGTACTACATATGCCTTAGTATAACTATCTGTTTAAAAAAAAAACAGGCATACAATGAGTTCAGAAGTCAGGTGCATGCGCCTGACGACGAAAATACAATCAAACCTCTGTCTCTCCGGATGAAACCTAAGTTTATCATCCCCTGGCCCATTGAATCACGAAAATACTCATGTTTGTACCAAAAATAAGTTTTGACTCCTGTTTCTTATTCGATTCTACAATACTCCACTGGTCATTTTTGAAAAGGCCGGCGAAGTTGGGCGCTTCATGCGTGTGCGCGGGAAGTAAATTTTATAAGACCCTTCATCGAAAGACTCTTACGAGACTCTGATCCATACCGTACTTCCTTGATCCAATAGCTGTCACGTGCAACTGAGAGAAATGAGGGGGACACATGGCATACATAAGAGGGGGTATTTTTGTGAGACCGAGTCTTATATAATTTCTTTCTGTCCGTGCGTGCTTGTGCCACCAGTTTTCATGCATCAGTCTCTGGTGGAGTAGGTCATTTTGCTCGGGAGAGGCAACTCCGTAGGAGATAGGGCATATGTGTTGTTTCGTCCGTTTATCTCTTTTAACTAATATCTATTGATCTATTGATTTTTTTATATATTTTATAATTTTTTTACATATCTATCTGACACAAATCTCAACACAAATAAACAGTATTATCCATGCGTCGAGACGCATACTGTGCTCATGTTAGTGATCAAACTGACATCTTTCGGTGCCGCTTGAATACACCTTTCACATCGATCACCACTCCTTCGATCGCCTCCACGGATCGAGACGGGGTCACTCATCACCGCTATAGAGCTGCTGCTATTATCTGTGTTGGAATATATGTCGAATATGTGTAAATGGTATGTTACAGATAGATTTGAGTTGTAATTTGGGTGGGACTAGGATTAGAATTGTACTCGAACTCCTAATTCCAGGCCTTTAAATAGAAGACACCACTATTGTAACCAATGGCAAGACTGAAACTGTTGGAGAGGAGCGCCTATAGTCATGCCTCGAGGATGTAGGCAACTTGGCCGAACCTCGTTAAAAACATCGTGTCTTGTGTGTTGATCTTGTGTTTAGCTTGATAATCCTGGTAATGCTTCCGTTAAAACCCTTACAAGTGGTACCAGAGCCATGAAGAAAGATCAAATGAAGGCACGAGGATATGTTCCACACCGCGCAAGACTTGCACGGGTCCAGGGAAGGATGACGCAAGGTGGAGCATGGCGGCGATCGAAGATTCGGTCGGTGGATTCGGACACTTTGAGCGTGGTGGCTTGAACTGTCCGATGGGCTGCATCAATGGGGATCCATCCAAACGTGGAGATCGGGTTGATGACGGCTGGTGATTGCTGTTCGATAGGGGTCAGTCAGACGTGATAGCCAAGTTCGACGGTACGGCTGGAAGACATGCGGACAAGGCGGCGGCTTCGACTCATGGTCTGATTGACGGACAGTCAATTCAGATCAGAGTGGCTGTTGTTTGCTCAAGGTGGAGCAGCGACAGTGGTGGTGAAGGTCACGGTGGACTTTGGAGGTTGCGGAGGCTGTTTAGAGGCGTGGTTATCCCATCGGTCTAGTTGGGGCCGAAGACGAGGGACATGGAGCACGCTCGAGGGCAGCATGAGGCGAGCTGGCGGACTCCACGCATGTGAATCCGAGCGGTGGATGGCAGGTTTCGTATAGGAGAAGCGGAATCAGGATCGGGCGAGTTGGGCATGTCCAAGTCGATGTCTCCTCGGTGGGGACGTGTACGTACATGACTCAGTTTCATGATTTCATGATGGTGTGAATCGACGTGATGGTGCAACTCGTCGTGTTGTAATCATGCGGTCCAAGAGCGCGACTCAACGGTCGGTCTGGTGGAGCGCGTAGGCTCGTGGCTCGGCGCGCGTGGGCCCGAGCACGAGTGGTGCGATGCGTCTGTATGCGGGTCAGTTTTGGCCTAGTGATCAGTTGGCCGATGTGCTGTAGGACGCGGGTGCTCGGACGCGTGCAGGACGCAATCGCGATGACTCCTATGGCTGGGTGCACAACAGAGGTTGGTTTTTCCTCAGGAGGCCCTTCGGTCAGTTGTCTCAGGCTGGCGCCCAGGTAGAAGATGAGTTGGCTTCGGATTGGTTTGGACTCGATCACATGTTTGTTTCGGTCAGCTGAGCACTTCGGTTGGTGCAAGTCCGATTTTGTGATGATCAATACACAGATCAAGCGCGAAGGAGATCGACGTCTGTCGGCATGTGAACGTAAACAAGCGTGGAGACACAGGAAACCGAACGTGGGAGGCCAAGAGTCTGACATAGGCATGGTTCTGCATGCTTTTCTGCATGCAGGCGGTCAGTGGAGAATCTTGTTTGGTTCCATACTGTGTCTTGTTCAGTTTTGGAATTGGATTCGTTCATGGTTCCCGAGTCGGTCACGGCTCCTATGTCAGGAGACTGCAGCTAGGTAATAAAGGGAACCATGAGGATCGACAAAACGCAGAGGCAACCGAGGTTTGGAGTTCACAGATTGCGGGAATTGCAATCGGGCTATTCACGAACCGTTACTTGTGGCGGTTGACGGTGAACAGCGGGCGACGATCGAGCGAGTCGACTTTGTCGTGTGCAAGCGGCTTGGTTGTCGATGGGGATTGAGAGCAGTGGATCGTGCACGGACGGTGTACAAGGCGACGTGCGCGCAATTCGGCATGTGCGTGATGGTGCGTCCAGGCACGTTCAGCACACGTGAGCGGGATTCGGCGGTCTACGGCAACATGCAGATGGCGTCCAAATTCGAGGTGACGAGATTTGACGGGACTGACAACTTCAGGCTTTGGCAGACGAGAGTCAAGGACTTGCTGGCGCAGCAGGGGATCCTAAAAGCTCTCAGCGACAAGAAGCCTACCAAGGTAGATGATGACAAGTGGAGGAGATGCAAGCACAAGCGGCGCCGACAATAAGGTTGTGTCTCTCCGATCAGATCATGTACCATGTCATGGATGAAACATCACCTAAGAAGATTTGGAAAAAATTGGATGATCAATTCATGTCCAAGACATTGACTCAGAAGTTGTATCTGAAGTAAAAACTGTACGAGCTGATGATGCAGGAGGGGTCAGATCTTGCTGAGCACGTAAACGTTTTTAATCAAGTTGTCGCTGATCTTGTGAAGGTGGAGGTGACAATTGATGATGAAGACAAGATGATTATTGTTCTGTGTTCCTTGCCAAGGTCTTATGAGCACTTGGTCACAACACTGACATATGGTAAAGAGGCAGTCAAAGTGGATGATATTTTTGCAGCGTTGTTTGCTCATGAACAAAGGAGGAAGAACAATGCTGGTGAGAGTTCATATAGAGATACTTTTTTCATCAAGGGTGATCGAGGCAGGGAGATTGATAAGAAAAAGAAGAAGGGGCTACAGTGCTATAAATGTAAGGATTGAGGACATGTGAGGAAATATTGTCCAGAACTGAAGAAGGGCGTGGCAAATATTGTGGTTTCCAAGAAAGATGAATCGGATAGCGATGGTGATTTTCTTGTGCTATCAAGTGAAAAGTCTTGTGGTGAAGTATGACTGTTAGATTCAGCAAGTTCATATCATGCAACATCAAACAAGGAGTGGTTCTCTTCATACTCTGAAGGTGATTTTGGTCTTGCTCGCTTGGGAGATGACACGGGTTACCGTGTTATGGGAGTCGGCAATATCAAACTGAAGATGTATGATGGACAAGAAGTGCTACCTGAGGGTGTGCGGCATGTGCCGGGACTTAGGAAGAATCTAATATTACTTGGATATCTACATGGAGAAGAATGACTGTATCAGGCGATGTCAGATAAGAAGAGCTTGAATGTGATGCAGGATGGCAAGACTGTGATGATAGGTGAGAAGACGGGAGATCATCAGTACAAGCTGAAAGGTGAAGTCATGAAGGTGGGAGCTGTAAATTTTGCAGAATACATTCTTGGTGGCGAGGCATCCTCGTCAGGCTGTTCAGGATGAGAAGCAGAGATAGATGGCTCAAGTCTAGGTATATGGAGATTCACACATGGCGGACTCAAGTTGGCGTGCATATTCGTCGAGATGGGGTTTGTTGGAATATGTGTACATGATAGGTTATAAATAGACTTGAGTTGTAATTTAGGTGAGAATAAGATTAGAGTTGTAGTTGAACTCCTAATTTTGGGCCTTTAAATAGAAGGCACCACCGTTATAACCAATGATAAAATTAAAACAGTTGTTGAGGAGCGCCCCTAGTCATACCCCGAGAATATAGAAAATTTAGTCAAATCTCGTTAAAAATATCGTATCTTGTATATTGATTTTGTGTTGGTTTGATAATCCCGGTAATGCTTCTGTAAAACGCTTACACTCTGCGGTGCACACGCGGAGAGGAAGAACCAATCGGTTGACAAGTGTCTCCGTCGCAGCCAAAGCGACGCTACATATCTGTAGGTTTGGTTGGCGGTCGACGGTCACGCCGGCTCAATGATGTATACACTTTCCCCGGCCTAACTAACTTTATGGTAGACCATCCATGCATGCCTGCTTGGTTAAGGACTAAGGAGTCAGTTAGTAGTTGCTACTGCCCCCATCGATCATTATCCCTCCTAATCATGATCATCTATCGTAAGCAGTAGCACAGCACTGCACTGCCGCACTTAGTCCTGAGATCATGGTGGCATCGCCTTTCTAGCTGGGCTAATCATCGCCGCGTGGAAAGCAAATGATCTTATTAACTAGCGAAAAAGAAAAAATATAAAAATATTAGGCTAATCATCATTTTGTTCATACGACAGCTGAGGCCTCCATCGATCTGTACGCGTATTTGTTCATGTAACTCCCTCTCTTCCCGTTTCCGTTGTCAAAAATGTGCGGCCAGGGATTGCGGGAGTTGGTCACCTGCAGGCCGTGTTTTTCTAGGCGACGACTAGAGCAGGTTAATTGGTACGAGACCTGCTACTAAGATCAGGCTAACTGGATCGGTATGAAACTGTAGATACGATTTAGGTACAGCACGTCTTACTAGGTTATATTTGGATCGATTATGCGGCATACTATGTCGGCATGATTTGATTTTGCCTACGCTGCCATTCCGTCACCATGTCCTATCCCGTCCTATCTAACCGTGGCCCCGTTGTTGTCATGCCGATAGCGTCGTGGTTATGCCTAAGCTAATCTAATATTGTGCTTCACAGACGGTGTTATGTTTAGATCGATGCCGCGGCATACTACATGGACATGGTTTGACTTGGCTACGTCGCCATCCCACCACCCTATCTTGTCCCGCCCTACTCAACCGTCGCACTGTTGTTGTCATATTAGCAGCATTGTGATCATGTTTGGACTAATCCAATATTGTGCTTCACGGACCGTATCATAAGATAAATCTCTAGCATGCAGACCGACTATAGCTTAATTTTGTAGTCGGGTCTGTTGAACTGACACATTACAACCCGATTTTATAGTTAGGTCTGATAGACTGTACCCGTACCATACCATACCAGTGTGACACGCGACCAACACAATGCGAGGGTTGCCAAAAAACTAACAGACGAGACTATGCATGAACAATTTCGTCTTACAAAGCAGGCAAGCGTACGCGATGTGCGCGACATGTTGCACGCCAAAGCTAGATAGCGTGTATATCTTGCCCCGTACCTAGAATTCCAGCGTTGTTGGGATTGCCATCTGCTTGCCTAGGCAAATAGACATCCACGTGGACGGCCTGGATTCAATCCCGGCTCAGATCCATCAGGTAACGCACGGCCAGGATGAGCTTTTGAGTTTTTGACTCTTTAGGGCCGGGCACACCTGACATCTTGTCGGTCAAATTCATGGCTAATTGCTTCACGATTGACATCAGCACAGGAGTAGTTCCCGTGGTTCTATCTGATGGTGGTCTAACAAGGCAAGCACGTCTTCCCAAGCCAGCCCTTCCCTTGTTTTGGGTCAGCAAAGAAAGAAGATTAGGTGCGTGCTTGTTGAGAATTCGACAACGATGGCACAACGATCAATAACAATATTAGCGCAGCGATTGATAAGAATCTCAAGGAAGAAGAATTTCAGATCCTGAATATTACAAAGAACACATGCATGGATGGGAGCTAATTCTTTGTGTGCCTTCGGCCGGGTGCATGGTTTAGTTCTCTGCGAGGCAGATGGGATCTCTCTACATGTGCCGGGAGAATTTCTCTGCCCCCCCGCGGATGTCGCTGCGTCATCTGATCGATCTATTCACATGCCTTTTAGTTAGAGTGATATTTTTTATGCACAACTTGTTCTATAACCTGGCTAGCTTACTAGCGACTTGGTTTAATAAATTTCACAACGATACGATGGGCATGTGAGAACCGGTTAGTACCCGTGTTCGAGTCGTATACATAAATATGTTTAGTAATCAAAGCGTGTCTGTATTGAGGTTAGTACCCGGTTAGTATACCTTTTCCTCAAAATTAAATTTTGAGTACGAATAAGACATCTTATACATGGATATGTTTAGTAATCAAAGCGTGTGTCTGTATTGAGGTTAGGCATCTAATTCTAATTTAGAGAACTGTTTAGTTTGCTGTATTCGAGCCTATATATACGAAAAATTTATATCCACTTATGTATTCCTATATAAAAGTTTGTTTAGTTGACTGTACGACGGATATAGCATGCTGAGTCATCCTGACTATACGATACATTCAAATCGAGCTTCACTTGCATCCAGTCTGGGCAGATGCAAGCTATATGAGCTACACTATCAGTAGGACTCACTCGTCAGTCTCAGGTCACAGAGGCATTGCATCCGCTCATACAAGTAACCAAACACATTCACAAATTCATTGCATCTGTTACTGCATCCGTTATTGCAGTCAACCAAACACCCTTCTCAAGGGTTATACGGCTCTCCAACATACTTCCACGCAGCTAGGCTATATGATGTAACCCCTCTTTTACAACCAAACATACCCTTATATACATCACACGTGTAATGCACCTGCGTGGATGCATATGACTTATAGTTAAAAGAGTACATTATGCATAATAATTTCATACCAGCTCAATACAAGAGGACAAGCATGAGTTCTCCTTTTCTCCTACTTTGGGTTTTTCACCAAAGTACAAGATTTTTTTAAGGAACCAAAGCACAAGTTGATGAGATAAAAAACAATTTTTTTAAGGGTATACATAATATACACACAACTCACTTGTACCATATATACGTACACATGTATCGTGTCTCTTACACACGCTAAGGGTAGATAGAATGACTTAGACTCTCAGTGTATGAGAAATATATAGTATCAATTAACACACATGTATACTCATAACCTACCTAAGATCTAATTCCGAGGGTGAACGTGCCTAAAAATCTGGAATTTAATCGCGACGACCTTGCCAATGGAGCTGACACTCGACCTAAAAACACACACACAGGTTGGTAATCTCATCTTGACTTTGCGACCTCCCCAACATGAGGCCCACGAAAAGCAGCAAGCATAAAAAAACCAACTATGTAGCATCGATCCACCAGCCATCAGCTTCTTGGTCCTCTGCGTCTCGGGTCCACGCGTGACCGAACGAACTGTGAAGCCCGCGCAACCGCTGCAGTACAGACGGTGGCAAAGCTATCCGTCGTCCTGTCGTGCAGCGCAGCTCGGCCGTCAAACGGTGCATAGCTCGTAACGCCGGGGAGCTTCGTTGCGAAGTGGTCGTGAAAACGAACCTGCATTTTTTTTGTGATCGCGCCTGTGCATTTTCTGATCGATGGGTGTGTGAAATTTGCCGTGTTGGCGATGTGCAGGGGATGCGCCTCGCTGCCCCTGAGACCGTCGTCCCGCCCGAGCCGACGGTGGTCGCGCCTGGGGGACGCAGCCCTGTGCTGCGCGTCGGCGCACCTTGACGCCGAGACGATGCAATGGATATCCGTTGCGGCCTCCGGGTGAGCATTCGCCATACCTTCAATCTCTCATTTACTGATGTCCTTGATGTTGATGACGCATATTGTTTTTTTCTTATCCCGAGGAGTAACAATCTTATGCAAACGAAATTCATTTGGGAAAAACGATGTTAATTTTGGATACAAGTACAGGTTCAGTTCAAACTTCAAACCATGCCTGATGTGTGATGTCCCATATTGCGGTCTGATGCTGGTCATCAAGTGCTTCTGACTCGGTTCAAATTTCTTGTTGCTGGTCTGATGCTAGTTATCAAGTGCTTATGGATATAGAAACCAACACTATTGCCACTTCTCAGTAACTGTTAATTGTATCAGTCAGTTGTAATGTAAAGCTTTGAATGGAATATTTTTGTTGGCTACAGTATACTGATGCTTGCTAGAGGATCAGGCATACACAAATCTTTCCGTGCCTTTCTTTGCTCTGCAAGCACCTTCTAGCGCCATCTCATGGATCAAGTAAGGTGCCATTTGGCCAAAAGGAGAAACATTTCACTTGTACTTTCTTTTTACCACTTGTGGAAAAGAATACACTATTGAGATTTACTTAATCTCTGACATCATCATCCATTGTTAGGGGAGATTACGGTCAGTGGACTGCTCTTCTTATGTGCTTGTTATACTTCATTCCAGGCACAGTAACAACAATGCTGTAGTCAATTATGTCCTCTCTTGTTTGGAAAAAAATGTGTCCCTTCTTTTGATAAATTGACTTATTCAGTTTTGATAAGCCATCTTTCTTCTAATATTGGCATTTACCTTCTTCAACTTCTCTCCAGTATCTGGCACCGACTAGCCTAAATTAAATTACTATTACAGGTGAACTGAAGCTTCCATTATCAACAATGCTGCTTGTTATAATCGTTCCTTACCAATTTATGAACTTGAGGTACGAAACGATCTTCCTGTTTTGGAAGCAAGGTGTTTCGTTGTAGTCATTTTGGTGTCACTTCTTGTTGGAAGAAGGAACTCATGTTGTGCAGTATTAATGTATTATGACCTTTGTACCTGTGTTGTTCTGTATTATGCCATCTGTTGTTCATTGATTAGCCATCTGGCAGTGTCATGGATAAACCACTGCTTCTTTGATAAGGATTTTTTTTTTGCTGACATGGCTTTTGCTATCTTTGGACAGAGGGGCTCAAGATGGCGCTATACTGTCCCTGGCAATAGCGCCTTATCTCACGTTTCAAACATCTCACCGGGGTGGGCGGCTTGAGGAAGGCCTTTGGCCCTGAAGCGATAATCGCCACTTGTGCATCATCTGCATGACAATCGTCACCCTGATGTCGGTGTTTTGATCCAGCCACTGACGGGCTCAGGATTTCTGCGTTGGGTACGTAAGATTGTGAGAGAGCGAACTAACTAAGGTTAATTGGGCTGGTGAGTAACTAGGTACGTACGTGTGTGAGCCGTAGGCTAATAGGAGCATGCAGAAGTGAGGATGAACCGACAAAGTATATCTGATGAAAGACTAAGGTTACGAGTTTTAGATCAAATTAATCGTGTACTACATATATGCCTAATATATACTATGTATACTCGATTTTCCCCAAAAAAATTGGGTATGCAACCGCATACCCATGCACCAAGGTGGGTCCGCCAATGGATCCAGCTCAATTTGCCAAAAACCTTGCTTGTCATTAGCTGTTTTGTAGTTTTGCTTCCACTGTCACAGCTGATTGCGACTAATCTAGTGGCACGAGCATTCTGATGTATGAAATGGTTTGCTCAAAGTTTTCAGGCAGTTCTAAAAAAAAAGTTTTGAGGCAAGATACAGTACAGCCTAGCTCTTTGGGCAGCCCCACGCCTTCTATAGTTTCGTGTGAAAAAAAAAAGTAATTTGCTGCCCTCAAGCTAAACTTGTCCGCTGGTAGTAGCTGTTCAGTCTTTCTGATACCTGAAACAGCTAGTAATGAACCCTCGCTAACAGCTTCAAGTTTAACTCCCTTTGAATTACTACTCCCGATAAAGGCTTTCGACTGTCAGTATGTCACCTGATGTATATATTAACACGTTTCTGATATCATCTCATGAGTCTGCTGTATTCTGTGACGGTCCGGTTCATGCTGTTGTTCGGCTGTTGCTAGTGTTGGCGATGCTCACAGCAAGCCTACTGAGGTTCGGCCCTATGTGGCTCGAGAATTTGAATCACGGAATCTTCTCTTTCGATAAGTTTCTTATACATGAATTTCTCTGTTCTCTTCCGTAGTCCGAATTCAGCTTTGATTTTCCGCGTACATTGCCCAATCGGTGGCAAGCCCAGCACTGTGATGCTCATTTCTTGTGGTTTAAGGGACATCATGTGATCTTTACGAATTGTTAGAAGGGTATATTACGAGTTCGTATCAGTCTCTACGAACTGGATCTGTTATGAATTTTCTGGGATTTAGTTCAGCAATGACATTTTTAGATGACTTTATTGTGAATCATCTTGGTTCGGTGCTGAAATTTCGAGAATTTTAAAAGAGAACAAAATATCTAATTTTATTTATTTTTAATTAACCATAGAACCGATAACGAAAATTGATCGAAAATTTGATAAAATTTTATAATTTTTGATCTTTTCATTAGTGAAAAAAAATTGTAAAACGAAATTGAAATCTGCGTGTGCCTACGTGATCTGCTGATCTTCGATCGGCAAAGTACTCTACATATAGCATCTGGACCTGGATACTGGCCTGTGGGCCCAATGATTCAGAATAACTGGCACACCGTACCCTAGCAAACCTCGCGCCGCCGCCGCCGCCGCCTAGCATTCTCCTGCCCCGAGGAAGTCTGAGCCACCCCAACTCGCCGCCGCCGCCTCGGCGCAACCATGGGTTTCGAAGTGGGCTTCGTCCCCTACAACCCCGACGGGTGGGGCCCGCCGGACGCCGCCGCCGCTCCGCCCTCCCTCGGCGGGGGCTCCGCGTCCGCCCCCTTCGTCCCCTTCTCCCGCTCCGACAAGCTGGGCCGCATCGCCGACTGGACCCGCAACCTCCCCGGGCCCCGCGGCGCTCGCCGCCGCCCGCGATGCCGTTTTCGACTTAGCGGGGCTCGAGGACTCCGCCGGGCTTGCGTCCGCGGACGACGCCTGTCGTAGAACCGCCAAGCCGCACCACGGACCACCAGTTCAACCGCGGGGGCCCCTCCTCGTCCGCCAAGCCGCCTGTCGAAATTCAGCCCGAGTGGACGGTGAAGGAGCAGATCCCCTTCTCCTCCTTCTCCAAGCTCTCCTTCGCCGTCGCCGACCAGCACGAGGATCTCCTCGTCTACGACCGTGCCTTCGACCGCGTTACCCCCAGGGCGGAGCGCCGCCTCGAGCGCTTCAAGTCGCGCAACTTCTTCAAGGTCACCACCACGGACGACCCAGTCATCCGCCGCCTTGCCGAGAATGACATGGCCACGGTCTTCGCCACTGACACCATCCTCGCATCTCTCATGTGTGCGCCCCGCAGCGTCCAGTCATGGGCATTGTCATTCAGCGCGTGGGCAACAAGTTGTTCTTTGACAAGCGCGACGGCTCCCAGCTTGATCTGCTCACCGTCAACGAAACCACCCAGGAGCCACTCCCTGAGGCCAAGGAAGATATCAACTCTGCACACTCGCTCGCGGTCGAGGCCACCTACATCAACCAGAACTGAACCAAAATGAAAAATATTCTCGGATCCTAATACAAAATAAAATCCTAACCGCGAATAATCTATCAAAACGTAATTGGCCGCACAGCCAAAATTGTCGGTTATGTGACAAGAAAGGGAGACCGCTTTACACCTTTGCAAAGATTGTGTCTACACAAAAGAAGTTTGGATGCAAATCTCAAATTGACTGCACCTAACTAACTTGCCCCATTTTAATCAAGTTGGTGGAAGGAGGCATCCAAAAGGATTGACAAACAGCTTCGCCGAGATTTCAATGACTTGCTCATCACCTTTTGATGGAACATTTGGAAGGAAAAAAATCGAAAAACATTTAAGAACAAATCTGAAGATGCTTTAAGGGTGGCACAGATAACTAGAGACCATATACACGAAATCCATAGAACAATAACCTCCGTTTTCTGATTTCGTTCTGTTTTGTTTTTGTTTCGTTTTGTGGCTCTGTACTTACTGGGTTGCAGTTCAGTGCAGGGGAGTGGCGCAGGCCACTTTGTAGCTCCCTGCATCTGAATGTTATCTTTTTTAACTCTTTTTTACTCTTAGTCTAATAAAAGTGGCAGATCTACTGCCGTCGCTTCTAAAAAAAACAGCAACCAGAGCTTCTCGCAGCAGGTGCTGCTCCGCAATGGTGAGAAGGTCACTTTTGATGAGCCTAACCCATTTGCCACTGGAGAGGAAGCTGCTTCTGTTGCTTACCGCTACCGCTGCTGGAAGGTTGATGAGACCAGCTTAGTTGCTCGCTGTGAGGTTCACGCAGTGAATGTTGATCCACGCGGTGAGCGTCAGTTCCTTATACTCAATGCGCTTAATGACTTTGATCCCAAGGTTACTGGCGTTGACTGGAGGAAGAAGCTTGAGACCCAGCGGGGAGCTGTGCTTGCTACCGAGCTCAAGAACAATGCCAACAAGCTTGCGCGCTGGACTGCCCAGGCATTGCTCGCTGGTGCAGACATGATGAAGTTGGGTTACGTGTCGCGTCTGCACCTTCGTGATCACTACAACCATTCCATACTCAGTGTGATTGGGTACAGGCCAAGGGATTTTGCTGCGCAGATTAATCTCAACACTGCAAATATGTGGGGAATTGTGAAGTCGATTGTGGATGTCTGCATGAAGCTTGGAGGGGGCAAGTATGTGCTTGTGAAGGACCCGATGAAGCCGCAGGTCTGGCTTCATGAAGTGCCGAACGACGCGTTTGAGAATGACTACGTTGAGGAACCACTTCCTGAGGAGGAGCAAGTGCGTCCATTTTCTGAGGACGTCGATGCTACTGCACAGGAAATGGATGCTGCAGAGGCGGAGGCTACTGGAACAATTGCTGGTGCGGATGGAGATGCTGAGAAGACCGTTGAGGTGGCTGCAGTGTGAAAGGAGGTGGTCTCTTTGCGCCTGGAATAAAGGTTACCCTCGGTAGCTATCTATTATCAAGGGCTGCTTAAAAGAGCTTTCTACATGTGTTCTTATGCTATCGTCGTTTTGGTTAACCAGTGAGTTGTTTATATTTCTTTTTCGTGTGTGCCTGCCCAAATTTCTGTCAAATTAGGAGACGTCTTTTTGCAAAAGGGTTTTCCTAGTGCAAATGACAGGTTGCACTGTTAAATTTATGTCGTTTCCTGTTGGCCGTCAGTTTGTTGTTTCCATTTGAATTGGGTATTGGTAATTGCATCTACCCGGTCATTTGCGCATACTAAGTACTTCCTCAGATCCCAAATATAAGTATGTTTCTTCATAGCTTGAATACGTTGGATGAACACTTAATGCTATACTACACGACTATTACTTGTGCAGTCGGTCGTTTCTTCTCTGTGCAAAAGCAGCGTAGAAAACATATATGCGAAGGACTGCTTCTGTGGCATAGCACAAGTTCATCCCAGGGTGGTTCATTTTCAAAGGCCTGGCCTTGCTTGGTGCCGTCAAAAGGACAAGCTGGCTAGGTTCGGTAATGGAGTAATGGTGGTTGTCCATTAGATGGCAGATGTTGCGGCCAAACGTTACCACTGATGTTGAAATTGACAGTGGGAGGAGCCAACAATTTTACAGCATGGATGGATAGGGGGGAGGAGCTGTAATCGAAATATGTCAAGGGATCGAGAGGAAATAGCAGAAGACTGGAAGAAAGTGATTTTTTTTTCTGACGCTGTTTGATTATTTGTTCAGGTGTACTTTGGACTCAACAGATGAAGTCTGCAGGTTGAGAGGAGGATGTTTAGGTTGTTTAGGTGTACTTTGATTATTTGTTTAGGTGTACTTTGGACTCAACAGATGAAGTCTGAAAGAGGATGAGTCTACCGAAGTTATCAAACTCTGGTCAGTTCGTTGCGCGATGGTCTCACAGTGAATTCTAATCCAGTGGTAAGATCAATCTGATTCCGTTACCATCGCTGGGGAATTCGTCGGACCTTCTCATCTTCTGTAATCTTCGGTAACGATAAAACACGTAGGTTCTCGCGGCCTCTCTTGCTTTACTCTTCTCTTATTTCATAAAAATTTAAATAATTTATTCACTTTTATTATTCATCTTCACCCTCTAGCTTTCTTGCCTTGTTATTGGTTTATCACCCGTTTTATTAATAAAAGTAAATAAAGAAATTAAGAGATAAATTAGCGAATAGTTTTATCCTTTTTGATCTTGTATAAAATTAAACTACGGTATTATTGACATATTTATTCAGCGATGCTCTCATGACGCATCCTCATTTCTATATTTTAAACTTGTATTTGATTTTACCGTGTTCATTGTGTTTTTTTGTTGCCTGGCAGTTAGCTAGTCTTATGTAATGATGAGATCTCGAGACCTGGGCGACAAGTTAAGAAGGCCAGGCCAGTGAGCGCCGAGCTGATCTCGTTTGGGCCGAGCAATCGACGGAGCACAGGCCCATCTATATTGGCTTTTCTCAAATGTCAGGCTCGGCTACCTTGAACTCTCTTTTTTTCGTTTCCTTTTTGCTACTCCTTCAGTCGATGCAGGTCTGGGCTTTCAAAAATGCAATGCAATGCAATCGTGCAGCGTTCTACGTTTCCCTGACCTTTCAATTCCTACTCTTAAACATTTTTTTTCTTCTCGTAGGAGTCTATGTCATCCCTCTCTTTCTTCTCGATGAGAAGTTATCCATTTTGAACTCTGAACCTTTTTCCCTTTAGACCCATTTTTTGCACATCGAAGTGGTGCGGTTTTCAGCCAACTTGCGTCGCACAACTCGTTTCAGAAGCGACCAATGAAAAGGGAATTCGAGCACTCGCACGGTAAAGAAACGCTCGTGAGAAATTAACTTAGAAAACTGATGGCCCGAATTATCATTTTTCTATTGGTAGACCTGATTACACGTCGCCTCGCATAAAAACACGCCTAGATTTGCGATTGCGTCGCGTTATCTATGGCTACGTGGCGTGTATATCCACTCGCTTTTCGACGCATTATTGTCCGCATCATTGAGGACAGATCGATAGCATGCACGGGCGCGGCGTCTGCTCGACGTAGGTAGGTTGCAGTCTTTCAGAGGGTACGGTTACACATATCATCCACTGCTGTATTTTTTTTCCTATTTTAATCATTTTTAAAAACTATTTCTGAAAATGAATCAACGGCAAAACTATTTTCAGTTTTAACTCCTAAAGTCCGCATTATATAGGATAGTGCGGATGTTAACCGTATCCGCGCCAACCATGATGACGTGAACACGGCCAACATCCGCGTTATCGTATGTGGCGCGGACCGTAGAGGTCAAAACTATTCTCAGTTTTGATCACTGAGGTCCGCGCTAAAGGCAATGATGCGGATATTGGCCATATCCGTGACAGCCATGATAACGTGAATACGATCAACATTCGCGTCATTGTTTATGGCGTGGATCTCAGGGATTAAAATTGAAAATAGTTTTGCCGTTGAATTATTGTCAAAATAGTTTTCAAAAAGAGTCAAAATAGGAAAAGAAAATCAATACTGCTACGTACGCACGTCGATAGATAGCGTGAACATGGCCTGCCCGTGCTGCTAATTTCCCAGCAAGTGACTGTCAGCTAGATTGCAGTGACAGGTGGTGACCACCGCGGCTATGCATTGCTTCGCATCGTTCACCCACTTTCGTGTCCTTCACATCTTTCCTATTTCTAGCAACTTCCAACTTCCAAGTAACCATCGTGCAGATCATGTGCGTCAGAGAAAATCATGCAGACCATGAATACATGACAGACCAAATGAATGGACGCAAAATGTCTAAGAGAAGAATGCCATGACACGAGCAAGGCCTGTTAATTTGCATCGGATGATATATCGGTGAAGAAATTGAGAGCTTGCATTGTCCTGTTCCTGCAAAAGATGATTACCACGTTCCAAACGAGTTATGAAATGCCTCTGAATTTCAAAGCAAGCCGAAGACCACTGAACATGTACCGAGAATCTCAGAAACCTTTGTCCATGCGCAGCATCTCTCTGTTAGAAAACCTGCATGAACTTGCAGGCAGGACAAAATGGCCGGGCCAGCAGGATCTTTCGAAAAAAAAAGAACCGAAACACAGCAGGACCACAGGCAACAAAGGAAGAAAGGCAATGATGGTAGGGAACGCACTGCATGTAGTGTACCAAACATTTCTGCCACTAATCAAGAAAGGCGAATTGAAAGCCATTGCCGTACTAAATGGAGGTCGATCGACAGAGATGTGTCGGATGTCGCAGCCAACACAAGAGCATCGCTGTTCTAAGCAGGAAGCTGCACCAAATTATACATACAGGCAAGTGGCTGACCAGATGATAGATGGTACACTGGGATAGGAAACTATGCTAGTTACTGCTAAACAAACTAGAAAGTTGCATCGGCGAGTGGTTCTCTCTGCAAAAAATATAGCATTTGGAGGGAAGATCGAACGAGAAGGAAATAACACAGGAGCAAGCAGCCAGTGCAACTGCAACTGCAACACAGAGGGGCCAGCTCCCAAAGGTGTCATGGATTGGTGAAAAAATCAGTATTTTTAGGTTTCATTTAATCCATAAATACATCATGAACTTGAACAGATAAATTATCATGATCATATAACAGGAATTCTACTCTAGACACGTATCTAACATCTCTCCACAAATATATCTCTATATACTCAACTCGATGACATGAACAACAAAAACAGCGAGTGTACCAATCTTCTGCAAATAGAGAAGCATCAGGAAGAGATTGACCTCCCTTTGGAGAAGATGCAAAAGATGCCATGATGTTGATACTAAAAGACGACGTAGAGTGAG
The DNA here is from genome assembly GCF_958298935.1 of Phragmites australis. Lineage (NCBI taxonomy): Eukaryota > Viridiplantae > Streptophyta > Magnoliopsida > Poales > Poaceae > Phragmites > Phragmites australis. Next base: position 32,735,856 of record NC_084922.1, read on the forward strand.
CAGACATACCGTGTCGACCGTGATAAAACTGCAAAAGAAGGCTACACCTGCACAAGACATTGGACTCGATTTTGCATACCATTCAAACAAGTACCACGTGTCCACACCTTTCACCTAGCTAAGTGAGCGTACATATGTTTTCTTTTTAGTCCTCATATTCACATATACTAATAGGATGAAGGACACAACTCTATTTAAATTGATCTTTCTCCACATCTATTAGCAATGCGGTACTAAAAAGGTGCACACACCTTGCATAGTTGGGCCTTTGAATTTTCCTGTAATTATAAATGTGCTTGGCCCATATGTCTAACAATGGAGACAAGGGGAGGGCCCCGCTCTTAACGTTTCCTTTCCGAGAGAATCACTCCAGTTTCGCAAGTGGTCCTGCTAGCTGCTGGTAATGGCGTTCCGGGGTTTAGGGCATTCGATCCACAGCCACACTTGCCAAGCTTTCCTTCGCATGATGCTGTCCATAAGCCATACAGCCAGGCAAGCAAGAGGCAGCTTGTGGATAGGCTTTCCGATCCATGTGGATGTGGATCGTCCCATGCTATATACACATGCTGCCCGATCGATCCGGTCCTTGTCGCTGCTGCCGTGCCTGTCCGTGCGGTGATAATTATTAGGGTTTCTTTTGTAGTAATGCTCTGTCCCGGATGAAATGAATAGCTGATCAGGTCGATCTGCCATGCTGAATTGTCCATCTTGATTTGGCCTTAATCACTACGTATGGTTCTCTCTGTGGACTGTCATCAATCACTCATCACCAGTCACTGTACCTGAACTGTGCTCCATCTGCTGCTTGGATCGGCGCCAGGGCGCCTGCAGATTACCAGCTGACCAAACCACCCTAATTGGAAAACACCATGTGCATGTATTTGCAGATTACTTAGCTCGGAAGCAATGAGTGTGGCCATGCATGCTCGGAAGCCTAATAACTAGAATTAGGCTTGTGATTTGTCTTGTCTGTTGCTTTAAAGGAGGTGATGATGGGGATCAATTGGGGAGTCCACGCATTATTCACTCATTCGATTAAAAGGGAGGAAAGGGACGTTGTCGTCGTCCATATGGATGATTGCATTGGATCTTCCAGAAATGGCGTCCGCCTCATGGGTGAAACTATGAACCACGCCGCTGCTACATGCATGCCACAATTGGCCACTAGAACCATGGCTCCACCGGAGATGCTCCATCGATTTCAGGAACTGCAAACTGAGCCTCTATATATATATTGTATACACGCAGGATAGACTTGGTCTGCGCACTGGCCGACCGTGCACCCCCCACTGACCCAGCCTCCCTCCCGCGCCCCCAACTACTTCAACGCACGACCGACCAAGTCCGCTTCAATCCGTCCTGCACGCCACCGTCTCCAACCCAGACTTGGCCGACGGTGGCGCACTACAAAATCCGACCAGGTGCCTCGATCCTGAACCACAAAATCCCTAAAAATCACGGTGGCGGGCGACCTCAAGCCCCAAATCGACACCGTCAGTATTTCTGGATCGCAACTATCCCCCCCCCCCCCCACCTCAAATTCATGGCGGATTCTTGGCCCCAACGCCGCCGACCTTGCTGAATTTCATAGAATCAACGCCAATAAGGTCATCCACGCCCCAAACATCCTTGATTGCAACTATGACGACAACACCGGTTGCGGATCCTGGTGTTGCTGCAACCATATCCATGGCGATCACACCGGTTACGCGTGCAGTAGAGCAAGATCCCTTGCACCACCAATGTCTCATGACGCTGCCGATTGCGATCTCTTCAATCTTCGTGGAGACACCTCCAGTTGAAAGGTGTTGCGTCCATGTAAATCACCTAGTTACTCTTTGTGCTATACTGCAGTTACAACTTGATTTATAGTTGTGATTCAAAGACAACTGAGTCACAATATGTCGGTGTATTCAGAACCAGGGGTCCCTAAGTCCCGAGACCAGGCCGGCCATCCACCACATGTCACCACCCTGCAAGGTAAGAAGAAGCTAAGTCCCGGGAGAAGGTGCTCGGGGCCGCCGCCTCTGGTTCCCGAGCACCCTAGTTCCCCGATGATCCGCAGAGCCTAAATACCAAGAAGGAAGTGCTCGGGAGAGAGTGCTCGGGGCTGCACGTGGCAGCCCCCGAGGACTCGGTGCCCCGAAGGTCCCACCGAAGTGCTCGGGAGAGAGTGCTCGGGGCTGCACGTGGCAGCCCCCGAGGACTCGGTGCCCCGAAGGTCCCACCGAAGTGCTCGGGAGAGAGTGCTCGGGGCTGCACGTGGCAGCCCCCGAGGACTCGGTGCCCCGAAGGTCCCACCGAAGTGCTCGGGAGAGAGTGCTCGGGGCTGCACGTGGCAGCCCCCGAGGACTCGGTGCCCCGAAGGTCCCACCGAAGTGCTCGGGAGAGAGTGCTCGGGGCTGCACGTGGCAGCCCCCGAGGACTCGGTTCCCCGAAGGTCTCACTCAAGTACTCGGGGGAGAGTGCTCGGGGCTGCACGTGGCAGCCCCCGAGGACTCGGTTCCCCGAAGGTTCGCGCAAGATCATTCGACGACCCGAAGGGTCCCGTCGTCAGGGTGTCATCCAGTCAAAGGCCCAATGCCGTATTTAATAGGCACGCGCGGCCTGACATCCTGACATTCTCAGCTGCCCACGCCCCAGTGTCAGACCCTGCCATGCACTGGCAGGGGGGGCGTGGGTCCATTAAATGCACGGGTCCCGTCCCGTTTCATCCGGGTGCCTCGGGATAACGTTGCCAAGATCGAAGTGCTCCATCTGCCACCCTGCCATGGCGGAAGAACAAGACAGGGTGGGCGCCCCGGACACATCTGAGGCTGCCCGGCGGGTCCCCTTTATGGCGCCCGAGGGCTTCCACAGTGGCGGGTGGTCGGATGCGCGCCGCATTTCTCCACCGCCCCTGTCACTTCGTCGAGATGAAATGATTACGCCTTTCTCCGTGGCACCTTGGCATTCGCATCCCCTCTTTCCCATTCAGGATATGTTGAGGTCGGCGCGCCTATAAAAGGAAAGGATGGAGAACACTAAAAAAGAGAGGACCCCCCGACGAACAAAACCGAAGGAACCGAAAGTGTGTGAAGAAGAGGACGCAGACGCTCGAACCAGCTCAAGCCAAGCTAGAACACGAGAGCCTCAAGCTCTTTGTAAACGGCTCTCCCCTTAGAACCAGATACATCCTTGAAGAATTCCCTTCAAGGATAAATATAGCGCTCACACAGGAGTAGGGTGTTACGCCTCCGTGCGGCCCGAACCTGTCTAAACCCCGGTGCACCCACTTTTTTCTCGCATTAGGGCGATCATCTCCCGCCAGCCATCGCATTTGTTTCCGTTCCCGCTTATTTCCCAAACAAGCTTTTCCAGGATCATCCCCCCGGCCGAATCTCTAAAAAGGGGTCTCTCGGGATCCCTGCGACAGGAGTTCACCCTCCGACAGCTGGCGCGCCAGGTAGGGGTCGAACCTACGGCCTTCTGCTTAGATCGCGGTCCCCCGGGCAGGTTCTTTCAGGTTGGCGACGGAGGAAGGACAGCCACTCCCGAATCCGTGGAACATCGAGCATCTCCGACGCTTCTACCCGTAGATGGTCGTGCTCGCGGCTCAGGTCAGCAAGGCCGGGGGTTTCTCCCCGCCCGAGCAGTCTGAAGGCTTCGCCCCGTGGGGTAAGTCGTTGTCGCCCAACCTTGTAAATATTGCACATTAAGTATTTCAATAAGCAATCGCTATGTCAAAATACTTTTTCTGGATTCCGTATGTTTAATCTGTCTGGTGAGGAGCTCGGTTGTGCGAGAAAAAGTCCGCTCTCTCTCTTTTTTCCCCGCTGACAAAAGAATCCCGATCGGTATGCATGTGAGCAGTCGCTACTGACTTACGTCCGCCATGGTAGGCTGTGGTGTTCGGTGTCGTGACAGGCTCCCGGGCACTACCGAGTTTCGGGGTGCTCCGGGTAATCCCATCGCTCGAGCTGCTCGAGTAGTCCGGAGCTCGGGCCCCCGGAGCGGGCTGTCGGTGCTCGGTCTGGTCTGTCATACCCGGGCACCACCAAACCATAGGACCTCTGGGTTATGCCTCTGACCGCTCTTGTCCGCCGGTTTGGGTATTCGAGAGGTCTCGGGTCGAAAACGAGAGCAGTCTATAGCAAGTACCGCACTGACAGAGCGCACCAGACAAAGAAATCCTATTTTTTCTCTTAAGTCACAGGCTGGAGATCACGAGCAGCTCGGCCGCGAGGGCTTCAATGCCCCGGTCTCTGGTCGGCTCCAGGGTCCTCGGGCGGTCCTACCACTTAGGCATGGGTGGTCGAGATCACCCGACCCTAGGAGCCTCGTATGCCTCTGGGCACTCGGGCGCTCCGTTAAAAGAATCGAGTCCCCGGGCACCCGAGCTCGGAAGCACATCCCTCCTGGATCGATGAGCCGGAAGGCCGACAGCTGTCCGGTGAGTGGTTATATTCAGACAAGTCTGCTTTAAGTAAATTTATGTCCTCGAGTCACTCTCGGGGGCTCTCGCGGTTTAATCTGTTCGGCGAGGTGGCCTCCTCGCACGCAAAACCCTGCCGCGTGACTACTTTTTCCCAGAACGACAGAACGGTCTGCAGAAAAGAGTAGCGTGCTTGCGATAACGTCTGACCGAAGCCCTTCGTGGTAGTCGTGGTGTTCGGTCCGCTTTTCAGGACCCCGAGCACTACCGAGTCCTCGGGTGCCCTGGGTAATCCTATCGCTCGAGCTACTCGGGTAGTCCGGAGCTCAGGTCTCGGGGGCGGGCTGTCAGTGCTCGGCCTGGCCCGTTTAAAGCCCGGGCACCACCGGACCGCGAGGACTCTTGGTCACATTCTCGCCCGCACGCGTCTCCCTTCTACTAACTGAGTGGTCGCAAGGTGAAAAAGTGTTCATCAGGCACGGCGTGTTCCGAGCGGGATCGATCCATCTCCCGGGCAAGGAAGTCTGTGTCTTTGTTCTTAACTTAGGCGATGCGGATTCGCGAGAGCTTGAAGGCCGACTGTGCCAGCAACAGCAATCAAGACAACTTCATCCTCGGGGACGGGAAGGTCGGGAACGGCCCGACTGAGTACTCCCCGGGACTTCGAAGTAAAACATCGGAAGAAGCATCGAACACACAGAGAAACTGGAGTTGCGAGCCCAGGGAAAAACAGCCATTTAATATTCACAGGATATTTCCAAGGCATTTTCTAAGGGTTCACTCCTACATCTATAACAAAAGAAAAGAGGCTACAAAACATCTAGTCGGCGGCAGAGGCGTCGGCTGAATCCTCTGAGTCATCCCCGGGGACTGGCGGCGGCGGCACCTCTCGCCTGAAGCCGGCCGCCACCTCAGCGGCGGTACTCCGGACCGCTGCCCGGGCAGCCTCCCCCTCAGCCTCGACCACTCCCTCCCGCGCCGGCTCCAGTGGGAAGTTCGGGTCCCTGCTTCGGTAGCAGGCCAGGACGTGCTCGGCCACTGCATGCGCCAAGCCACGTCCCTCCCGGGCGGCGAGTTCCTGGACCGCCCAAGGCAGGGCCTCGAGGCGCTCGCAGACCTGCTGCAGCCCCAACACTTGTCGTGCGGGGCCGTCGCCCTTCGTGTCGTCGACAAGCCGTCCAAGACCACCCTTCTCCACGGCCCGTCGCATCCGCCTGAGTATGTCCTCCAGCATATGCTCGAGGTTGACCCGCGAGACAAAGGAGGTCTCGAGCTTCTCCTTGGCGGCCCGCAGCTGTGCCTCGAGTCCCTGGTCCCCGGCCGGACCGGAAGAACCGCCAGCCGCGGTGGGGGCGGCAGCCTGCTTCGTCTTGGCCACCATCTCGGACAAGGCGCGTTCGCGCTCGGCCAGTTCCGCCTCGTGCTTCGCATTCTCCTCCGCCCTGGTAGCCGCGGCGGTCGACGCAGCAGCAGCTTCGCCCTCTCGGCGACTCAGTTCGCCTTCTCGGTGACTCAGCTCATTCTCCCGCCGGGCCAACACATCCTCCTGCTGGGCCACCGAATCCTCTCGGGCACCGAGATCCGACGCCGATAGCTCATTGTCCACTTCCCTGATGGAGACGTCCTCCTCCCAGCGCTTGAATTCTTCTCTGATCTTCCGGAGATCGTCTTCCCAGCGCTGGAGTCGGCGCGTGTCTTCTCGGCCGCGCCCTCCCGGCGGGCCAGCTCGGCTTGCCGCTCCTCCGCAGCCTGCTCCCGGACTGCGACTGCCACCTCCCTCTCCTGCGCCTGCCCCATCCTGGCAAGGGCCTCGGCAGCTTGCTGCCTCGACGCCTCGGCCAAGCGGGCGGCGTCTTCTCATTCCCGCGCGGCCTCTGCCCGCGCGGTCTTCAGAGTTTCTCGTTCCCGCGCGGCTTCCGCGCGGATGTCTTCTAGGAGCTTCTGCTCCCGCGCGGCTGCCGCACGGGCCTCCTCCTGGGCGCCTGCCAGCTGCGCCTTCTCCAGTGCCAGGCGGGCGCGCTCGGCCTCGAGCTCCCCCTCCTTGGCGTTCACCACTGCGCCCAGCCGCCCAACCGCTACTTGGACACCTTCAATGGCGGCCAGGAAAGGATCGGCGGGCTGACCGGGCACCGGTGGGGCCCAGGCTTCTCCGCAGAGTGCCTCCAGGGGGGCCGAGCTCTCCGCAGGGCCTTGCACCGCCATCCGCCCCGGGCTCTGCCTGCCCGGGGTAGGCTCCGCCGGAGCCAAGGTCTCGGACGGCGGCCGCATTCCCGCATCGGCCGCCTTGTCCGCCGGCCCCGGCAGAACATCCACCTCCACCGTTATCCGCCCCGGGCTCTCCGCGCCCGGGGTAGGTTCCGCCGGCGCCCTTCTCTTGGCCGCCGCCTCCGCCTCTCTTCCAGGGGCCGCCACGTCAATTGGCGCCTCCGCCGTTCCTATGCCGGCCTCCGTCGGCGCAGCGGACAGGCTCGGCTCTGGCCCCGGCGCCTGTTCTCTCTCCGTCGCAGCAGCGCCTGCGGCCGGCCTACGGGAGACAAGTGAAAATTGTCAAAACTTAGTTCGGGCCGAAAATGCCCATGGAAAAGCAAGAAAGAAGACTCACCGATACCGCCATTTGGCCGCTGGGAGCCTGATGTCCCGGTCCGGCGCCGTCGGTCCGGACTCCTCCCGCCGCCTCTTCCGCTGGGGGCTCGGCTGAGCCACTACGCGGGCCACGGGTGCTGTCGTGCGGGCCTCGGGTGCCGCCACACGGGTCTCGATCTCCGCCGTGCAGGTCGCGGGCGCCGATGCAGGCCCCATCCGCACCAGGCGCGGCTCCAGCACCGGAAATGCCGCCGCTGCCGTCGGCGACGGCGGAGAATCCGGCACTAGGATCAAGGCCCGGGGACGCTTTCCCCGATCTCCCGGCGCCAACTCCTCAACAACTTCAGTGGCGCCCTCCTCTCTGGCACGGCGGCTGCCGCCTGCGGCGACCCCTTCGCCAGCCTGCGCCGAACTACCAGCAACCTCATCGCCAAGTAGTTCCTCCAGCCCGGGGAGTTCGGAGGCCTCAGGACTCCGGCTTCTTGGCCGGTCCACGGGCCCCTGGGCATCGAACTCCGGCAGCCCCGCCATAATGGCCACCCGGCTGGGGTTGGCGCAGAGCGCCATCTCCGGCCACGGGAGCTCCGTCCGGCTCATGTCCTCCGTTCCGGTGATCACTCGGGTCATCCCCCGCAGCTCCGCCTGCCCCAGATCCCAGCTCGCGCCAATCTGGGTCCTGGTGATGTCCTCCGGCCCGGTGTAGAACCAGCTTGGCCGGGCCCGCTCTCGCAAGGGCGCCAACCGACGGCGCAGAAAGTCCACAACCACCATGACTGAGGTCAGCCCGCCCTCGCGCAGTTCCAGAATGCGCTCCAGCACCGGCTTCAGTCTCGCATCTTCTGGTAGCGGCGCCTCCCACGTTGATCGCCGAGGTTCCGCCGCCTTCTCTGGCAATTCGAGGCGCTCGTGGGGGTCGATGTCGACGAAGAACCAGTCCCGTCGCCATTCCTCCCACTTGCTGCGCATCACCTGGGGAATGTAATGGTCCCCCAGGCCTTCCCGGAGCCGAAGGTTGCAGCACCCCGCGACGTCCGCCGTGGAGTGCCCCCTCTTCTTCCCCACCGGCCGAAGGACGAAGAAGTGACGAAGCAGCGTCGCCGACGGCATCACCCCCACGAACATTTCGCAGAGATGCGCGAAGACCGCCAATGCCACGACGGAATTGGGGCTTAGGTGCACCATTTGAATGCCGTACGTCTCCAGCACTTGCAGAAAGAAGGCGGAGAACGGCGGCACTATCCCCGCTGCCACGAAGGAGGTGAAGAGGACGGTCCGCCCAGGGACGGTCGTCGCCGGCGTCAGAGTCGCCGGCCTCACCACCACAGCACCCTCCTGACCCTCCGGCACCAGCAGCTTCCTAATCTTGTCCGCCGCCTCCACGTTCCTCAGACGAGACTCCGGCAAAATGCTGTCCGAAGTCTTGTCCCGGCGACCTCCTCCAACCCTCGTCATCTCGACAGGATGGAAGGTGTTTTTTGGTGGTGAAGGAAGAAAGAAGGAAGAACGCTCCGGTTGCCTGAGAATCCCCTAAAGGCTTCGGAGCACGAAGAAGGCAAGAGCACAAGTGCAAGAGAGCGTAAAAAGGGGAACGGACCGATCCGTTCCCCCTTTTATATCTCAAAATTCTAAAACTGCCGCCCGAACGGTTCGCTCGGCGAAGCGTCGCCTCGATCGGCGCAACTGCCAGGCGAATCTCCCGCCGATCGCGCGATGTCAGCGGTTGCCAGGCGTATTTTCCTCGATCTGCGTGGCGACCGCGCGTGCCGCCCGTATGGTTATCATACCCTTCGGAAGTTGTGTGGACACGCGTCCACTCATTTTCCCGTTGGAACGTACTTGAGGTCTAGGTCCGCAAGGGCCACCTCTCGAAAAACTTGCCACATGGTGTCCGCGCCAGCCTTGGCCTCGGTCGCGACGAAGGGCCCATTCGCAGTCTCCGTCCCGTCGGCTACCAACGGGCCCGGGGGCTACTGTCGGTGTATTCAGAACCAGGGGTCCCTAAGTCCCGAGACCAGGCCGGCCATCCACCACATGTCACCACCCTGCAAGGTAAGAAGAAGCTAAGTCCCGGGAGAAGGTGCTCGGGGCCGCCGCCTCTGGTTCCCGAGCACCCTAGTTCCCCGATGATCCGCAGAGCCCAAATACCAAGAAGGAAGTGCTCGGGAGAGAGTGCTCGGGGCTGCACGTGGCAGCCCCCGAGGACTCGGTGCCCCGAAGGTCCCACCGAAGTGCTCGGGAGAGAGTGCTCGGGGCTGCACGTGGCAGCCCCCGAGGACTCGGTTCCCCGAAGGTCTCACTCAAGTACTCGGGGGAGAGTGCTCGGGGCTGCACGTGGCAGCCCCCGAGGACTCGGTTCCCCGAAGGTTCGCGCAAGATCATTCGACGACCCGAAGGGTCCCGTCGTCAAGGTGTCATCCAGTCAAAGGCCCAATGCCGCATTCAATAGGCACGCGCGGCCTGACATCCTGACATTCTCAGCTGCCCACGCCCCAGTGTCAGACCCTGCCATGCACTGGCAGGGGGGGGGGCGTGGGTCCATTAAATGCACGGGTCCCGTCCCGTTTCATCCGGGTGCCTCGGGATAACGTTGCCAAGATCGAAGTGCTCCATCTGCCACCCTGCCATGGCGGAAGAACAAGACAGGGTGGGCGCCCCGGACACATCTGAGGCTGCCCGGCGGGCCCCCTTTATGGCGCCCGAGGGCTTCCACAGTGGCGGGTGGTCGGATGCGCGCCGCATTTCTCCACCGCCCCTGTCACTTCGTCGAGATGAAATGATTACGCCTTTCTCCGTGGCACCTTGGCATTCGCATCCCCTCTTTCCCATTCAGGATATGTTGAGGTCGGCGCGCCTATAAAAGGAAAGGATGGAGAACACTAAAAAAGAGAGGACCCCCCGACGAACAAAACCGAAGGAACCGAAAGTGTGTGAAGAAGAGGACGCAGACGCTCGAACCAGCTCAAGCCAAGCTAGAACACGAGAGCCTCAAGCTCTTTGTAAACGGCTCTCCCCTTAGAACCAGATACATCCTTGAAGAATTCCCTTCAAGGATAAATATAGCGCTCACACAGGAGTAGGGTGTTACGCCTCCGTGCGGCCCGAACCTGTCTAAACCCCGGTGCACCCACTTTTTTCTCGCATTAGGGCGATCATCTCCCGCCAGCCATCGCATTTGTTTCCGTTCCCGCTTATTTCCCAAACAAGCTTTTCCAGGATCATCCCCCCGGCCGAATCTCTAAAAAGGGGTCTCTCGGGATCCCTGCGACAGGAGTTCACCCTCCGACATAATATACTTAACAATATAGTTATAACATGGTAGACACTCTAGTTACGATATGTATTGTCGAAAGGGTACTAATTATAACTTGGTAGACATTCTAGTTACGGTATGCATTGTCGAGAGGGTATTAATTATAACTTGGTAGACACTCTAGTTATAACATGTTGAACATTATAGTTACAACATGGTGAACAATACAATTACAACATGGTAGATATTCTAGTTATAACATGTTAGACACTCTATTTATAACATGGTAGACACTCTAGTTATCACATGTATTTTTGAGTGTGGACTAGTTACAACATGGTAGATACACTAGTTACAACATGCTGAACACTACAATTATAACATACTGAACAATACAATTGCAATATTGTCGATTACAATTGATCAATAATTTTATTTTTTATGTGTCTCTGAATCTGCAGAACCCAATGATTTTGGATGTATTTGTATCGCAAGAGGGCATAACTTTTGATGATCCAAAAGAAGCATACACTTTCTACTATGATTACGCATAGCTTACAGGTTCCAGCATCAGGAGATATAGGAAACATACTGAGGCGTGTGGTATGTCTGCAACGAATAGGGTTTTGGGGATTCAAATGATGGGGATGATGTGGCCGGTAGTGAAAAGAAATCAATGAGGTGCAGTTGCAAAGCTAAGGTGAAGGTGAAATTGAATAAGGAGAAATGCTGGTATTTTGACCATGTCATTTTGGAACACAACCACCAACTATTTCCATCATCACGCATGATGTGTTACATGCATGCACACAAGAAAAGAGACAAAGGGATCATCAATCTTATCAATATCATGTCTCACAATGGTGTGCCGCATTAGAATGCGATGAATGTAATGTCAGAGCTCCATGGAGGGAGGCAAAACTGGCATTCACTGACAGAGATGTTAAAAATAGGTACATGTTGAATACTCTCAAAAAATAATCTTATCAACAATTACTATTGTGTTGTATAAGCGGGTTACAATTATAATACTTGTGTTGTTACTACTACTTTTAGCAAAACTGAGTTTGCTAGGCGGGAGAGGATGGATGATGTACCAAAGCTAATTGAGTTCTTCAACTGGTGCAAACTTCAGAATGAATAATTCTATTAGGATGTGCAAGTTGAAGAAGAAACTAAGGTGATAATGAATATCTTTTAGAGCCACGCCAACCAGAGGGTTGATTGCAAGGATTTCGAAGATGTTATCACCTTCGACACCACACACAAAACTAACAAGAACATAATGCCATTAGCAATGTTCGTTGGCTCGAACCATCAGCTACAAAATGTTATGTTTGGACAGGTGCTATTGCAGGATGAGTTAGAAGAGTCATTTGTGTGGCTCTTCAAAACATTCAAGGCCTACATGAAGGGGAACGAGCACCATGTAATTCTTACGGGTGAGTTCCTCATAAAAAACTATGGTGATTGCTGTCAGTTCGTATGCTTTTCAAAAATATTTATCATATGACTCTAATCCATGACACGACAGATGAAGATCCGGCAACGAAACTCGCAATACCTAAAGTTTTTGAGAAGGCATACCATATATATTTTAGGTGGCACATAACAAGGACTTGGCAGCGGAAACTTGACAAGCTGTATGCTGAGCATAAAGGGCTGAAAGAGAAGTTGGAAGCATTGATGAACTAGCCACTCTCGCCAACAGGATTTGAGAAGCCCTGGAATGAAACAGTGGACACATACGGCATAAGGGAGAACCCAACAATCAATGCCCTATGGGATAAGAGAGCTATGTTGATCGCTGCCTAATTCAAAAAGATATATTGCGGGAGAATGACATCTACACAAAGAAGTGGAAGCACTAACATGGTGCTAAAAGATGGGTTTGTAAATGGTATAACCTCACTACACATGTTTGCTGAAAAAAATGCTAGAGGCACTTCAATATGTGGATCATATAGAAGCGGGGGAGACACATTACTCTCATGTAAAAATGCTAGTCAGTTACTATTTGTATGAAAGGTAGTTGCTACTATGAATAATGATTGATTACTATTCTCGATTGTTTTCTATCCAAATGCGTAGGCATCGAATGTAAAGACCTGATTTGCTAAGTTTGATGATTAATTTAGCAGGATGTACACCAGAAAAGTTTACAATGAATACAAAAGGATATGGTTGAACATCACAACATTCCATCTAGATGTTGATCCCATTGAAGAAAACTCATACTTTGTAAAGCATGAGAAGGGGACATGTGACTTTTACTGGTCCAGGCTTGCTTTCAAGGTGAAAGCCAACGTGTCTAGAGGAGAATACAGATGCGAATGCCTTCAATAAGAGCACATTGGTGAGTTCTTATGCTAGACACGTCGCACCTTATCTAAAAGATGAATGCAATTACAACATGATAAGCACCCTAATTGCATCAATTTGGATATCTCAGTTGCAACATGGTAACCATCCCAGTCATAACATGATAGACAACTAGTTACAACATGTTGATAACTCCAGTTACAATATGATGAACTCTACAACACGTTAAAAACTCAAATTACAACATAAAAAACACTAAAAAAAAGTTGATATATGTTTCTTACTAACAAATGTGGCTACTAAGTTGCAACTGAGTTGTACTTGTGATGCAGGACTCTTCTGCATGCATATCCTAAAGGCGTTCACTCATCTTGAAGTAAAAAATATCCCATCAAAACACTTTCTGAAGAGATACACATGAGACGCTAGATCTAATATTGACCAGGACATGCATGATGTCATACAAATTGACCCAAAAAGTTGTACTAATCAGATGTGTTTGACAAAGCTTATACTAGTAGTGATGGAACTCGTGCGGGCGGGAAGCAAGTCTGATCATGCGTACGAGGAAATATTAAAAGGAGTGACAAAATTGATGGCAATTATTTAGACAATACATCATCATAGGGACCAGTAACCCTTGGAGGTCGCACCAAGCACAGCGATGATCATTGCAAATATACCTATCTCTGTGTCTGCACCACCTATATCACAAACAAAAGGCCGATAGGAAGGAAAATGCAACCAAACTACAACCATATGTGAAGGTCGGATTGCAAGCACCTACAAGCGCAGGCAGACTGAAGAGCTAGCAACACCATGTACGTGTGGTCAATGTGGGCTCATAGGCCTGTCAGAGGATTAACTCCTGTCGCAGGGATCCCGAGAGACCCCTTTTTAAAGATTCGGCCGGGGGGATGATCCTGAATAAGTTCGTCAGAAAAATAAATGGAAGTGGAAATAAATGCAACGGCCGGTGGTGGGGGACGATCGACCTAGTGCAAAGGGAAGTAAATGCACCGGGGTTTAGACAGGTTCGGGCCGCACGGGGGCGTAATATCCTACTCCTGTATGGATGCGATATCTCACCCTGAGGGGGATTCCTCAGGAATATATCTGGTTACAAGAATATATTGTCTAACTGAGAGCTTGAGGCTCCTTGTTCTAGCTCTGCTCAGGCTTGCTTGCAGTGTTCTTCGTCTAAGTGTGGCACGGTCGATTGCTTGGGCTTGTTCTCTCCTCCGATGTTTCGATGTTTCGGTCGTGTCTCCGATTTTTTGATGTCTGATGTTTCTCGCAATCTTTTTCCGATCTCCTCTTCTCTCTGTATGCCCCTCCTTTTATGCACTCGCCGGCCACGACATACCCCGAACGGGAAAGAAGGGGCACAAGTTCCAAGACGCCATGACTGAGAAAGGCGTCATCATTCCCTCTGGGCGAAGTGACAGGGGCGGTGGAAAAACGCGACGCGCGTCCGATCACTCGTCACTGTGGATGCCCTGGCGCCGGGCGCCGTTGATAGGGCCCACCGAGCAGCCACATGGGCACCCGGCGCGCCCACCCTGTCTTGTTCCTCTGCCATGGCAGGGTGGTAGGCGGAACGCCTTGATCCTGGCAACGTTATCCCGAGATACACCGGATGATACGGGATGGGACCTGTGCAATTAATGGCCCCACGCCCCTCTGCCAAAGCATGGCAGGAACTGACACTGCGGCGGGAGCAGTTGGGGATGTCAGGATGTCAGGCTGCGCACGCCCATTAAATGCGGTCTCGGACCTCTGACTAGTTGACACCTCGTCGGCGGGCCCCCCGGGGGTTCTTCTGGATCGTCGGGGCACCGAGTGCTCGGGGGTACTGTTCACCTCCCCGAGCACTCTCTCCTGAGCACTCTCGCACGAACCTTCGGGGAACCGAGTGCTCGGGGGCTGCCACGTGCAATCCCGAGCACTCTCTCCCGAGCACTTTTGCTCGAACCTTCGGGGAACCGAGTGCTCGGGGGCTGCCACGTGCAACCCCAAGCACTCTCTCCCGAGCACTTAGCTCTTCTAATCATCGGGGGACTAGGGTGCTCGGGGGCGACCGGGCACCTCCCCGAGCACTTTCTTCCCGGTACTTGGACTCTGCGGGTCATCGGGAAACTGGGGTGCTCGGGGACAAGAGGCTGTGGCCCCGAGCACCTTCTCCTGGAACTTAGATTTTCCTCATCCCGCAGGAGGGACCTCGCGGGATGATGACACGTGGCGGACGGCTGGCCTGGCCCCAGGACTCAGGGACCCCCGGTTCCTGATACACCGACAAGGCCACTACTCCACCACCTGCGAGATGAACCCTAACCGAAGCCATGCTGCAGAGATGAAAATAACAGGAAAAGCGCGTGGTGGTACAAGGAAAAGGGGGCGACCAAGTACCAAAAAGGTCATCGAGGAGAAATGTGAAGACTTCGAGGAAGACGAGGATGGGGCAATCAAATAAGATATTTCTGAAGACCAACTAATAGATAGTAGTACATAGATGTCTGGGTAAATCGGCTTATAGTTATACTTACATTTTAGACTAGAGCTCAGTTTCATTTAGCAGCATAGTTACAACATTGATAAATTATGGATTCCTTCTTGTAAGTTTTAAAAAAGTGTAAGTTATAAACATTGATAGTTACAACATTTATAAAATTATGGATTCCCTCTTGTCAGTTATAAAACAATATAAGTTATAAATATTGATATTTGCAACATTGACTATAAATTCACTTTGTATTAGGAAGGGCAGTTACAATATGCAAGGCATGGCAGTTACAACATCCAAGGAAGGGCAGTTACAACATGGACCCGAGCTTCAAATAGCACACAACCTAGTTCCAACCTGGAGTGAAACACATTTGCAACATAACAGTGGCAGATACGTTGTCCAATACAAATGACTAGAAAGTTCCCTATACACGCTTCCCTTCATTAAAAAAGCAAAAGAACATTTGCATATTATTAGCCATCTCTTTAAAAAAAAAATGAGGTTGAGAAACTAAAAAAGATAACTAACTAGATCTATTTGAGTTTTCAACTCTTGTCCATCCTAGAACTCCATGAACTTCCAAAGAAAGAAGACGCAGTTATTATTAAGCACTTGTATTGGGTAGTCGATGAAAGGAGCTTGAAATCTCCTTAAGTTAGGTATCTTCTTCCTGAATGTATGTGATGTCGCATAGAGGGGGGTTAATAGGTGTTTTTTGAAATTTAAAACTTCATAGCGGATTAAAGAGTCTGGATACTCCGAGTCAATCTGGAGACTCTGGGTTGTACAGGATCCGGATACTCCGGTGAACCCGGATAGTCCAGAAATAAAAGAAAATCAAAACTATGAATTTTTAAGCAAATCTAGTTGAGTCTATGAGTTACCACATGTTCCAATTGATGTATGAGCTCCTTTTCAACAACCACCTGTGGTCACAAACTCACAAACAAGTAGATTGAGGTAAACCGCCCAAAAGATGAACTAGAACAAGAAAGGATGCAAAAAGTGAAGAAGACAAATATTTGTTTTCTGAAGTTCGGATCCAACGATCCTACGACTCCATTGAGGTGCTCACAAAGAGTCGGATCTCTCTCAACCCTTATCCTCACCGAGCGACCACAAAGATCGAGCTCGGGGCTTACTCAACCTTCCTCTTCTATTGCAGAGGCAAGGATGACCTTCACAAACTTCACGAGGTACTCCACAAGCTTTGGTGTTCTCCATGTGATGCCTAACAGTCTAAGAGCTCGGAGCTCCAAGAGTAACGAAGGCGAGTCGACGGCTTGACGATGAACTCAAGTGCTCAAAAAATGAATCTAAGCTCACTAGCACTCAATCTCACTTTCCAACCTAAACTCTCAAATCCTTGCTAGAATTAATGCACTAGAGGAGTGGGAGGGCTCTAAAGAGGTTGTGAAGTCTTTTGTCTCGAGTTGGTTCAGCAGCACTAGATGAAGGGGGGAAGGGGGTATTTAAACTCAGTCTCCAAAAACTAGCTGTTACATTATTTTTTGAACTGATCCAGAGTATCCGGGTTCACCTCGAGTATCTGGGTTGGCCTTCGAAAGCGTCACATAGACCTCTGTATGGAGCCCTATCTGGAGGGTCCGGACCTTCACCATATCTCGAAGTATCCGGGTCAACTCGGAGACTCCAGGTTGGGCGCTCAAGCCCAAACAGAGAGCTTGACTCAGAGTCTAACCCGACGACTCCGGGCCGGTGACCAGAATCCGGAGTATCCAGGACAACCCGGAGACTCCGGAGTCAGTACTTAGATTCTACCCGAGCACCCCTAGCCGGAGCCTTACCTGGAGGTTCTGGCAACCCGGTGACTCCAGGTTAGCCTGGACACTCTAGGTGCAAACAAACACTAAGACCTTCCCGGTGTCCGTAGGGTGATTGTGTCTCTGATATTTAGTCTAAAAGAGTCATTTGAATACTGAGAAATCTTCAAATCAATCTAAACGTATCCCTCTTGATAGTACGACATTTCTAAAGTTAAGTTCGAGAATAAGAACAATTTAAACCTAATGAGTAACTACATGCTGCTTCTCTTTTCTTTTTGAGGGATGCTAACGTCGTTTAACTTCTCCAATAGGACTAAAACATGTTCATAACTTCAATAAACACATTAGTCTCTTAATCGTTTGTCATCAATTATCTAAAATCCACATAGGAGGCTTAGATGCACTTTCACTTCCACCATATGACCTCCATGAATGCATCATATATTAGTGGGATCTTTGCTTTGATTGGTTTGTGCTACTCAATCTTGTTTGTGTTCTTAAGGACATAATTATTTGAGTCCAAAGTGTTGATGCAATTATGTATAAAGTTGAGGCAATATAATAACCAGTGCGAAGAGTGAAACATTGGAATCAATATCTGCATCTAAAGTAGAAAAAGGGATTAATGTAGTCACTACATGGTCAAGCAGTACAGTTGCAACATGAAAAATAAAATCAAATGAATTGCATATCAACAAAACTGACCAATTTTGCCTTGGAGACATCATATTTTTTTTTTTGGCTCAGCTCTCAGTACTTTAACTACATATTCGTACTCCATAGGGCGATCAAAAAGATTATCAGTGTTCAAATGTATTTGCAAAATAAGCAAAATGCAAGAAATCGTTATGTGCTATAAGAAACTCAGTCACACCAATCACATCATGGTAAGCAAAAAATCCAGTTACAACATGCAAACGCACTAGTTACATCATTTTTAAAACCTCGGCTACAACATGGTAAACAAACAAATTATAACATTGTAAAAACTCAGGTTACAACATGTAAACAATACAATTACAACATGCTAAAAACTTTAGTTACAACATGGTAAACTTGTTAAAAACCACCATGTAATCATGCATGCAAAAAATAACAAACATATGCGTATCGATATCTACTAAGCAGAAGTAATAGATGACTCAAAAAAAAAATCAAAGGAGATGAAGATCCTATATCCAGAAGCATCCACCCTATGTATGATATCGTCATAACTCAAACAAGCAATAATGTTACCAATAACCTACTACTCCATTTGTTTTCCATCACTGAATGAGTCGACAATGTCTTCACCACTTAGCTGAACAAACACGCTGATACTGGTAAGTTTCACACTGCAAAACAAAAGAGAAAAAGAAAAAAGTGGTGAGGTGATTCAAAATGGAGAATTTGGCTAACAAAATAGAGGAAATAAATGAAACAGTTATGACTGATTTCTTACCTTTTTAGATCAGGATCGCGCTCTATCTTCCTCCTAAGAGCCACAGCCTTAGACATTGGTAGTTGTGTTCATTGCCCTTTGGACTTGAAGGAGGGAGTGTACTTGCTCGGGATTGAACACAGCCTCTCGCCGAGCGTGGTGTACATGGCCCTCCAAAATTCTTGTGGGTCATCCATTACAGACTGTTGTGTAGCCTACTCTTCAAGTAGAGTGAATGGCTTAAACAGTGGAAAAGAATCTTCATTATGGCATACACAGCGAAAAAGAATATTCATCGTCTGTAAATTGCACATCCTTGCCATCTTCACCGCCTCCAGCATCATCCTTTGAAGCTTCAGCTTGGCATACACATGCATAAGGACGTGCTACGCAGAGAGAATATAGACCGTACATAGGCTTAGATCACAAAACAGTACAACCGCAGCTTCAACAATTAATTGACAGCGTGATTCGGTAATAATAGTTCAACATAGGACAACATTGGCTGGTTGGCAAGATACACAATCGTAAAATTTGAAGCATATGACATAAATGGGTACACCTTTTATACTAGAGCACAGAATAGTAAGAGCACAGTTCAGAACAGTAGTGTGCGCATAGATGCCTTCAAGGACAAACGTGGGGTTTGTGCGTACTATGGGTACATAGAGGAGATTTGAAAACTCGACTATGTACGTTTTAAGATCCCCTTTTTTGGTGTCGTTGCTTCGCACTCTCAAGTGTTAAGGTAGACAAGTATAGAATGACTACTGTTGACCTCGAACGTGCCGCATACAAAGATGAACCATTTGTACTCGTTAATCAAGTTGTCTAGGTCTTCTATGTGCAATGGAGTGCTCTGCTGTGTGCCTCCTTTTGAGGTTTTGAGGTGTCTCCGTATTGTAAAAAATATTATAGACTTCATAAATTCTACATATGCCATTTATCTATGTGTTCCTTGGTCAATCATTTTTGGGTTGCTCGATATGGATGAGAACATTACTCATGAGGCTTTGATCAAACGGTATAATCTATTCATCTGCATGTCAAGGTTTGGTTATTTATTTGGAAGGCCTGAGTGTCACTAATTGAAAAATATTTAGAAGGCTGACGTTGCTTATGAGTTATATTGGGAACTGACGGTTTTTAAACCAACCCTAGTGAAGCAGGTATATTTTGAATTTAGTCACTGAGTTGAATTTCTATCTAGAAGCAGGTAGTCTAATTTGGAGTAAAAAGGTGGGAGAGGAGAGACAGTTAGGCTGGTCCAACTTACAAACAGGTAGATTTTGTGAGATAATCATCAAGACTAGTTCTCCATCCTCATTTCCCAGGTTTGAAGCAATGAGCATTTGGTTCATTAGGAACTAGATTGTCCAGACCATTTGGACGGCCCTAGGCACTATAGTTAGATGACATTCGCTCAAACGCACTGCAAAAATTGTGACTTGGCTTGGACATATACATGATGTGATACATGATTCGATGCCTCGAATTTTTGGGTTACTTTGTTAGTAAACTTGATGCAACTAGGCTGCGCTTTCTGGATTTCTGTATTTTTTGTCTGATCTATAGGAGGCCTGCACTCTGATATTTTGTTTGATATGAAATAAATGATGAAGTTTCTCCTGGTTAGCTTGGTTTGCAAACTAATATATTATACATTATAAAAATCACTCATTCTTGCTAACTTGGCTCATGGGTTTCACTAGTTCCTACGAGGTTATAATTTGGTCAATAATTCCACGGTAGAGCAAAGAAACTTAAAAGTTTCTTTAGCATATTCTTCTCTTTTGAGTGATTGGGGTCTTCACTGTTATGATTGCAGGATGTTATGTACTAAGGATTTTTTAATTATGCTATGCTATAAAGGGTTGTTGCCAAATGTAACCGCAAATGTGGACCTTTGAAAGCCATATACTAACCACTTCCTAAAATTGAAAGGAGTATGGCGACCTTGTATTCTATGTGTGTGTTTGTTTCCTTTCTTTCGTAAGATGAATTTTGGAAGCTAGAAATATCTTGGTACACATAGCTAGAACTAAAGTTATGGATTTATTAATCTTTTGAGATAAGATGACTTTACATCAAAGTTAGCTTTAACAAGTGCAAAATCTAATACACATGTATGAGACTTTCATACTCCATTTAGGCTTAAACGCTTCCTCTAGACATGTTAAATTTAATTGAAAATTTAAAATACATACCTTAATTCTTTTTCTTTCCTCTATTTCTGTGAATAATCTTCTACTATTGTAACAAGTTCCTAATAAGCATGTGACTTTTACTATTTTAAAGATGGCGTCTGGAGATAAACTTGAACTGCCTCAAACCACTTCTCCTCAACAACAAGATGCGGAGGTCGCTTCTTAAGAGCAAACAAAAGAAACTCGGACGCATAAGCGAAAGCGAGGTGGCCAAGGCAAAACCAAATACCCATGGGTCACTGTACCATAACTCACATCAATGAGTCAGACGTGCCAACGCAGCCTCCGCAAGCTCAAGCAGCATTCCGTAGAGCATGCACCTTACTTGGAAGGACAAGGGTTAGGATAACCTATCCAAACTGGAAGGTCGTGCCATAGAGCGACATAAACTTCTTGTGGAAAATAATTAAAGTCTAATTTGACTTTCCTAAAGGATGCTCATTGGAGGATGTGGAAAGACGGGCAATAGCCAAGATGGGTAAGGCGTGGAAGACCTTCAAAAATGAGTTGTATAATACATATGTGAAGCAGGATCTCATCCCCAATAATATTGTTTATGGGTACTTGACAGATCAATAGACAGAGTTTGTGGTGAGGTGTCAGTCTGAGGAATTTCAGCAGCAGAGTCAGGCTATCATAAAGGAGTCTCATGTATATTCAAGAACGGCTTATCCATTTCATACATGCGGAGATCATAAAGGAGAGCGGCGAATTTCATGATCGTGATAACTTCAGGAGCCAAGGTTTGTAACAAAAACCAGTCAGTTCAATATATTGAAAAATACTTGCGCCTTGCAGTATATTGATGTATTATAACTTTATAGCTAATGATATAGAAAATAAAGCAAATGAACTTATTAATTCCTTTTAATCTAGTGTGCTGAAGCTAATTTGTTGGTTTATATATTGTCAGGCATGGGGTTGACTCAAGAATGAAAAATAATGTAATATTGACATTATACTTCTGTTGATGTGTATG
This sequence comes from Phragmites australis, assembly GCF_958298935.1. Lineage (NCBI taxonomy): Eukaryota > Viridiplantae > Streptophyta > Magnoliopsida > Poales > Poaceae > Phragmites > Phragmites australis. Next base: position 32,757,324 of record NC_084922.1, read on the forward strand.
ACTATGCAATATTGACTTTGTGATATGTGTGACATTGTCATATTGAATGAAGATGTTCAATCTACTATTTATATGGAGTTTGAATGAAAATGATAAATCTGTTGTTGTTTGAATGCAGATGATATGTTGTGTCTATGACATTTTACTGTTGTATGATCTGTTGTTGATATGTCAGTTTACATTTAGTAATATATAAATTCAGTATTGTATATATGATTATATAGATGGTTCTAGGAATACAATCGTCTGTACAAATTCATAACAGATGGCTGGTATAGTAATAGTATAGACGGCTCTAATAACGAGTCATCGGTACTGTTACTGTATCGCAGACGGCTTGAAACTGCAAGCCGTTCGTTATCAAAACCATCTGTACTGTTACTATAGCATAGACGGCTCAAAGATTTGAGCCATATGTGATATTCTATTGTACAGACGGCTCGTGATTGGAACCGTATATACAAATCTTTTGTACAAATGGTTCAAAACCGGTATGTACAAATTTGATTTATACAGACTCCTTCATACATACGGTTCAGAAAAGCGTTCCGTACGGTGTTTCCGAACCATTTGTACAAATGACAGATTTGTACAAACTCTTTGTACACACGGTTCAGAAAAGTGTCCCGTATGGGGTCTCCTAATCATTTGTACAAATGATTTATCTAGTAGTGATGGTGAGGAGTTGGGGATTTTGAATTGAAATTGAAACAGAATGACAGGGGGAAGGGAATACGAGGGGCTCGTGCAAAGCGATTCTAGAAGAAATGGTAACCCTGGCACGTGAGCCCGCAAGATTTTTAACAGCAATATAGCCATAGAAAATGGTACCAGACGTCCATGTCAGCCACATTTTAAATAAAAAATGAAATACCCAAAATAATTTTTAACATAATTATTTACGATTTGGAAAACAAATGGTCACAATTATTACTGTCGGTCAGCCCCCCCCCCCCCCCTAAAAAGTTACAATCAGTCTGACTGGCAAGTTGCAATCTCTCTATGCATATACTTGTAACCACTCTATGTATATAGTTGCAATTAAAAGTTACAATCACTCTATACTACATGTTGTAACTCCTCTAGGCACGTAGTTGCAACTGGTTACGCTCACAAGGTGGGAACGCGCTCTATGCCTATAGTTATAACATGTAATTGCAATCACTGTTGTAACTCATGTATGTACGAAGTTACAACTTGTTGCAATCACTGCTCATTCTTCAGTGGGATCACGGGGTCTGTGGGTGGGACCACGCTCTATGGCTATAGTTACAAGTCCAATGCTCATAGTTGTAACTCTATATACAAAGTTGTAATTGGCTGCAATCACTACTCGGTATCTAGCGGGCCCGTGGGGTCGGTGTGTGGGAGCACCCTCAGGGCGTAGGTGGCGCGCTCGGTCCATGGGCTGGCGCGCGTATCAGAGACTGGTTGGCTACTCGATCGGGCATGCACGCTAGGCCTATGCGTATTCTACATGTATGTTACGCGTACTTGTAGAATATATATATATATATATATATATATATATATATATATATCTTATATTAGGTGCGTAATGCCTTAAATAACTATTCAACGTGCGGCCGAGCGCCGCCCGTTCAACCCGGCCTTACATCCCCACACCTGCCAGACCCGACAGTAAGGGTCGAACATATATTTCTGGTGGAATCATTCAACATTACGATTTATTCAGTCAATCTTCCTATTTCACCGTTTGGGGAGTCTTATTCTGGTGTAATGCGTTAGACTCCTAGTTAAATCGACCAAACTTCTGGCTTAATCATATGGAGAGACTTTATTCCAATTGAGAGCGAGTTTGTTCCAGTGAGATGGCATTTTCTTATGGTTTAGTTCACAGTTTGACGCGTGACGCTGGACTTTAAATAGCAGTTGTTTCCTCTCTCTCTCCCATCGCACCCCATGTAAATTGTTGTAGATATCTAGATCTGGATTTGTAGGCAATGTTGCTGCGGCGATTTGAGAGGGTCTTCAATCTCTCTATCTCGATCTTTCTACGCTTGCGACTCGATGTTCAACGGCGAGCTAAGATGCCGTCCATCATCTCCGACACGTTCGTGAATCTCTCTGTCTTGCTACAATTGTTCTATGATGTTCTATGATAAGCCGAGACGTCATTCATAGGTGCAAGCACGGATGTACATGTAGAATCTCCGTCGACACCTCCGTCCATTGCTCACACCTCTACATTCTTCACCATCGACCCAATCAACGTACTCGACAATGGTGGCATAGCGGGTGTGTTCACTACTCGGTTATTCCCGTGCTGAAATCTAAAATATTTTCTAGTATAGAAGATATCCGGTGAATCATATATTGTAATGTTTTTTATTTTTGTTTGATTATGTTAGCGACCAAGATTTCATGTAGCGAGTGTATGAAATCTCCTTGTTTTAGAAGATTTTTTTCTTGATTGGTTGGAGATTGTTTCTTTAATTATATGGTTAATTTTCTTGTTTAGAGAGAAAATCTCACATGTTGTTATTGCTAACCAAATTAGCTATAGATTATTTTCTTGATTATCTAGGGTTTGCTAATAAGATTAAGTGATTACTTTCCTTATTTAGAGAGGAAATCTCACATGGTATTATTGCATTTGTACTCTATATATGGTGCAATATTGTCAAATGAATCAACAAATGTGATTTTTTTTATGTACTTCTATGTAATATATTTTTTCGATTGTGCAATTATTATTTTCCATCACGTCGACATATATTTTTCGGTCATATCGACATATGTTTTCCGATCATGCCAATCTATATTTTTGGTCATGACAATAGATGCTTTCTGATTTTGTAGTGGGGTTTTTTCATGTTCTTTTAATGTGTGTTTTACAGGTTTTCTGTTTTATAATATGTGTTTTCCTATTTTATAATGAGAATTTTCTAGTTTCGGGATGAAAATTTACCGCTTTCCACCCACGGGTCTGTTTGGTTGCTCTAACTAGGTCGGATTGGTCCGGGCGCCGACGCCGGGCAAGTAAAAGACTATATGTGTTTCTGTCACACCAAAAAATATATTCTAATATTATTAAATTGTAGTTACAATTTTCATAGGACCTAGAAGAGCACGCTATGCATCAGATTCATTTCAGGTGGGAATCGCTTGTGTTCCGGTTGTGGACCATTTAAACCGGTTTCCTGCTTTCCGCAGTCCTGTGTGCGATTTCTTCCGATGAGTTCCGTTTTCATACGGTTTTTTTTTTTTACAATTTGTTCTGATTTATTCTGGACTCGGTGCTCTGGTAGGGGCACGCTCATGTGAGGCACCAGCGTGTGGAATAATATTGCATGCGCAGCGCATTAAATAGCACACAATCTTAGCAAAGAATACGCTGCCTGTATATAGCATATAGATTCGATCTCTATCTATTTGCACGAATAATCTTAGCAAAGAACGGACAAACACTCCATCTACGTACCAAATTTCCTCAGTACGTACGTAGCTATTGCATGTCGGCCTGGTATATACCTCTATGCTAGAAAAGCTGGAGAGATTCCGTTATATAGATCTAGTTTTAACTTCACGTTAGATATTTTATATTACACATTAAAATAAAGTAATTTAAATATTAGTTTTTAGTTTAAAATAGAAACGAGATAGTTTGTCTAAATATTCTTAATATATTTATAGTTCTAGTTTTACAAATTTTTGAAGTTAAAAATATTAAACTCTAAAAAATTATAAGTTAGAACTTTATCAAACATAATCATATTAGATATTAGATAGTGAGTTATATAGAATTCTACTCTAGTAGACGTGAAGAATCTCCATCAACTATGCACGGTCATCCCTCTCGCTCTCGATCGGCTGTGCTTGTCAAGTGGATACTGCCATGGGAGCCACCATCGAGCATGCAGCCAAGGGCGTGCGGACCACGTGCTGGATTCCGCGGACCAATCGTAGTTTGAGTAGTTTAGGCATCTGGCGCAAACATAAACATTTGCGTTTATTACTGTTACCAGTGTCGGAGCCCCACAGTTCCTTTTTTCTGTTTCTTAGTTTGTTAGTGCTAGTCTTGTAAATTGTTGGCAAAATTTTTAAAGAATAGACCCATATGTTTATGTCAGACAATTTAATCCGCAAGATATAGTCGTAATCTTTTTTGAAAAAAAAATAGCGCACATGTAGGAGGAACTGCACGTGTAATTGATAAAGTAGAAATAAACACTTAAATTCACATTAAAAATTACTCAAACTTATGTATAGTATTTATGTTCGATTTATTGTTGTAAAATATAATACTAACATTTATACTCCATATGTTTCAAAATAGATGATATTTTAATCACTTCTACAATATTCAAAATTTTTAATTTCACATAATACAAGTTTTATTTCCCGTGCAATAAATAATATTAAAAAAAATTAAGATGATAATTTTATTTTAATATTTATATTTAACTTTAAATATTATCTATTTTGAGATGGATGGAGTACGTGCTAATTTACACTGCCAGAAACTCAACCAAAGGCAACGGTGAGATAGAATGGCCGAAATCAAAAGTCTTGGCCGGCGGCTTAAGTCAATCAGCGGCCGAAAACAGGGGATCGATTTAGGTTTAAGTACCTAGAGAACGATAAATGAGCAAGGCAGCTAGACAGTACTACCTATATAGTAGTAGCCTTTTTCCTGTCATGCTCATTTGGTGACCTGTCACTTAGTAACCGTCGTGCCGACCATGTAACATGCAAATACTTGTGAGGAAATTAGCGAGCTGATTTTTTCTTCTGCAGGGTTCCCCTCTAATTTTGGAACCGAGAATGTCACGTCAACAGGAAAAAAATACATCAAAGGATGAGAGCATGAACCCAACGGCGCTGAGATATAATGGTGAGCTAAGTATCGGAGTCGATAGCTATAGAGCTTTTTATAAAAAATAAATAACGGTTTAGTATTTTTTTTACATTCAGCTATGAACTGAAATGATATAATAATAAATTAAGCTAAGATAATATAATAATAAATTAAGACTTAGATGTATCACACGATATAAAAGACGAATTTTTTCCCTATTACTTAAAAAAATCACCCCACCGACGACGTGCAATGCATGATAGCCAGCCAAAAAGCAGCTAAGCACATTGAGCGATGGACGGAGGAGAACCGGCCAAATCTCCCATCAACTTCCTACTCCTCCACTGCTACTTCACTGTACTACGGCACGACGCGACGTTATCCTCTAGCGCAACTTGGCATGATTATGCGTCCAAGTGCAGCCCCAAAACCGACTTGTATAAAAAAACCTGGTTGGCTTCGTCGGCCGTCCGTGTGCGCCAAGTTGTGCTAAGTTGTCATACCCTTGTCGCTGTGTCCTCTTCTTCAGGATAGTTAGCCTATACTCCTCTATTCAGAAATAGTAAATATTTCTTTTAAAAGTTAAATTTTATATATTTTTATTAACATTTAATTAAATTATAAAAATATCTAATTTTGTAAAATTTATAAAATTAGATTTAAAATTTAAAATGATTTCATACTATAAATAATATATGGGAAAATTGGTTTCGTGGCACCGAAAGATCACGAATTTAGAAATATACTATCGAACAATTCTGTAACATTATAATACCACTGAAAGAGCGCACTGTTTAGAAATTTACCACTACGTCCACTTCTATCACTGTTTTTTTAATTTTCCATGTTTTATTTTCCAAACCGGTAAGAAAAATATACTCAAATACCTCTACTACTCTCCTACTTCCTCACATAGCCACTGCCGCATTGGAGCATGGCTCGTGGACCTCCACCATCGCAGCATGCTCTTATCGTCACTCGCTAGCCTAGTTCCCCATAGCACTCTAACCCCTCCCCTCCGCTCGCCCGTCTTATAACTTGCAGACCTCCTCCCTTCGGCCACTCCTTCTTGACCTCCACCGCCGCTCACCATTGGATCTAGGCGTCGGGATATTGGACAGTGCAATCGGCGTCGTGCTCTCGAAGGTGCTAGAGCACGAGGTGGAAGGGGAGTTAGGAGTCATGTGTGCCACAAAGTGAGGCGTCGAGCAAGGTGAGGAAGTCGAGCGTGTGGAGGTTGTCATCGATGTATCCCTCGACGAGGTCGAACAGGTCGAGGCTCTACCACATGTCATGCTTGCTGGGTAGCACGATGTGGACCACCTCCTGGAGGGAGCCCATCGACAATGACCACACCTCCACCCTCGACGCCACCATCGAGATGGCACGACTCATGCGCCGTCGCATCGTCACATTGAAGGTCCGCAGCTCCGATACGTGTAGCACGCTGCCTCGTATGAACCCAACTCCTTCTATTTCCTCCTTTAAGAATAACACTGGAGCAAACACTCAGTACAGGGAGCAACGACCAAGAGAAATAGCTTCTTAAAGAAGAATCAAGAATCGGCGAACGGGAGTGAATCTAGCTGTCTAAAATCGTGTTGTTGCACTATAGAGATGAACAACTGCTTGGATCTAATGCGGATTTGAGTAAAAGATTTGATGGAGGATTTGTGGGTAGAGACAGGCTAAGGGGGAGCCTCCCGTCGATGCGCGGCCATCGAGCTGAGTTGTCGAACTGTGAAGAACGAGGTGCATAGTGAGAAAGGAGGGGTAAAAATATCACTATTGATGCTGTTTGCGTTTAAAATAGATGGAATAGTAAATTTCTAAATGATGCTATCTTTCAATGATATTAAAATATATCGAAGTGGTTCGTTGGTATATATGTAAACTTGTGACCTTTTAGTGTCACGGAACCAATTTTCCCCTAATATATTTTGTAAGCATGTGAACGTACGGCTCTCATCGGTTTCACGGCTCGTCAGCATGAGAAGTTGGAGTAGCTATCGCATCTTATTCGCGTCGCATCACCTGCAGATCAACGGTGAGTGCAAACGCGTAACGTTAAAAATCGCAGAGGAGGACAAGATCGGCTTGCTTGTTGAAGGCTTAAAGGTAGCCGGGCCGTGTGTCTTCACACATGCAACCAACGGTGAACTCGTGATGGCCTGAGCCTGAAGACGGGGACGCCGCTTTTCGAGTACAGCGACAGCTCACGAGCCGGTTTGCCCGGTTAGCGGTAGAGATGGACATGGAATACCGATATATATTTGTGAATCCACATTAGTATTATTTAATTAACTAATTAGTTATTTTCATTTAATCAAAATTATTAGTTAATTGATTAAATTAAATAAAATGGATCTATATATCGCTTCATGCTCACCCTAGTTAGCGGTTTAGTGACATGTGACATGACATCGGAACAGATTTAACAAAGTTGTGAAAGCCGGGCCATCAGTGCCAATTTCTGAAAATGTAATGTGGCAAAGATGATAGGAATATGCATGTGCATTCGGTTTTTGAAAAATTCGGTTTTTAGAATATGCAAACCGAAGTTGGTAAAAAATATTAGAAAATTATCCAGTTCAATTTCAGTTTTTACAATTCGGTTTTTGGTTTTTACCGAAAATCACATTCTAATGGAATATGGGATGGCTTGTGGTTGATGGAGTGGGTCGATTATTCGGAGTGGCCCATGGGTGGACGGGAATGTGGGATGGACTGGGTTTTTTGGTGGTTCAGTTTTTCAAACCTCAAAACCGAATTGAACACCATAAATTGAATAGTACAGAAATAGAAACAAACTAAACAACAAAAAACTGATAGTTCAGTTTCGATTTCGGTTTGGTTTTGGGTTCGGAGGGATTTTTGCCGAGCCCAGTTAAGAACCACAAGGTGTAGAGCCGAGGCCCAAGTTTGATTCTAACTGCTTAATTATTACCTTTTCAAGTTCTCCAACAATTGCATTTTCGCTGGCGCCACAAAAGCCAAGACAAGATGCTAACTGCTCCTTCCAGTCACCGGACAGGGTTGTTTTATACTCTATCACTTCTAAAATAGTATATAAAAAGTTAAATTTTATATATTTTAATTAATATTTAATTAAATTATAAGAATATCTAGTGTATAAAAAATATATAATTTAATTTATAATTTAAAATAATTTCACACTATATAAATTTTGGTTATAAAAATATATTTTGTGAGAAAAACTTAGTCAAAATTCAACTTTAAAGACCTAGCAAAATATACACCTATTATTTCTAAATAAAGGGAGTAAGTTGACACATGCGGTCACCAATACACCATTTTAATGACTAATTATGAATGTCAGATGTTTGTAAAAGACAATAAAGTTGTAGTACTTCAAAACTATTTTAAAGACAAATCTAGATGTATTATTTTTAAAAGTTCAATCAAAATATTGAAAATGATAATGATTTCAAATGTATCGACTAATACTTTAGCACGTGCGCTTTCTCTCTATATATAATGTCTTTCTGTACTTCGGGAGTATTTACTCCCATATTATCGGATATCCATTAACACCCAACCGTGAGATGCATACGCGCCTACCCCCGTCAGAATCATTTCGAAGCCGGACGTGCTCATGCATCGGAGATTAGGTTTGAGCCTCTAATCAGGTCTGTGGCTAACTTCGTGAGGAAATATGCCATAGGGATTTACAGCGAGCAACACCACACAACTAGAAGATACATTCTTTCAGCATATGTGCTTCTGATGTGTAGTATGCTCTTTCAGTACGTAGGCGTGTTACTGACCGACTGATTAAATTAGGCACTGAAAAATTAGGATGTCATCTCATATTATAGGTGCTGCTTATTTAGATTCGTGTATGATTATGCTGAATAGAGTATACTGACTAATGGTATGTGGGCCTCAACCTTTTCCAGTTAGAATTCAGGGTTGAGGTTTCTGCATCAGTCTAAATCAAAATTGTTTTTGGCATCTATAAATTCTTTGGTTTTCTAACTAAATTATGTTTCACTACTGCAGAATACCTCATCAGTGTCGGTTCAAAATCGTCATCAGCGACGGGTTTTGAACCGACACTGATTACTCGACACTGATAGTCATTGACTATCAATGTCGGGTATAGAACTGGCACTGAAAATCACTATCAGTGTCGGTTCCATCCACGAATCGACACTGATAATGAATTCTCAGTGCCGGTTCCCTGTTAGGAATCGGCACTGATTATCAGTGTCACTTCAAAATAGAACCGACACTGATGGATATTCGGCAGCAAAAAAAAATTGCACAATTCAAAATGCATCATATGCACATGCATCCATTCTTCTAATGTTTAAGTCACGATAAACACTTAATACATTAATTCAAACCACATATATTTCTAAAATTACATCAAATAACATTATATGCATAGTTGATACCTAAAATTTCAACTTCAAATATACATCAAATTGATTCAGTGCATAAATGAGCGCACTAATTGTTGCTTCAAACAGAACTTCTATTGGACTTTCGTAAATAACGAAACTGTTACTATCACACTGAAACTTAAGGTGTGACTAGTACTTCCTTTTCCGGACCTTCCTTCATTAAGAACCAAGTAATGTGTACCCTCATTGCTTGGCAAGAAGACGTAAGATTGAAGTCAAGCTACGATCCATCCGCATCCGAGTGTTCCAGTAAAAATTCTATAGACAAAGAGCAACAATATAGAGAAAAATTTAATATTATTAAAATAATCCTAGCTATAAACTACATGTTCATGTCACCAACCGTTTCAGCTGCATATAATCGTGAGAGCCTAGGAGTCATTGCAAGCACATCATCATTCTGTTCAAACGCTTTCAATTTGAAATAGTTGTAGTTCCAAAATATGTATCTAAGTTATAGGTTAACTGATTGTAGAAGCGCATGGATAGCAGATATTTTAGCCATAAATCTTTGGTCTGTTTTGGAGCTTGATGTTGTTAAAGTGATATATACTTTAGGAAAAGCAATGCTAAAAGAAATAGTTATCTTCATTTTATTGTTATCAGCCAATGTGGTCGTCTCCACAGGTGGTGTGCGATCAACGTCCGCAATAATATCATATAGCCATTGTAGATGAGGAAGCATCTACATCAATCGGCATGTTAATTTCTGAATTTGTTAACTGCAAGCTGCAATATTAACTGATATTCTTATAATTTATAGTAAAGGAATTTTCATCTCTGAGCATACAGTTGTACCTAGGACAAGTCTACATGCACAGAGGAAAAAAATGCCAATATCATATCAATCGGCACGTGTGGATAATCTCGCAATTATGTCAAGTCATCAATTACAGAACAAGCAAGTACCAAACTAGTTACTCATTAGAAAGTGATGGTAACATATAAGACACTGATATAGCGATATACATCTAATATCATGACATACACATCTAATAATAAGCTAATATATTTTGAACTAAAATACATATCTAATTTCAGGACATAAATTGGCTAACTGAAATTGCTAACTACAATTTGGTAACTACAATTTGGTAACTATAATTTTCTAAATATAATTTGCTAACTTGAATTTGAGAACTAACTCAGGTGTTTCGTGGCCATTCCGCGTAGGAAGGGGATACGACATTGAGGATCTGGAGGCCAGGAGTACGAGAGTGGTCATCCGGACCCGGGCGACCGGATAGGATGGAGCGGCTGTCTCCATGCTGCATAGATCTACGCCCTCCACCTCCACTGCCGCTGTTGCTCGCCATGGGGATGTCGAGGAGGCGGCGGCAGGCCTGTGCGTGACGAGGACAAGGTGGCGGCGACGGGTCGACGCACGACGAGGATGAGGAGGTGGCGGTTGACGGCGACGAGGAGGAGGAGGCGGCGGGCAATGCACGATGAGGACAAGGATGAGGAGGCGACGAGCCGACACGTGACGAGGAGGCTACAAACAGGGAGGAGGTAGCGGTCGGGGAGGAGGAGCGACGTCAGACTGAATAGAGCAAACGAGGAGAGCGGCTAAGTGCTGAATATACATATAACAGAGGCATCAGTGCCAGTTCTAATTCCTACCGGTACTGATAGTGACTATCAATATCGGTTCTTAAACTCCTGCGCGCGAACAATAATTGAGGCGTCAAGAACCGGCACTAATATTTCAATCTTATCTTGATATTCTCCTTTTTGTTAAGCAGCATGCTCTAATTTTTTTAGAAGTATATACTTTTTGTGAGCAGTATATACTCCTTTTGGAAAGAGAAGTACATACTACTACTTTATAAATTAAGTATATACTCCTTTCGGAAAGAGAAGTACATATTGCTACTTCATAAGTGAAGTATATATAACTTTTTAAGAAGCTATACTTTGGAAAGAGAAGATATACACCTTTCTGAAAGGAATATTTCAATCTTGTCTTGATATTCTCCTTTTTGTTAAACAGCATGCTCTATTTTTTCCCCACTGAATAGTATAAAGAATACTATTTTTTATTCAAACACTAATATATACACCTATGGTTAGGATGTAACAGAAGTGAGAAGTTGTCCCATAGATATATGCCGCAGCGAGCAGTATTTTTCAAGCATACTTGCGTATGCTACTTCCGTACTTTCTGACGTTTAAAGCAATCCTAACCGCGTGCCAGCTTTTCACGGGAAAGAATCAATCCTAATCTCCAATGCATGAGCACGTCCGGCTTCGAAAAGATTTTATATATATATATACACTCTCTCTCTCTCTCTGGGTAACGTTGCTTACTTAAACAAAGGAACACGACACAAAATGTCACGGACATGGTAGAAAATGAAACTTCTAGGGCACATATCATACACTCCAGTCAACTTTTTGTAATGCGGCGAAAATGTCATGGGATGGGTGTCAAGTAATTTTCCTCGAAGATTTGTAACGTGTCCGGTATAGATTAATTGAATTAATCTTCACGCCAACCAGACCCAAGTTTAGCTCGCATTCGCATTCGCATTCGCATTCGCATTCGCATGTGGTATGACTGAGCGTGCGTGTGCATTTGTCTCTTCTTCCTTGTAATCAGAAAAAAGAAATCGTGCGTAGCCTCATCACGGTCAACAAATTCTGCGATTCAAAAGCTACACGTAATGGAAAATTAGTTTATGACCAGTGTAAGTGTGTAACCCCCAACCAAATTATATATAAACAAGTGTGCACACAACACACGGAACAATCGTGCCAATTGTTGCACGCCGAGAACTGCAGATGCAACTTTTTTAGACATTTTTCGTGGAGGTTGAGGTATGAATATCTCCAAACAATATTATTCAGCTGAAGTACAGATGGTTAGTACACCAGGGAATATTTCCGGACTTCTGGGTATATAATTAGGTGAACTACATTAATTTTGGTACACTTGACCAGCTAGGAAATTCAACAAAACATGGAACCGTTTTGGTTATAGCTACAAGAGCATTAATTATTTTCTAACATTATTATCTCTAGAACTGATGAACTCCGACGTAAAACGTTTTGAAGATATGAACTATCTTCCAATCGTCCAGGAAAACAGCATAGTGGAAAAAAAGAGCAATCAAAGAATTGCAATTATTGTTTAAATGATTGGCTCTTCATAATTTAACATTATTGAGTTCTCATTTACACCTAGTCATCTAGAGGAAAAAGACCGGGTAACATTATTGAGTTCTCATTAATACACAGTAGTCTAAAGAAAAAGGATTGGATCGCTTGGTTTCTCCAAGCCACCACACTCAATCGATATGAATTATTGAACCTATGAAGTATCATCCGTTCCACGTTCGTCATCAACAAATCGTAGCCAAATAACTTGTGGTACACCCACATGCGTGTTCGATGGAATAATGGTCATGTGTTTATGCACAACAGAGATATTCAGATTTTAAATTGTATGACTAAAAGGTTTTCAATGTGGCATGGAATTTACGCACCTAGTGACATGCACCCATTCACCAACTCCTCTACCTCACGTAGTCACATGACCTTAACTCCATGACACTTTCAGACTGGAATTTTAAAAATTCCACAAAATTAGGATAAAAATATAACTTGTGATGAAGTAGAATCTCTGCAAAGTTAGAGCATACGGCAAAGTAAAACCGTATCGTATTATTTTGTTGAAGCAATCCAGATCTACCGACCGATAATTGTGTCATCTTATCATGGCAGGCACGAGACATGCCTACCCCAAAACACCGGAAGTTTCCTGCTACACAATCTGCATCTTCTACCTGGCTGAGCCCAACTCCAGCAAATCGTTATCGGCTGCTACAGTAGCCAATATGGGATCCGTCCGCTGCAAACCAGCTCTAGCAGAATCATTTTTTTACTGCTACAGCGGCGATACAGTGATAAGGAGAGAGAGGACTAGATATTCTAAATTTGAGGTACTCTTAATACTGTTCATCGGTTTTGCAATAATGTTTACTGAGAACGACCGTGGATATAAACAGAGGATAAAAATAATGTAAGGTAGAAAACAAGTTAGTTGTTAGAAATGAAAAAATATGAGATATTATAATAGTGTTAGATGGTGCTGTAATAATATTGTAGAGAATGAATTTTTAGAGTATCTATTAGAGATGATCCGATAACCTTAGAAAAACGATTTTTGGAGGGGAGAGAAAGGAGTTTTTCTAGATCTTTTTCCATAGGTGGAAATACTTGCACTCCATGGCCCACGCACACATCCCCATGTGACCCCACAGAAAGAAAATGGAAATGACAAGCTAACTAGGTAAGGTAGGATTTGAAAGAGTATGTATAATCTGCTCTATCTATCAGACAACCGGTCATCGACAGGGATTAAAATTTTCATTGAATTTTAGTAGGAAACGAAATATCTAATTTTAAAATTTTCTTTTACTGATATGTAGAATCGAACAGATGATAAAAATAAATAAAATTTCACAAATTTCATCGTTTCACCGGTGAAAAAAAAATTGTAAAACAAAATTAAAATCCCTGCCGTCACACCAACCAACCGAACTCTTCCGCAAACAGAAAGTCATGCAAGCCACCCGTCCATAGAGCCCCATTCTGCTCCGGGCATCTCCACTGCAAAAGTGTAGGAGTGGCTGAGTGCAGTCACGCCATAAAGCGCCTATATAAAAGAACATCTCTCCCATACAAACATCTTTTTATAGATGTTTAATCGGGTATTTGGTATACTTATTAATGCTAGTTAAATACGTAAACACTTAATTGATGCTTGATGAAACACCAATGCTATGAAATAAGCATCCTACCGTGCGAAGTGCCAAGTCTGCTCGTCTTAGCTCCGCAACATCAGGGTGACGACAGGGACAGGGACAGGAACAGGAACAAGAACAGGAACGAAGCTACCTACTAAGGTGTAATTATTTTTATTAGAAATATATTTATATCGATCATATAAATTTGTATATATTGTGAGGTATATATTGAAGTAGCACTGTGAAGCTTCGGGGAAGGAGCCGTCCGCGCAGCGTCCCCACATGGCGGGCCACGGAACGTAACCGGCCGCCCCACGGCGCCGCTGTCAAAAAGAAAAGGCTGCTTTTTAACGCGAAACCGGAGCCGCGGACGGGATCACGAAATCGCCGAACCCGACAGACCCAGGCAGCCCAGGTCGCTGGCATCGCACGGCACCCAGACGACGGGCGAGCGAGCGAGCGAAAGAGAGAGCTCGACTCGTCTGTTTTAACGCCACCTCGCGTCCCAGCGGGCATCAGAAATCCAACACCACACCAGACCCCCCGCGACCTCGCCGCGAGTTGCTCAGTCGCAGCAAGGCGGGCCACAGAGCGGGGCGAGGCGAGGCGAGCGTTCCGGCTGCGTTGCGCGGGCTCGATCTCCCATCCAGGGAGGGAGGGAGGGAGGGAGGGAGGGAGATCTCTCCCCTCGTGCGGGGGCGCGGGGAAGCGGGCGTCGCGTGCGGCGGCGCGGCGGGGCAAATGCGGGTAGGCTCGCGGGTGGAGGAGCGGTGAGGCGGAGGCCGGGGAGCGATGCAGGCGGAGCAGCGGCAGCGGAGGAAGGTGAGGAGCACGGCCTCTCGGTGGGAATTTGGTTTGTTTCTTGCGGGGTGGTTGGGGTCCGGGTGGACGCACGGTCTTGTGGGTTGTTGGCGTTTGGAGATCGGTCGGCCTGCCGGCTTGGACCTTGCGGGAAGGATAACAGCTCTGAAATCGTGTGATATGTGAAAAAAGATTGCTTTTTCCCCTGAAAATTTGGGTTCCCGGATGCGCACGGCCGTAAGGACTTACTCTTGACATTGTTTTCTGCAACTTTTCGTCGTCTTTCTTGAGGATGATCGCATATAGTTGCAAGTGGATTTGAGCTGTGGAGCCACAGTCCAAGTTTGTGCGCTTGCCAAAGAGAATTTTCCCCCTTCTTTTTTCTGGATCGGAAGTTTTCAGAATTACCAGAAGGATCTCTGTTGGATTTGCAAGTGGCTGCTTTCTTGATAATATCTGAACTCTTCTGGTGTCGGGCAACGTCTTCTTTTTGTGCCTCCAAAGGCAATGGTATCATTCGCAACTTTTCCAACTCTGCCGTATACAAATTGCTCCTTGAAGGACTGGTCAGGCCTTTTTCGACCCTGCTAATCCGTGATAGCACTCCAGAAAAAGGCTGATTCAGTTGCGACTTAGAGGTATCACAAACGCGGAATTAGATTCGCTGCGTAGATGTTTATCCTAATCCATTCTTTGGCCTCTCTTACCTTATTTTCTTTGGAAGAAAAGGATGCCCAATCATGTTAATATGTTCCAGTGGATTAGCTTATCATATATTCTATACCCACTCAGCAGGCATGTTGATTGAGATGGTTTTATGCCCAATAACACTTCCTTAAAGAGTCATTGTTCGACTTCTGCGAGTATCATTTTGTCTTCGCGCTTGATCAGCCTTGCTCTGCTCATTGCTGGAGAGAAAGGAGGTTGGCATCGGAGGGAAGGTGTTGCTACCATTTGAATCTGATCCATAAACTATCAAGTTCCCAGTTGCTCTTCATGACAGAATCTCTGTGAGTTAGTTGAACACTGATTATGAGCCTGCTGTTTAAGCTGTCTGTTTGGCCACAACTGGGAAGCAAGCTTTACACCAAGCTTCACACAATCTTTAGCGGTCTTCTTGTTGATTGTTATCTTGAGTATTCTTTTCCTATGTCTGGAGATCTTGGGATTATGGTTGCATATTCTCATCAAAGTTGTTTCATGCAAATACTGAGGGTATCACGTATGATCACCCTAGGATCATCCAAAGAACGGTCAAAACCTTTTCTAATGTTATTCGTTCTGGTCACGGGGGTGAAAGCTCGGTGATCTGACATTTATCGTAGTTCTTGAGGGAGATTCTACATTTCTATTCAGTTGAAGTGGAGCCATTGCATGTTCTTTCTTTTTATATTAGTTATTTGCTGGACAGCGTTAACTCAAATTTGTTAAACTTTGCTCAGGGTTCATCAGAGATGGATTTCTTCAGTGAATATGGTGATGCTAACAGATACAAAATTCAAGAAGTCGTTGGCAAAGGAAGTTATGGTGTCGTTTGCTCAGCTATTGACCAACATACGGGTGACAAGGTGGCAATCAAGAAAATACACAATATCTTTGAGCACTTATCTGATGCTGCCCGGATCCTTCGTGAGATCAAATTACTTCGACTATTACGGCATCCTGATATAGTTGAGATCAAGCATATAATGCTGCCTCCGTCAAGGAGAGATTTCAAAGATATCTATGTTGTCTTTGAGCTAATGGATACAGACCTCCACCAAGTCATCAAGGCTAATGATGACTTAACCAAAGAGCATCATCAGTTCTTTCTCTATCAGATGCTTCGCGCACTGAAATATATTCATACTGGTATGCTTCTTTTTATAACTTGCGGTTTTAGTTACAGTTTTTATCTTTATATCATAATCTTTTTTAGTGCCAAGGGATCATTTCTTTTTCTAAAATATGGGGACAAGTCCCATTCACGCCTTTTGTATTGGTCCTTCATTGTGCTCTGTTAGGAGCATCAAGGATCAGAGTAGTGCGCCCACACATGAATTTCACTTTTAGTGCTTACCCACTAATGAAGGCTGCTATAATTTGAAGAAAAATGTCTTTTTCCTCCCAATTAATCATGTGCTGTGTGCCCTAAAAAAATCGTGTGCTTTGTTGACTGCTCTGTTCTTCTTTTGATATCTCAAGTTACCTGGTGGTTCTAATCTGTTGGCAGCCTTTGATTGTTGATCTTATAAATACCATCCATGTACTTTGCAACTTTTTTGTTGATATGTGGCAACTCATCTCACATTCACTCTTTGTATCAACCCACTATACCTTCAAAGTTAACGTAACTACTTTCTACTGTCCATCATGGAGCCATCAACAATACTCATTGCTAGATCTTCCAGAAGGACCAGAAATGATACATGCACGGTTTATATCTACTGGATATAGTCTAACTGTAAGTTTATGTAATTGCAGCTAATGTTTATCATCGTGATTTGAAGCCGAAGAATATATTGGCCAATGCTAACTGTAAACTTAAAATATGTGATTTTGGACTGGCAAGAGTGGCATTCAATGACACATCTACAACAGTGTTCTGGACGGTATGTATATTTTGTTACACTAGATTCATATGGCACTTATTTGCCAGATTCGATTAATATTCAAGCATACTTCTTGCCAGTGAGTTCTCATATTCCATTTCGCAACTCTTTGCAGGATTATGTTGCTACAAGATGGTATAGGGCTCCTGAACTGTGTGGATCTTTCTTTTCTAAGGTAATCAATCTGCCTTTGTTGGAGTACTGCTTGTGCTACCTTATCTCAGAACATTCCTTATGACAATGCTGAACAAGTTGTGTTATTTGGTACAATGTTATATTGTTATGCACCTTTCAATAGAAGAAAAGGACTCTGTTTTCTCCATATACAATGTTTCAAGTGTGCTCTTCATCTGTGATGCGCCACGGAGATCTTTTTGTCTTTATGACCATGGAGTTCCTTTCTGTGTATAATATTGTGAGACTGAACTATCGTATCTTAATACACACTACGAGTGGAGGCTATGGAATCGACTTGCCTGTGCTGATAAAAGGGCCGTGACAGCTCATCTATAGCCACCTATTCATGGCTATGCATGATGTGCTGTTGTGAGCCAGTATGCTGGTATATTCTATACCGTAGTAATCGCCTTAGGATGCTTACCTGATATACGATCATAGTAATCACTATCAGAGGACTTCCCCTATTGATTTGACCCTAATCCTAGTTGAGTGGCCTGGCTGTGTGCCTATTTTGATTCTGAACAGGGGTATATACTATATAGTGCCATATTTGGCTCATTTTGCTTGTAGCTTGCAACAGGGATACTTGGTTCCAAGCTCTCAAGTCTCAACGAAGTTTGCTTAATTTGATTGGTACTCTTCTGAAACTTGATGTTTCTCACCACTGGCCTGGCTATGTGCCTATTTTGATTCTGAACGGGAGTACATAGTGCCGTATTTGGCCCATTTTACTTGTAGCTTGCATCAGGGATACTTCGTTGCAGGCTCAACAAAATTTGCTTTATTTGATTGGCACTCTTCTGAGAATCTCCTTGAGATATATTGGCTAGCGGGGGTGGATGTCACCCAGCCAACCAGGGTTCGATTCTCGCCTACATATTAATGCTAGGGTGGACGCCTCTCCCCCTAGTCGAGTTTTTTCTCTTTGAAACTTCATCTTTCTCACCACTGAATCAGTCCTGATCATACGTTTATCCTTTTCTTCCACGCTGTTCTTTCCTCCAATTGGTCTATTTAAAGTAAATATCTTTATATCTTATCATTGTTTGAAGGATTGGATGACCATTTTGTTAATGTCTCCTGCTGTCCTACAGTCATCACATCCCTTTGATGCCCAAGTGTCCAATAGCTGAATGTGATTTTGCATCGACCATTCATCTCATCTGATTCCCATTTTGCTATCTACTAGCTGGCATACCAAGGATTATTCCTTCCAATTGTTTGTTCAGGAGCTGCATTCTTCTACAGAACTTAACATTCTAGATGGCATTGCTACCTTTTAGTAGGTATTGCCTTCATCGATAATCATAGATAAGCTGCAGCATTCTTTGGTTAGGTGGAGGAAAGTAGCATTTACAGTAAAGTGCAGTTTTTGTTGAGGGACTAGTGTTGAGAACAAGTGGATAACATCAATGTAATTATGTAACATTCTGAGAACTACTCCCCCTAGTCACAAATAAATGTCATTTTGGACATCAACACGGTCCCCAAAACACATCTTTGGCTACCTACTTTTTGGTGTAATATGTTTATAGAATATAGCAAAGTTATACTATTATGAAACTACTTTTCGAGACAAATCTACCAGTATCAGTCTCAAATATCCTAACTCAATACATGAAGAGTAATTTGTAGCCAAAGTTTGAAAATGTTGACTGCACGCAACCCAAAATGACACTTATTTGTGATTGGAGGGAGTATTATGTTAGCTATCAATATTTTCTGCTTTATCCCCTCATTTTGTTGTTCTGTGCAGTATTCACCAGCTATTGACATATGGAGTATTGGCTGCATTTTTGCGGAGATCTTAACAGGGAAGCCTTTGTTTCCTGGAAAAAATGTGGTCCACCAGTTGGATTTAATGACTGATCTCTTGGGTATACCATCGCTCGATACAGTTTCCAGGGTATGCTTTCTCATTTATGCCTAATGTTCCAGAGTAAATTGCCCACAAATGTCAAGCGCCATTGATCCTTTGGTAACTACAGATTCGGAATGAGAAGGCAAGAAGGTACTTGAGTAGCATGAGGAAAAAACAGCCAGTACCATTTTCTGAGAGGTTTCCGAAAGCAGACCCTGCTGCACTCAAACTTTTGCAGAGGCTTTTAGCATTTGACCCCAAGGATAGGCCAACTGCTGAAGAGGTAATGAGTGTTTGAACTTCTTAACTCAAAAAACATATTTTGTGCTTCTATTTGATTGATACGCCCAGTCATGATTAGTTCTTAAAAGTCACTCCAATAATGTTTCTTTCATCATTGATGTACATAATCAGGCATTGGCTGATCCATATTTTAAAGGCCTTGCGAAAGTAGAGAGAGAACCATCATGCCAACCAATAACAAAAATGGAATTTGAGTTTGAGCGACGAAAGGTGACCAAAGAGGACATCAAGGAACTTATATTCCTGGAGATATTGGAGTATCATCCTCAACTTCTCAAAGATTACATGAATGGAACTGAGAAAACAAACTTTCTATATCCTAGGTATTTTTCATGAGAACTATTCAATCTTTTGTTTCTCCTGTTTTCCTTTCTGTTTATTTCCACCTGCTACGTGTCAGTGTTCATACCTGAGGCTTCTTTAATTGCGCCTAATTGTTACTATTATGCAGTGCTGTTGACAATTTCCGGAGACAATTTGCTAACTTGGAGGGAAATGGAGGAAAGAGTGGGACACTCATCCCCTCATCAGACAGGAAGCATGTTTCTCTCCCAAGGTGGCTAACTTTTTCACAGTTCTCATTCCATTTTTCATGCTGCTATGTTCTGCTTTTTGGAAAAACTTATTGCATGAAAAGAATTTGGTGCAATAGTTTTTTAGTTTCTTGGGAGTAAAATGAGTAGCTCATATTTTCATGTTAAAGGACTAATCTTTGATGACCTTGTGAAACTGTGAAAACAAAGGCCAGGAATTTCACTACAAGTTGGGTTATTTGTGGCTATACTAATAACAGATTGCCTTTGAAATTGACTGTTGTTTTAATATGCTATTTGCAGGACTACTACAGTTCATTCTAATCCGATTCCTCCAAACGCAACTTCTCAAATTCCCCAAAGGATTCCAGCAGGTGATAATTTCTCCTAAATAAATATCCATTGTGCATTCTTCAAACGCCATCAATCTAATATAATCTATTTTTGAAATTTTCCCAGCTAGACCAGGAAGAGTGGTTGGACCAGTAATACCATTTGAGAACTCGACTCTTGTTGATCCATACAGTCAACGAAGGGTGGCGAGGAATCCAGTACTTCCTCCAGCCACCTCTAACCTATCAGCATACACCTACCATCGAAAGTCTGTCAACTCAGACAGAGAGCTCCAACAGGAGCTTGAAAAAGATCACATGCAGTACCAGCCAGCACAGCGTTTCATGGATGCCAAGGTAGTGCCACAGATGTCTCCTGACTTGAGGTCTTCCTACTACATACCGAAAGGTGTCCTGAAAGCTGATGTTGCCGAAAGAGCTGCGTTGCAGTCTAGCATGATTCAGGGAATCACCCCTTTTGATGGCATTGCTGTTGGCTACAACAAGGTCAATGCTGTTCAATATGGAGTTTCTAGGATGTACTAGTTGCATTTGTCACCTCCTAACTCCTCAGCTGAGTTGAATTAATAACGTGGGGAAGATCGAAAAGAAGCCAGTTTCAAACAACTCCCCTAGTGGCCTTATGAGCCAAATGTTCAGACAATGGATCAAAGATTTCTGATCGAGGAGGAAGTGCGATGTCTGATGGAAAATAACAGTTATCCTCCTGTCCATTTGATCCAGCTCGTCAAGGAACGCAATCAGTTATTTCTGAGAAGAAAAAAAGAAGGGGCGGAGAGGATTACAGGGAAAGCTATGTACTTTGAAAGAAAGGAAACCTCTGGCAATAAAAATAGCGAGCTTCTGTATATACAGTGACTTGATATTTATTATTACTGCTGTAGACAGCCGCTTCTTTAATTTGTGGAATTTTGGTGTACGTTTAGCTCTGTAATATCAAAGTAACAATGCTAATTGCCAGGATGATAGGGCAGTCCAGATTGATAACAGCAGTTAGCTTAGTTCTTTCTTCTTTTCTTTATTTTATTTTATTTTGAGAAATGAAATTTAACTCAGTTGCATTAAGCCATCTTCCTCGCTTTCCCTTTACCCTGTTCTATTGTGCCCTTTTGTGATGTTTTTATATGCCAGCTTTGTTGGGGGCTACGGATCGGTCCGGGGACTACAAGTCAGAGGCGATGCATATAGCTTTTCTTAAAGCATTTAAAAGAATATTGTTTCTTTTTTCTTAGTTGAACATAAATTCCTTCAACTGTAAGTTTGGAGATTCATATCTTGATTGAAAATTTAAAACTTTTAGTTGAATAAATTTTGAAACTGAAATTTGGTAGTCGTGATATTCAAATTACGGAGTCATGGGTGGTCTCCTTGCAAGGAGAGGTGGTGGCACGCTCGAGTTGCGCAGGCCGGCAAGGTGCGGACCAGCAACACTATAGGGCATTTAGTAACAGACACCTACATTAAGTATCTATGGGTTACAACAAAAACATAAATATTAGACCAATGCCATAGTTTGATTTTAGATAGAATTTTTTAAAAAAGAAAAAATTATCTGATAATTTCGCTCCTAATTTATTTGTTTATTTTCATTAATAAAGCAAATCGGGAGATTAGAAGATAAGGGTGCATGATAAAAATAAATAAATTATTTAAATTTTAGAAGCTCTTATTATATGAGATGGTGGTAGAGGAAGAGATGACATATGAGTCAACTTATATTTCATATAGTAGAGATAATAGATTTTACGTAAGTTAGAATTGTTGGAGACCCTAGTTATATCCACTATATAAATACTCAGCTTTGGTAATTCAGCAACAATAAATTAGTAAGAACAATAATGAGCAAATAACTTTACAATCGAACAGATCTTCCTGAGGTAAGTTTCCTTGGCACAGCTTCCGCAGTAACATGAACACTATATACAGAACCTCTTTTTTGTCAAGCCACTGTGTAACATCCAACGAAAAGTACGACGATAAAATAATAGGATTTTGTTCCTAGACTGTTTCCCTCCAAGGAAAGACGAGCGTTTCACAAAAATAGTTCCTGTAACCTCATTACTCAAGGAACTTCTTGTTCGCATGTGCTCATGAAATTATACGACGCGTCCATCGACCATCACACGGCCAGAGAAAATGTCGTAGTATCGAACACTTAGCCACACATGGCAAGGGTGCAAAGAAATTATGCAAGGAGGTTCACTTTCAGTCTTTCATTTCCGACAGCATTCTATGTACAAGATCGCATAGCAAAATTGAGGATATTTACAATTCTAAGAAATAGCCCCGCACCAAATTCTTAATCCTATGAAACCAATTTTCTGTAAGGAGAATCAAGTCCAAACTAGTCCTGTCAACACATCATGCAAGTTCTTGTTCCGCTATGTGAGTAAACAAGAATATCCTAACACTTAATTCAAAAACTTCAGCAACCATCTATTCTGTTGCCGAACTTCTTGGCAATGATTGGTCGGACATCATCCGCAACAGCAAGGGTCTCCAGGAAAGGGATCAACTGAGGTAACGCCTCGTCCGAGGGGTCATTATACCAACTCTCTATTGGTATACCATTATTCACTTGCAACTGGAAAACCTGAATCGAACAAGTAACAAGACGATCACCAGCTAGCATAATACCTTGTGAAATCTCTAAATTAACTGTGACAAAAGATATGGTACTGGAAGTTTTCAAACTGAGATGTCGGTTTAGAGCACTTCTTATTTTCAGGATCATAAACTACTTCAACTCAGTAAAGAGCACGAACTGATGAAGAATCTATCACAGCAGTTTACCTGTGGAGTGTTGTCAATTATGGCAACCTTTGCGAGGTCAACTCCGACAACATTCAGATCTTTTGTGTAGCTGCTCTCTGTGAATACGCATGATTCCCGGAAATAACGCTTGGTGAAAAGTTTTTTCTCTGGATCCAGCATGTCAAGCAACTGGTCTGCATAAACACTTTGACTGGCTGTGAATATCACTACCTCAAACATCTCAGCCATCTTTTCGAGGAACATGTGGACATGTGGTCTCTTTTTCACATATACCACATGCTCTTTCATATTAAAGAACACAGGAAAAGTAAAATCAGCATCATCACAGTGCTCCATAGTCGAATGAACAAGGGTTTCTGCACAGGAAGAAGAAATAAATTCATTATTCTCAAGGGCAAGCAATTAAGTCTTCAAAGATATTGATTCCTTTCATGCTTAGCAACATACCGTCTAAATCAAGTACAAGAGTGACCTTCCTGGTCCCTTGCTCTTTTGATACAGAAGCAGCTTTTGAATTCAACACAGCATAATCAATAAGATCTGGTAAATCCTCCTCGGATAGATGTGGATTAAGCCACTCTAACACCTCAGGGTTACTAAAGCACATATCAACCTCAGATGAGCATTGCTTATTAACATTACTCGCTACTGTGGCACTCTCCATAAGTGGGAATACTCCACATCTGCCACTCATGTTTATCAATGCATCAATGGGTACAAATTCGTCGCATAGTCCAGTATAACTAGGCAGAAGATCAGGTGGGTTATCAAATAAGAAAGAGAAAGCATCATCTGGACCATAAATGTCCAGCAGGCTGCAACCCTGATTTGAACCCCAGCTTGCTTCATGATCATTAACAGCATAAAAATTGTGTGCTGAAGAATTTACATCCTCATCTGCAAACTCTGTAAAAAAATAATAAATGAATACACATGCCTAGATTTAGGGAAATAATTAACTGATAACCAATTGTCTTTTGTAAAGTAAACAAGTAATTCAAGGGCAGAGCTAGAAAAGAGCCACGCCCCGGGTTGCATGACACATAAATGGGCTGGACTCTCTATGCCTTTTTTTTCATTTCTTAAAAGGTATGGGTTTTCGGTTCTAGGACCAGGGCTTCCGCCATGTGTGCATGGCAGATCTCAGAGTTGGTTAATCTTAAGATCCTTAAGCTGATCAGGTAGGCCTTTTCAAGGAGTAGGCATGCTTGATGTGCTTCACTAACTGAAATAAAAATTTAGAAGTATGTTCTCCAGACGCATGCACCAGCATATATGAACCGGAAAAAGATCCGCCCCTGCTGGTGACAGACCTGCAAGGGACTGGGGTTCTAATTTATGAAACTGCAACAGGCCACGCAAAATAGACTGACCATGAACAAATATTTATCATATTCATGAGCCTGATGCATGGACCAAGCTTATATTACAGGCAAGCAATACAGCAAAGCTCAAGATCAGTAGCCATGGCATAATAGCAAACCATTTGAGGTCATAATGTGATTCATTACTTGTCAAAAATTCTTCAGAACTAATTAATTGAACTGATGGAAACGTGCATATCAAATTAATGCCTACTAAACTTCTCTTTATAGATCTGCATTCCCAGCCCTATTCCCATACTCAATGCCAACAAAGATATTCATTGTAGTGGAAAGGGCTACTCCTTACCTTTGTCAACATAATTTACTACATTTAACTGAGATTTGGTGCCATTAGCGAAGGAATCAACCTCGGAATTTGGTGAAACTCCCACTTCAGATGTTAAATCCTGAATATCAAAAGGGCAATCTTAGGTCCCAAGAGAAGCTCATATGAAGTTTGAGACCGCAAAAGGAAATCAAACAGCACAGAAGACACAAAATAACAAAGCAATATACCCAGACTTCAATTTTTACTTAGATCAAACTAAGGTGATCCCTGTGTAGCCACATTAATCAGTTACTTATAACAATTCAAACAAAAGGTCAAGTGATAACAAGCAGCAGGTAACTGCAGTAGTTATATCTCAATCAGCTGTAATTATATTTATACGTTATGCATCATTTCACCCTTTCTCACAGGTTCAACCAACATGAAAATCAAGGCTGGGAACTTAGTGAGGACTTTCATGCAATCATATCTATAGATAAAATGAAGAGAAATTAATATCCTTATCATTTTGGATGACAACAAAAGCACAATAGAAAGAGTTAGCACCAGGAAACATCCAAGCACAAAATGTGACCTAAGCACATTATGTGGCAATATTTCAAATGCTAGCCAAATGAAGAATGTGATCCTTAGACAGTTGAAATACATGAGCCACTATCATAGATTAGAATGGAAATTATTAAAATCAAAATAAGGATAAGTGCACAGTAAGTTATCACTGTGTTTTTTATGATTCGAGATGATGCTACAGCACCTTGAGAACAGCAATGGACGTTCCTCCAAGCAAATCATGCAAGCCAGCAGCTTCTGTTGCCCTAATATCCTGGCCAGCAAGCTGAATTGTCGGATCAGGCTCTGCAGAAAAAAGAGAAACTGTCAATCCATAAAATATACACATCAACACATGCTCAGTGATGTTGCTAACCTACAGTCACTAAAAATGCATGGTGTAAACATATTGTTCTGATTATTTAACGAATTGCACATACGAAACCAACTTAAAAAAATGTAAAATTATCACATTTTCATAAGATTATCTAGCTACGCATTGTGTGACAATCAATGTGGCTTCTAAATGTACCGTTAAGGATATTTATAGTTCCCAGTCAAGGGCACAGCATGAAGTATCAGAGAGATCCAAGAACAAACAGTTGAGCTAATTTAAAGGTACCTTTACCAGAGAGTTAATAAAATTCAATGAAATATGATATATCAACAAATCACACTCTGAGAGAGATAGACTAGTAGTTTATGCACATGCAGGCACTTTTTTGAGAGATAGAGAGTTACTTACCATCCTGAGGATATTTATCAGATGAGTTCAACACAGCTGACTGCTCCAACTCACCGACATGAAAATGCGAAATTTTCATGGATTTCACGGCCTTGGTGTTGAACTCATTCCCAAAACCATCATCATCAAACATCCTCTTCATCCTCAGTGCTGGCATCTTGACCAGTGCTCTCGTTCAGAAAATCAAAACTCTCTGCACATACACTACAAAAGTTGGAAAAAATAATCTTTTAATAAGGAGCAGAGCACAAAGACTCAGCACAACAATAACAGAAGGGAACGAAAGGATAATGAATACATGACAAGATGTAATAGCGTTTGCTAATAGCTATATGGATTAAATCTTCTTCCTATCACTATTTTAAAACAGATATTGCCATTGTGTTGGTACATCGGTAGTAACAAAACCCTAAACCCCACAGTAACTTTTGTGAAAGAAGGTAAAAAAGGTGACATATTGCAACCGTGCACATACACAAACGAACAGACCTCTTGAAAAATGAAATGCAAGCACGTAAAGCTGCAGTTACTTGAAAGTGCAACCTGGATTTTTCCCACCTAATGCGCCGACAACATGCATTGTGCCATATCAGATTCATCAAGGAGTGCAAGCATCAGACATATAGACACCCAATATGCAATATAATTATGTATCTAGCATCTGCCACTCTGTCAGTGTTACTTGATACTGGAGACAGCTGGCATACTCGAGTAAAAACATCCATGCCAAATTATCTGTTTTTAAGCTAATATTGTGTGACATACCACTTGTACTTAATTATCCTACAGCCCAACAATACTTGCGCAGCAAACAGGAGTACAAGTATCATAAACATCTAACTTTTGCGGATCTGATTTTCCCAGTGCAACCCAACTGCAACCATGAGATCTAAAGCTATAAACCAAATAGCACATCTACCAAATCGGAGCTCACTAACATCACATATCTTCCCACACCTTAATACCCTAAAACTTGCGCAACAAGTCTGGTGCCAATTTTGCCAAAAAAAAAAACACGTGAAGGAATGAAAAGGCGCTGCCATTGGCCAAAGATCTTGCCTTCTCAGACAATTTCTACTCTTCAATCACATGTTTCTGCAAATGTTCTTTAGCATACGCAAAAGCAGTCCCCTTTTACCAGCTAAAAGGGGCAACTGAAAAACGGTTTACTTATTACAGTACTCTTCAACTACATGGGAAATTGCATAACCCTAGATGTATTAGGCATGGTTTTATTACTAATTTTGCTGTGCAACACAAGAGTATTAGAAACTGCATGGAAGCAACGAGATAGACAGGGAGACTTAAATACAAGACCGGTTGTATTGCAAAGTACTACAACAGACAACAGATAGCGGCTTGATCGGTAGCAAATCACTACATAAAAACAAGAAGTGGCAACAAACACCCAAGTTCCATGAAATATATTCAGTAACAAGGTGAGATCACGTGAGACCAACACGAGAACCAAACCCTATACAACAAAATTTGGTAATTCGTTGCAGGACAACTATTTCCTCTAAATTACCCCCCCAACTTGCTACCCAAAAGAACATTTTCTTAACTAAAATCATGAAATTTCAGCGAACAAGCCCCGAAGTTACTCACATAAACACTCAGATCGCCCTGTGCACTAGAAAGATTTAGCTCGAAAGTACATGTTTCCTTCGGCGAAGGAGGCACGATTCCGGGGGGAAAACAAACGAATTAGAGAAACCAAAGCAAGCCAAGTTCTCCAAGCGGAGAAAACAAAACCCCCAAAAGTAGAGTCAAGGATGGGAGCAAGCAAGGATCTCAAGCCTCCGAATCCAGCGAGCCCCCCGAAGCGCCAACCCCCCCCCCCCCCCCATATTCCCAACAGAATCACCATCCCCCCAACTTCAAATTCACCAAAACCCAAACCCCTAAATCAGGACAAGCGAATCCCCACGGGATCGCGCCATCGCCCATCAAAACTCTATAGCACTAGACTACCTCGCGGTACGCCGGACCCCAAATGAATTTCGCAGCTACTGGTTGCTATAACTTCCCCATCGAGCGAGACCAAGCTCGACGGATCGAATTCCACGCGGAGGGGCTCGAAGCTTACCAAAATGATACTCGAGGTTGCAGGTAGCTCTCTCTCTCTCTCTCTCTCGAACTGAGGAGGAGAGAGGAGAGGAGAGGGGAGGCGAGGGGAGGGGAGGGGGGAGGAAACTGGTGCGGGGAGGCGGAGCCGGAGGTGCAGCCGGAGCAGGAGTACCCAAATCGCGAGAGGGGAAGAGAATTATGAGGGATCGGTCTCGAGTTTGGTAGCGAACTATTCCCCTACCCACCCACCTCCTGAAACCTCAATGACCTGTGGCCCCGATACGCGTAGCTGGCCCGCACGTCATTGTGAAATAGTGTTGCAGCTCGCCTTGCTGGGCTTTCCGAATGATCTGCCCTCGTACGTGACACGCTTCGCTACCCGTCCTGCGTACCTCGGGATTTTTAGTCTGCACTGACGGTGAACCGGGGCCCGCGTAACGTTGGGTTCAAATGTCAGTGACACAGATTCCGTTTCGCTGCGTGCGTTACGGATCACGGCGGTGAGAGGCTTCGCTTGCGGCCGGGAGGGGGGCTTGTCAGGGCCGACATGTCATTGAGCGGAGCTGAGGGGGTTGCGTGAGGAAGGGTCAAGTCAATGATGGGGGTACGTGGACGGTGACGATAAGGGGCCGCGGGTGAATGGCCGGTCTCCGAGCCGTTGATACGCAGGTGACCGGGGTCTGAGCCATCGGTTTGGTCGCCTCACTCCGCACGTCTCCTGCCGGCGATGAAAGATAGGCGGTGCGCTGGCTCCGTCTAGTGTTGGACTTGGCCGTGCTCCGTCGTGTCTCCTGCAATGTTTACTAAAAATGATTGGTTTACAGTGGTGTAGTGTTGTAGCATAAATTAATTTTAGAAAAATCAAAAGCACAATCTTCATCACGGTACGCCGTTCTAGTGACGTGTTGATATAGCACGATCCTATACTTACATATTTATATCTTACTATCTCACATTTATGTTCCTCATATTTACATATCTTTCTTAATATCTTATATTTTATATTAAATAGATTAGAAGATAAGTATGAAAAAATTATCATGCGAATTAGCCGTGCTCCGTCGTGTCTCCTGCAATGTTTACTAAAAATGATTGATTTATGGTGGTGTAGTGTTGTAGCATAAGTTAACTTTAGAAAAGTCAAAGTACAATCTTCAGCACGGCATGCCGTTCTAGGACGTATCAATATAGCACGATCATATGTTTATATATTTATATTTTACTATCTTACATTTATATACCTCATATTTATATATCTTTCTTAGTATTTTATATTTTATATTAAATAGATTAGAAGATAAATATGAAAAAATTGCCATGCGAATTGTATCGTGCATTTTTCATACCGTTTCGATACATATACAACCCAAACCATCGTGTCATACCGACACACCCACCATTCCAAGGTCATAGATACAACATGGCTCTCGTGTTCATGCTGTGTCGGCTTGATTAAAATAGTTTATGTCGTATTATGTTTTAGACGGTGCCAAAACTCATAGAGTGGATCACCCAGGAATAGCACGGTAAGTCCCAGCTCTAGCTCCGTCTCGCGCTAGCACTGGCACTACCATTTGGAATGTTTCTCACGAGTTTGAAGCGTCCGCCAAAATAAAGTTGCATCGTTTCATAAAGTTTAAATAGATTCGTTGGAAGTCATCATATATAGTTCAATTTTTGGTCTTGGCCGTTGTAGCATCAAATCATTTCCAAATAAAGGAGCCTCATGCGGCAATCACATGGAATTCTCACGTGCAAAACCTAACTATTTGAGATGTTAACGCCACCCCAACGATCAAGACAGCCCACTCATGGTTGCATCGTTTCGTAAAGTTTAAGTAGACTAACTTCAAGTTTTCACAGTTCAAATTTCCGCCATTTGGAACCTCACACATTAGTTGCATGAAAATTCTCACACGCAAAACCTAAATATATATTTGAGGTGTTACACCCCCCACCCCACCTCAAAAAATGTTTGACATTCCACTTACCAACTTGGACTGGATTTTTAACACCATAAACATATAATATGATTCTAGTTTAATCAACCCAAAGTGGTGCTTTTGGTGCGTGTTTTTCCTTACATGGATCATGTAAAACTATGTTTTACACTACTTACAGATACCATCATCAGTGTCGGTTCAAAATAGCATCAATGACGGGTTTTGAACCAACACTGGTTACTTGTTGGGTATAGAACCGGTACTGAAAATCATTATCAATACCGGTTGGTAAAAATAAACCGATACTGATAGTACATATATTAATGCCGGTTGATAGGTATTTCCCACCCTTTGCAAAATGTGATGGTTGCCGCTAATATTGTGGCATTTTCAAATTTTGACCGTTGCCGGTAATAGTATACGGTATATTTATAGACACGCACATATAAATTTAAGGGATTTCTGTCTCTAGGGCATTGATAAAGCGTTGTTTGGTCCACACCACACCGCACTCCTCATTTTTGTCCCAGCCATACCACAGAAACGTGACTTGGTCTCTAGGACACCACATCGAATAAAATAATCATATGGTGAGTGAAAATATCTTGTTGCCCTTCTCCTCATTGTTTCATTACCAAGCAGGTCCCACTAGAAAACCGCTGAGATCCACTCCAGCCCTTCCTCCAAGCAAGCAGCACCAGGTGAGATCGTTGTGCATAGTGGATTGATGGCAGCTCAGTGTCAGGTCGCTGGTCGTGGAGAAGAAGGCCTTGCACCACTGGACCACAGCAAAATGACACGGGAGATTGCTTAAGTCTCACCCCCACTCTCAAATCCGTCGCTAGCCTCTCCTTCTCCTTCCTCCCGTTGCCTGGGTAGTGCTTTACCGCCATGCAGCAGCCGGTGACTGAGAAGCCAGGCCACCGCCCAAGCCAGCCAATCACACCCACGCCCAAGCTCCCTTATCTCCCCACGCCGTTCTATCCCCCTGCTGTTCTCTCATGCCCCCTCACTCTCCTCTCACTAAGAACACCGTAAAGGGAGTGATGCCACCGAGCTGCTGACGCGCCGCCACCAAATCCAAAGCACTGCCCGATTCCACCGGCAAATTTGCTCCACCCGAGCCCAGGAGAGCGAAGGGAGAGGTCATCCAGGTCATCTCCGATCGCCTTCCGTTGGATACTGCATCGAATCTCGTGCGTCGACGTCTTCTTCCCCGAGTCCGGTGACCATCTCTGTCCCTCACCGTTGCGCCGCCTCCCTGTAACTCCAACCACCAACTCAGAGTACAGTGAGCTTTTCCCTATGTTGTTCAACGTTTAGCGCCCGTCACTTCCGTCTTAGCCCACCACCAGCGTGGTCCTCCACAAGCGCCGCTCGCCGCCGCTCCTTGTGGCTCACTGCTGGCCGGTTTTTTGGCAGGGCCCGTCCACCGGGAACCCCTCCAACACACTCTTCATCATGCGCAGATGCTCACAATGTCATCCCCTCACCGTCTTGTCGCCGAAATCCGCTGCCCGTCGTGAGCCAGACTGTTGTGAGCCCTGCCCATCTCTCTCTCTTTCTCCTTCCTCCGTGAACCCAACTCATGGTGAGTCGTAGACTCATCCCTCTCCCTATATGACCGACACATGGGACCCAACTGTCAGTCACAATAAGAGAGGTGAGATGCTGATGAGAGATCAAGGGCATTTGTGTTATTTTCAAACTATTCTTTCTCTTTATTAGCTAAAAATGATTATTTTATTCGACGTGGTGTCCTAGAGACCAAGCTACATTTTTGTGGTGCGACTAGGACAAAAACGAGGAGTACGGTGTGGTGTGGACCAAACCACGCTTTTATCAGTGTCCCAGAGATAAAAATCCCTAAATTTAATTTACGAGGCGTCAAATTTTATCGCAACATATATACATAAGCACATATAAATTTTATTTCTAAAACATCAAGTCTCATCACAATATATATACACTGCATATATGTGAGGTTTCATTACAACAATGAAAAAGAGTTTAAGGTTTCTTGCTAATCGAAGGTTCTGAACTCTAATTTTTCTTATTGGATGAAGGTAACGAGAGAGAGGAGCCAAATTCATGGAACTCGCCGATTGGACTGATGACTTGGTCATTGATGAACCCGACAAGTTGTTCTTGAAGTGTGTTAATTTCAATGGCCATGAGTCGATCTCTAGACAGCACGAGGAGCTGCAATTTCAAGCATTGAAGAAATCAATCCTTATGAACATGTGTTGGACCTGAAAATTAGTCATCAAGATGTATGTCGCATACTTCAGCATTGACCACCTGGTTTGACGCGTCTATGTTGAATCCGTGCATGAATTCTATTACATAAAAATCACATAAATTATTACTTGGGCCCTGCTTCTTACAAGAAAAGTCATGTCAGATAATCCATTCTTTCGCGAATGGTTGGTGTATAACACTCTTCTTGATGTATCATAGGTACACTCTGTATTTGTGTTATTATTACTGTAAGTAGACTTAGATTCAATCAAATCAAATATTACAAGAACAATAATGAAATGGTCGGATTTTACCTTTGTAGCAAGTCAATGACAGGTTGGTAGGTTTCTTTTGGATTATTTTGTGAGTTGAAGATAACGATCTTGCTAATGTCTGGTTGAATGACAAGGAAGATCTAGTGATAACTGCACATAGGTCACCATAGGTTAGTTGGTCCTAATTTCTAACTATGTATTGCTTAAAAAGAGTAGAACATTCATTAAGGAAAACACATACCTAAAGTGGTAGGGCAAAAGTATGTATTTTTGCAATTGTAGCTCCAGAATACACTTTAATGCATAGTCTTCAATTCCTTTTGGATCGGATTGCATCATTGTCGGGTTTACATGATGTGGGTCGATGAATCCCACATGGTAGATGCCTTCTGTCCTGCATCTTTTGTACCTCTATTCTACATAAGGAATAAGTTAAGACATTCAGTCCAATGGTACATGAATATATATTGTGAATTATACGTATACGACACTTATAGAGTCCAACAACTCAAGATAGATACGTCGAGGGCATCTTGCTGGTATAGTCGATACATTTCCTCAAATAATATATAAATAGAGTCATCCCCGTGGAGGAAATCTTGATCCTTGTATCGAACATTTCTCTACCATCCCGCGACTCGTTCATGTACCACGCATAGAATTTTGTAAGTTGATATGTCAATTTGTCCCACACGTTTGGCGCGACCAAGAGTTCACCCAACGTAAATCGCCATCTCTCGACTGCTTTTGGTGCCAGGGACTCGTCTAGAAATTGCTATTTTGTAATTTTAGCATCTTCAAAAAATCTTTCTAAATTCTGTTTTTGTCGTATATGTTCGATAGAAGACTCCTTCAAGTATTTCTTGCTTTTGATGCGCGCGTAGTCTGATTTACTCTTACGCTCAACAGGTTTGGCCATCTTCAAGAAAAACTTCTGTGTTTCTGCACGAATTGGTATTTTCTTCTTAGGCTCTGGCTTTTGAAAGAATTTCTTGACACTGGCGTCCACTATCGCTATGGTTTCCTTTGGTGTTTGTTCATAAGGCAACTTCTCAGGTGCTGCCACCTTTTTAGGTGCTCTTTGCTTCTGGGATGAAACCGACTTCTGAGATGAACTCAAATTCTTAGACTATGCAGCTATTATTAACTTCAGATGGGGAGGAGTTGTCTCTCTTGGTGGTGGTGGTGCTGACTTTGTAGGTGGAGGAGTTGGCTCTCTTGGTGGCACTGGTGCTGACTTCTGAGGAAGAGGAGTTGGCTCCTTTGGTGGCGACTTGCATAAGGGTGGAGTTGGCTCTCTTCTAGGTGATGGTGGCGGTGGCGACGACCATGGAGGAGTTGGCTCTATTCTTTGTGACGGTGGCGTTGGCGGCGACTGTGGAGGAGTCGGAGAAATTCTATGTGATGAGTCCGACTTCGCATCAGATGACTTGTCTGTCCCATCTTCAAACACTATGTTGCGCTTGGGCCACAAAACGAAGCCACCCACATTTGATCCGAGCCTCTTGGAACCCGTCTCTCTGGGGTAATCCATGTCAATCTTACGGTACAATCTTCGCACGGAGTCCACGTGGACCTTGGCGTATCCCTGTGGTATCGGAAGATCGTTGAAGAGAGCTCCTTCCACGCATTGGTAGACCTACCCATAGCCACTGTGGTGGTAATGTTCAAGGTGGGCACGACAAGCTTGCACACTTTGCTTTTTGTGATGTCGTCCACGGGGTAACGGGCCGATTCTTCTTCTGTAAACCCCACAGACGCGCAGCTGCTCCAACGAGCACCAGGGCTCACAATATTTTCTTTGCTTTGCTGCTGCTTGTTTCCTTGCTGAAGTGCTTCTTTGATTTTTGCATTTATCATCTGACGCTCTTGTACAAGTTCTTGTCGTACTAAAGCTAGCAGCTCTTCCAGTTCTTCTCTCCTTCTCTTCAGATTGCTGTAACTTTTGGTGACTTCTAGGAATCCCTCTTTTCAAGGCACCACACTCTTGCCTCTGGTGCGACTTGGGTGCGACCTGGGTGCTCCTTAGTTCTCAGTGCCAAGGTTAGCTGGTCTTTCTCCCTTTCTGGCCTGAAAGAGCTTTGGAAAGACTGGGTGTGGGCATCTGTAATTCTTTTCATCACTTCCTGTCTCTGTCGCTTTTGAAGATTTTCTCTGTCACTTTTGAAGATTTTCTCTATCGTTTTTGAAGATTAGGTTGCCATCTACCGACAAAATCACCCCTCTCGGGTACAGATAGTGCTTCGCTCGTTCAATCCAGTCGGTCGTCTGAGGTGTGGCACCACTGCGAGCTACTTGTTCTTCCATCTCTTCCAACTCGTCATATTTCCTCACGTACCCACGCGAGCCAGTTCTGTGGAGGTACACGTTCTTGTGGGAGTTGATCTTGTTCTGACCGCATGTACTCTATGAAATTGTTCCAAAATGGTTCCACCGTCAGATAATTATCCTATTTTAGTGTCTGACCCACCAAGTAATAATTTCTCCATAGTTTACCCTTAAAATTCTTGAACGCGATGGGCCATTTTTGATAGGGCACGACACTTCACTTTGGTCATGTTGCATCCTTTAGGGTATTCAAACTTTGCCACCAACTTGCCCCACATAAGATCCTTGATGTTATCGGGAACCAACCACATGTCATCTCGTCCACCCTCTAAGTTCTATATGTGATTGCAACATGGTCCCTCACTAGACACCCGATTGTTGTTTTGAATGACCCCAAAACAACTTTAGGTCTCGTGGGCTTCTCGACTAAATTGACCTCTGTGATGATGAAACGTCCCTCGGGCATCCTGCTGGGACCTCGTCCACTCCTCTCTTCTCCTGTCATCTCATCACCCTCCAAAGCATCAGCATCAGGATCGATCTGGCCCTCTAGAGCATCATCTTCGGCCTTGCCTTATGCAACCTCAGCAGCTATCTCCAACTCAAACTGATCCATGTTCAGGTACGCACTCGGGCTACCGCTTCCCGTCTGGTCCAGCTCCATATTTGTAGGCTCATCTTGTACTAAGGCTAGAGCCAGATCTGAGGAGAGGCCTTGTATCGGAGGGGGGATGGAATGGGGCCATGCACGGCGGTTGGATTTTGTACGTGCCATTCATACATAAAAATTTTAGATAAAAAACACTTAATTTAGAGTTAAAATTAATTAGATATGTAATCAAATTATGGACGCAACATATGCATCAATTCGCATTTAGAAAAAGACCAAGTAAAAATAGCTCATGGCATATAAAGATGCTAGATATCGAACAATTATGCTATCATATCTTATAAGTAAAAAAACAAAATATGTACAGTGCTACACATAATAGAGATATTGGTGATTTGAATCATTGCTACACATAATATGTACACGACTTCACCTTACACAATTCGAACTAATTTAGCAAAGTAGACAACAACTATATAGCCAAAAAAAAATTCAAGTTCACATTCAATTTGTGCTTAGAGATACATCAAGCATTGTTCAACTCCCCACCTCTCTTCAGTTGTTCTGAGTTTCTGAATGCAAGTGTTCTTCACTCACGGAACTGAATGCAAGTGTCCTTCACTTTCTGAGCACCAACACTGCAATGTACAAATATATAAATCAGGAAAGCCCACAAATATTCTCATATGAAAGAAAAATAATAATATGCAGATCTAGTAGACTTGCATTTTTCACAACAAATAAGCAACTTTTTCATGAATTGACTCATATAATATACAGATTTGCATTTTTTTGCAAAATTTTGGGAATTTGAAAACATATTTTTTGCCAGTAGACCAAACCAATAGACTAGCAGCTGCAAAATTCAAAGAACAATTTACCTAACTAGTATCTTAGTGATCGAACTGCTACAACAATTTGCTCCACAAATTATGAAGACTTCATAATCTCTAGACCACTCAATAAATAAAATTGCTTACCTTTCACTGAACTAGCATCACACATAATACATAGTCATATAGCATCTCACACTACCATTCTCTAACCATAATGGAACTCGCAAGATAAAATTTCATAAACAATTAACTGTTTTTGGAACAATTCTCTAACTACATCTAAAAGCATAACAACAGCCGAGGGAGCGGAGGGGGAAGGGGACGGCGATGACTATGAGGAGGGAGTGCCTTCGGCGGCCGACTGCGGGGAGGAGTCGGTGCGTCGGGAGGAGGAGCGACAGCGCATCAGGAGGAGGAGCTACGGCGCGTCGATGTGCGGTCGGGGAGGAGGCGGTGCGATCGGGAGGAGGCGGTGGTCAGGGAGGAGGCGTCGCGGTCGGGGTGGAGGCGTTGGGAGGAGGCGACGGTCGGGGAGGAGGCGGCGCGGTCGGGGAGGAGGTGGCAGTCGAGGAGGCAGCGGCTGGGGAGGAGGCAGCGCGGTCGGGGAGGAGGCATTGGGAAAAGGTGGCGGCTGGGGAGGAGGCGGCGCGGTCGGGGAGGAGGCGGCGTTCGAGGAGGCGGTGGTCGGGGAGGATGCGGCGGTCGGGGAGGATCGGCGCTCAAGGATGAGAAGCATCGGGAGGAGGAGGAGGAGCAGGCTAAAATGGTGAATGGAGCTAATGAGGAGAGCGGCTAAGTGTTGGTGTATATATATATGTACAGAAGCATCAATGCTGGTTCTAGTTGCTAACCGACACTGATACATGTATCAATGCCGATTCTAGTTGGTAACCGACACTGATAAAAGTATCAGTGCTAGTTTTTTTACTAACCGGCACTGATATATGGAGTATCAATGCCGATCACTACTTAGAACCGGCACTGATAAATATTTTTTCCCTAGAAATATTCTTCTATTGTTAAATTCGGCTGAAAACTTGAAAAATACATAGAAAAATTATTACAGTTGAGAAAAATATAAAACCAAATTTGTTGAGTTTGTATTACTGTCGTCCACATGATAAAAATACTTGCATACATGAAATATGCGTTGAATTATCTTTATTTCATTAATAAGTCTGTAATTTGTTAATTCTGTAATGAAATTATGAAATATCCATATCCAGAAAAACATGTGAAACCAATTATGTTAAACTTAATTTTTTATACTCTTTACATGAACGTTAATGTTAACCACTGATTCTTGGTTAACTTTGTGATTTTTAGCTCTTCATTTGATTTTCTCCTTTTAATCCAATTTGAATTCTAACCAATTCACATAAGTCTGATCGCATGGTGCGGCACTCAGATCAGAACTTTCAAAAGTTACTCTTCACCATACATGTCCTCGATACAAATACATGAACGCTGCTTTCATTAAAAGATTAATGATTTGTTATGGTCGCGGCGTATGTAGGTAGCTTCCTCAGTGTCATCAATGAGAGGAAGTTCGACACTCTCTCCAAAAGTAGGTAGGTTATCGAATTTGTCACACTCTTCTTCGTCGACAACATCGTCAGCACCAACAATCTTTCTTTTTCCTTGAAGAACCATGTGACTCTCCTCCTTAATAGTTGGGCATGGGTCCTTTACATAGAAGACTTGTGCAATATCATTGGCAAGCACTAATAGTTGTTATCTGTATCCGACGAGTTTAAGGTCTACGGTAATCATACCGTACTTGTCGACCTTGACTCTCCCTGGGAGCCTAACCCACTGGCACCAAAATAGAGGGACCATCAACTCGCCATATTCAAGCTTTCAAATCTCCTCTATGAATCCATAGTAGGTTTCCCTGACGCCAACGTGGTCATAGGCATCAATACGAACACCGCTATTTTGATTAGTGCTCTTCTGTCTTGTGATCTCGTATAAAATGTATAGCCATTGATCTCATATGCTTGGAATATGCAAATCGTAGTTGATAGGCCATTAGCTAGCAATTCCAACAGAGCATATTCGGTATTCTTACCCATCATGTGTTGACGTAACCAATTACTGAAATTATCTCTATGCTCTCTTGCGATCCAATCATCTGACTTCGTTGGATTTGTGGAGCGTAGCATGCTCATGTGCAGCGGGCTCACTACAAGTGATTGTTGCAGAACTGCAAAATGCACTTGGGTGAATGAAACACGATCTTTGATATGGATTGAAGTATGACCTATCATCGCTTTCCCCTTTATCCTCCCCTCATAGCGAGATATAGGCATACCAATAGCGCTCAGTTTCATGTAGTCAATGCAAAACTCAATGACCTCCTCCGTATTCCACCCTTGGGCAATGCAACCTTCCGAGCGACCTCGGTTATGAATATATTTCTTCAGAACCCCATGAAGCTTTTTTAAAGGATACATCTGATGTAGAAACACGGGGCCAAGGCTTTTTATCTCACCCACAATGTGAACAATTAGATGCGGCATTATATCAAAAAATGTCGGAGATAAAATTGTCTCAAACTGATATATAGTATAAACCACGTCTTCCTGCAGCTTTGCTAGTTTGTTCGAATCAATGACCTTCTGTGAAATTGCGTTGAAGAACGAAGACAACTTTATGATTGGGTCTCGAACCTTATCCGGCAGAATACCTCTAATTGCAACTGGAAGCATCTGTATCATCATCACGTGACAATCATGAGACTTCATGCCAACTAACTTCTTATCTTTCATGTTTACTAAGCTCCTGATGTTGGAGGAGTAACCAGTTAGAAATTTGATATCACGCAAGCAACCACACAGGCGGATCTTCTCTTTCTTGCTCGTAGTGTAGCAAGCTATGGAAAGTTTCTTTTTGCCGTTGTCTAATTATATGTAATATAGGTTCTTCTTTAGGTTTATTTCTTCCAGATCCAGCCATGCATTTAGTGTATCTTTTGTTTTCCCGGATATGTCTAATAAGGTACAAATCAAGCTATCGAACACATTTTTCTCCACATGCATGACGTCGATTGCGTGTCAGACCATAAGATACTTCCAATAAGACAGCAACCAAAATATTGATATCTTTTTCCACATAGGAGCATGTTGTCCAGCCGGGATTTTTTGTACTGTCTGACCCCTTTCCAAGTACAACTCTAGGTGTCTTTACCATCTTAAATACCTGTTCTCCAATGCGAATCTACGGAGCTTGACGATGCTCCACTGTCCCGTCAAAAGCTCTTTTATTCTTGCGGTATGGGTGATCTGGACGAAGGAACCTACGGTGACCCATGAAGATCATTTTCCGTCAGTTCGTCAACCACTGCCCTCCGTTTCCTCCAAGCACTGAACACATCCATTGTACCCTTTTACAGTTTGCCCTGATAGGTTACCAAGAGCGGGCCAATCTAATATCATTACGAACAACATTGCGCGTACGGTGAAATTCTTACGTCTATACTCATCCCATACCCGTACGTCATCTTTCCACAATACAAGAAGATCTTCAACCAATGGTTTGAGATACACATCGATATCGTTGCCTAGTTGATTCGGCTCACTAATCAGCAAATGCATCATAATGTACTTCCGCTTCATGCACATCCAAGGTGGAAGGTTGTAGATACAGAGAGTAACGGGCCAAGTGCTATGAGTACTTCTCGTGTTGCCAAAAGGATTCATCCTATCCGTACTCAACTCGAACCTTATATTTCTCACTTCATCTCTGAATTCCTTGTATTTTGAATCGAATCTCCTCCATTGCATGCCATCAGCAGGGTATCTAAGCATTCCATCTTTTTTACGCTGTTCGGCGTACCATCGCATCAACTCGGCATTCACTCTATTAGCAAACAATTACTTCAAACGGGAGATTATATGGAAATACCAAACCACCTTAATGGGGGTCTTTTCTTCTTTGTCTTCACCTCCACGCCATCACTCTCGATAGCATCAACGTTTCACATGTACCATGGTGCATTGCAAACGAACATGCTTCCAAGTTTGCATCCTCGCCGCAAAACAACATGCAATTATTTCCACATGCATGTATTTTATCTACTTTCAATCCCAACGGACAGACAACCTACTTAGCACAGTACATATTTTCGGGCAACACATTCCCCCTTGGAAGCAATTCCCTCAATAATTTCTAACAACTCATTGTAGTCCTTATTAGCCCAACCATTGCTAGCTTTTATTTGCATCAGTGTCAGCACCACATGCAACTTGTCGTGCTCATCTTTACAATTCGGGTAAACTGGTGTTTTAGAGTCCTCTATCATGCGCTGAAAATTTTGAGGTTGTCTTTCACTGTTGAAGTGCCCCTCCCCATCGCGCAACATTTGCTCTAAGTTGTCTTCATTGTTGACAACAAAAGTGTCCCCTCCATCGTTCTCGACAAAAGTATCTTCAAATGCTGATATATCAAAGTCTTGTTAGCTGTCATATCGTTGTTTATGTCTTCTTCAA
This sequence comes from Phragmites australis, assembly GCF_958298935.1. Lineage (NCBI taxonomy): Eukaryota > Viridiplantae > Streptophyta > Magnoliopsida > Poales > Poaceae > Phragmites > Phragmites australis. Next base: position 32,798,464 of record NC_084922.1, read on the forward strand.
CTATTGGTTGCCCTTCACGCCCAACATCTTCAAATTCACTGTACTCAGTCCAACGGGTATAGCCAGTCTTGAAACCCCTGTGAATCAAGTGTGCACGAATCTACTCTATGTTTGAAAACTGCTTCTCGTTCTTGCAGTCGACACACGGACAATATATACAGTGATCAGCATGCTTCCTTTTTGGCTTCTTGTACATTGTGGCAGCCCTCAGAAAATTTTCAACGCCAATAAAGAAATTTGGCCCTCGATCCTTGTACATCCATGACCGGTCCATCTGCAAATCATTATAATTAAACACATTCAACTTATAATCGTTAAACTCATTGAATTAATTGAATTACCTCATATCCTGATTGGTCCCTATTTGAAGGCCCATCTCCTTTTGGTACTTGGGCCTGGTCGAGGGACCCGCCTTCCAAAGGCTGTCGTGTCTGATTGCGACCCGTGGGTAAACGTGCCATACCTATAACACAATATTCTATCAATTGTGTTAAATTCAGCACATTGATTAATGAACAGAGGAAATCCACTGGATTATTATTTAAATTCAAGACTTTAAAAATATACGCAAATCACATACTACAAAATTGGAGCTAGATTTTAGGGGCATTTGAAAATACCTCTCTGATTTTTTATTCTTTGCAAGGATGCCATTTGAATGATGGTTCTGGTTATATTTTTGCAATTTTTTAATAGCAATAACAGTTCAAGTAGTGGCAAATTTGTAATTATCTATAGATTTTAATATACACACTCACATCTATTTACATGTGACTATTAATATACTTCTTAAATTATCTACAATGACAAAATAGCAATCTTTCTCTAATTTATATCATATTGGAGCTCTTGCTCATTCCAAAATTCAACACCAAGGAATAACCATCTAAATTCAAATCTAGTGCTATAAAGCAACTAAATCCAACTAAGAATCAAATGTGGATCATCTCTATACATCTAACAACAATAAAGTTGCAAATTTTTCCTAAATTAGATTTCAATTGCATCTCTAAATCCATAACCATAGAACAAGCACCAACCATCATCCCTAAAGCAATCTACCAAGTAAATCTATTTAAAAAGAAATATAGATCATATTATTAACCTTAGAGCACTTGACTCCTTCAAATCTTCAATCCTTCAACCGTAGAGATGGCAAAAATGGCGATCGGCACTAGCTTGCGGCGGCTCTGGTCGCGCTTGGAGGGCTCTAGTCTCGCTTGGGGTAGAAGGTGGATTGTATACTGTAGCGCCCCATCAGTGTCAGTTCCGGCCACGAACAGGCACTGATAGTGTCTATCAATGCTGGTTCTTAACTCCTCAATGGTTGTTCATGCACGGGAGTTTAAGAATCAGCACTGATACGTTAACAGTACCTGTTACTGTTAACTGATATTGATGGAACACTACATATGTGGTGTTATGTGGTAGTGTAAGTTTTTTCGCGTTGATACACCAAGATGGCAAGTAGGGAGGTCTCAAGAACTCAAATAAAAGGGAGGCAGCTAGTTGGTTCGAGCTACGCCTCTTCATCTTCCCACATCATCTCATGTGATCATGCTGATCGAAGTGGTGACCTTGGGTGATCAGGTGCCGTGAAGAAGACGATGATGATGACAACGACAAGCATATGAGGATTCATGGTCTATTTGAGATTAATAGCATCCATACACGTTCTTTCCCTGATGAGATCGTGATTTGAGATGTTTAAGAGTGACGGCTCTAGTTTGTCAGTTTGTTGCCAGAATTGATCAATATCGAAACTTTATGGAAAAGTAGAAAAAAAACTAAGTAATAGGCCGAGTTTGGTTATGTAGTGCAATCTTCTTCATCTAGCCACTCAGTTAAGATAAGATATGGAAAAAAAATAAAAGCATTTCCTTATTTGCCAGACTATGTCAATAATTTCAACATATCCTTTCCTTGAGGGAAAAAACAACATCCTTTGTAAGTACATGCCATCATCCACCGATTGATTTATCACCCACCATCCAATGGATTGGATAAAAAGAGTTAAAGATATCATTGATGCCGTGGGAGGGACCACTCAAAGTGGAGCATCTTTAATTTAAAATTGAGTTTGATAAATGAAATTTGAGCCTTGCATGGCCTTGTTCATTTCCAAAGAAGTTCTTCGGTGACTGTTTTCCAAACCTAACTCAACAAAAGCCATTTTAATTTTTTTCCTAGCAAAAAAAGAGCAAATTTAGATTTCACTTGAACCATGGGCACAAATATCTAATTCATTGAAGCACAAATAAAATCTGCAAGACCCTTTAATCCTTTATCTCCGGTGATGGAGCAAATTGAGGAGTCTACCTTCAATTGCAATGACAACGGATGTGTGCACACACCACTACACATGTACACTATACTCACAAACATGCAGGTGAACTTTATTACATGCCTACAAATACAATCACTGAAAACACTCACACGCATGTAAATCATGGGCGCTAGGATTTCAAATCTGATGGCTGGAGTCATATCCTCGAGAATCCACCAGCCACTAGGTGGTTCCCAAATGAGAAGTCTACCTAGGCTCGCTGCCTCACCATAGACCAACAAGGTTTATGACAAGCATGGTCTCAACATGTCTGTGTACTAGCTCAACTAGGAGACACGGAGGTTGAGTTGCCTCAGCCCATGGAATCTCTGTGTTCCTTGTTTCTTCTTCCATACTCATTCCAAGGCACACACACATTAGTGTCATGCCTCGTCAATTCCCCACTGTCTGAGTAGTTGCCTAGTGAGCTGGTCACCATCGGGCCCGTCGCCATAGCGCTCGTGCTAAGGATGATTCATATGATGCCACCTATAAGGGTGGGAATCCACCAAATGCTCCTCCTAATGAAGGCTTCCACAAAATGTCACTTCAAAGGAGTTTTTTTTTTCATCATATGCCATTATCCACTCTCCTTCTCCATTTCTATATTTCTCAGCCTAAAATGCTTTGCCCATTGACTCTTTTGTCCCTGGGACAATTTGATGGCTGCCTGGGAGCACTTTATGGAAGGCATGTGATCAATATGTATGCCTGGACATGTATGGATGCATGGATGTTTCATAAATTACATCAATGTTATGTTTATGTCATGTATTTTTTTCTTGAAATGATTTCTGCCATGTTAAATTTTATTGTGCTCCAACCATACATATGCAAAAAGGTCATGCCAATTTTTTCTAACTTCATATGTATAGTCAAAATAGCTCAGTTAAGCCACCAGGTCCGATTGAACCAAATTGGAGACTGTACAACCTTGTGTTTGAACCACCACCACCACCAGCCAGGGTCGAGGTGTGACAGCCACACCAACCGGATGGTGTGTGCTTGCTTCCCCGGCGGCGACATCCCCAGCGCCACCATCGTCCATAACTTCCTCCTCTTCACCAACACCAATGACAACAACTCTCCACTCATGCCTATTGGTTGTGGTGGTGCTTCTGCTTCGTCGTACCACAACGATGACGATGCCCTTGAGATGAACAACAACATATTAGAGAGCTTATCCGTTGAGGTCCTCTTGAGATCCAGGTAATGCAAATGCTCGCAAGTTTACCATCATATATATCATGCATGCAATGCAACCAAGTTGCATGAAAATCCTATTTTATATGATTTGGGTTGTTGCTAGTTTTTTGAATTTTGAATCTCCAGATTTCACGGAGGCAATTCCCGTGACGATTTTGGATATGCTACCGTGGTTCTTCATCATCTCGGGTGATCACCGTCGTCTCCCTGGAATCCTTCTATGTGTTTTCAGGTGGTGAGTTGCGATGGGCGAATCGGGCGGTTCTTTATCATACAACTAATTCTTAATCATCATCAGGGGTTCGTGCATGGATGATAGTCCATCATCATGTGCAAACCTGCGAACTCCATCATTGGTGGAGATCATCCAGGCGTCACACTTTGTTGTCTTCTCAGATGAAGATATCCGCTGCGCGGAGGAGTGTATTGTTGCTGGCAAAGCTACACCAGTGTTGGCCTCGCTAATTGTTGAAGCCATTGCCTCCCAGCTCGGTGTTCGCGATGCGGCTACTTCATTGTCGAATCCATCAATTCCTGCTCTTGCGCATAGGAAGGGACTCTGATTCGGGAAGGACTAAGGCTGGTTGAGCGTCCATGGCGTGGACCACTCCCCAGGCGTCGGACAAAATTCTTAGCAGTTCTTGGGCATTACTTGTCGCGTGAAATTTCTATGGGTCTGCCTGGTAAGTCCAATATTCATTTGGATGATCAATCTTTGTTATTCCCATCCAAGTTTCCAAAAATTCCACGACAAGTGTGCTGGATGCGCGCGACCTATGCTGGAAAGAAGTGTTTGGTGCTATCTGGAGGCGACATGCTTCCTTTTGTGCAAGATTACCTTCTCCGTCCAGCAATGCATCAACCTCCACATATCCACAGCAACCCCAACCGATCATTTTCTTTCTTCCTCCGTTTTTCCATCATATGCACAAGTGGTGATGTCTGGTTCTGGCACCGGTTCCTCTCTTGCAGCAGGAGGTGCTCAGGGTCGGGGAGTGGCCTATACTCTGTTCAACAGCCATGGTGATGTCAAAGCAGTGATGGAAACCAGTGGGCCTTTCGGCAACCAAGCAGGCGTCGCGGCCAGGAGGCCTAGATGACCTGAAGTAGGGCATTCCATGCGTTCTGGTGGTCATGGCCGGTCCACGCCCGCCAACAATTCCATCCCCGTCTTCAAGCCATTATCCGATACCCAATCGGCCGGCACTCTCGCCAGATTCGGAGGATAAGTAGAACAAGGCTTCGGTCAAGGAGGACAATTTTCATTCGGTGCCAGACCCTCGACTCGACCTCTTTTTGGGGTGCGCACTGGCTCTAGCACTTAGTTTGGAGGCCGAGGTAGCTCACAAGGATCCTCGAGGGTGCAGGGGGCATCTGAAAGTGTATCTAGCCCTTATGTATAGTTTTGATAATTAATAAGAATACCTATAGACTAACTATATTATTGAGAATTGTTGGTAGGATGTTTCATAGGTGATGCATGGAGGAGAAATGTGCATCAAGATCAATGAGCTCTAAGTGATGCTCAGGTAAGTGATGACAATATATATGGACTAACAATGATATTGAGAATTGTTATTAGGTTATTCCATAAGAGATGCATAAGAAATGAAGTATAGATTAATTGAGAAATGTCATGAGTTTAAAGAATTGCATCAAAGTCATTGAGATCTTAGTGATATTCATAAGAAGAAGAAGAAGTCTAAAAAATAAATGCTAAGTTACTCGTGGAGATCAAATAACTAAAGGTATGTCATTTTCAATAGAGTTTTATGGACTAACTCATGTGCTTTGTGCTTGAGAGTGAGTTGGGGTTAGGATCCATAAGAAGACATAAGTTGAATTGGAATCATATATGCTAAGAGTGAAGAATAAGATTGGACTTCATATATGATAAAGTGAATTTATTGAAGATATCGGATCCAAAATATTTTTCCATGGCAAGACGATAAAGGGCAAGTAAGACTCGGCTACGATGGACCATTTGGTGGTAAAGGGCAAGCAAATAACTTGACGCCGAAGGACCAAGGCGATGGTGAAGAGCGAGTGAAGTATTTTCGCCAATGGACCTTGTGAGGCCATGGGAAGATATGGGTGACTCGCATCAATAATATGAAGAATCAAGAAGAGATGGAGTAAAGATTATATGGAAGTTTGCAACCCTCAAGGTTTGAAAGAAAGAAACAATACTTGAAAAATATTCAAATGCTCAAATTGGTTCAAACGAGTTTTACATTTGAATGTGAGTATAGGTATACCACACTATAAAGAGGAATGCAACACATAGCTAATTATCGTGTTTCAGTGTTCAAGAGTTTTCTAACTAACCCAAAGTAAGAGTTAGCTTAAGGAGCCCGGTGCGAAAAGTGTGGAAGTGTCTGAATTGGGTTTCGGAGTATTCTTATTTTGGTTCAATGTGTTTGAGGTCATGAATTTAGTTAGGATGTGTAGCCCTCTAAATAAGCTTTCCCTAGAGTCCAAAATTGTTGAAATTGGACTTTGGGATCAAAAGTTATCGCCGTTTTCAGAAGGTCAGCTGTGCTGAAATCGGATACTTCAGGCTGACCCGGATACTCCGAGTTTAGCTCCGAGCCAGGTGGTCTGTTAGGGTCAGAGTGTTTCATCCAGATACTCCGAGTGGACTCGGATACTCTGGGTAGCCAGAGTCTTCGGACTTTACTCCGGTCAAATCTCTCGGTTATGCATTCTGGGTTAGTACAAAAAGCTATGTAATGACTAGTTTTTGGGAGTTGGGTATATATACCCTCTCACCCCATTCTTTGTTGCGGCTGCTTGGGCACGAAAGAAAAACTTTATAGAACCAAAAGAACACTCTCCCACTCTAATCTAGTGTGTGATTTGAGGAGAAAAATGAGTTTGGTTGAGAGATTACAAGTTTGAGTGTAAGCGAGAGTATCTCCCATCTTGAGCACTCGAGTTCATCGACAATAAGTTCGCGAAGCATTTGTTACTCTTGGAGCTTTGAGCTCGTACATGGCTAGGCGTCGCCAGTGAGCACCCAAGGGTGTGGTGTACCGCGGAAAGTTTGTGAAGGCTTTGATTTTACCTTTAGAAGGAAAAACATCAAGAGTGTAAGCCAAGTTCAAGTGTGACCAAGCTTAGAGAGAAAAAGTGTTGAGAGAGACCTGTCTCAAGTGTGACAAACCCCTCAACGGAGACGTAGGAACCTCTAGAGGAGGTGTCCGAACTTCGGAAAATAAATCTTATGTTTTCTCTCTTGTTTCCTTGTTATAGTGTTCTTGCTCAATATTTATGCATATTGCTCGATCTACTTGTTCATTTAAAATTAATTGTAGGTACTCCGTGCATCTACTTGGAATTATCACTTGGAACACACAATTTTATTTGGTTTGAGCTGGAACTCTTTAGACGGCGTTTAATTTCAATTTCAAGTTCATTCTCTGTAGAACACGAAGGGTCCGAATTGAACCCATATACTCCGGATGCTATACAATCAAATATAAACCCGAAGTATTCGGGTCAACCAGGATTATTCGGTGAACAATGTTTTCAGGATTTTTTCAATTAAAGTTTTCTTGTATATATCTTGTTAGAATTGAATAATTTTTGTCACCCTAGGATTTTAACTTTTACATCTTTTTAGGGTGATTGTGCACTAGTTGAGCCTAGCATATTTAATATTTTTATTTGTGAAAAATTCGTTAATTTATTTTTTGTTGCAAGTTTAGGCCAACGGTAAAAGGGGCTGAATTTTTGTAAAAACATCTATTCACCCCCTCTAGGCGACATCATTGTCCTTTCAGCATCAACACGACATTGCCCGGTAATGCTGCGTCCCCAGGGCCGTTGCCCACTGATGCAAAAGAAAACAAGCAGAAACAAAAGAAAGTTTTCTGATTCCGGTGCAAGATGAAGGGGCGTTCGATGGAGGCGTGTGACGCAGTTCTCTACTGTGTCATTGTAACAGCCCAAGTTCGTAAAATCATGAAAGTCAAAAACTTTTCCAAAGAAGTTAAAAGAATTTGCAAAATAAAATGAACCCTAAATATGTATATGTCCTTTATACATGTATATACATATATGCAAATATATGTGTTATGTGTATAAATACATATATACATTGAGGACTATTTTTTTCCTTTCTATAAAAAGCATGTTTGTAGATATATATGTGTATATTTGATTGCTTGCTTGATTGCTTGGCTATGTGAGCTATATATGTGTAGTATATACCTTGTATGTATATATATACATGAGTAAAATAGTTTTGAAATAGAAAAGCTTTTAAAATGAAAAAGGCCGAAGCTCATTGCTCTCCTCCTCTCCTTCCCTCTCTCAGCTCGGCCCGCTCGACTCAGCCCAGCCCGTCTCTCCTTCCCCTCTCCTTTTTCTCTGTTTTGGCCCAACCCAGCCGCTCTCTCCTCTCTTGATGAGGACATCACTCCCTCGGATACATACAATGATCCTCCATTGAACTTTCAAGGTCCAATCACAAGAGCTCGCGCACGACAATTAAATTTAGAGGTGAGCTCGTTTCTAAGCAACTCTTTATATAATTTTGAGAATAGATTACTACCTAATGATTATGTGTTGTTTAGGAATCATGGAGAGGACAAGGAGACACATAGAGGAAGGCTTGGAGGCGTGGAGGAGCAGCTAGGACGTCCAACAACAGCAGGAGGTCCAGTCCAACTCGAGTCCGAATCAGCCTCGACCTCCAGGACCAGCGAGCAATAAAACGGATGTCCAGGACACATCCGGACTCCGTTTTCGACGATTCACATATGGTTGGAAAGATAATTTCATAAGGAAACCAATGGCGTTGGTTTGAGGTCCAAATTCCTTCTGAGTCAACGGGAAACGTCGAAACAAGTCAGCGTCCAGAATCTGTCCCGGTGCTGCGTCACCGTTTTTGGTCCGTTGGGCCATGTATCGTGTTGGAGTCCATTAGGGACGCGTCCAGGGGTCCTTGGCCGACCCTAATCCTTTATATACAGTAGCCGCCGCCCTAATTAGGGTTGGGTTTTGCTTAGATTATTCTGTCAAGAACAGTTTCGCCGTTTCGTCGGTTTGTGAGACCCCAACTCGTGAGATTAATCATTAATCTGCAATTTGGTTGCATTCTTCCTTGTTCTTGCTTGTGTTCTTCGATTCGCAGGCAAGGATTTTAGCCTTCTTGGCGAGGTCAACCGTGCAACGCCGGTTGATAACCAGAGGAGACGTGGTGCTGCGATTGCGGGGTTTCGGATCGGGTTGTTCGGAAGCCGGATCGACTTGTGTCTCGTTTCCACCAAATCGAGAGTTACCAGAACCTTTCGGAAGATCGGGAACCCATGTTCATATTAAGTGGTATTCAGAGCTTCAGGTATACCGTCAGGTTCATATGTACCCTTAGTTTCGAGTGTTTTCGCCTTCGTTCCATAGTCCACTGCCATATCGTTTTTTTTTTCCTGTCCTACAACCCTTCCGCGCCTTTAGCTTTTGCATATTTCAGTTTCAGAGTTCGTCGTGTTGAGTTTGTGTCCTAGTCAAGGTCTTGTTGCTGGTTAGGTCGTGTTAGAGTCCAGTTCGTATGTTTTCCCCCACCGTTTCCATCAAACCCTAGCCTCCGTCGCATATTTTCCCCACTTTCTTCCCGTTTTGTCCTCTAATTCGGAGTCGTTTCTCAAATCGGGCATAACTTTCGCATACGAACTCCGTTTTCAGAAAAGTCATAGAGTTTTTCGCATCAAAACAGCGTTTCGGATCCGTTCGTCCCCGCTTTGTCGGGTTCGGCGAAATCAGAATTCCCAAATTCGCCTCCGAAGTTTGAGTTTTCAATTTCCAAATATTTTTCTCATTTTACGGCTGAACTTCAGAAAATTTTACAGGCCACGTCTTTCACTTGTTTAAGCTCAAATTTTCTGTGGTTCCCTCTTGTGTGCTCCTAAGTGAAAAAAAAAATATCAAAAAAATAAAAAGAAAAAGTCGAATTTTCCCAAAAAAACAACGACAGCCAAAAAAATAGAAAAAAGAGAGGGGCAAAAGAGGAACAATATCTAGAGGAGCACATAGAGAAGGGCAAAGTGAGCTGTGTTAGCGTGTGCTGTTTAGTTCTTTGTTTCTGTTGCTCTTGCTATCCATCATACTTATTTCTCCACCTTGTTTAACACACATACTTGGTACTTGCAACACTTTAGGCCAGCAACGAGAACAAGTACTTGGGACTATAATTCAGCATTACTATCTGTTTCTGATTTGTGTTCCACATATACATATTTGTTCTCTTTGTGTGCCTTCCAAGCCCCACAGATTCTTCTGGACAGCACTGGTTTGCATCCCTGCAATCGCTCGCACGCCTTCCAGGTATCCTTTGCTTTGCTGGTAAGAACCCTGGTAAGAGCTTGGTAAGGTGTCTACCTTTGCTGATCTTGATTGAGAGGCACCACTCCACCTTTGTAGTACGATTATTAGGGATAACCTTCACTGTTTGTTGTTGTGTTTGTTTCCACAATGTCAGTTGAAGGAGATAAAACGCCAAAGGATTTCAAGGAGTGTGTCAGCCAAGAGCAGCTACAAGCTGTTGTAGACAATGCTCAGAAGGAGATGAGGGAGACAGTCATCAAGGCTGTCACTGAAGCGATAATTGAGATGAAACTCGCAAACGCGGTTGAGCGGGTGGACAAACGGTTATCCGAGCTCACCGACAGGGTAAATGCTTTGGAAAACCGTCCTGTGCACAACGAAGATGTGAATGGAAGCAACACCGGTGATGAGTTGTATGATGACGATGTTAATGTTGATCCAGCGGCGACATTGCAAAACAGATTACGGCGTCGTCTTCGCACTAACACCACAGGTATGGGTGGCGTTCCACATCACCACCACCATCGAGGTATGTATAATCGAGCTCCTGAAGATCCTTATGCTAAGGTTAAATTTACTATACCTTCTTTTTCGGGACATTATGATGCTGAGGGATATCTTGATTGGGAGATGACAGTAGAGCAAAAATTTAGTGCCCATCAAGTACCTGAACAACATAGAGTTAGACAAGCCACTAGTGAGTTTAAAGATTTTGCTATTATTTGGTGGACTGGTTTAGCTGCAGATGGTGCCACACCTCGTACATGGGAAGAGCTTAAGGTTGCTATGCGTGATAGATTTGTTCCCCCATCTTATCATAGAGACTTGCGTAAGAAATTGATGCGCTTAGAACAGGGAGATAAATCTGTGCAGGATTATTATGGTGAGCCTCAAAAGGGCTTGATGCGTTGTGGCATAGTAGAGGGAAACGAAGATTCTATTTGTCGATTTTATTCGGGTTTGAGACGTGAAATCCAGGATATTATTGATTATAAAGAATTTAACAATGTCAACCAGTTGTTTCAGTTTGCTATGCTTGCAGAGAAGGAGTTGCAGGGGCGTGAGCAGCAGGGCAAGTACAAGGCCAGCACCACATACACGCCGCGCACATGACCATCCTTTGGGCTGTCCAAACCATCCACTTACAGGGCTCCCTCACCAGCGAGCAAGCAACAAGCAGCTACGGCACCAAATCCTGTTACTACACGACCTTCGGGCTCAGGTAAAAATTCTGTTTTGCAGGGACCTTCCAAGAGTGCTTCCTCTGTTGCATCAACGGGACGCACCTCTGGCATTCAATGCCGTCGCTGCCATGGATTCGGTCATGTGCAGAAGGATTGCCCAAGTCAGCGGGCATACATTGCAACGGAAGATGGGTACATCAGCGCCTCTAACATTGAAGAAGAAGAAGAACCAGTTGTTGAGGAGAGCAACGAAATCTTGGGCAGTGATGACACAGCGACCTATAGGAGCATCATTATGCAGCGGGCGCTCAGCACAAAGGTACAACAACCAGAGAAGCTGCAACGCCATAACTTGTTCCAGATTTTCTTCGTCATCCAAAATCGGCGAGCACGTGTCATCATCGATGGAGGTAGTTGTAATAATTTGGTGAGTTCAGATTTGGTCAAGAAGCTTGGCTTGACCACACGCCAACACCCCCATCCATATAATCTTCAGTGGTTTAATGATGCTGGAAAAGCTAAGGTAACACAAACTTGCAGAGTTTCTTTTTTCCATTGGTTCCTATGCTGATTATGTTGACTGTGATGTGGTACCTATGGAAGCTTGCTCACTTTTATTGGGTCGACCTTGGGAATTTGATAATGATGCTATACACCATGGTAGAAGTAATACATATACTTTTATGCATAAAGGAAAGAAAATTACTTTGGTTCCTATGACCCCTGCTGAAATTGTACAAGCTGATAAAGAACGAGCTGCTAATTTGCGTGATACTAAATCTGAAAATCAGCAAGTTGCTAATTCTCTTTACCCACCTAAAAAGGATAAGTCTACACCTAGTTCTAAGGTAGAGGGCATAAAATTGAAGGGTGGTGTTATGCTTGCACTAAAAAGTGACCTTGCTGAAATTTCTAATAATGATATTTGCTACACCTTGGTTTGCAAACGAGTTTTGTATTCGCTTGATGATGTTATTAGTTCGATACCTCCTGCTGCCACTAACCTTTTGCAGGAGTATGAGGATGTTTTCCCAGCTGAGATACCCCCGGGACTGCCACCTATGAGAGGGATAGAGCATCAAATTGATTTGATCCCGGGAGCAACATTGCCAAATCGTGCTGCGTATCGAACCAATCCCGAGGAGACTAAGGAAATTCAGCAGCAAGTCCAAGAGCTTTTGGACCGCGGGTATGTACGTGAGAGCCTTAGTCCTTGTGCTGTTTCTGTGATTTTGGTTCCTAAGAAAGATGGTACTTGGCGTATGTGTGTTGATTGTAGAGCCATCAATAACATTACTATTCGATATCGCCATCCTATTCCTAGACTTGATGATATGCTTGATGAGTTGTGTGGCTCTGTAATTTTTACAAAGATCGACTTGCGTAGTGGTTACCACCAAATTAGAATGAAACTTGGAGATGAATGGAAAACAGCTTTCAAAACTAAATTCGGATTATATGAGTGGTTAGTAATGCCTTTTGGTTTAACTAATGCACCTAGCACTTTCATGCGTTTGATGAATGAGGTTTTAAGAGCTTTTATTGGACGATTTGTGGTGGTTTACTTTGATGACATATTGATTTATAGCAAGTCTTTGGATGAACATATGGATCACTTACGTGCTGTTTTTAATGCTTTACGTGATGCACGTTTATTTGGTAACCTTGAGAAGTGCATCTTTTGCACGGATCGAGTCTCTTTTCTTGGCTATGTTATTACTCCACAGGGAATTGAGGTGGATGAGATGAAAATTGAAGCCATAAAGAGTTGGCCGATGCCCCAAAACATCAAACAGGTGAGAAGTTTTCTTGGACTTGCAGGTTTTTATCGTCGTTTCGTGAAGGATTTCAGCGCCATTGCTGCCCCCTTACACGAGTTGACAAAGAAAGGTGTGGTGTTCCATTGGGGTAAGGCACAAGAGGAGTCCTTTGACACTTTGAAGGACAAGCTTACGCACGCGCCATTGCTGCAACTTCCAAATTTTGGTAAGACCTTTGAGCTAGAATGTGATGCTAGTGGAGTTGGCATTGGAGGTGTTTTGATGCAAGAAGGTAAGCCCGTTGCATACTTTAGCGAAAAATTGCATGGCCCTGTTCTTAATTACTCTACGTATGATAAGGAATTGTATGCACTTGTACGTTCTTTAGAGACGTGGCGTCACTATTTGTGGCCTAAAGAATTTGTTATACATTCAGATCATGAATCGCTTAAGTATCTTCGTTCTCAAAATAATCTGAATTGTAGACATGCTAAGTGGGTTGAATTTATTGAATCTTTTCCTTATGTTATCGAGCACAAGAAAGGGAAGGATAATATAATTGCTGATGCTTTGTCTAGACGATATGCTTTGTTGTCCCAACTTGATTATAGAATTTTTGGACTTGACTCAATAAAAGAACTGTAAAGAGGGACGTACATGGAACAAGTTTGTGATCAATGATGGATTTGTGTTTAGAGCTAACCGTCTATGCATTCCAGTTGGTTCCGTTCGTCTTTTGTTGTTGCAGGAAGCACATGGAGGAGGATTGATGGGATATTTTGGTGCTAAGAAGACGGAGGATATGTTGGCCACACATTTCTTTTGGCCAAAGATGATGAGAGATGTTGAGCGGTTCGTGGCACGCTGTACCACATGTCAAAAGGCTAAGTCTCGCTTGAATCCACATGGTTTGTATATGCCTCTTCCTGTTCCTTCTATTCCTTGGGCAGATATTTCGATGGACTTTGTTTTGGGATTGCCTAGGACTAAGAGAGGGAGGGATAGCATTTTTGTTGTTGTGGATCGTTTTTCTAAGATGGCACATTTATACCTTGTCATAAAAGTGATGATGCCGTTTATATTGCTGATCTCTTTTTCAAAGAGATTGTTCGCTTGCATGGTATGCCTTCTACTATTGTTTCAGATCGCGACGCTAAATTTTTGAGTCACTTTTGGCGCACTCTATGGAATAAGTTGGGTACAAAACTATTGTTTTCTACTACTTGCCACCCACAAACTGATGGCCAAACGGAGGTAGTGAACCGCACTTTGGGTACCATGTTGAGAGCTATTTTGAAGAAAAATTTGAAGATGTGGGAAGAATGTTTGCCCCACGTGGAGTTTGCTTATAATCGGGCAACACATTCTACCACCAAGGTAAATCCTTTTCAGGTAGTGTATGGTTTTACCCCTCGCGCTCCTATTGATCTTTTGCCTTTACCTACCACTGAGAGAACACATAGTGATGCTAGTGCACGTGCTGATTTTATTCGTAAGTTGCATGAAACAACTAAAATAAATATCGAAAAGATGAATGAAAAGTATAGAATTGCTGGTAGTGAAGGTAGGAAAGAAGTCAAACTTGAACTGGGTGATTTAGTGTGGTTACATTTAAGAAAAGATAGGTTTCCAGAGCTGCGTAAGTCTAAATTAATGCCAAGAGCTGCTGGTCCTTATAAGATAATTGAAAAAATAAATGATAATGCATATAAACTTGAGTTGCCATCCGAGTTCGGGGTTAGTCTTTCTTTTAACATTGCAGATTTGAAACCTTACTTGGGAGCCGATGATGAGCTTGAGTCGAGGACGACTCCAATTCAAGAGGGGGAGGATGATGAGGACATCACTCCCTCGGATACATACAATGATCCTCCATTGAACTTTCAAGGTCCAATCACAAGAGCTCGCGCACGACAATTAAATTTAGAGGTGAGCTCGTTTCTAAGCAACTCTTTATATAATTTTGAGAATAGATTACTACCTAATGATTATGTGTTGTTTAGGAATCATGGAGAGGACAAGGAGACATATAGAGGAAGGCTTGGAGGCGTGGAGGAGCAGCTAGGACGTCCAACAACAGCAGGAGGTCCAGTCCAACTCGAGTCCGAATCAGCCTCGACCTCCAGGACCAGCGAGCAATAAAACGGATGTCCAGGACACATCCGGACTCCGTTTTCGACGATTCACATATGGTTGGAAAGATAATTTCATAAGGAAACCAATGGCGTTGGTTTGAGGTCCAAATTTCTTCTGAGTCAACGGGAAACGTCGAAACAAGTCAGCGTCCAGAATCTGTCCCGGTGCTGCGTCACCGTTTTTGGTCCGTTGGGCCATGTATCGTGTTGGAGTCCATTAGGGACGCGTCCAGGGGTCCTTGGCCGACCCTAATCCTTTATATACAGTAGCCGCCGCCCTAATTAGGGTTGGGTTTTGCTTAGATTATTCTATCAAGAACAGTTTCGCCGTTTCGTCGGTTTGTGAGACCCCAACTCGTGAGATTAATCATTCATCTGCAATTTGGTTGCATTCTTCCTTGTTCTTGCTTGTGTTCTTCGATTCGCAGGCAAGGATTTTAGCCTTCTTGGCGAGGTCAACCGTGCAACGCCGGTTGATAACCAGAGGAGACGTGGTGCTGCGATTGCGGGGTTTCGGATCGTGTTGTTCGGAAGCCGGATCGACTTGTGTCTCGTTTCCACCAAATCGAGAGTTACCAGAACCTTTCGGAAGATCGGGAACCCTTGTTCATATTATCTCTTCCCTTCCTCTTTGCTTAGTTCGGTATCGCAGCAGCAAGCCGCCGGCCATCGTGCACGTGGACACCGCTGTCTCCGAACCGGATTTTGACCGCCCAACCGCTCAACGAGATCGCCAAAACATCTAGAAGCTCAAGCCCATGCAAATTTTTCCAAAGCCCGATCGAAAACCGTGAAGAACACGCTAGAGAGCCCACCGACCACACGAGCTCTCAATCAAATTCGTGGGATTGCGTCGGAGATAAGCTATGGAGTAAAAGGAGTAAGAATCCCATAGCGATGAGTGCGCTTTTGCCCAAGAGATAGAGACCCGAGCGCATTTGGATCATCAGGATTGAGATTGAGCCGTCGCCGCCTTTCCTTTTAAATCTGATTCGAATTGAAGATATGGTAGTCGCCTGCCTATAAATATGAGACCCCAAAGCTTCCTTAGATCATTGCGCACCTTTTGCTCAACTGGTCGAGAAGAAATCGACACCCAGAGACGAGTTCTAACGAGCTCCGAAGCTTTGCGCTGCCCGTCGCCATCGCCAGCCTCGTTGGAGCATCTCCGACGTTGACACGTACCCAAGGTGAGTTCCTTGTGCCTCCCTGATCATGTTCCGCCGCTCGCCAGAGTAGATAAGACGCCGGAGTGCCTTTCCGGCGAGGTTCCAGAGCTGCGCCGCCACGGAAGCCACCATCGTCACCCTCTGTCCACCAAAGCTGAGCACCAGTGCATCTGAGCCATTGGATCTTGATTCAACGGTGAGGATTAGATGAGGTCATACCCCTTCGGTAGCCAATCGCAGTGCGCCACGTGTCTCACATAATCTCAGCCAGCCTCCTTGCCACGTCATTCGCCGAGTCAGCCAGCCGCATCAGCGATTTTGCTTATGTGTCATGCCACATCAGCTCTAGTGTTCACTCAGCAGCCCAGTCAGCTTTTGTTTTTCTTTTTAATTGTTTTAATTACTTTGATGACATCATAAAAGTTAAATATTACGCAATAAATAGTTTTTACTATAAAAATAATTCTAAAAAATAATAGTAAGCAGGAAATTAATTTTGAAAATGTTTTATAATGTTTATAGGTTTATTGATTCTGTTTAATGGTTTTAAATAGTTTTATAATTCAAATAAATACTAGAAAATTCCAGAAAAATCCTAGAAAATGATAGGTAGCTTTGGAAAAATCCTAGAAAATTACTAGAAACATAATTTCATTTATAGATAATCTTTTTAAGTCCTTTTCTAATCTTTGGAAAATCATAACTTGTAAACCATAGCTCTGTTCTGACCCGTTCTTTCATCAAATTATCCGGAATAGTGTAATCTTGTGATGATGATGTTTGTTGTGTGATGTTTGGTTTTTTTTGGATCTTGGTGTTTATGTGTTGTTGTTTTTCTGCGTATGTTGCGAGTATACGTCAACGTTTCGGAGGAGCTAGAAGGTCTGCAGGATCAAAATTTTGAAGACCCAACTGAGTTCAGTGAAGGTAAGTTGTGTTCTTAATCATTTTTATCCCAATTTTACAAATGTTTTATTTTATAAACATGCATGCTAATAATATGTTGGGAATCCTAAGTGTTGGGCATTACCCTAGTTTTTTCCTTATCATCCTTGTCGCCATAGTGTGGTTTTGGGTTATGGATGGGTAAATGATGCTTAGCCTTGCTTTGGGATGGTAATCATGATTAATGCTCTACGAATTGGATAATGGTCCAATGCAATAATGATAAAATATGATGGAATAACTTTTGTAGCAACATGGTATAGAGATTTGAGCATGTGGTATGATTGGATGTATGGTTTGGAAAGTGGTAGTCTTGCTCAAATCTAAGGATCGGTTCATGGGGTGATCTTTCTGTGTTTACAGTACAACCACAAACCTGGTTTGGGTCAGGCCTAGCTAAGTAATTCGCTTACTCTCAGCATAGTATAGACCAGATAGAAGAGTGATGAATGGACGATGTCTTGGGATCCGAAAGGCGCAAGATGAGGCTTCCGTTGTTTAGATGGGATCACGCGGCAACGAAACCTTAGCAGGTACACATATGCTGAGAGGGAGCATTGTAAAGACTTTGTAGTGGATTCCTAGCGCACACCTCGGTAGTGTGTAAGAGTTATTCGTTGGCCAATGAATGCTTGGCAAAACGGGTTGATACATCTTGTGGGTAAAGTACAACCACTACAAAGTTAAAACTGAATATTCAGCCGTACTCACGGTTATGAGCGGCACTTAAAACCTACCATGATTATAACTGGATGTTTTGGTTAGTCGGGTCAACTGTGATGGTGGAAATCGTAGTTGAGGGTGGTCAATCATAATGGTGAGAACTATGATTGAGAGCTCAACCTTAGTGGATGGAACTTTGATTGAGGTGTTGGTAGGTGGGTTAAGTCAGGATGGATGGAAATCTTGAGGTGGTTGTTATTCACTTAATTATATTTGTTTTTCAAATGTTTTTACTTAAAAGCCGATTTATGCAAAGGATCCATTCAACCCATTTCTTGTTAAAACCTTCATATGCATACTATTCCTTCACAACTTGCTAAGTATGACAAGTGCTCACTCATGCTATCATCAAACACTCAGTTGGAGAAGGTATCGAGGAGTACGCTGAAGGTGGATCGTTCTAAGATGCTTTCTACGTCAATGATGCCTGTGGGAGAGTCGTAAAGGATTAGAGTCTTCGTACTTTGTTTAGTTCCGCTGCAGTTTATTTGGTTTTTCGACCCTTGAATGTCACTTTAGTAAGACGGTTAATTTGATTAAGTATAGATATTGTAATGATTATCATCAATGAAGTCACTATGTGATGAGATTGATTCTTGAGCTCAGCACATAGATGATATTGGTTTGTTTCTTGAACTAGTATCAACAGTCATTTGCGATAAGCATGATGACCATCTTTCTGCTAAGTGACCGATTCTGAAGCTCCCAAAGCCTAATGCAGTGATGCTAGGGTTTTTTTCCAGGTTAATCAATTTGGTCTCAATGGTTCTGACCTACAATGACCACCAAAAGCTATGATCAAGGTTAAAGGTAACCATTTATCTGCAGAAGCAATTCAAAATGAACTTCGACGAAGGATCCATTCTGACTAGAACTGGGAGGCAGTTTCACAGGGATCGGATAGCTATCTTGTGGCTTTTCCGAATTCAGATGAGCTTAGCAAAATGGTCGATGCTGAATTTCATCTAAAATCTCAAGGGGCTACTTTTTCCATTGGAGAATGGAAGCCATCCGATGAGCCAAATCTGTTGTTCCAACTGGAATATGGCAATCTGGGTATTCCCCCGGCCTTTCAGCATTATATGGCAATCTGGGCTATTGTGACGATGTTAGGCGCCCCGGTGGAAATTGACATGCAATGTCTAAGGATCCGTGGTATTGTTCGTGTCCAAATTGATCTTATGGATACCAATTTACTGCATGCTAATTCAGATGTGGTCCTTGGCCGCGTTGGTTACAAAATCACCTTCTATCTCGAAGACCAAGGCTTTGTCACAAATGGTGGCCTATTGTCTAACCGGCTGATGCTGATTTTGATGGTGATGAGGATGACTTACTTGATGATGATCACAATTCATCACAGGACCAAGCAAAAAAGAAAGCAAAAGGTAATAATTCACAATCTAAACAGCAATCCAGTTTTGGTTGCTATGCAGGTAAATGGATCTACATTGGCTTGCTTGCTATCCAGCCCTATGTATCCTAGTGTCATTGCAGTAACACCTTTCAGTAAGAGGGTTGTGACCAGAAATGACCGCCCTCGGCTAATGGCCTAGGATTCGGCTGCTGGTGCCATTCTGGAGGCTTCTTCTCACTTAGATATGGCTGGTTGGCCACTTGCAAACGCAGATGGTTCTTCTTTGGAGGCTAGACAATCTGTCACTGCTTAGACATTGGTGAAGGTGCATGATGGACAGACTAAACGTTCGTGTATCCCGCTTGTGGAAAACAAGCTTGATGCCCTGATGGGCACTAATGGTGATTCTCGGGCGGACCTCAACAGGCACTCAGGTGTGCAGCAAGAGTAGTATGGCGGGCCTTCAGAGAGAGGCTCCTCAGGGGCTCCAGTGGGTCACGTGGCTGAGCTACCGAACCATGGTGTTGCCGCTGCCAAGCCTCATTCCTGGCCTGCACTGTCTCCACCCCCAGCTGCTTCTGAGATGGCTGCCATTAGCCACAGCTGCGTTAGCTCATTGTCAACGCTCGCACCCGTGGCCGCTACATTGGCTCTGGTGGGTGGGTCGGCGCAGATGGCTAAACATGATGCACAGACCATGTTGGTAGGGCCTTCGTTGAAGGCTGCGACAACAATGGCGGATGGTGCGGCTCAGGTGGCACCTGAGGGCCTTGCTGATGGCTCTGCTCGGCTAATTAGGACCATAGCTTCCATGACCAGCGTGTCATCTGCTAGGCTGCCTAAGCATTCTCCTACTCAGGGGCTTTCTGGTTGGCTGGCAGCCGGGAATAAACAACGGATGGATGAAGCTTCTTGGCTAGCCCTACCTCATTCTCCTTCATCGACAGCTACTGCTTCTTCATCCATGCTGGTGATTGGGGATTCATCACATTCTTTGGTGCACACGGGTGGTGTGGACAAGGGACACACTGTCTCCTAGACCACCATGGCGGCGCCTCTAATGGCCCAGGATGGTCCATGCCGAAGTAATCGCTTCGATCTGATCTCCTCTCCAAATGACATCATAGTAGCAAATGAAGATTCGATGATCAAGTCTATGAAATGGGTTGTTGCTTGCAATCTAGACTCTCCAGCGAGGGCTGTGATGGCGACTGACCTTGCCAAGTCATCATGCTCTCCTGTTACCATTTTAGATACGTCACAATCTACTTCTATCTTTTCAATTGCTTCTTTACCTAAGGAGAAATTTACTTCCATTTTGGGTAAATTAAGTGTTTCTTTGGGTAATTGTAGCATTGAAACAAATCTTTCTACCAATGCTTTAAAAACTGTAGAAGTAGATAGAATGAAGGTGACTAAAAATTTCAATAAATTTACATATAATGGTTTCACAAAGGAGGTGAATCTCTTTGATGGAAGTGATGACGAGGACACCGAACCTGATGGTGCTCTACTCGCTCACTTAGTTAAGGATGTGTCGGAAGTTGATTGGGATGAGGCAGAGCTAGGCACAAAAATTTGTGAGCTTATGGCTACTGCCATAAAATCTAAATCATCATCTAAGACAAAAGGGCGAAAAGTGTTGAACAACGGCAAAAAATCCAAATAAAAATGTTTCCCGATGAAAGACATCTTCTGGAATAACAGAGGTCTCTCAGACTTGGCTAAATATCGATACGTTGTTGATGCTACTAGGGAACATAATTTAGATTTTATAGCCTTATTAGAGATTGGGAAGAGCGATTTGTCAAGAAAGAATCAGGCCCGCCTTTTAGGTGGCGCTGATTTTATTTGGCATTGCCTCCCTCCCTCCTCGCGGTAGGTCTAGAGGAATACTCCTCGAGATCAATTCATCCACTATAGATTTATCTCTGATTACGGAAGGGGTGTTTTTTTTTCTTAAATTCCATTTAAGCAACAAGAAAGACAAATTTAAATAGATCCTTATGGCAGTCTACGGACCAGCGCAAGACGATTTCAAATCTAGTTTCTTAGCGGAGCTAGTGCGAGCCTGCCAGCAGAACCACTTTCCAACTTTGATTGGCGGGGACTTCAATATCTTGAGGAATAGTACCGAGAAGAATAACAACAGATATAATGCCTGTTGGCTTTTCTGTTCAATGCTGTCATTGATAGCATTGATCTTAGAGAAATTGCTTTAACTGGTCGACATTTTACTTGGGCAAATTCCCTTCCTAATCCAACTTATGAAAAGTTAGATAGAGCTCTTATGTCTCTGTACACGCTCTGGATAGAGGTGTTTCAGACCACACACCCATGTTGATAGATACTGGAACATTGGCTTTCCTAGGGAACCGAAAGCAGTTCAATCTAGAACTTAGCTGGTTCACTCGGGATGATTTTCATGAGCAAATGGTGGAAATCTGGAATAAGCCGATAAAAGGCTGTAACCATACCCAACGATGGAACAACAAGATGAGCACCTTGTGCAGACATCCCCGAGGTTGGGCGGCCCACAACAGTGGTACTTACAAACACAAAAAGTGCAACCTTCATTCCACCATAAATGAATTGAATATTGCCGCCGAGGTATGCTGCCTGACTAGCATTGAAAGAGAGCAGTTGGCTCAATCTAGAGATCGGTTGGCCAGACTTCTTCGTGAAGAAGAACTAAGGTTGTATCAGCATGCAAAGGTGACAGACATCTTATTAGGTGACAATAACACAAAGTACCTCCAGTTGGTTGCCAACGGAAAACATAGGAAGAGACATACCTTTTTGTCTAGATCAAGAGGAAGGTAAAATTGAAGGTGAAACTAAGCTAAGGGCTTATATCACTAATTATTATAGGTCTCTGTTTGGGCAGCCTGAGAAAAATTCTTTCTCTCTAGATGAGACTAGGAAAGAAGATGTCTCTTAGTTCTCGAATGCGGAGAATGGTTTCCTTATGGCACCCTTTTCGGAGAAGGAAGTTCTGGATGTCGTGTTTGAAATGGAACACAACAAAGCTCCCAGCCCTGTCAGGTTTTCGGCAGAATTTTACCAAGTGTTCTGGGATGTCATCAATTTTGACTTGATGAATTTATTCTAAGAACTGTATGTGGGTGAACTGCCATTATTTAGCCTCAATTTTGGAGTAACAACTCTAATGTTGAAAATCAAAGAGCCAAACCAAATCCAACAATGTAGACCTATTTGTTTGCTGAATGTCAGCTTCAAGATTTTCACAAAGGTGACCATAAATCGGATTAATTCCATTGTAGACCATGTGGTGAGTTCAACTCAAACTGCGTTCATGTAAGGATAAAATATCCTAGAGGGAATCATCATCTTACATGAAACTATTTATGAATTACACAAAAAGAAAATGAGTGGGGTTATATTTAAAGTAGACTTCGAGAAAGCCTACGACAAGGTAAAATGACCCTTCTTACTACAAACTCTTCGGATGAAAGGCGTCTCACCTAAGTGGATCTTTTGGATTAAGACTTTCGTTTCGGGAGGTAGTGTAGCAATTAAAGTGAATGATGACGTCGGACCTTTCTTTCAAATGAAAAAGGGACTCCGACATGGTGACCCTCTTTCGCCAGTGTTATTTAATATTGTAGCTGACATGCTAGCTGTTTTTATCAAAAGGGTCAAAGCGAACGGCTACATAAGTGGAGTGGTACCTCATCTTTTGGATGATGGTATATCTATTCTACAATATGCCGATGACACGATACTCTTTATGGATCATGACCTTGAGAAAGCTCGCAATATGAAGCTGCTACTTTGTGCTTTTGAGCAACTCTCGGGTCTTAAGATCAATTTTCATAAGAGTGAATTATTTTGCTTTAGCGATGCCCAAACCATGACCGAGCAATACACCGACCTCTTCAGATGCGTACTGGCAAATTCCCTTTGTGGTATCTTGGTGTTCCTATCCATTATAGGAAACTGAGAAATGCGGACTGGAAAGGGGTTAAAGAGCGTTTGGAGAAAAAACTCAGTAGTTGAAAAGAAAAACACCTTTCAACTGGCTGTCAAATGACATTGATAAATACAGTGCTTAGCAGTCTGCCCATGTGCATAATATCCTTCTTTGTTATACCAAGGGGTTCTTAAAAAACTTGATTATTTTCGTTCCAGGTTTCACTAGCAAAATAATAATCAAAAGAAAAAATATTGTGTTGCTAAATGGAACATCCTTTGTCGACCTAGAGATCAAGGGGGTCTAGGGATTCAGGATTGTAATTCAAAGAATATCGCTTTGCTTAGCAAATGGCTGTTTAAATTGCTCACGTCTGATGGAATATGGCAATAGCTGATATGCAATAAGTACTTGGGCTCAAAGCCCCTTTAGCAGGTCCAGTGAAAAGCTGGAGACTCACATTTTTGGGTCAACCTTATGAAGGTGAAGCGTGATTTTCTCTGCTCTAGATCTATTAAAATCAAAGATGGCACTCAAATCAGGTTTTGGGAAGACTATTGGTTGCGAAATCTTACTCTGCGAGAACAGTATCCATGCCTCTACAATATAGTTAGGAGTAAACATGATAGTGTAGTGGAAGTTCTCCGAACATTCCCTCTGAATGTTTTTTTCGAAGGGACCTTATAGGGCCAAAATTAGTGATGTGGAATGCTTTACTTCATCAAATCGCTAATATTGAGCTCACTTAGGAGCAAGATAAATTCCACTGAAATTTAACTCAGAATGGGCAGTTCATGATGAATCTCACTATCTTGCTTTAGTGCATTGTGATGTCCCCAACATAAACAAACGCCTTTAGAAATTGAAGGCACCACTCAAAGTCAAGATCTTCCTTTGGTACTTACGTCAAGGTATCGTACTGACGAAAGATAATTTGGCTAAGCGCAATTGGCAAGACAGTATGAAATGTTGCTTCTGTCACAAAGAGGAGACAATTAAATATTTGTTCTTTGAATGCGCCTTGCCCGTGCTGTGTGGTCTATCATACATGTGGCTTTAGGGCTTTTCAGACCTCATAGTGTATCTCATATGTTTGGTACTTAGCTACGGGGTATTAGGAAGAATTTGAAACTACAGGTTCTGCTGGGGGCGGCTACTACTTACTGGTCGCTATGATTTTACAAGAATGATATAGTGTTTGATAAAAAAAATTTCTATTCTCATTTGTATGTTATTTACCAATGTACTTATTGGCTCCGTAGCTAGGCCATCTTACAGGGGACAGATTCTCGAGATATGGTTGCACATGCATGTCATTACTTAAAACAGGTGGTCAGGGAGTTTTTTACCTAGGACAATAGGTGGCGGTCTAGTCGGAGAATCAGCACGCTTTAGCATCTCCTGTCTTCACCAAAGATAAACTTGCATGTTGTGTTTTTCTTTTCTTGTTTTGGCTGTGTACATCTTAATTATGCAGAGAATGAAAATATTCTCAGATCGATTATATCATCTTAATATAATTGTCTGAGTTTAATAAAAAAAAATTATCGAAAAATATGATGCTTGCCCTTGATCTTTTGCTGAACCTTCTGTTCTCTGAGTTTGTACGTGTACTGCAACTGTACAAGGCAGGGGAAGGGGGGACCGGGGGAATAACAATAAGTACGTGTTGGATCTAAAGAGGATCTATGGCCCATAGCTTCCCTACCTCCACATCTGCTCCCAGCTAGCATCGATGCTCAGACACTGATCAGCCATTCATCGATTCCCTTGTTAGCTCCCACACCACACACAGCTTCTTTTCAACTAGTATAAAAGTAGCTAGAGAGAAAAACAAGAGCATGTACGTTCAACATTATCGATTCATCGATTTCTTTTCTTTTGTGTTAGAACAAACATCATCATCAATCGAGTGATCTAATCTGTACGAAATTAATTAAAATGTTTCTCATTTCCAAAAAAAAGAGTTGTAACTACCTATTGAAACCATTATCGATCAACGGAGCTCCTAGGGTGGGATGGGATGGGCCTGTTGAAAGAATCGAATGATATAAGAGATTGAATTGGGTATTAATTGAAACTATTTTAATCGAACCCTATAATAAATAAATAATTTTATTCTAAATAAATAATAAATCAACTACAACAATCAAATTTGATAAAATGCTAAGCAAGAAATATACAAGCTACAATAAAAAATGAATTGCGGAATATAAGCTTGCAAGAAAGTAAATGCGGAAAAGTAAGAGGATAAATAAGAAGATACCGATTTTTTCACGAGATATCAAAGAGTTGGTACTTCCCCCTAATACTCATTGGAGCATCCATTATAGGTATCGCTCCCGCTTAAATCACTAAGTCTTAAGTGCTCCCTAGGTATAGCCACTCACCATCTTCGGATTGACGGGTTTCAAACTAATCACAAAACTTCCTCTTGGTTCTTCCATAAGAACTCCAAAAGCCCATCAAGTCACATTCAATCCCTAAGATCAGCTAGATGTTACCAACCATCAAGAATAACAAGTCCATAGCTTCACTTGATCCTCCGATGTGAATTGTTCACCCAAATTAGCCGTTACTAGACTAAATCCTCCGATGAAGCCTTTGATACATACGTTGGACCATCTAACATGTATAATCCATCTTCTATTGAACCGAAAGGAATTCCTATAGACTTTTCTACCACAATGCCTCCTATATATGTGCTGGACTATCCGACGTGTATAAGTCTATTTTTCACTTAACAGAAAAAATTTCTGGACTTTACTCCGACGAAGCATCCAGTGTATACGTCGGACCATGTCCGACATGTACAGCTTGAAATATCTTTTAAAAAAATACTCTGGTGTAGCCAACTTAACCTTATCAGATCATTCGGTGTATATAGTTTTTTCAGGACTCGTCCAATTGAAATTTCTTTAAGTTCTATCTTCTTTTTAATTACACTTGAGCTTCTCTAAGCTACCTAGTGTTAAAATTTTACGAGTATTTATCCAATCAAATCTAGACTTAATTAGATCAAACTACTACTTTTAGTCCCTAGTACAGTTAAAGAACAAATAAAGAGAGTATACTACTCGAAGTGTCCTTCATCTACTTGTGACACCTAGAACTAGAAGGTCATTAGTCTTAATGTTTATATTCTTTGATCATTCATTCAATCAATTAAGAAACAAGATCACCTAACAATATTATGAACTAATTTTTTAATTATTTTTTAAAATAAACTTATTAATCATAATGATATGACGGACGGAGGCAAGTGGAGCATGAGGCAGTTGGAGCTGAGGTCAGGATCCTTGCTGATCATGGCTGGTTCTGCGGACGAGATGGGGCTGGCAAAGAAGCGATTTGTTGCAGTGGTCCATCAAGCTAACGGA
Organism: Phragmites australis; assembly: GCF_958298935.1. NCBI lineage: Eukaryota > Viridiplantae > Streptophyta > Magnoliopsida > Poales > Poaceae > Phragmites > Phragmites australis. The sequence goes on from NC_084922.1 coordinate 32,824,910, forward strand.
ATGGACCCATGCATCCTACCAGCTAGATAGTAGGTACGTTCTCTGCTATTCATTGGGTAGGTAGATAGTATTATCTGGGTATCTATGTTTATTTTTTTTATCAAATTAGACATTCTAAATCCGAATCGAATTTTGAGTTGTATTTTATATATTTAATTTTTTTTCTAAATCAGATATCTGATATGGAGTCAGATTCTAACACTCGTGTCTGTGTTCAAGTAACACTATAGATATGCTAGGCTATTCTGATGCACCTAATAAAATAGTAATATAACACACAAATATTTCACAATACAATATTCAACCAACAATGATGGTAACTCCAACAAATTCAACAATAAGTGGGGACGTATAATCGGTGGGTAGAATGGCTCACTTCTTTCTCCTCCGCCTCCAGCTCCACCTCTTCTTTCTGTTTTTCTTCTCCCTTCTCCTCTTTCCTCCTCCTCATCCACCTCTTCACCCTAAATCCTCACTGGAGTTACATCCGGTAGGGGGCTAGAGTCTCGCCCCTGCCAACAAACAATATTATTCACCATTATTGTGCTTTCATTCTCACTAGTAACTGCACACATGTTACACACGTGGAATCAATCCAGTATATAGCAATCCGAAAAAGTATAAAAGACAAATAATGAAGGATTGAATGTATTTTTAGAATGTATGATATGTAAATATTAGATGTTTAGATATGGAAGGTAAATAATAGAAGATTAAATGTATTTTTTAAAGAGAAATGAGATTCAATTTTGCACGGTGACCGTTTGATTAATTTGGATGGATGGTGAAGATCGTCCGGATCCGTCACAACCGACGAATTATACAGGAGTATAGATTATCAAACAGAACTAATCGATCCAAATGAAAAGAATATAAATCATTCCCTAAGATAGCATCTAAACAACATTATCTCATCTATACTCCTATAAAATGCACAAATTGTGATAGATCTGATCGATCTCCACCGTCCACCCGAGTTTATCAAACGGTCACAATACAAAGTTGGACCCCACTCATTCTTCCAAAAATATTTTTAATATCTCATTATTTACCTTTTATATCTGGACGTTTAATATTTACCTTCTATACATTCCAAAAATACATTCAATATCCCTTCATTTGCTTTCCGTACCTAGGCGTCCAATATTTGCCTTCCATATATTCACCGTCGGGTTTCTCTAGAGAGTGTGTCGCCTTTCGCACTTCATCTACAACGTCGGTTTTCTGGAGAGGGTGCGCCACTGCCGTCTACCACAGAGGTTGCCTCCGTCGCGCTATCTTTACATTAAGTTACTATGAGAGATTTTTTTTCCTCCACTCACAACTCGGTCACCATCTGATTCTCCTCATAGCGTTACTACAGATGACCAACTCTGAACGGTACGGTCCCCTGTATCCTCCTGTCCACGTACTCGCTATTTTTCTCGTTCCTGAAATTACATGATCATATTATGAATTTCATGTACGCAAATATCTCTTTTATTATGCTATATTATTTTACTTATTCGGATTGTTATATTCTAGATTGATTTCATGTATGTAAAATATGTGTACAATTGCTAGTAATAAAAAATACAATATAAAAGTTAACCAAATAGGTTTTTGTTCGTACCTCAAATGTAGGGTTTTTTGTATAGGGAACGAATGAGCCACCGGTAAACCATGATATATGCCATAAAAAAGCCTTCATTTGAGTTTTTGTTGGGAGGATTGGATGGAGGGACGCAATACCATTGGATTCTCTCGAGCTCGGCTAGGAGCAAGGAGGCATGAAGGGGGCTTGTGGGAGGAAACAGATTTTATAGAGCATATACAGAAAGATTCTCGTGAGACCCCATCCATATCATCCATCTCGTGATCTAATGATTGGGCTGAAGATGAGAGAGAGTGTAGACACGTATCATCATAGAGAAAAGAGTTTTTTGTAGAACAAGATCCTATAAAATTTGCTTCCCATATAGAATGACACTGCGGTATCGCACGATTACACAAAGTGTCACAAAAGATTCATCGTGACAAAGTGCGGGTTGGCTCAATTCAGCATGCACGTCAAAATCAACGCAGATCCTGTTGGTGTTGCCAAATAGTATATAGCTATTAATTTTAGTATTAAAAAAAGTATTAAAAAGAGAAAACTTTCTTACCCACAAAAGGTGAGATTTAAGTATGTTTTGAAAAACCTAACCAATTTACTAAACAAAATTGCTTACGAATCATCACGCCTTTCTTGTGCGCAAATGATAATGTTCGATCAGCTCACAACCTATTATCGATAATTAGCCCAGTTCACCCTCAATCATTAACACCGGTCGTGTCACTCCCTACACCCCCACCCCGTCACTTTGCTCTGGTCGCCTTCGCCTCGCCTCCTCCTCCACTCTCCCCACTCAATCTGACCTCCTGTCGTGCCGCCCCTCAACCACCGCTCCACTTCTAGATCCAGCTCCCCACAACTCAATCTAGTTCCCCTCCTTTCGTCTCATTCCTCTCCCTCTTCAGGTTGGCCCATATTTGACAACAGCACTACGTCCATCGACTAGCTCGTTTGGCGGGTCAGCTCGAGCTTTGTGGATCAAGCTCGTGATAGTGGATCCAGTAGCCCAATGCGAGCTGAGCCATAGGGTCAGGGGTGACGAGGCGGGGGGGGGGAGGGGAGGGGGCGAGGCTGGGAGCTCGGTGGCCCCTGCGTCGTCCGCGCCATTCAACGAGTGTGGCAACGGTGACTCCTCCAGCGGCAGCTGTGACTCCTCCTGCTCTGAGCACCTCAGTGAGTGTGGCAGCGACAACTTCTTCTTTCTATGACAAAACACCTTTCTGTGGCAGTCGTCTTCTCCTATCCCTTTGTAATAAGAATGTTGCAGTCCTTCGATTTAATTTGTTGCAGCGATTCATTTTGTACATGATGTTGCAGTCCTTAGTTAGAATGTTGTATCGATTCATTTTTGATATTGCAGTGAATACTCTTCGATGTTGTAGCTATCTTTTTTAATGTTGCATGATGTTGCAATCCTTCGTTTAGAATGTTGCATCGATCCTTTTTTATGTTGCAGTAAATACCTTTTGATGTTGTAATGATTCTTTTTTTTATGTTGCACTAATTATTATTTGATGTTGTATTAATTAACATCGAATATTTAACTTCAAATCCTAGCTCAGATTCGGCTAATGAGAGTGCCTTCTAACTCCGGGTTTTCTTCTGCGTATACATGGCCAAATCTACAAGGTGGACGGCAACATGGTGTTGCATGGAGATCTAGTGACGGCGTCTTCAGAAGAAGCATCGGCTCCTAGTCGATGAAGAGGATGACGACAAATGACAGCATCGAGCTGGTTCGGCGTTACGGTGTCCTCCATAATAGTGTGGTTCGAGAAAAGCACCAATATTGCTGGATCTGGAGGCTACGTGGCTCAGGACCGCCTGATTCAGAGGCAACGTGGCTCAGGATCGTCGAATCCGACAGCGACGAGCGATGGGGAGCACGAGGGAGGACATATGAAGAAATGGAGATGAGGAGGCATAGATCCCAACGCACTAATTAGTCTGGTAGGTGTCAAGGAAATAATTTTGATGGGAAAGCAGCGGATTACTTTGCTTCTTCAATCTGATGTGACGTTTGGATTCCTGAAAATGGGAGGTGGGAATGGAAAATAGGAGATGGGATGAGAATTTTCCATTGTTTGGATATAGGGTTAGGGAAAGAACAGAGGTTAAGGATACATGAGCTTCTTTTCCCACTTTTTATACCAGAGTGAAAGATGGATTATGACTGGGATAGAAATGAAGAGCACCTAAAATTACCTATATATCTATTATTATGCTACTTTTTATTAGCTACCTCTTTATCTTAAAAGGGTATTTTGATCATACCAACTAAACTATTCTATCCTAAACCCATACCATACCAAACAAAAATTTAAATTTAGATACAATATACCTATCCCATACCCAACTATTTTTATCCCATCTTATTTCCTTTTCCCTTTCCTAAACTTCATCCAAACGCCACTAAATGTTAGTAACCGTACGATACAATGCAGAGATCGAACGTTCGTGTCCTGTCTTGTGTGACGAGTATGTGAGAGAGGAGGGCAACTTCTTCCCCTTCCCATCTCTGACTCTACCCCATCCTTGGTGGGCCCGCCCCGTCCGCACCGCAGAAGCAAAACCCGCCGTCCCAAGCAGAGCAGAGCAGGGGAACCGAAGCCGAGAGACTAGACAGAGGTGAGGGAGCGGGCGGAGCGCGAAAGACCCTAGGGCAGGGCACTCCTCCGCGCCCGCCTTCCTCCAAGCCCCGCCTTAGACTCCCAGCGCCAGCGCCAACGCCGCCGCAGCCGGCCCTAGACCCCCAAATCCTTCTTCTCCTCCTTGCTTCGCAGCAAGATCGAGCGGAAGGCGGGCAGCCAGGCGGCAGGCGCACAGACGCAGGGGTGAGGGCACGGGCGGCAGCGCTTGGACGGACGCCGTGGATCTCGTCGACGACGTTGGGCGGGTAAGCTCTCTGCCTGGACTGACGCCGTGTATCTCGGCGAAGACGTTGAGTGGTGAAGCTTCGCGGATGGCGATGCTTTGCGGGCTTGCGTGAAGGGCGTGCGCAAAATCTCAGGCGTCCGATTTCCTGCGCCTGAGCCCGAGCTCGGTTGCTTCATCGCCTCTCATTGAGGTCACACCCTCTATGAGTGAGTTTATTAGTAATCTAACCTCGGAGAATTCATCCCCTTCACTATGTCAGGTGATGCATTGCTTCTGATGGCAAATACCCGATCAGGAGGGGCGCCCAGAGACGGAGCACTCGGAGAAACTGCCTCTGCTTCTGGCACCTCCTCCTCCCCCGCCAATGCCAGGGAGAACAGGAACTCATCCGCGGGTGACCCAACCCACACGCAGACATCGAACCTTAGGAGGTCCACTCGGGAAACAAAAGGGAAGAATAAATCTAATGTAGCCACTCCTACCCCATCCACAACACCCTCGCATAGATCTACTAGGGCCACCAGGGAAGCTACCCCCATATACTTATCAAAGAAATCAAAAGGGGCACCAGACTCAACAGGGAACACTGTTACCACAAGAAAGTCCACCAGAGTTAAGAACACCGATGTTTCACCTTCTCCTGCTTCAAAAGATTCAAATGGAACAGCTACCCCAATGTCTGCCTCCAAGATGTCCGCAAAAAGACAAATTGATGTACAAAACTCAGACAAGGATAATCTTAATGACGCTGAGACTGTTAGCAGGCTGTCCAAGAAGCAGAAAAGATTGAGCACAAAGACCTATATAGCAATGTTCAGTCCAACAGAAGAACAAGCGGATTCCTCAGGTATTTGATGTCCTTTGATTTTAACTACTAGCTTGTCCAATCAGCTAAGATACTCATACTTTAGGTCTCTAGTTTCATTATTCCACTTGATTATTTGATTTGTTAGAATTGCATCTGTGAGCCTTCTTTATCGTCGTGTGCAATGTAGGTGCATCTTAACTAGCACAAGTTGTGAAGCTTGTTGCATTCTTGTGGCAGGCTCTGTTAGGTTGATGTGTTCTTAGCCTGCTGCACATTCTAAAACCAACGCATATTATGTCACTCGATGCAAAGCACTCTTGATAAAGCACCTTTCTATTGTCATTACAAGAGGGCACATAACGTCGTAGCAATGACATTTAGGCATAGCATTTTAGGACAAAGATTTGATATCCTATCTATCTCTCTGGGTGGTGAAGATGGTTTTTTCTATGTTAGTTATCATCCTAATGCAGCCATCTCTATCTGTAAATTTCGCGATGTAGTGCTTGCTTCTCTTAGAGAGGAAAAGGAAAATGCTTCCAAGGTGCAACTGGAAGATGATGGTGCTGTTTTGGTGTATGAAGAAAGTGATGCATATGAGCAAGCCAACCTGGAACTTTCAAGTGTGGCTGCTAACAAGGTTTTGGAAGGTCACTCTTCTGACTCGCACGAAATGCGAGAGGTGATATTGGAGAGAGATGAGTTGAAGATCGGATCTCATCAGTCTGATCTCATTTCAGAGGTTTGGCTGCCATTCCTTTTCTATATTCTGAGGTTCCACTATGTAAGAATCAGCGCTATGTTTCTGCTCTTGATGAAATCGATGCAGTAAGCATTAGTTGTGTTTCTACTTCTGATGAGATCAATGCACTAAACATTATTAAAAGTACTGGTGTTGTCTCCTTTCATCCATCCTTTCTTGGTCTAAACTCTAAAGCAGCATGAGTGCATGACATAATTACATACATGTTCCAGTAGTATGTTCTTTGTTTGCACCTGCAAAATTTTATACTGCCTCTGGAACTACTTACTTTTAATGGACTCTATCAATCAGGAGTTTTTTTTTACCAACTTGACTTCTAATGTTTTATAGCTTTTCATAACATGCTGGTACCTTTAAGTTTTGTGTTTGATATATTTGTATATTTTTTCCCCAATGAGTCCTGGTTCTTTCTCTTATTATCTACCGATTTGTATCGGAGGCTTAAAGTTTCATTGTCATTTTTTTTACAGTCACATATGCCTACTGAGACATGCTCACTAAATAAGGCGGTTGATAGCATCCTCATGATGGAAGCTGGAGAGCAAACTGCTGGTGATTCAAAGTACTTCACTAGCCGCTGTTGCATAATGTTTGTCATTTAGCTATATAGATGCTACTTGATGTCACTGTGCATGCAGTTGGTAGCCCAATTGATTCCGTGTTCACCTTCTGTTTTGCAGCCAAAATTCTCTACCAGAATTGCTACATAGGCCTTGCACTACAGCTCATCATGAAGAGGTAGTAATGAAATAAGGCTTGCAACAACTTCCCATGCTGTGTTGTTTTGTTTGTTTATTTATTGGTGGAATATAACCAGGCATTTGCAGTTAATGTTTTTTTATTCTGCCCTAGACCAACAAGACAATCGAAGGTGGTGATTCCATTGGGATTCAAGGGGCTCATACTTCAAGGAAGACTGAAGCTATCCAATGTGATGAAACAGAGTACAACAACTACATATGTGTTGGTTGCAAAAGCAGGACAAATTCAGATATTCTGAAGTAAGTTACTCTATAATTTATTTAACTTATCTGTTTTTGCTTGTACGCTATTTTTTTAATACTGAAATTATGGAAATATGGACCTAGTATCGAAAACGGAACATGATCATGCTAATTTGAACTCTATTTTCTTTTAGCAGCTTCTCTGATAAGTCAAATTTTCACCCTACCAGTTGATGACCCAAACACTCTTGCTTATTTTGTTTATTTCCTATACCTTTGCTAGTGGTATTCCACATGTTTTCGATTATTTGTGTTTCACTGGTATCTGGCTATACTCCTGTCATTGGTATCTGGCTATACTCCTGTCATTAGTATCTGGCTATACTCCTGTCATTGGTCGGCATTCTTTCTAATACGGGACGAAAATAACTCCAGTACATTTTTCTGTTTACTCCAGATATTATATGCTGTTGAAAATCCTGTATTTACAAAATCAGAAGTGTTCTAAGTTTGATCATGAGATCAAAAACTATGTATCGCTATTACTCCCTATAAGTGTTATTTTAGATGTTGACATGGTCTGCAAAAGTGCTAAGTATAGCTTTGCCCACACATTTCTGTTGTTGTATATTGTTATGGAATCATAGTATTATGGACATGTATTCTGAGACAGCTCTACCTTTGTCATTTTCATATCAACAACAACAACAAAGCCTTTTAATCCCAAGCAAGTTGGGGTAGGCTAGAGATAAAACCCAGCAAGAGCCACCTATCATTTTTTTCTTGAACGCACAAGAGAGCTACGTGTCATTTCATTAAAGAAGAAGAGTAACAAAGTACAGCACCTAAACACTTAAGGCAGACGCACCACAGGAAAATAAAAGGCGACCAAACAAGCACTAGGAAACAGAATCCTTACTCCTTAGCTCCAGCAGCACACCAAAGTGCGCCTTGTTCAGCCACTGCTAGAACCACTGTTCCCATATCAGGAGAAGTTCCATTGAACACAATCGTTTCGATGCTTCCAAATTTCCTAAGCAACTAAAATGATTAGCCAATTAAGACCCTTCTTATGCTGCTTGTTGATCTGTTTCAGCTCTCAGCACCACCAGCTTGAGAATACTGTCATGTCCGGCTGCGGAGCCACATCCTGCAGACCAACCCACTGTAAAGTGCTGAACCAAATTTATCAAGCAACCACACAAGAAACCAGCAAATGTTGGATGGACTCTTCAGCTTGATCACAAAACGGTCATGGAGGAGGATGAGGCAGACCACATTTGGCCAGTCTGCCAGCTGTCCAACAGCGATTAAGGATTGCAAGCCACATGAAGAACTTGCAACGCAACAGTGCCCGGGATTTCCAAACCCGTTTCCAAGGAGCAAACCTGATTGTACCAACAAAAAAGGCATTGTAGGCTGACTTACTAGAATAGTTTCCTGATCCTGATAGCTTCCAAAAATGTTGATCTTGCACACCTTGCTGAAGAGCTAAACCATCAAGCAAATCCCAAATTTGGAGATACTCATCAATTGCCTGAACAAAGAGGACCCCCTTGACGTCAGTCACCCATTTGAGCCCGATTAAAGCCTCTCCCATGGACCTTTGGTTAATAATCCTTCCTGGAACCAGTGCAATGAGATGAGCCAACTCTCCAATGGTCCGACCATGAAGCCACCGATTCGACCAAAATTTAGTATTTGTGCCATCCCCAACCAAGGTCACCATGGCCATAGAAAATAAAGCCTGTGCATTCGGATGAACCAGAACTTGCAACCCTGGCCAGGTTGCGAAGGCTTGGTCTTTTGAAGCCAAAGCCACCTCATTCGAAGAGCCCAACCGAGGGTTGACAAATCATGGATACCTAGGCCACCATACTGGAGGGGCCTACATACCCTTTGCCAAGAAACCAAACAATCTCCTCCCTTCGCTTGTTCCTGCCCCTTCCAGAGAAAACCATGTCTCAATTTATCAATCGCCTTAAGTACCCACTTAGAAAGATCCATTGCTATCATCTGGTAAATAGGTGTTGCCGACAGAATAGCACGGACCATTGTTAATCTCCCTGCTCAGTTCATTAGAGAAGCCTTCCAATCCGGAAAGCGATCAGCCACATTGTCAACAAGAGGCTGCAGCTCGGCTTTAGTGAGTTTCCTGGCTGACAAAGGAACCTATAACATTTTCATATGATAGATTTAAAATCATAAACTAGCTGTTGGTTAAACTTAGAATAGTTTGATGGCATCCTGTGATGGCACTTATTTTTGAGTGGAGGGAGTAAAGTGCTAAACTATTCCTATGCTGAAGCCTGAAAGAAAATGAAGCTATATTTAGAGCTATTGAAGGTTAATAGCTGGATTTCTATCATTAAGCTAATGAGAGGTATAATATAATCATACTCCTATATGAATTTTGTGCGTCTACAGTACCACCTTAGGGTCTGTCTAATGTCCAAGTGACTGAAATTTTGTTATGCTTTCGCACATTTCTCTTGTTTTTTTTTAATGAAGGGCAAAGGGCGGAAACAAAGAATTATTCGAACCTACACAATTTTTTTTTCTCTTGGTGAGCTCTACAATATATGAAGACAAAAACGATGTCTAACGTCAACAAGAAAAGTAAATGGCACCCCTACAAAGACAAAAACAAGTGGAATTGAAAATTGCACTAGATCTTTCCTAAGATTGCATATTACTTGGCACCGCAATTTTAGGCTGAGGGCCTTCTTTTTTAAACAGATGGCTGGATTCATTGGAAGAAGGAACATCCTTTAAAGGTTGCTGTGCATTTTTTAGGTGACTGAAAGTAGCAAGCCGTGTTAGACACTAGAACTTGCCACCTTATAGTCCTTACAATTAATGCATCTGTGATACATCTGCTCCGTGGATCTGTTCTCCATCTGTAATAGGGCATAGGGCATGTTACTTGATGCTTTAGATTCTCAATGATCTAATCCCATTTTTCTAATTTGGTAACAGGTCTTGTGATGGAAAAGGTTGTAAACGACATTACCATCTTTCTTGTATGGATCCTCCCTTGGAATGTGTATCGCCAGGGATATGGCTTTGCATCATATGTACAAAAAAGAGGATCCAGTTTGGTGTATATTCAGTCAGTGAGGGAATTGAATCTTTGTGGGATGTTAAGGAGGGTAATTATTACATAAAGCATATATCAGTTTGTCTTGCATTGTTGCCATCGATTTATTAATTCTATTGCCTCTCCAATTCTCCATTCTAGGAACCCATAACAGCAAGCAATATTTTGTGAAGTACAAGAATCTATCTCATGCACATAATCGGTGGGTTTCAGAAAGTGATATAGTTGATAGCACCCCGCAAGGTCGTGATCTTATCTCCAAATTTAGTAAGAGGATCCATAAAGAAAAGGTAGTTACTTGTGCGATGATCTCTTTGTTTATCTTTTTTCCAGAGACTGTTAAGACTCTGCAAAAGTACGCCTGCTGATGGGTTCCTTTCTGAATGTGATTTCTTAGGCAATAAGGTGGAAGCAAGAATGGGCTGAACCACACCGCCTGTTGAAGAAAAGATCACTTATGTCTCCAAAAGAAGCTGAAGAGTTTTTTACTTTACTTGGTGATAAATTTGCATATTGTAATGTCGAATGGCTAGTGAAATGGAAGGATCTGGGCTATGAGCATGCAACATGGGAACTTGAGACTTCATCATTTTTATGTACACCTGAGGCTGAGGAGCTCAAATGGAGCTATGAGAACCGCCATGAAGCTGCAAGAAGAGCTTCTGATCATGCGAAAATAGACAAGGTATGCCATGGAAAACATTTATTCGTATTAACTGGTACACTACAACTTCATTTGGAAAACAAACGTAACCTATACATTTTTATTTTTTTGGGGCTATATGCACATTGCGTTGCTAGTCCACCTCACATAAATAATGAGCTTTGCTAGTTCATTGCATCATTTCCAAGCTTGTTTTCTCCAAATGTGAGAATTTCAGAATAATCCTGTGGTAACGGCACTGTTTCCTGAGAAATGCCTGCCAAATTCTTATGTTCCAAACTGGCTACATATTTCATCATTCCTAAACAAAACCCTGTATTGCTTAAAAGATTTTACAGTTTTGAGTAATTGTAAGCTGTCTCTGGTCTATACAGGTTAAGGAAGGCGTGTTTCAGAAACTTCAGAGACTGCCAGATGGTTGCCCCCCTGGTTTAGATGACGATAATTTGAGTTCGCTTAATCAGCTTCGCGAGTTCTGGTACAATTCTCGCGGTGCTATTTTCATCGATGATCAGGTAGAACTTGGGTTTCATCTCCATACCTTTTTTTTTACTATTACTATTACTACTATTACCAGTACCTTCGTTTACCTCTTTACCTTTTAATCCTCTTTTTTTGTGGCTCTTGTTGGGTTTCATCTCTAGCCTACCCCAACTTGCTTGGGCTAAAAGGCATTGTTGTTGTTGATTAGGTAGAACTATCTGAATATACTGAAAGGCGTCTTTTTGGCACCTTCAATTTAAGTTCTTGGATTCCCTCTGAGTTTGGTTTCTGCTTCCATTTTTTACTTCTCTTTTTAGTTTTTATTAGTTAAGGCTTATAGCCACCAGCATGAACAATTCTGCTGGTGCCCTTGTATGACTGATATTAATGCAGTATTGTGGAGGCTTCCACTATTGCATTGATGTATTTTACAGTTTTACACATATCAAGGTTTAACTATTTAACTTGTGTGCAGGAGCGAGTAATTAAGACCATTCTTTTTGTGATGTCCATACTGCCTGATATCCGCCGACCACTCCTCATTGTCTCTACTTCTGCTTCTCTCTCGCTGTGGGAGGCTAAGTTCAATCGCTTGGCAGCATCCATCAACGTTGTTGTGTACAATGGGGAGAAAGACATACGCAAATCAATTCAAGATTTGGAGTTTTATGATAATGAGTCTGTGATGTTGCAAGTTCTCTTGTCCCACCCTGATGCTATCTTAGAGGTAATATTATTTTGTTAGTCTAATAGCACAATGGCCAGTGCTATCTTTTGATTCATTCTGCAATAATGTTATGCAAATCATGAAGTTTACTTGCCAAGTAATGTATACCTGTTTGTTTGTGTTTTTCCCACTATTATACAGGACATTGAAGCCATGGAGCGCATTAGTTGGGAGGCAGTTACGGTTGATGATTGTCAAAACTCAAAAGTTTCAAAATGCCTTGAACAACTTAAGCAACTTCCTACCAATTTTAGGATGGTTCTTTTGAGTTCCCCTCTTAAGGTGTTGCCAACAACCTTACATACAATTTCTTTTGTATGACACATGGGTTATATTGTCTCATTTTGTTTTGTAGGAAAATATTCCCGAGTACATCAATCTTCTGTCTTTCCTCAACCCTGAAGAAAATGATATCTTGGGTCTTTCAAATGGTGATTCTAGTGATACAGTGGGCACCCTAGCGGTGCTGAAAGCAAAACTTGCACATTATGTCGCATTTGAGCGGAAGGCAGATTCTTCAAAATTTTGGGAGTATTGGGTTCCTGCTCGCCTTTCACAAGTGCAACTAGAGATGTATTGTTCCACTTTACTATCAAACTCCCCAGCACTCCGATCACATTCAAAAACAGATAGCGTTGGTGCTCTTCGGAACATTCTTGTATCCCTCCGGAAGGTTTGCTTTCAAAACTTCTGAGTGTTCATGATACTATTTTTTTTTACAGTAGCAAGTTAGATGGACTAGATGGAATCTGCATGTACAGTCACTCATAATGCATAGCTGCAGACAATCTTACTGATTTTCAGCTAATCTTATGCTACAGTGCTGTGACCACCCTTATCTTGTTGATTTAACACTGCAAAGCTCACTTACCAAGGGTCACCCTGTAACTGATATCCTAGATATTGGAGTGCATTCAAGTGGCAAGTTGCTGTTGCTTGATAAAATGCTCCAAAAGATCAGGACTAAAGGGCTGAGAGTTCTTATTCTTTCTCAGGTGAGATATTCATGGTACCATGCTTCTAATAATTTCCATTTTTACTTGCATTATTTAATTTTGGTACAATTTGTGCATACTGATTGTAAAGGGTGATTCACTGCTACGTAAGCCCAAAGTTTTGGCAGCAGCTAGTGTTTTGACCTACCTTAAGCATACCTGTATGATTTCTTTCATTCCCAAGTTAGAATGTTTATTCCCAAGTTTTATCATCGAAGAAGGTTTCAAGCTTATGCACATTTTGGCACAGGAATCTAATTGTCATATAGCTGGGTAATAGCATTTAGTTTTTGGACTTGCCTGAGTTACAAAATCAAGAATGGCAAAAAAGTCCTAGGTGATGTTTCACTTGAACATGGAGGTGCTGCACAGTGTTTTGTTGAGTGCTTAAAAGTGCAAGAGAACTAAATAATTTACTAACATGCATATGATTTTTTTGAAGTACATGTCTATAATTATTATTCAGGTCACTGTTTTGGTATGCTCTAATTTGTTATTATTAAAATCAATTAAGTATTTGTAATACTTGTTCCATTATTTTAACAAGGCCTGTCAGTCCAATATGATTCTACCTTTTTTCATATGGCAGTCTGGTGGTGGTTCTGGCAACCCTATGGGTGACATTTTGGATGATTTTATCCGTCAAAGATTCGGCTATGAGTCATACGAACGTGTCGAACGTGGTTTGCTACTGCAAAAGAAACAGACAGCAATGAATATGTTCAATGACAAAACAAAGGGGCGATTTATTTTTTTGATTGATAGTCGTGCATGTGTTCCAAGCATTAAGCTATCATCTGTTGATGCCATCATCATATATGGCAGTGATTGGAATCCTGTGAATGACTTGAGAGCTCTTCAGAGGATCAGCCTAGAGTCACAATCTGAACATGTGCCTATTTTTCGTTTGTATTCGTCTTGTACAGTGGAGGAAAAGGCTCTTGTTCTTGCAAAGCATGATCATATTCTGGATAGCAATATCCTGAATATAACCCCTAGCCTGAGCCATTGCCTGCTCAGTTGGGGCGCATCATTTCTCTTCAATAGACTTGAGGAATTCCAGAACCATAACAACTCAAGTAAAGGTTCTGATGGTGACAAACTGTTCATGAATAATGTAGTTTTGGAGTTTTTAACAAAATTATCCACCAAGGTTGTAGTCGGCAGTAAAATGGACAATGGAGTCATATCACAAGCTCATCTGCGTGGATCTTTTTATTCTAGAGACATTGTTGTCGTAGGTGAGAGGGAGGGGATCTCTTCACTTGATGGTGATCTGCCAAAGTTCTGCGCCTACTGGTTAAATTTGCTTAATGGGATGTCTCCTCGTTGGCAACATATATCTGAGCCAGCACAAAGAAGCCGTAGAAAGATGCAAAACTTGGAAGATCAATTGAAAAATATTGAAGAACAATCGAAAGCACCTGCTGAAGAAACTGATGAAGCCAGAATGAAACGCAGAAAAATTGGTGAAATCATGGATTCATCTATGAAAGTTCCACCTGGCAAAAACAAAGACAGTCTATTGTCCGAAAACAATACCAGTTCTCATCAAATATCAGTTGATGACACATGGCAGGAACTAGGTATTACAATCGTAATATTAATTAACAATTGTTGTGTTCTAGGTTCGGATACTGCATCATTCTAACACACTTCATTATGTAGAGACAAACAACCTTCATGGCACACAAAAAGGTCTTCACGTTCAACTAAAGCCAGAGCTGTTGAAGTTATATAAATTGCTGGAATTGCCGGTACTGCTAAACATGTTTAACTTTGTTACTTCCTTCATGTTTTCTCTTTTTAATTTGTCGATTGTGTAAAATCATTTAGGCCCTTAAAGGAAATATAAGGGAGTTTTAACTCTTCTAGACTTTTAGTGGCTGACATTTCTCTGAGCCATGTGTGTCATGTATACCTTTCAAAGAGTCATTTATCAAGTTGGGTCTTGATATATTTTGCTCTTTATAATGGGAAAAGTTGATTCTAATAATTGATTATATTCTTATAATCCATTGATGTTTGTTAGTTGCTACTGGTTAGTTTAGCTTAATCATGTTCTGCTTTTAGCATCTGGTTATGGGCCTGCTTGGCATCTCCGTGTTGGTGCTGGCATAGTGGCATGTTCAACTGATACTGGTATCATCAGTGGGAGTTCTTATTTGCTGCATACTTCATACCTAACTTGGCAGCATTGAACTAGAACATTTATAAATTTGTGGCATCAAATTTGATCTTTCAAGATTGTAGATGTTCACCATCTTCCTTGGGTCAAAAATAGCGAGCTACCTTTTCTGTTGTCGATTGGGATTTTTTTTCTAGGACCAGCAGACATAAAATGAATTTAAACTAAAGTTACTAAACAAGATAGTTGTGTCCTCCTGTAATGCAACATGCGAAATGATGATGCAGTGTAGCAAATATGCAGCCAAGTTATAAAAGATCTTTTACCCTAATTTTTTTTGTTAATTTGTGAAACTCCGAAGATATACGTTATTTCATTTAGTCATTTTGCTATTTGAGCTGATTGGTTGCATGGATGGACGATAACGAATTTTGCAGGAGAGCATTAAATCCTTATGTGAGGAACTCCTTGACTATATTTTGAAGAATCACCAAGTCAGCCAGGAGCCAAAGGGCATACTGCATGCATTCAATATAGCTCTGGTTAGAAAAGGATCCTTTATATTTTTATTTTATACATGTGTATTGGTAAATGCTATTGTTCTTATAATGCTTTGCTTCAGTGTTGGCGTGCTGCTTCTATCTTAAAGCATAAGGTCAATCATAGGGAATCACTCACCCTTGCTGTAAAAAACTTAAACTATGAGTGCAATGAAGAGCTCGCTGAGTTTGTATATGAGAAGCTTAGGATCCTAAAGAAGAAGTTTGCACGTAGAGTGGGCGAAACAAGCAAGCAAAGTCAACCAACTTCAGCAAGCAACATATCACCTTGCGAACAGGAGATTTCAACTAAATCGAGAAATGTTGAATCAATCCCCAGCCAGGCAACTTCTGTTGCTGGTAATTTTGAAAATGGTTCACATCAAGAGGCTTCAGGTCATTTGTGGACTGAGGAGATGGTTCCAGGAGAGAAAGAACTGCCATCTGATCCAGGAACTTGTAGAGAGAAACATTTATCGAGGGATGAACTTCTTAGTAGAATCATGGACAAAAGAATTAAATTAGTTGATAAAGTTTTTTCCTTAAGAGGAAAGAGTATCCAGGATAAGCACTCAAATGAGGTCTCATTGTTAGATATGTGCAGGCAAAAGGAAGTGACAAAACTCAGAGTAGCATGTACTTTAGTTGTGGAACATCTTCGTAGAAGTCGAAGTCACATTAATCAAGAGGATAGGGATGGGAAAATAAAGCTAATAATTGAATGGTTTACTATGCTTCTATATGCATTTTTGGAGCACATGAGATGCCAACGTAACAAGCTGGATATGCAGCAGTCAGCTGCCTGGACCAAGGAGTCTCAATTGAAGGAGAAATTCCTTCAGGCAGTGAAATCCGGCCAATTAGATCATACTTTTGATCAACACATTCCTTTACCAGATTCAGACTTTGTTATGGAGGAATTCAGCCACTTCAGTGAAGAAGTTGGTAGCTGTCATGTTCATGCAGCTTCCTCGGCACCGCAATCTTTCAATGATAACTCAGCAATGGAAATTACGTTGGTTCGAAGTGCAAATGCATCTGAAGTTACCACTACAGAAGAAGCGAGAAATGGACCTGCTGAAATTCTTATCCAAGGGCCAACATCAGAAGTTGTTGGTTTGTCAGTGAATAGGATCCGCAGTATATCTGATGGCATTGACTCACAAGGAGATGCATCTCTGGCTGTTCAACATTCATTGAGCAGTAGTCCTTTAGTTGACAACTCAGTCACCCAGGTATATCATGGTTTATTCTCACAATAACCTGCAAACTGATTGTGCTTGCTTTTAAATACTTCTGTTTCAGTGCAATAAGTTTTTATATTTTTAGATAAAACTTATCACGTTCAACCTGTCAATTATAACATATTTCACGAACAATGTTATGCATATATACTACCATCAGGAAGAAATGTAGAATTCTTGACACAGTGAGGCTTCAGTTCTGTTTTTATGAGTTCTGCTGGTTTTTTCTTTGGCATATTACTCACTTAAGTTCTTGTCCTTTGTGATATAGCAAAAGGTAAAAGAAATATTTGCGCACCTTGTAGTAGCCTAATGTGGTTTTTTATGCTCTTCTCCATATATCGATGCAAATTTATTTACCACTCCGGCAGTCCTATCGGTTTGTTTCCTGAATGGACTGCACATCATGCTAGGCATGAAGAGACAAACTGTATGTTGATATGTTGCCTTTCATATGGAACACTCCTCTGAGTGTTTCTGCACCTATTTACTTGAATGTACTTTGCTAGTGGATATCCTGGGTTTTTCTTTGCATAAGGGTAGGTGCTTAGTACATTGTTTTCATTTTGGAATAATGGTATTCACTACTTACTCATGCTTGCATTTTTCTTGTGATGTCATGTTCTGCACATACCGTTGTGGTGGCCTTATGTTCATTCTTATTGCATATGCTTGTGATGCAAGTAATTCATTATGTACCCTTACCATTATATCAGGAATGTTCAGGCGGTTACCATAGAAGTACTGAACTTGTTGAGGGAGAGAGTATTATCAGCTCACCGATGCAGGGTGGAAGTCAACATTTATGTGATGCTGCAATGGAAGTTAACGCCGAAAATAGTTACACTGCTGTTGTAGATTCACCTCACTTGCATGCAGCAGATTTGACTGCTCCTTCCAGCCAGGCTACATTGCCTGTGTCTAGAGAAGTTGAAACACGGCCCAATCTTGTAATTCGGTCTGCACAACAGAGTTTAGCACCATCACCACTTTGGCAAGGAGAACCAGAACAAACAGACCTGTCTGGTATAGCATCAGCTCAACCTTTGCAATCTGATAGGCAGCGATCAATCCCAGTGTCCAATAATCTGCTTGAAAGAGCACAATCTGATCAGGGTCAATCAAGTCATCAGACAGATGCTACACCTGGTCCTGCACAGTCAGCACAACTCTTTCCAGTGGCATCAATGATGTTTAATCACCCACCAATTGATGATGAGCCACTGAAAAATGAGTTGCACAAATTAAAATTACACATGGATACACTCAATAAAATCCATGAACTGAAGGTTTGTACTTTTTCCTCCCTTTTTCTTGTTGTGAACTATTTATGATAGTTCCAGAATCACCTTGTTTCATCAGTTTCACTTTGGACAGAAATCACAACTTCGGATGGAGTGTAGCCAAGAAATAGAGAAGGTCAAACGAAAATATGATTTGTTAATTGAAGAACATGACGCCACTCATCTTCAGCAAAAGAAGACACTCAATGAAATTTATGAGAAAGTTCACCGTAACCAATCACTGGCTGAGGATTTTCGGGCCAAATTCATATCACCATCTGCAGGACAAGGTATATACATTCATACTTGGTGTCTTCTGGATTAATGTTTTGGACATGATTAGTGTTTGGTATGGAACATCGGGATAAAATTCTATTTCTGTAGATTTTTCCCTTTCTGTGAGATTTACATCCGAAGGTGCAGTAGATATTTGAAAAGAGATAAATGCACAAGCACCCAGTTCGATGCAATGCTTGACAACTTGCTAAACATTCTAAATAATGGCTGTACTGAAAGAAGAAATAAAGGATCGGCAGTTATCCAGGATTTCTTAATTCAACTGTTTCTCTAAAGTTTTTCATTAACGTTCATTTATTTTTTTGAACTGCAGCAAAGGCCTATAGCCCTCAAGCTCGTCAGACACCTCAGGCTTCTCAGCAAGTACCAGTGAGGCCTTCAGTGGCGGGATCCTCAGCATCACCAATTGCCTCGTCATCAGCTTGTCGACCGCCAGTACCAAGGCTTAGAGTCCAACCACCGCAGGTGGATCGACCATCATCATCGTTGTCACATGTTTCTCCTTCGTTGTCGCCGTCTTCACTAGCGGGCCAATCTGCCCCGTTGATACCAGGCAATCTTTTCAGAGCAACATCAGCGCCTGTTAGCCACATGCCTCCACCACGTGGTAGCTATGGAGTACAGAGCGAATTGGCTCCTCGCGCACCTGCTCCTCATCTCCAATTCAGGTCGCCACGGTCACATTCCATGCCACCTGGAAATCAGAAGCAGCAGCTTCCAACTAGGCTGGAGGCGACATCTTCAAGGACACAGTTTGCTCCTGTGACCCATGCGACCACATCGCTGTCAAGCTCTCAACCAGTCCTGCCGGCAAATCCATCCGCATCAGATTCACATCCAGTTCTCCTGGCAACCTCAGGCACGTCAAGTTTACATTCAGTCCTCCCAGCAACCTCATCGCCGTCAAGTTTGCATCGAGTTTTCCCAGCATCCTTGCTGCCATCAGGTTCAAGTCCAAGTCACCTGGCACATGTGCCACCAACTCCAAACCCTGCTCTACAAGCGATGACACCACCGGGTTTGAATATGCCTTGCACGACCTCAGCTGCATCGAGTGCACTGCTGGCAGGTAGGCGTCTGGGCCCTTCTATCTCATCAGGAGGAATGCAGTCAGCAGATTCTGGATCACTATCATTGGATGCATGGCTTACAGCGAGTCTTGGGTTGAGCAGTGCTTCCCCTAGCGTGGGGGCTCCTACGAATGTGGTGTGTTTGTCTGATGATGAATCAGACTAATAGAAAGATGGGACTAGACTGACGGCTAGGAATAAGTAGGGTGACCTAACTGCGTACGGAAGGCATTAGAATGTGTTTTACACGCCTTGATGTGCAGCACGTTAATTTGGTAAAGGTAAGTACTCTAGAAGGCATGTTATTTGTGCTGTGGCTGTGGTGTTTCGGCGCCCTTCACTGTGTAACATCACCGCTACATCGACCAGCCAACGGTTGCTGTAAATTGCTGACCCCTTACGGAAACTTATCTCGGTATTAACCTGTTCTGTGCATCCTGTAAATATATTCTCTTTCTTTGTACTCCAGCTGACGTGATAGTCGTATGCTGAAATGCCCTGTGAGGTTGGTCAGGTTGTATGTTGAAATGCCTCTCAGTCATTAACTAGAGACTGTAGGGAAGAAAGCATCACGATTCCATGTCCCTTATATTTCCATATGAGCAAATCTAAGAGGGGCATTGGCTTGAGAGCGAATGAATCGGGGATTCATTTGGAGAATATATCCTTGGTAGTATCTTTTGGGAGAATATGCAAAAGAGATGGTGCGTATCAATTCCATTAGGACGGCAAATGGACGAAATATGTGCACTGAGAATATAGTAGCAGATTTTTAGACGAAAAGTTACAATATATTGTTGTGTATAATATATTTTCTGCCTGACAATGTATGTATGATGATAAATGATCTATGCGAATTCGCGCAAGTGATCAATTAATACTTCTATAAGGTGTTGCAAAATGACGGCCCCTAAAAAAAATGTAGGTGAAGAATAGAGAAAATAAAAATACTAGCGGCAATAGGCGGCATCCGTCGATCGGTAGCAAGGTGTTGCGCGGTCCGGCGTCGATCTATGCACGGCATCGTCGGGATCGGCGGTTGGCACGCGAGCGATCATGGACCCATCGACTTGGTGCGCCCGCCGAGTTTTTTTTTCCTATTTTGATTTTTTTAAACTATTTTTGAAAATAAACCAGTGACAAAACTATTTTTAGTTTTAACCTCTGAGTCCGCGCCCTATACGATGACGCAGATATTGGCCGTATCCACGCTAACCATAATAGCGCGAACACGACCAATATCCGAATTATCATACGTGGCGCGGACCCTAGGGGTCGAAACCATTCTCAGTTTTGATCAGTGAGGTTCTCTCCAAGAGCAATGGCACGGATATTGGTCATGTTCATGCCCGCCGTGATAGCGTGAATACGGCTAATATTCACGCCATCGTTTATGGCGCGAACCCCAGGGGTCAAAATTAAAAATAGTTTTACCGTTAATTTATTTTTAAAAATATCAAAATAGGAAAAAAAATTCGCCCGCCAACCGCCATGGAATGACTCGCTCCCTCCCCCGATCCATTGCTCATTAATTAAATTGCTGCTGCTTATTTTATCTTCGATCGCCTCGCCGCGGTCGCCATCCGTACGTCGACGATCACCTGCCGGCCATGCATATGCGCCGTGATGAGGGTGATCGAGGCCATTTGATTCCGACCATCTAGGTACGCAGGACCGGCAAAACAGACGCCATGCGCTCGCCCTGGGACCTCCGAAGACTCGCAAGAACCTGGGAGTCTAGTCTGTCTCCATGATCACATTTCGAACACCCAAATCAGCAACTGCCTGGACAGCATGCAAGCTAAAAATGGAACTGCGCTTTCACACAGTGTCATCAACGACATGACCGAACAAGTAATAAAAATATTCCTATCACAAGCATTCTCATTAGTCATTACAATAAAATAGTCAGTTTTTTGAGATACCGTTCAGGTGACAAAAGGCACGGCCGACCATGCAACCTTCATCCGCGAATGTGCCGTAATTGCTTCCTTTGTCATTTGCCGTATCATGAGAACTGAGCTTTGGACTGAAAGTACCACGACGGCTGATCTTGCCGATCTCATCACCCATTAATGATCAGGGTCTGCAATCGGTTAATGCGGTTATTACGGTTCGGTTTGTTTGGTGTTGATGACAAGATTTGGTATTTACAGTGACCATTGCAGCGACGACTGGTTTAACGAGCGATCGGGTGAACAATACCGTGATCAGATGAACGATCGGGTGAACAATACCACGACCAGTGAACGATAGTTTTCGACCAGTGAACAGTAGCCTCCGACCAATAAATAGTAATTTCCGACCAATGAGAATTAACTTCCGACCAGTGAACAGTGATTTCAGACCAATGAATAGTAATTTCAAATTAATGAACACGGTCAGTGGTCATGACCAATAACCAGACAATCAGTGATCATGGTTTGTTCTTGCAGTTGATCTCGAGGCATATGGAATAATTGGTCGAATCTAAGAAGGCCAAACTATATTAAAACGTATTCGGTAGATATATGAGTTTTACGTGTTCAAATAGGAAATATATGTTTGTTATAGAAAGTTTAGAGATTAGGTAGGCATAGCTGAATCATATATGTAAATCTCGTTCGGTTTAAATTATGAGTCTTGATCTCTTATGACTAAGATCTGCTGCCCATTAAATATGAAAGGGTCATGACCGATTGAATACACCAACCAATCGATCAAACACAATTTACATTATCTTTCGTCTTTTTCCTAACTCCTGTAGTCATGTTCCTCCTCCTGCTACTACTCGTTCTTGATCTCGACGACCAAGGACAAGCTGTCGGCTAACCGTGCCCTGTCGGGGTCCCTCTCGGATGCGATTTGCTGACGAAGATCCGTCACCACAGTGCCAGACTGGGCTTCCTGGGTGCTGCTCATCGGGTTAGTTATCCTTTGCTGGTTTGCTAGTAAATCGGTCGTTTGTTGCCGCGAAAGCGCAATAGTTACCCCCGTTGTTGTACGCCCTACGCGTGCCGCTTCGGATTGCACACAAGGTGCTCGTGTGTTGGCGCGAGGATCCATATTTTTGTGCCCACACATTTTGGCGACTCCGCTGGGGAATCGACTTCTTCAGCCATGGCGCAATATGAACTCGAGATCGACTCCAATAAATTTATCACGCCAACCATCTACACCCCACCCGAGGTACAATTTGCAAGTACATTAAATAGATCTATTAATGTTGCTATGCCTATGTTCTATAGTCATGAAAGTACTGTGCAAGGATTATATGGTGGTAATGGTATACAATATACCATGTTGAATAATGCCAGTACATCGAATTTTAATAATATTAGTAGCATGCAGCAAGAATTTGTACCTCCTAATTCATCAGCAATATTTGCATCACCTAGTGTGTCACAAACTAGCATACCGATGAATAATCATTACGGCCGAATCGATATGATGGGTTCGACCAATAATTATGAGCCATCATATGTTAATAATTTTAGTAGTGTACAACAAGAAATTGGACCTCTTGATTCATCGGCAAGTGTTTCACCATTTATGCTTACACAACAAGCTATGCCGATGAATGAAATGTATGCCTGCAGTAATGTTGATCATTCGACCAATTATATTGAATCACCATATGCTACACCATGTGTCACTAGAACGGAGGTTACACCCTATACTTTTCAGTACCATATGCAACACCTAATGCATATAATTCGGCTCCATACACCACTGATGATTATGGCCGAATAGATGAGAATTCAGCAAGTATGCATGTACCTCTATACAACACTGTAGCATATAGTGTATCTCCCACACTACTCCAAATTTCCGGTATTCCTTGTAATTCATTGCCGGAAACTTATTTCAGTGTTCCCCAACAAGATATATCATATGTGCAGCCCACAACATCATATTCTTATGATACCCTAAAGCCATATATTTTTAGCCCAAAATAACAAGCTGATTCCGTGTCTACTCGGCTTACAACCGAGCAACATATAGGGCCTAAAAGTATCAGGGGGGGGGGACCTAACATGAACAGAGATGAACCACGTAGGATATGTGAAACATTTTTGGGGTCTAAAGGTAGGAAAGAATTAATTGATTCAGTGTGGAAGATTGTGAGTTCTTATAATTCAAATGTGGAGTCAGAGTCAGTTTTAGAAAAAGAAAAGCCGGTTGTAATTGAAAGTAAAGAATAAAAGCCAGCTACTGTTGAATTGACGGCTATGCTCGAGATAAAGGAAGCTCTGGTGCTACCATCTAAATTTTATGCTAAAACAATTGATGATCAAGACCGAAATAAAGGTGTTTCAATCATAGCTGATGTAAATAGTGGCAAAAAATCTACGCTTAATGAATTATCTGAAGAAGGTAATAGCGCGATTGTCGGTGTATCAGGAACCAGGGGTCCCTGAGTCCCGAGACCGAACCGGCCATCCGCCACGCGTCACCATCCCGCGAGGTCCGCCCTGCGAGAGAAGAAGAATCTAAGTCCCGGGAGAAGGTGCTCGGGGCCGCCGCCTCTGGTTCCCGAGCACCCCAGTTCCCCGATGATCCGCGGAGTCCAAGTACCGGGAAGGAAGTACTCGGGAGAGAGTGCTCGGGGCTGCACGTGGCAGCCCCCGAGGACTCGGTTCCCCGAAGGTTTCCCCCAGTACTCGGGAGAGAGTGCTCGGGGCTGCACGTGGCAGCCCCCGAGGACTCGGTTCCCCGAAGGTTTCCCCCAGTACTCGGGAGAGAGTGCTCAGGGCTGCACGTGGCAGCCCCCGAGGACTCGGTTCCCCGAAGGTTTCCCCCAGTACTCGGGAGAGAGTGCCCGGGGCTGCACGTGGCAACCCCCGAGGACTCGGTTCCCCGAAGGTCTCACCAGAGTGCTCGGGAGAGAGTGCTTGGGGCCGCACGTGGCAGCCCCCGAGGACTCGGTTCCCCGAAGGTTCGCGCAAGATCGTTCGACGACCCAAAGGGTCCCCTTGCCGGGGTGTCAGCCAGTCAAAGACACGAAGGCCGCATTTAATAGGCACGCACGGCCTGACATCCTGACATCCTGGCATTCTCAGCTGCCCACGCCCTAGTGTCAGACCTTGCCATGCTCTGGCAGGGGGGCGTGGGTCCATTTAATGCACGGGTCCCGTCCCGTTTCACCCGGGTGCCTCAGGATAACGTTGCCAGAATCGAAGCGCTCCGCCTGCCACCCTGCCCCGGCAGAAGAACAAGACAGGGTGGGCGCACCGGGCACCTCTGCGACTGCCCGGTGGGCCCCCTTAATGGCGCCGGAGGACCTCCACAGTGGCGGGTGGTCGGATACACGCCGCAATCTTCCACCGCCCCTGTCACTTCGCCGAAGCGGAATGATGACGCCTTTCTCCGTGGCACCTTGGCACGTGCGCCCCCTCTTTCCCATTCAGGATAGGTCGAGGTCGGCGCGCCTATAAAAGGAAAGGATGGAGAATACATAAAAAGCGAACTCTGACGCTCACAGCTGACAGCAGACAACACACACGCTCACGACTCATCCTTGAAGAATTCCGCCTCAGATCCGGAAGCCCCCAAGAAGCACCCGAAGCCCAGATCAAAAGACGAAGAACATCACCAACAAGCTCAAGCCAAGCTAGAACAGAGAGCCTCAAGCTCTCTGTAAGCAGCTCACCCCTGTATCCAGATACATCCTTGAAAAATTCCCTTCAAGGAAAGGTATAGCACTCACACAGGAGTAGGGTGTTACGCCTCCGTGCGGCCCGAACCTATCTAAACCCCGGTGCACCCATCTTTCTCGCACTAGGTCGATCATCTCCCACCACCAGCCACTGCATTTATTTCCGTTCCCATTTATTTCCCCGACAAGCTCGTTCAGGATCATCCCCCCGGCCGAATCTCTAAAAAGGGGTCTCTCGGGATCCCTACGATAGGAGTTCATCCTCCGACAGCTGGCGCGCCAGGTAGGGGGGAATATCCCTGGATTTGTTTGTTTCGTTTTTTTCCACAGGAAAAGATGACTAGTGGGCACTGTCTCCAGCGTTCCGGCTCCACTTCCAGTGACGGAGTGCTGCCCGATGCTCGGGAGAGCCCAGTCGCTGCTATGTTCCATCAGCAGCCGTTATCCACGTGCGCGGTTTTTCCCGCTCAAGTGGATCAAGGCGCTGGGCCCAGCAGGGCCGCCGCCGCCGCTGCTGATGCACTTTCCGACCCCCAGCGAGAGGTCGGGACCCCGACCGCCAGGTCCGCCTCTGGACCACATCGGGTGCCATCCCGACGCAGGCTCGCGTTCAGCGAGGCCAGCCCGCGGAGCGCGCTGCTTGCAGCACATGTTCTCCTCAGGCACCCGCCCGTTCAGGCCACGTCGAACACTCCGGAAGGCCGGTGGATCCAAGATGTCGTCGCTTTGGTTGGCCCTGCCCGTCGCCAGGTGCAGGCCGAGAGTCCTCGCACCACCTCTCAGCGTGGTGCCGCCAGAGCCGGCTCCTCAACGGGCAACGCCCGCACGGGCCGAGGGGCCTCCAGGCGGAGTGCCGTCCCCCTGGCCGTGTCCGAAGCCCGGGACCTCCGCTTGCGCCTTGACGAGCGGAGGGGCCACGAGGACGCCCGAGTTACTCTCGAGCGTCAGCGGGAGGCCCGGCAGGGGGTCGGGGCAGAGGACCAGGCTTCCTCTCTCTCGGCCCAAGGCCACCGGGAATCCCCGGCTCGCCGCCACTCGCCACCAAGGACCCCCGCTCGCGCTACGGGGTACGGCACCGGTTGCCGTGCCTTCATCGCGGAGCTCCGCCGGGTCAGGTGGCCTTCCAAGTTCCGCCCCGAGCTGCCAGAGAAGTACGACGGGTCCATCGACCCCGTTGAGTTCCTCCAGATCTACACGACGGCCGTCCAAGCGGCCGGAGGCAGCAAAAAGGTGATGGCAAACTTTTTTCATGTTGCCTTGAGGGGCTCCGCCCGCTCTTGGCTTATGAACTTACCCCTAGGGTCTATTAGCTCCTAGGATGACCTGTGCCACCAGTTTGAGGCCAACTTTCAGGGCACGTTTACGCGCCCCGGTTTGGAGTGCGACCTCCACGCCATCCAACAGCAGGAAGGGGAAACGCTACGGCACTTTATACAGCGCTTCAGCCAGGTCCGTAACACTATTCCACGAGTGGCCCCCATGCTGTTATTGTCGCTTTCCAGCAGGGCGTCCGCGACGAGCGGATGCTCGAAAAGCTAGGTACGCACGAGATCGAGACCACTGCGGAGCTCTTCGCATTGGCCGACAAGTGCGCTAAGGCTGCGGAGGCCAGGGCGTGGCATGCTCCTCGCCCCGCCTCCGACCAGCCAAGTTCTTCCCGCTCCGACAAGCGGGAAAAGAAGAGAAGAAGGAAGCGCGAGGCCACTCCCATCGAGCCGACCCAAGGTTCCACCCATATGGCGCCGCAAGCGCCCGACCGCCGGCAAGAGCGCCGGCCGGGCGTCGACCGACGCCCCGCAAGGACCCCTGCTAGGGCTCCTCCTCGGGCCTCCGTGCCCACGAGGGCCCCGGCACCAGCTAGGGCACCGGCTCCAGCAAGAGCCCCGGCCCCCGGCCGAGCTCCTGCTCCAGCGAGGGCCCCCACTCCCGCGGGGCCTGAGCTAGGTAAATGGTGTCCCATACACCAGACCAGATGGCACGACCTCACGGAGTGTCGTATGGTCAAAGGACTCGTGGAGCAGCGCCAGAGGGAGCGCGACGAGTCCCGCGGAGGAGGCGATGCTGAGGTTGCCCCCGATAACGCCGAGCTCGGTTTCCAGGAGCCCGGGCACACTGTCGCCTTCATCAACGGAGGCGCCTACACACCTTGCTCGCGCCGCGGCATCAAGGTCATGCGACGCGAGGTATGCTCGGCAACTGTGAGGAACCGACCAAATAGTATTCTAATTAATCATCAGGATGATCATTAGTCATAATCACAACCTCGACGATTAACCAGAATACCATTCCGGTAGTCCCGGCACGTGTTTTGTGCCCAGGATCGGAACACATGCCTTCCAACTCAAATATCACAACACAGTTTAATAGAGAGCAAATAATTAAACTGGATTACCATTGCTAAACAAGCAACTGCTTCCACAATTTACAACAAAAGAGGAACAACAACAACTACTATGCAGCGGAAGAAAAACCTATACAACAAAAGAGTATGGAGCCGTATGCCCTTAGGCTCCATACCAAAAGCGCCGGAGTTCGGAGTAGAAGGTGCTACTCCTGCCCGCCACCCTGATCGGCAGGCACAAAGTAGCCGAACACTGCCTCTTCTTCGCCAACCTGCGAACCTGGAAGCAACTTAAGGGCAGCACCCTTAGTACGAAGGTACTAGCAAGTCTTACACAGTATGAGTATATATATTCTCGACTCCAAGGATCATGCATTTAAAGCTGTAGCAAGGATTAAGACATGTTTAAGTTCATTAAGCGGTAAGCAACCTAGACTCTAGGTGTAAGCAACTGACTTAACCAACCACCGACTCAAACCCTGCCAACCAACTGATCAAAACAGATATATAACAACAAGTGTATAAAAGCAAACCATTCCCACCAAACCACCAACCACATACCGACCAAACCACCCCAATCCAACCATGCCACAACCCACATCGAAACTCTACGACCAAAATATGGTCGCTCGGTGGAGATAAGCGATAGCGATGCTCATGACCGAGAGCGCGGCAGCTCGAACTGATTATACACCCTGCAGGGGGATACTCCTGGACCCACACGACACAGGGACCATACGGCTTGTGCCACCCGCTAAGATGCGCACAAGGGGGTACCCGTGACAACCTTTCCCAACCAGGCCCAACCATGTGGATCAACCATAGCTCGGCGAGGCGGTATTAGAACTACTCCCCGAGCAAACTAATACCGCTAAAAGCCCGGACTCAAACCGGACTCACACCGTCTATGACGAGGCCCACATGACCACGTCTGCGAAAGTAATCGGCTCGCCTACCATTATATCAGCATGTGGTGAGTAAGGTATGTGCTAAAGCCGACTACACCGATGATCGGTGCTTAACCGGTGCAAGCGGTCTACGGTGTCCGGGTTCCCTCCCCGAACTGCCTGAGGACTCCTCGTGAGCAGATGACACCCCTAACACCGCCCACACCTCGTCTCAACTCACCACTCACCAAACCGACTCATCATCAACACAACCATAAGTGCGAACAAGTAATAAGTCCTAGGCTCGCGACAACGGTGGACGCCGTCGTCGACTTCTACCGGAAAGCTTAAGTACCACTAAGCATAGCGAACTAAAATTAGACCTCGATGACACCACTAGGCTCCTAGGAACAACACATGACATGTGACCGAAATGGGATAATGCATCGGCATAGGTTCTACCCAACTCAGTACCCGACACATGCAATGTATACATAAGCGTAGATAACATATTAAATTTTCAAGTAGACACGGTGCAATATGAACGATGCTTGCCTTGCTGCCCTGAATCAGAAAGGTGGGACGCCTCACGATCGCCCACGGCCTCCGGGATCGACGGATCGACGTTCACTACAGAGAGCAACGCGTGCAATGTAATGAGCATGTATGAAATGCGATCATGTAAGAAAAATATGCTCCACAATACATGACAACATTATTCCAAGATCGTACTGTCCAAACCAGAATTTTCCAAGTGGTCTCAAAAAGTTTGGAGTTCCTACGAATTAACTACGAATTTTACAAGCTATCAGCTATCAGGAAAGCCTGATAAACCGTGCTCGGGGTGCCCGGGATGAACAGTACAGGGGGTGCCCGGGGGTCGTCGGGTGAACAGTACCCGGGGGTCGTCGGGTGAACAGTACCCGGGGGTGCTCGAGTGAACAGTACCCGGGGGTCGTCGGTGAACAGTATCAGGGGGTGCTCGCGGTGACTGAGCTCGTGCTCGGGTGAACAGTACCCGGGGGGTCGTCGGGTGAACAGTACCCGGGGTGCTCGGGAGTGCTCGCGGTGACTGAGCTCGTGCTCGGGTGAACAGTACCCGGGGTTCGTCGGGTGAACAGTACCCGGGGTGCTCGGGAGTGCTCGCGGTGACTGAGCTCGTGCTCGGGTGAACAGTACCCGGGGGTCGTCGGTGAACAGTATCAGGGGTGCTCGGGTGAACAGTACTCGGCGCTACAGTAAAAATCAGCCTCGCGCAGCTCCAGAACAGCAGCCATTACGAAGGGAAAAACTGAGCTAAACTAACCTGGGAGTCTCTCTAAATCAAAAGTAAAAATGCCTAGAAGGGTGTACAGGGTCTAGACTTTGCTCAACCGCCTAGCAACATGATTCCTAACTCAAATCCACATAAATCCTCATTTGTTCCCAGACTGCAGAACTTTAAGAACTTTGCAACCCTAGTTCCAGAATCAAGATCTATCCAACCAAAAATGAGCATACTTGCCATGGGAGCCTAGCAGACTCACCTAAGGTCCTTTGCTGAGGTTGGTGACCGCCAGTTGAAGGAGGAAACGACGGAAAATGGCTTGGAGAAGAGAGGAAAAACTGCTGCTTCCTTGCTTCTCCCAAAGAACACCAAACAAGTTCAGAACCAGCTCGAATTCCTTCGGGGAAACTGAAAATGAATTGGATGGACGAGTAGTCCCTGAGCTGGTGGTCAGGTGAGTACCACATACGTACCTTGATCTTGCTCCCAGAGGTAGGGATCCAAAAGGGGAAAAATGGAGCCTAAAAGAGAGAGTGAGAGACAGCCAACTCCAACTTGCTTCCTCAAAAAGCCTTATCTGGTGGAGTGGGTGAGTAGTACGTATGGGCAAGCTTGTTAGGGGGAGAGAGAGTGTTGTCCACTTATAGAGAGATATTTTCCACCCAAGTGGGCCCCATTTACCTAGCGGAAAGTCCAGACTTGCTTCCAGCTCCTTTATTTCTCTTAGTTTTTCCTTCTCCCACCTCATTGACTCAAAGTGAAGTGCTCCAGTGACCCAAACTGGAACATGAAGCTGAAATTGCATGTTTTAGGATTAAAACACACAATTATGGATTTCGGGACGTGACAAACCTCCCCCCCTAAAAAGAATCTCGTCCCGAGATTCAGTATGAGTCGGGGAGAGAACGATGAGCACACTCATGTGAGAGATTCCAAATATGCCATATTACGACATCTTTCACAAGTCCTCAAAGAACTCAGGATACTCGGAGCGGAGCTTATCTTCCCGCTCCCATGTCGCTTCGGCTTCTGTATGGTGGCTCCATTGGACTTTCAGGAATTTGGTAGAATGGCGTCGTGTCTTGCGCTCGGCTTCATCCAAGATACAAATTGGTCGCTCACAATATGTCAAATCCGGTTGCAACTCTTGGGGTGCAATTTCAACGACTTCCGTCGGGACTCGGAGACACTTCTTCAATTGTGACACATGGAACACATTGTGTACGGCGGAGAGAGACGGAGGCAAGTCCAACTGGTACGCGACCTCTCCACGCCGAGCAAGAATCTGAAATGGACCAACATACCGAGGTGCCAATTTGCCTCGGACTTGGAATCGACGAACGCCCTTGAGAGGTGAGACCTTCAGGTACACGTGATCCCCCACCTCAAATGTGAGCTCTCGGCGACGTCGATCCGCATAGCTCTTCTGCCTAGACTGGGCCGTGAGAATACTCTTGCGGATATTCCGGACATGGTCTTCTGCCTCCTTGACCAAATCCGGACCCAGAAAAGCCCGCTCACCGGATTCGGACCAATTCAGTGGTGTACGGCACCTCCGACCATAGAGGGCCTCGAATGGCGCCATCCCAATACTAGCCTGGAAACTGTTGTTATACGAAAATTCCGCGAACGGCAGGCATATGTCCCACTTCTTCCCATAAGTGAGCACACAAGCACGGAGCATATCTTCGAGAATCTGATTTACCCTCTCCGTCTGACCATCCGTCTGCGGGTGATACGCCGTGCTGTGGAACAATTCGGTTTCCATAGCCTCCTGGAAACTTCTCCAGAAATGAGAAGTAAACTGTGTACCCCGATCAGAAACGATCTTCTTCGGCACTCCATGGAGACAAACAATTCTAGTGAGGTACAACTCCGCATACTGCTTAGCAGAATAAGTGGTCCTGACAGGAAGGAAATGCGCGGATTTTGTCAACCGGTCCACGATGACCCAAATAGAGTCATACCCACTCGAAGTCTTCGGTAAGCCAGTAATGAAATCCATCCCAACTTCTTCCCACTTCCAAGATGGAATGGGCAAAGGCTGGAGTGTGCCGGCAGGCTTGATGTGTTCAGCCTTCACCCTTCGGCAGACGTCGCACTCAGACACATACCTAGCAATCTCCCGCTTCATGCGAGTCCACCAGAAACGGGGTTTCAAATCCTGATACATCTTTGTACTGCCAGGGTGAATGGATAGCAACGAAACATGAGCCTCATCAAGGATCTTCTTCCTCAGCGCCTCGACCCTCGGAACCACTAAACGGTCCCCAAACCAGATAACGCCTTGATCATCCTCAGTAAAGCACAAGGCCTGCCCGACCTTCCTCTTCTCTCGAATTCGGGCCATACCCTTATCATCCCTCTGTGCAGCCTTAATCTCATCAATGAGCGTGGACTTGATTTCGAGATTGGCAACAAAACCGTCCGGCACCATATCAAGCCCAAGACGCCGGAAATCGTCGCATAACGTGGAATCCATCGGCGAGGCTACAAGACAGTGACAATGAGCCCTTCGACTCAAAGCGTCGGCGACCACATTCGCCTTGCCAGGATGGTAGTGAACCTCCAGTTCGTAGTCTTTGATCAACTCAAGCCACCTGCGCTGCCTCATGTTCAAATCTGACTGCGTGAAGATGTACTTCAGGCTCTTGTGATCCGTGTAGATACGGCACAAGTTGCCCATCAAGTAGTGGCGCCACATCTTCAGAGCGTGCACGACAGCTGCAAGTTCAAGATCATGTGTCGGATAGTTCTCCTCGTGACGCTTCAGCTGTCGGGATGCATATGCAATGACTCGGTCCTCCTGCATCAAAACACAGCCGAGACCGATGCCGGACGCGTCGCAATACACATCAAATCCTCTGGTCACATCAGGCTGAGCAAGCACTGGAGCGGTCGTGAGCAGCTTCTTCAATGTCTGGAAGGCAGACTCACAGGCATCTGACCACTCAAACACGCTGCCTTGCTTCAACAACTGAGTCATCGGCTTCGCAACCTTGGAGAAGTTCTCGATGAACCGACGGTAATAGCCTGCAAGTCCAAGAAAACTCCGGATCTCACTGACATTCTGGGGCTGAACCCAGTCGAGCACATCCTGCACCTTGCTCGGGTCAACTGCCACTCCGTTCTCTGATAGAACATGTCCCAGAAAAGCCACCTCCCTGAGCCAGAACTCACACTTGCTGAACTTGGCATACAACTGATGCTCTCGGAGCCTGCCCAGAACAATACGGAGGTGCCCAATGTGCTCTTGTACAGTCTTGGAGTATATCAGAATGTCGTCAATGAAAACAATGACAAACTTGTCCAACTCCTCCATGAATACCGAGTTCATGAGGTACATAAAGAAAGCCGGCGCATTAGTCAAGCCAAACGACATAACGGTGAACTCATACAAGCCGTATCTAGTAGAGAATGCTGTCTTTGGAATATCCTCTGGTCGGATCTTGATCTGGTGATAGCCCAGCCTCAAGTCAATCTTTGAGAAGACTCGGGCTCCAGTCAACTGATCAAACAAGATGTCAATCCTAGGAAGCGGATACACATTCTTCACAGTGACTGCATTCAGCGGACGGTAATCAACACACATCCGGAGAGTGTCGTCCTTCTTCTTCACGAATAGAGCCGAGCATCCCCAAGGTGAGGAACTAGGACGAATGAAACCCTTCGCCAGCAGCTCCTGGATCTGCTTCTTCAGCTCAACTAGCTCAACTGGCGACATCTTATACATCTTCTTCGAAACCGGGGCCGCACCGGGCACGAGATCAATAGAGAACTCCACTGCCCTACCAGGCGGCATTCCAGGCAACTCATCCGGAAAGACATCCGGAAATTCCCACACCACAGGAATGGTCTCCATAATCCTGGTGGGGACAGCCTTTACGGCGAACAGGCAGGACTTGACATCCTCTAGCTTTAACTGGACCCGAGTACCTGACAGACCATTGAGGGTGACGGTCCGCCGAGCACAGTCCAACACAGCCTTGTTCTTGGAGAGCCAATTCATCCCCAGAATAATATCAATTCCCTTCGAGTTCATCACTAACAGATTGACAAAGAAGGGAACTCCGTTGACAATTACCGCCGCTTTATTCACACACTGGTTGATTAAAACTTTGGCCCCGGGGGCGTCTATAAGGTACGGTGTGTGGGTAGCACTGACTCTCAACCCACTTTTCCAAACATAACCCGAAGATATAAAGGAGTGAGAGGCTCCTGAATCAAACAAAACCACTGCAGAAAAGATGTCAGAGTTGAAACTCATATCCAACGTACCCATTAGGACGGTGTCACCCTCCTGAACCTCGTCGGCGGTAGTGTGGCGAGCTCGACCACGCTTGGGAACGTGAGTCGCCTGCGAAGACTGCGGTGCTGACTGAGCCGGCGGTGGTCGCGGGGCACTCAGCGCGGCTCCTGGCCTCGGATACGGGCACTCCCTCGAGAAATGGCCGACGCGGCCGCAGTTGAAGCACGGACCGCCTGAGCCACCGGTCACGCTCACTTGGGAGCCGGCGGGTCGTGCAGCCTGCCCTTGTGGGGCGGAGAACGCAGGACGTGGTACAAACCACATCGGTCGTGGGTAGCCAGCCGACGGCACCTGAAACTGTGGAGGCTGACTCTCAGTGCGGGTGCGCTGCGAGCTCCCACCCACAGAAGACGAGGAACCCCTCTTCCGCCTCTTCTCCTCTTGGTGGCTCTTATACTTGAGCTCCACTGTGATCGACGTGCTTACCAACTCGTTGAAGTCGGCGAACCTATGCGCGGACAACCGGTCCTGCATCTTTGAGTTCAGGCCATTCACAAAGCGGCGTTGCTTGCGCGCATCCGTGCTGACCTCCTCGGTAGCATATTGTGCAAGGTGGTTGAACATCTGCACGTACTCCATCACCGCCCGACCTCCTTGCTTGAGGTCCTCAAACTCCCGCCTCTTAGCCTCCATGAGGCCACTCGGTATGTGAAACGAGCGGAAGGCCTCGCGAAACTCCGCCCATGACACGCGGTGATCGGCGGGGTGCATGGCCAGAAAGCCGGACCACCACGCACCCGCCGGGCCCTGAAGCTGATGGGCGGCAAAGAGCGCCTTCTCGTGATCCTCACAACGAAGAAGGGCGAGCTTCTGCTCAATCGTCCGGAGCCAATGATCAGCATCGAGAGGATCCTCAGCTCGCGAGAAGACCGGTGGCTGAGTCCGCAAAAAGTCCGAGAAGTCGTCTCGGCGCACGGCCCCACCTCCTCCATGAGGAGCCGCGTTGCGCACGAGAGCCTCCAGGAGCGCTTGGTTCGTCTGGAGGAGAGCATGATTCGCTTGGCGGTTCTGCTCAATCTGCATGAGCACTTCCGCCATAGTCGGCGGTGGAGGAGGGTTGTTCTGACCGGAACCCTCCGGAACCTCTCCACTACGCCGAGTGACAACCATTCTTGAAATGTAAAATAAAAGGGGGAAACGTCAAATTCCGACTCAGCACAATGCATTCGCCGGATATATTGTTAGAATCCCGTAATACATGCATAAATATGAATGCATGCATGAATGCCATGAAATGATGCATGCTCGAACCTAGCTACCGCTTCTTTCTCAAAATAAGAACCGCACCTGCAAGCATCAAAATCACAGGCAGTTTATAACATCCAGAACGTACCCTTCGCGCTAGAAAGAGTAAGAGCGCGAACGGCCCTTGTACCACATGCCGTACAAGCGACAATCCATACGTCGACAACGACGTATTCACTTCCCGTAGACCCTACGGGACATCTCGTGTAAACGCCACACGAGTAGACGACCATGTCTCCCATCGCATGGTGGATGTTCATACGCTATTGCTAGCGTATTCACTTCCCGTACGGATCACCGTACGGAACATGCCGGGCCCCTGCCTCGCATCCGGCTGAGCCCTCGGTGATTAACCGCCACCGAGCGTCGTACCTTACCTTCCGATGATGCAAAGCCGAAGATGCAATGCTCAACATGAATCAATGCAGGGTCGAAAACAAAACAATGTGGTATAAGACATATAAACGTCACTCATAATACGCATTTTAACTTAGGGGCATAAACGATAGCAGTTTAATACATATTAGACATGAAGAGGCATAAACATAAATTATGGGTTGTTTAGGTGAAGTTGTCGACTTACTAAACAACGCACTAATTATGTTTAGGCTACTAAATTAAACCAGGCTCTGATACCAAGCTGTGAGGAACCGACCAAATAGTATTCTAATTAATCATCAGGATGATCATTAGTCATAATCACAACCTCGACGATTAACCAGAATACCATTCCGGTAGTCCCGGCACGTGTTTTGTGCCCAGGATCGGAACACATGCCTTCCAACTCAAATATCACAACACAGTTTAATAGAGAGCAAATAATTAAACTGGATTACCATTGCTAAACAAGCAACTGCTTCCACAATTTACAACAAAAGAGGAACAACAACAACTACTATGCAGCGGAAGAAAAACCTATACAACAAAAGAGTATGGAGCCGTATGCCCTTAGGCTCCATACCAAAAGCGCCGGAGTTCGGAGTAGAAGGTGCTACTCCTGCCCGCCACCCTGATCGGCAGGCACAAAGTAGCCGAACACTGCCTCTTCTTCGCCAACCTGCGAACCTGGAAGCAACTTAAGGGCAGCACCCTTAGTACGAAGGTACTAGCAAGTCTTACACAGTATGAGTATATATATTCTCGACTCCAAGGATCATGCATTTAAAGCTGTAGCAAGGATTAAGACATGTTTAAGTTCATTAAGCGGTAAGCAACCTAGACTCTAGGTGTAAGCAACTGACTTAACCAACCACCGACTCAAACCCTGCCAACCAACTGATCAAAACAGATATATAACAACAAGTGTATAAAAGCAAACCATTCCCACCAAACCACCAACCACATACCGACCAAACCACCCCAATCCAACCATGCCACAACCCACATCGAAACTCTACGACCAAAATATGGTCGCTCGGTGGAGATAAGCGATAGCGATGCTCATGACCGAGAGCGCGGCAGCTCGAACTGATTATACACCCTGCAGGGGGATACTCCTGGACCCACACGACACAGGGACCATACGGCTTGTGCCACCCGCTAAGATGCGCACAAGGGGGTACCCGTGACAACCTTTCCCAACCAGGCCCAACCATGTGGATCAACCATAGCTCGGCGAGGCGGTATTAGAACTACTCCCCGAGCAAACTAATACCGCTAAAAGCCCGGACTCAAACCGGACTCACACCGTCTATGACGAGGCCCACATGACCACGTCTGCGAAAGTAATCGGCTCGCCTACCATTATATCAGCATGTGGTGAGTAAGGTATGTGCTAAAGCCGACTACACCGATGATCGGTGCTTAACCGGTGCAAGCGGTCTACGGTGTCCGGGTTCCCTCCCCGAACTGCCTGAGGACTCCTCGTGAGCAGATGACACCCCTAACACCGCCCACACCTCGTCTCAACTCACCACTCACCAAACCGACTCATCATCAACACAACCATAAGTGCGAACAAGTAATAAGTCCTAGGCTCGCGACAACGGTGGACGCCGTCGTCGACTTCTACCGGAAAGCTTAAGTACCACTAAGCATAGCGAACTAAAATTAGACCTCGATGACACCACTAGGCTCCTAGGAACAACACATGACATGTGACCGAAATGGGATAATGCATCGGCATAGGTTCTACCCAACTCAGTACCCGACACATGCAATGTATACATAAGCGTAGATAACATATTAAATTTTCAAGTAGACACGGTGCAATATGAACGATGCTTGCCTTGCTGCCCTGAATCAGAAAGGTGGGACGCCTCACGATCGCCCACGGCCTCCGGGATCGACGGATCGACGTTCACTACAGAGAGCAACGCGTGCAATGTAATGAGCATGTATGAAATGCGATCATGTAAGAAAAATATGCTCCACAATACATGACAACATTATTCCAAGATCGTACTGTCCAAACCAGAATTTTCCAAGTGGTCTCAAAAAGTTTGGAGTTCCTACGAATTAACTACGAATTTTACAAGCTATCAGCTATCAGGAAAGCCTGATAAACCGTGCTCGGGGTGCCCGGGATGAACAGTACAGGGGGTGCTCGGGGTGCTCGGGTGAACAGTACCCCGGGGGTCGTCGGGTGAACAGTACCCGGGGTCGTCGGGTGAACAGTACCCGGGGGTGCTCGAGTGAACAGTACCCGGGGGTCGTCGGTGAACAGTATCAGGGGGGTGCTCGCGGTGACTGAGCTCGTGCTCGGGTGAACAGTACCCGGGGGTCGTCGGGTGAACAGTACCCGGGGTGCTCGGGAGTGCTCGCGGTGACTGAGCTCGTGCTCGGGTGAACAGTACCCGGGGTTCGTCGGGTGAACAGTACCCGGGGTGCTCGGGAGTGCTCGCGGTGACTGAGCTCGTGCTCGGGTGAACAGTACCCGGGGGTCGTCGGTGAACAGTATCAGGGGTGCTCGGGTGAACAGTACTCGGCGCTACAGTAAAATCAGACTCGCGCAGCTCCAGAACAGCAGCCATTACGAAGGGAAAAACTGAGCTAAACTAACCTGGGAGTCTCTCTAAATCAAAAGTAAAAATGCCTAGAAGGGTGTACAGGGTCTAGACTTTGCTCAACCGCCTAGCAACATGATTCCTAACTCAAATCCACATAAATCCTCATTTGTTCCCAGACTGCAGAACTTTAAGAACTTTGCAACCCTAGTTCCAGAATCAAGATCTATCCAACCAAAAATGAGCATACTTGCCATGGGAGCCTAGCAGACTCACCTAAGGTCCTTTGCTGAGGTTGGTGACCGCCAGTTGAAGGAGGAAACGACGGAAAATGGCTTGGAGAAGAGAGGAAAAACTGCTGCTTCCTTGCTTCTCCCAAAGAACACCAAACAAGTTCAGAACCAGCTCGAATTCCTTCGGGGAAACTGAAAATGAATTGGATGGACGAGTAGTCCCTGAGCTGGTGGTCAGGTGAGTACCACATACGTACCTTGATCTTGCTCCCAGAGGTAGGGATCCAAAAGGGGAAAAATGGAGCCTAAAAGAGAGAGTGAGAGACAGCCAACTCCAACTTGCTTCCTCAAAAAGCCTTATCTGGTGGAGTGGGTGAGTAGTACGTATGGGCAAGCTTGTTAGGGGGAGAGAGAGTGTTGTCCACTTATAGAGAGATATTTTCCACCCAAGTGGGCCCCATTTACCTAGCGGAAAGTCCAGACTTGCTTCCAGCTCCTTTATTTCTCTTAGTTTTTCCTTCTCCCACCTCATTGACTCAAAGTGAAGTGCTCCAGTGACCCAAACTGGAACATGAAGCTGAAATTGCATGTTTTAGGATTAAAACACACAATTATGGATTTCGGGACGTGACAGCAACCCGGAGCGAGGAGGCCACAAGGCCCCTGAAGTGGTCGGATGCTCCGATCACGTTCAGCATGGCCGATCACCCCGCCAGTACTGCAGCCGTGGGGCGGCTACCTCTGGTAGTGTCTCCCACTATCTGCAATGTTAAGGTCGGTAGGGTGCTGATCGACGGTGGTGCCGGCCTCAACCTCCTTTCCAAGGAGGCTTTTGAGAAGCTGCAGGTGTCCTCCCGATGCCTAAAGCCGTCGCTCCCCTTCTGTGGAGTGACCCCTGGGCACTCCCTGCCCCTCGGGCAGGTTGAGTTGCCTGTAAGGTTCGGGAGCCGGGACAACTTCCGCACGGAGTGCGTCCTCTTCGATGTCGCGGAGCTCCCTCTCCCCTACAACGCCATCCTCGGGCGTCCGGCGCTCGCCAAGTTTATGATGGCCGTGCATTATGCATACCTTACGGTTAAGATGCCCGGCCCCGCAGGCTCCATCTCCGTGATCGCCGACTCCGGCGGCGCCGTCTCCTGCGCTGAACAGTCATACATGGCTCTGGTCTCAGCGCAGGCCGAGGTTGATGGCTCTATAGGGGGCTCGGGACCCTCTTCATCCAAACCCCGACTCGCCGCCGACGCCTCTTTTCCAACGAAGGAGGTCGTGGTGGGCGAGGATGCTATCCAGGTCGTCCGGATCGGCGGTGACCTGGGCAGCAAATAGGAAAGCGCGCTCGTCGCCTTCCTCCGGGCTAACGCAGACGTGTTTGCCTGGCAACCGTCCGACATGCCCGGGATCCCTAGGGAGGTGATCGAGCATCACTTGGTGGTGCGTCCGGACGCCCGCCCAGTGAAGCAGAAGGTCCGGCGGCAGGCGCCAGAGCGCCAGGAGTTTATCCGCGAGCAGGTCAGCAAGCTCCTCGACGCCGGATTTATCCAAGAAGTCCTCCACCCCGACTGGCTAGCAAACCCAGTCATCGTCCCGAAGGCCAACGGCAAGCTCCGCATGTGCGTGGACTACACCGACCTAAATAAGGCTTGCCCTAAAGATCCCTTCCCCTTACCTCGCATTGATCAAATTATAGATTCAACTGCCGGATGCGATCTTTTATGCTTTTTAGATGCAAACTCTGGGTATCACCAGATTCGCATGGCTGTAGGGGACGAGGAAAAAACTGCTTTTACTACTCCGGTGGGGACTTATTGCTACATGTCAATGCCTTTCGGCCTGCGCAACGCTGGATCCTCCTTCCAGCGCGCTATTCGTATTACTCTTGACTCACAGGTTGGCCGCAACGTCGAAGCTTACATCGACGATCTCGTGGTCAAAACCCGAGACCGCGCCACCCTGCTCGAGGACCTTGCCGAGACTTTCAACAGTCTCCACTCTACCCGCCTCAAGCTCAACCCGGAGAAGTGTGTCTTCGGGGTACCGGCGGGCAAGCTCCTTGGGTTCTTGGTTTCTGGCCGAGGAATCGAGGTCAATCCAGAGAAAAT
Organism: Phragmites australis; assembly: GCF_958298935.1. Taxonomy (NCBI): domain Eukaryota; kingdom Viridiplantae; phylum Streptophyta; class Magnoliopsida; order Poales; family Poaceae; genus Phragmites; species Phragmites australis. The sequence goes on from NC_084922.1 coordinate 32,865,390, forward strand.
TCGGGCCATCGAGCAGATGCGACCCCCGGCTCGACTCAAGGAGGTCCAGCGTCTCGCCGGTTGCATGGCAGCCCTCGGGCGCTTTATCTCCAAGCTCGGGGAGCGAGGGCTCCCCCTCTTCAAGCTTCTGAAGAAATCCGGTCGTTTCAAATGGACGCCGGAGGCCGAGCAGGCCTTCCGCGATCTAAAGAAGTACCTCACTTCGCCACCCGTGTTGGTGGCTCCCTCTCAAGGTGAGCCCCTACTGCTCTACGTTTCGGCCACACCTCAGGTCGTGAGCGTAGTGCTAGTGGTGGAGCGCGACGAGTGTTCAGGGCTGGATGCTGGGTCCCAGCTCCCAGAGGCCCCCGACCACTCACCTATCCTCGCGACTCCTCCTAACCAGGGAGTCGAGCCCGAGTGCCCGGCCAGCCCCGACCGTGCCGCCAAGCCTGGGGGCTGCGGTAGCCCCCCGGGTGGGGCCGCCGTCCGAGCTCGCCGGGTGCAGCGACCGGTGTACTTCGTCAGCGAAGTCCTCCGGGAAGCCAAGACAAGATATCCCCAGGCGCAGAAGCTACTCTACGCCGTGCTCGTCGCCTCCCGAAAGCTGCGCCACTACTTCCAGGCGCACAAGGTCTCGGTGGTTACCACTTATCCACTGGGACCCATTCTCCGGAACCGGTAAGGCACCGGGCGCGTTGTCAAATGGGAGGTAGAGCTGGCGGAGTTCGACCTACACTTCGTCAGTCGCCAGGCAATCAAAAGCCAGGCGCTCTCCGACTTCTTGGCAGAATGGACGCCCGTCCCCTACATCGTCCCGGAAGAGATCTCTGCCTATCCCGGGCACGACGCGCCCGGGCACTGGGTCATGCACTTCGACGGCTCCCTCTCGCTGAAAGGCGCAGGGGCCGGAGTGGTTCTCACCTCCCCAACAGGTGAAGAGCTCCGGTACGTCGTGCAGTTGCAGTTCCGCGCATCCAACAACATGGCGGAGTATGAAGGTCTCATCGCCGGCCTCCGGGCTGCGGTGGGGCTCGGGATTCGTCGCCTCCTGGTCAAAGGGGACTCCCAACTGGTCGTCAACCAAGTGTCTAAGGAGTACCAGTGCACGGATCCTCAAATGGCGGCGTACGTGGCTGCGATCAGGAAGCTCGGGAGACGCTTCGATGGCCTCGAGTTGCGACATATCCCTCACCGCGACAACGCTTTGGCCGACGAGCTCTCCCGCCTGGCCTCCTCACGTGCGCACGTCCCTACCGGAGTCTTTGAAGAAAGACTCGCACAGCCTTCCGTCCTGCCTGCCGAACAGGATGAAGGGGAAACCTCGAGCTCAATTCAGGGGACCCCGGCGGTGCCCTCAGTGGGAAGCCCCGTCAGGGCGCCGCCGCCCGGTGAGTGCGCTGCGCTCACCGAATGTTCTCAAGATGCCTCGTGGATGTCTGACATCCGAGGGTACTTGAAAGAAAAGTTCCTACCCGAGGATGAGGCGTCTGCCGAAAGAGTTGCTTGGCAGTCCAGACGCTATGCCATAGTAGATGGGGATCTCTACCGGCGTAGCGCAGGAGGTGTACTCCTGAAATGCATCTCTCGGGCAGAAGGCAGCGATCTTCTCGCTGAGGTCCACGAGGGCGAGTGCGGTGGCCATTCATCGTTCCGCACGCTGGTCGGGAAGGCCTTCCGGCAAGGTTTCTGCTGGCCTACAGCTCTCCAGGATGCTTCCGAGCTGGTTCGGCGCTGCAGGGCGTGCCAGTTCCATGCAAAGCAGATTCACCAGCCAGCTCAGGTTCTTCATACCATTCCCCTGTCATGGCCTTTCGCGGTCTGGGGTTTGGACATTCTGGGTCCGTTTCCCCGAGCAATCGGGGGCTATGCATACCTATATGTCGCCATCGACAAGTTTACCAAGTGGCCGGAGGCGGTCCCAGTCATCAAGGTGACCAAGAACACGGCACTCTAGTTTATCCGCGGCATCACCAGCCGCTTTGGCGTCCCGAACCGGATCATCACCGACAACGGCACCCAGTTCACAAGTGCCCTGTTCGGGGACTATTGCGAAGATCTCGGCATCAAGCTTTGCTTCGCTTCCGTCGCTCATCCTCAGAGTAACGGGCAGGTCGAGCGCGCCAACGCGGAGATACTGAAGGGCCTCAAAACTCGGACCTATAACGTGCTCGCTAAGCACAGGAAGGGATGGGTTGACGAGCTGCCAGCCGTGCTGTGGGCTAACCGGACTACGCCAAGCCACGCCACCGGGGAGACTCCGTTCTTCCTCGTCTATGGCGCCAAGGCAGTCCTCCCCTCCGAGCTCACTCTGGGCTCCCCTCGAGTGCATGCATACTCTGAGGGTGAGCAGGAACATCAAAGACGCGACGACGTGGACTACCTGGAAGAGCGCCGGCGGCGTGCCGCTGTCCGGGCGGCTCGGTACCAGCAGAGTCTGCGGCGTTATCATCTGCGCCATGTCCGGGCCCGGTCTCTCGAGGTGGGGGACCTAGTTCTCCGACGCGTCCAGTCACGCGAAGGAATGAATAAGCTGTCCCCTGTGTGGGAAGGTCCCTTCACCGTGATCGCGGTCCCGCAGGCAGGTTCTTTCAGGTTGGCGACGGAGGAAGGACAGCCACTCCCGAATCCGTGGAACATCGAGCATCTCCAACGCTTCTACCCATAGATGGTCGTGCTCGCAGCTCAGGTCAGCAAGGCCGGGGGCTTCTCCCCGTCCAAGCAGTCCAAGGGCTCCGCCCCTTGGGTAAGTCGCTATCACCCAACCTTGTAAATATTGTACATTCGGTATTTCAATAAGCAATCGCTGTATCGAGATATTTTTTTCTGGATTCCATATGTTTAATCTGTCTGGTGAGGTGCTCGGTTATGCGAGAAAAAGTTCGCTCTCTCTCTTTCCCCGCTGATAAAAGAATCCCAATCGGTATGCATGCGAGCAGTCGCCGCTGACTTACGTCCGGCATGGTAGGCTGTGGTGTTCGGTGTCGTGACAGGCTCCCGGGCACTGCCAAGTTTTCGGGGTGCTTTGGGTGATCCCATCGCTCGAGCTGCTCGAGTAGTCCGGAGCCCGGGCCCCCGGAGCGAGCTGTCGGTGCTCGGTCTGGTCTGTCATACCCGGGCGCCACCGAACCATAGGACCTCTGGGTTATGCCTCTGTCCGCTCTTGTCCGCCGGTTCGGGTATTCAAGAGGTCTCGGGTCGAAAACGAGAGCAGTCTATGGCAAGTACCGCACTAACAGAGCGCACCAGACAAAGAAATTCTATATTCTCTCTTAAGTCACAGGCTGGCAATCACGAGTAGTTCGGCCGCAGGGGCTTAAATGCCCCGGTCTCTGGCCGGCCCCAAGGATCCTCGGGTGGTCCTACCACTTAGGCGTGGGTGGTCGAGATCACCCGACCCCGGGGACCTCGTATGCCTCTGGGCACTCGGGCGCTCCGTTGAAAGAATCATGTCCCCGGGCACCCGAGCTCGGAAGCACACCCCTCCTGGATCGGTTGGCCGGAAGGCCGACAGCTGTCCGGTGAGTGGTTATATTCAGACAAGTCTGCTTTCAGTAAATTTATGTTCCCGAGTCATTCTCGGGGGCTCTCGCGCTTTAATCTATTCGACGAGGTGGTCTCCTCGCACGCAAAAACCCTGCCGTGTGTCTACTTTTTCCCAGAACGACAGAGCGGTTTGTGGAAAGGAGTACCGCGCGTGCGGTAATGTCTGACCGAAGCCCTTCGTGGTGGTCGTGGTGTTCGGTCCGCTTTTAAGGACCCCGAGCACTACCGAGCCCTCGGGTGCCCTGGGTAATCCTATCACTCAAGCTGCTCGAGTAGTCCAGAGCTCAGGCCTCGGGGGCGAGCTGTCAGTGCTCGGTCTGGCCCGTTTTAAGCCCGGGCACCACCGGACCACGAGGACTCTTGGTCACATTCTCGCCCGCACGCGTCTCCCTTCTACTAACTGAGTGGTCGCAAAGCGAAAAAGTGTTCACTAGGCACGGCGTGTTCCTGGCGGGATCGATCTATCTCCCGAGCTAGGAAGTCTGCGTCTTTGTTTCTTAACTTAGGCAATGCGGACTCGCGAGAGCTCGACAGCCGACTACGCCAGCAACAGCGATCAGGACAACTTCGTTCTCGGGGACAGGAAGGTCGGGAACGGCCCGACTGAGTACTCCCCGGGACTTCCGGGCAAAACATCAGAAGAAACATCAAGCACTCAGAGAAATTAGAGTTGCGAGCCCAAGGAAAAGCTGCCATTATGTTCACAAGACATATACAAGGCATTTCCTAAGGGTTCACACCTATATTTACATTCATCATAACGACAAAAGAAAGAAAAAAGCTACAAAAGACATAGTCGGCGGCGGAGGCGTCGGCTGAATCCTCTGAGTCGTCCCCGGGGGCTGGCGGCGGCAGCACCTCTCGCCTGAAGCCGGCCGCCACCACAGCGGCGGTACTCCGGACCGCTACCCGGGCGGCCTCTCCCTCAGCCTCGACCACTCCCTCCCGCACCGGCTCCAGCGGGAAGTTCGGGTCCCTGCTTCGGTAGCAGGCCAGGACGTGCTCGGCCACTGCATGTGCCAAGCCACGTCCCTCCCGGGCGGCAAGTTCCTGGACTGCCCAAGGCAGGGCCTTGAGGCGCTCGCAGACCTGCTGCAGCCCCAACACTTGTCGTGCGGGGCCGTCGCCCTTCTTGTCTTCAACGAGCCGTCCGAGACCACCCTTCTCTACGGCCCGCCGCATCCGCCGGAGTATGTCTTCCAGCATATGCTCTAGGTTGACCCGCGAGACAAAAGCGATCTCGAGCTTCTCCTTGGCGGCCCGCAGCTGCGCCTCAAGTCCCTGGTCCCCGACCGGACCGGAAGAACCACCGACTGCTGCAGAGCCGGCGGCCTGCTTCATCTTGACCACCATCTCGGATAAGGCGCGTTCACGGGCGGTTAATTCCGCCTCGTGCTTCGCGTTCTCCTCCGCCCTGGTAGCAGCGGTGGCTACCGCCGCAGCAGCCTCGCCCTCTCGACGACTCAATTCATCTTCTCGGCGCCTCAGCTCGCCCTCCCGCCGGGCCAGCACGTCCTCCTGCTGGGCCACCGAATCCTCCCGAGCGCCGAGATCCGACGCCGACAACTCATTGTCCACCTCCCGAAGGGAGACGTTCTCCTCCCAGCGGTGGATCTCTTCCCTGATCTTCCGGAGGTCGTCTTCCCAGCGCTGGAGGTCGGCGCGCGTCTTCTCGGTCGCGCCCTCCCGGCGGGTCAGCTCGGCTTGCCGCTCCTCCGCCGCCTGCTCCCAAGCTGCGACTGCTACCTCCCTCTCCTGCGCCTGCCCCATCCTGGCAAGGGCCTCGGTAGCTTGCTGCTTCGACGCCTCAGCCAGGCGGGCGGTGTCTTCTCGTTCCCGCGCGGCTTCTGCCCGCGCGGTCTTCAAAATTTCTTGTTCCCGCGCGGCTTCCGCGCGGATGTCTTCTAGTTGCTTCTGCTCCCGCGCGGCCGCCGCACGGGCCTCCTCCTGGGTGCCCGCCAGCTGCACCTTCTCCAATACCAGGCGGGCGCGCTCAGCCTCGAGCTCCCCCTCCTTGGCGTTCACCGCTGCGCCCAGCCGCCCAACCGCTACCTGGACGCCTTCAATGGCCGCCAGGAAGGGGTCAGCGGGCTGGCCGGGCGCCGGTGGGGCCCAGGCCTCTCCGCATAGTGCCTCCAGGGGGTCCGGGCTCTCTGCAGGGCCCTGCACCGCCATCCGCCCCGGGCTCTGCCTGCCCGGGGTAGGCTCCGCCGGCGCCGAAGACTCGGGCGGCGGCCGCATTCCCGCATCGGCCGCCTTGTCCGCCGGCCCCGGCAAAGCATCCACCTCCACCGCCATCCGCCCCGGGCTCTCCGCGCCCGGGGTAGGTTCCACCGGCGCCAAGGATCCGGACGGTTGCTCCGTCCTCCTCTCGGTCGCCGCCTCCGCCTCTCTCCCAGTGGCCGCCACGACGATTGGTGCCTCTGCCGTTCCTGTGCCCGCCTCCGTCGGGGCATCCGGCGGGCTAGGCTCTGGTCTCGGTGCCCGCGCCTTCTCCGTCGCAGTGGCGCCTGCGGCCGGCCTACGGGAGACCGATAAAAAAAACCAAAGCTTAGTTCGGGCCAGAAATGCCCATGGAAAAGCAAGAAAGGAGACTCACCGATACTGCCATTTGGCCGCTGGGAGCCTGATGTCCGGATCCGGCGCCGTCGGTCCGGACTCCTCCCGCCGCCTCTTTCGCTGGGGGCTCGGCTGAACCGCTGCGCGGGCCTCGGGTGCCGCCGCGCGGGCCTCGGTTGCCGCCGCGCGGGTCTCGGGTTCCGCCATGCGGGTCGCGGGCGCCGGCGCAGGCCCCATCCGCACCAGCCGCGGCTCCAACACCGGGAATGCCGCCGCTGCCGTTGGCGACGGTGGAGAGTCCGGCACTAGGATCAGGGCCCGGGGACGCTTTCCCCAGTCTCCCGGCGCCACCTCCTCGACGATTTCAGTGGCAACCTCCTCCCTGGCAAGGCGGTTGCTGCCTGCGGCGACCCCTTCGCCAGCCCGCACCGAGCTGCCAGCGACCTCCTCGCCAAGTAGCTCCTCCAGCCCGGGGAGTTCGGAGGCTTTGGGACTCCGGCTTCTTGGCCGGTCCACAGGCCCCTGGGCGTCGAACTCCGGCAGCCCCGCCATAATGGCCACCCGGTTGGGGTTGGCGCAGAGCGCCATCTCCGGCCACGGGAGCTCCGTCCGGCCCATGTCCTCCGTTCCGGTGATCACCCTTGTCATCCCCCGTAGTTCTGCCGGTCCCAGATCCCAGCTCGCGCTTATCTGGGTCCTGGTGATGTCCTCCGGTCCGGTATAGAACCAGCTCGGCCGAGCCCGCTCTCGCAAAGGCGCCAGCCGACGACGCAGGAAGTCCACGACCACCATGACGGAGGTCAGCCCGGACCCGCGCAACTCCAGGATGCGCTCCAACACCGGCTTCAGCCTTGCGTCTTCTGGCGGTGGCGCCTCCCACGTCGATCGCCGAGGTTCCGCCGCCGCCTCTGGCAGCTCGAGGCGCTCGTGGGGGTCGACGTCGACGAAGAACCAATCCCGTCGCCACTCCTCCCACTTGCTGCGCAGCACCTGGGGAATGTAATGATCCCCCAGGCCGTCCCGGAGCCGAAGGTTGCAGCACCCCGCGACGTCCGCCGTGGAGTGCCCCCTCTTCTTCCCCATCGGCCGAAGGACGAAGAAATGGCGAAGCAGCGACGCCGACGGCGCCACCCCCACGAACATCTCGCAGAGATGCGCGAAGACCGCCAACACCACCACGGAGTTAGGGCTTAGATGCACCAGTTGAATGCCGTACGTCTCCAGCACTTGCAGGAAGAAGGTGGAGAACGGCGGCACCAACCCCGCCGCCACAAAGGAGGTGAAGAGGACGATCCGCCCTGGGACGGTCATCGCCGGCGTCAGGCTCGCCGGCGTCACCACCACAGCACCTTCTTGCCCCTCCGGCACCAGCAGTTTCCTGATCTTGTCCGCCGCCTCCTCGTTCCTCAGACGAGACTCCGGCAAGATGCTATCCGAAGCCTTGTCCCGGCGTCCTCCTCCAACCCTCATCATCTCGACAAGAATGGAAGGTGTTTTGGCGGTGGGAAGAGAGGGAAGGAAGAGTGCTCCGGTCGCCTGAGAATTTCCTAAGGGCTTCGGAGCACACAGAAGGCAAGAGCGCAAGAGCAAGAAAGCGTAAAGAGGGGGACGGACCGATCGTATCCCCCTTTTATATCTCGAAAGTTCAAAAACTGCCGCCCAAACGGTTCGCTCGACGAAGCATCGCCTCGTTCGGCGCAACCGCCAGGCGAATTTTCCTCGATCCGCACAGCGACCGCGCGTGCTGTCCATACGGTCATCATACCCTTCGGAAGTTGTGTGGACACGCGTCCATTCATTTTCCCGTTGGGAGATACTTGAGGTCTGGGCCCGTGAAAACCATCTTTCCAAAGCCTGCCACATGGCGTCTGCACCAGCCTCGGCCTCGGCCGCGACGAAGGGCCCATCCGCCGTCTCCGTCCCGTCGCCTGCCAATGGGCCCGGGGGCTACTGTCGGTGTATCAGGAACCAGGGGTCCCTGAGTCCCGAGACCGAACCGGCCATCCGCCACGCGTCACCATCCCGCGAGGTCCGCCCTGCGAGAGAAGAAGAATCTAAGTCCCGGGAGAAGGTCCTCGGGGCCGCCGCCTCTGGTTCCCGAGCACCCCAGTTCCCCGATGATCCGCGGAGTCCAAGTACCGGGAAGGAAGTACTCGGGAGAGAGTGCTCGGGGCTGCACGTGGCAGCCCCCGAGGACTCGGTTCCCCGAAGGTTTCCCCCAGTACTCGGGAGAGAGTGCTCGGGGCTGCACGTGGCAGCCCCCGAGGACTCGGTTCCCCGAAGGTTTCCCCCAGTACTCGGGAGAGAGTGCTCGGGGCTGCACGTGGCAGCCCCCGAGGACTCGGTTCCCCGAAGGTTTCCCCCAGTACTCGGGAGAGAGTGCCCGGGGCTGCACGTGGCAACCCCCGAGGACTCAGTTCCCCGAAGGTCTCACCAGAGTGCTCGGGAGAGAATGCTCGGGGCCGCACGTGGTAGCCCCCGAGGACTCGGTTCCCCGAAGGTTCGCGCAAGATCGTTCGACGACCCAAAGGGTCCCCTTGCCGGGGTGTCAGCCAGTCAAAGACACGAAGGCCACATTTAATAGGCACGCACGGCCTGACATCCTGACATCCTGGCATTCTCAGCTGCCCACGCCCTAGTGTCAGACCCTGCCATGCTCTGGCAGGGGGGCGTGGGTCCATTTAATGCACGGGTCCCGTCCCGTTTCACCCGGGTGCCTCAGGATAACGTTGCCAGAATCGAAGCGCTCCGCCTGCCACCCTGCCCCGGCAGAAGAACAAGACAGGGTGGGCGCACCGGGCACCTCTGCGACTGCCCGGTGGGCCCCCTTAATGGCGCCGGAGGACCTCCACAGTGGCGGGTGGTCGGATACACGCCGCAATCTTCCACCGCCCCTGTCACTTCGCCGAAGCGGAATGATGACGCCTTTCTCCGTGGCACCTTGGCACGTGCGCCCCCTCTTTCCCATTCAGGATAGGTCGAGGTCGGCGCGCCTATAAAAGGAAAGGATGGAGAATACATAAAAAGCGAACTCTGACGCTCACAGCTGACAGCAGACAACACACACGCTCACGACTCATCCTTGAAGAATTCCGCCTCAGATCCGGAAGCCCCCAAGAAGCACCCGAAGCCCAGATCAAAAGACGAAGAACATCACCAACAAGCTCAAGCCAAGCTAGAACAGAGAGCCTCAAGCTCTCTGTAAGCAGCTCACCCCTGTATCCAGATACATCCTTGAAAAATTCCCTTCAAGGAAAGGTATAGCACTCACACAGGAGTAGGGTGTTACGCCTCCGTGCGGCCCGAACCTATCTAAACCCCGGTGCACCCATCTTTCTCGCACTAGGTCGATCATCTCCCACCACCAGCCACTGCATTTATTTCCGTTCCCATTTATTTCCCCGACAAGCTCGTTCAGGATCATCCCCCCGACCGAATCTCTAAAAAGGGGTCTCTCGGGATCCCTGCGACAGGAGTTCATCCTCCGACAGCGATTGAAGCGGAATTGCAAAAACATCGGAAGGAGTTGCTTTTGTGCTATCAGAAGACAAAGCATGATGTCATTAAGATAAAAGAGATTTCATCCATTGATGCCCTGCTAAAAGAGGTACAATCTGAAATTACATTATCTGCTTCCCAATATGATATTATAGACTATGCTTTATGATTATGAAAGATTGGGTAAAGAGGATAATGTAAGCAAACAATTAGGTTCGAGTATGAATATAAAAAGGCGATTACTATTGCATACCAACGGCTGATTAGTGATCATAGTAATACGGTTCCATGCCCGCGGGGTTTTAAAGTGCAAGAACTTGCAAAATTCCCGGGTAAAGATAGTAGAATCACCAGGGGATTCATCAGCCAAGTTATTGTGTCATATAGGAAGGCCGATAATGGTAATACATTCAAGTTAAGATTATTCCCATCATCATCTTTGCTATGCAGTATATTTATATGGATCACTTTACTTGTTCTAAATTCGGTCTACACTTGGTCACAAATGGAGCATAAGTTTTGTGATTATTTTGGATTTAGAGATACAAGGCCGAGGCTGAAATTTGAAGAGATCGATATTAATATAGTAGAAGATAACTCTAAGATATCGGACAAGATCAATACAAGTAAATGTGTATCCGAGTGGGTTAATATCAAATCTGAACCATTTGTTTGTTTAGCTTTGAAACCATCTCCGCAAAAGAATCGGCTAAGAAAGAAAAACTATACATTTGATTTTAACATGTGTGACCAGATTTTTGATAGTTTATTACAAGAGAAGCATATTAGATTACTTGGTCATCATGTTATACCTTCATGTGAAGAATTAGGACATCGTACGTATTGCAAATGGCATAATTTATTTACTCATACTACTAATGATTGCAATGTGTTTCGCTGGCAAGTACAATCGGCTATTAGTGAAGGTCGATTGAAGTTTGCAAGTCATCTAGAGATAGGGGGGCATAAAGCAGATGAACAATCTCTCCCTGTAGGTATGCCTAATTGTGAAGACAAGCAAGTGTTAATTCGGCCAAAGCAGGCTGATACAACAAAAGGCAAGAAGGTCACAATAGCTAGCAAGATTAATAATGATAGAACTAGTAAAGCTAGCAATATTGTTGGCAACAATAAGAAGATGATTTGGGTCCCTAAAGGTCATCAAAATGCTAAAGCTAAGGTTAATGTTCAAGCATCAACTGCTAGAGCTGTACCAAATGCAAAGTAGAAGGTGACATTTAAACAACTTATGGCTAAGTGTGAGAGGGAGAAAGCCAGCCTGAGTGCTGCTGGTCGATTTGGTAAATCTAAGAAACCGAAAGCACCTCCATAGTATGAGTTTGGTGGTCGAGATCGACGATGGGAAGGATTTCATGCAGCAGCATTGTATCCTCCTTTTGGGCCACCAATGCCCATGACGTGGGGGCCTCTTCCTATGATATTTCCTCCTTGTCCATCATGGGGCGGGTATGGTCCATGGACGCCACATCCAATGCCTTTTGAGTCATTCCATCCAGGGCGTACATCACCTAGGCCACCGGTGTTTGATAGACTATCTCATCCTAGAGATAACTGTTTTGATCAAAGGAATTGGTTCGGAGATCAAAGGAAGAGGAAAGTGATCAAACAAGTTTATTGTGTTAAAATGGATGGTAACAAGGATAAGAGTTCAGATTTGCCTTCAAGAGATGAGAAGCTGACTATTGTACCCAAAGAGCTAATAAGTGTGTATTCATTTGAAAGAGCTATGTCGGTAACTGATAAACATGCACATGCTTCATGTGATCAAGCCAAACACACATCTGGTTTAGGCTCCTGCATTAGTATGCAATAAGGAAAAGCAACACATAAAAAAATAATTATTGATGACAAGCTTAGCAAAAAGGAAAGGTCCAGCAGCTCAATAGTAAATGATGTAGCCGAATGCATGTGTTCCAGTTCAGGTTCAAAGCAAGAAAGTGAGAAGGCAATTGATGTGACTAATCAAAAGCATGACCTCGATGTGGTTAGTTACAAGAAGAAGATGTGGGTTCCTAAAGGTAGCACACAAGTTTAGACTAAAGGTAGTGTTCAAGCATCAATTGCTAGAATTACACTAGAGGCAAATTTGAAGGCGAAGGAATCCAGGAAACAACCACAAAATCACAGGTTTGCACATGATCATCAAAACCTTTGGCAGCCACATCATTTGTTTTCATTACCTGTTCCACCGATATCCTTATCATGGAAACTATGCCTAGGTATGTTTGATTATTCTCCTTGGTTTTGGTGTTATCCTTGGATGCCGTTTTATGAATTTTTACATTTTAATCAGGCATTGCCAAGACAAGGTACATAGGATCGGTTCTTACAACCGTATTAGAAACATTATTAGGAGAGCATAAGATATATGGCCGATGTTTATTTATCATCGTCCTAAGTGATGGCTGGAAATAGATAATAAGTTGTTCATGATTATTGCGTATGAAAGTGTTTTTTAGTACGTAAGCTTTACCAAAAAATAGGGGAGCATATGTTGATGACAAGATTTAGTAATTATAGTGGCCATTGCAGCGACGACTGGCTTAATGGGCGACCAGGTAAACAGTACCGTGACCAGATGAACAGTACAACTACCTGATGCACAGTAACGTAACCAGTGAATAGTAGCTTCCGACCAGTGAATAGTAATTTCAACTAATGAACACAATCAATTGTCATGACCAATGACCAAACGACCAGTGATCACGGTTTATTCCTGCATTTTATCTCCAGACAGATGGAAGAATTGATCGAATCTAAAAAAGCCGAACTATATTAAAGCGTATTCGATAGATATATGGGAGTTTTATGTGTTCAAATAGGAAATATTTGTTTGTTATAGAAAGTTTTGAGATCAGGTAGGCATAGCCGAATCATATCTGTAAGTCTCATTCGGTTTGAATTAGGAGTCCTGATCTCTTACGGCTAAGACCTACTGCCCTTTAAATATGTGAGGGTCATGGCTGATGGAGTACATCAACCAATCGATCAAACACAATTTACATTATCTTTCGTCTTTTACCTAGCTCCTGTAGTCCCGTTCCTCCTCCTGCTGCTACTCGTTCTTGATCCCGATGACCAAGGACAAGCCGTCGGCTAACCATGCCCTGACGGGGTCCCTCCCGGGTGTGATTTGCTAACGAAGATCCATCGCCACAGTGCCAGACTGGACTTCCCAGGTGCTGCTCACCGGGTTAGTTATCGTTTACTGGTTTGCTCGTAAATCGGTCGCTCGTTGCCACGAAAGCGCAATAGTTACCCCTGCAGTTGTCCGCCCTGCACGTGCCACTACGGATTGCACATGAGGTGCTAGTGTCTTGGCGCGAGGATCCATATTTTTGTGCCATCATTTGGTTTTTAAAATTTTTGAAATAACCTAGGGAAAAAGTGAAACCAGATCTAAATATCCGATATATTTGGTTTGGTTTTAAACCAAAAATTTTACACATCTCAATAAAAGCACACATGACACATCATTGCAATGCAAATATAGCCATAAAGGTATATTACATGAAAAAGTCACAATAAGGCCAACATAATAATTCAAATAGTCTTGAGTCAGGCCAGACCAGGAGGTACGGGAGTGGCTTGGGCCTTGGACCTTAGGGGTTTTGGCCAGGATTTGTGCGTCTCAGGAGCTGACGAATGGAAGTCATGTATACTTTAGTTTATATGGTTTGTTTGGTTTTTTGAGTCTGGAAACAAAAATTAAATATGATAACCAAACAACATGACTTTGAAAACCGAACAAAAATCCAAAAACTGAATAAACCTTAAAAATCGGTTATTTAAGATTGGTTTCGGTTTCTATGTTCGGTGACTCATATCAAGTCCTACAACAATCTAGCAAATTTGTTCACTAAATCTTTTATCGCCACCTATTTTTGAAAGGTTTGTATGTGGATTGGTATGAGACGACTTAGAGAAGTGCAAAAGTCACGGGGAGAACTATGGCATATCAAACTATATGGTATATATGTATAAGGAATACATCATATATGGACATAATATACCATACATATGCTCAACAACTTCAGATATTACGGACACAAATCTGCGGGACCTGATATGCTCAGACATTACAAAGACATACGAGGAAGATCTTGATCGGGTACAACTAGTATCCATGTTGCATTCAGTTGCCTTGCCTTGGTTAATAAGATGAATGACTCCCTATCGACTATGGCTGGAACCAAGGTGGTGCCTCAACCCCTATATAAGGCGGGGACCCAGACCCCCGAAAGGAAGGGGGAACTCGATGCATGCAGCACTAAGACCTTATCAATTGGAGATACTCGATGACTTCAATCATAGACTAGTATAGATCCAATCCCCTCCATTATTGTAGGTATAGCTATGTTGCTTGTACTCTAGAGGGTCAATATATAACTACATCCACACAGAACGTAGGGTATTACTCCAATTAGGGGCTCGAACCTATATATCATGTATCTTTTTTTTCTGCTCGATTCTTGATCTCGAAGGTACCCATGTTTAATTATGAATACATTATCGGGCACTAATCTTCGACTGTTGGCGTGCCAGGTAGGGGTCTTCATCTATTTTCTAGGATCGAATCATGTCTCAAGTGTGCATCCACGTCAGATTCTCTGGCGCTGGTTTCGATGACCACTTTGAGTCGGCGGCAGTCATCTTTGCACCACCTCCCGCCAGATCCGAGATCACATTCGGAACTATAGCATACTGCTAGGACTATCAAGGTGAACTAGTCCATATTGGCATCATTGAGTCCAACCCATTGGACGCATACCGCGAAGTGGGACACCTTGACTGGGATCCAAAGGATCCTAACATTCTTTAGTTCACAGACACCGACAACGATGGTGATGATCACGATAGCGATGACAACTCCATCAATGGCCAGGGTAACCAAACAGATCGATTCATGTTTATGGCCGGAGCAGTCGATGGCTTACCCGTTGACTAGAACGTGGGAGATCTGAACGCCATGGTAAACAATGGTGCAGGAATCCCTGAGCATCTAGAAGCAGCGGTCACTACCCAAGGTACCGGTATCACCGGAGAATTACTACTAGGGATGTATGCATCTGAAGCCTTACGGGTCTTTGAAACCACCTATCATCGACGGACTACGGTGAGTTTGGTATTCGACGTCGACTTGGTTAGGTGATACTTCCACCACCAATGGCTCCAAGATGGAGGAATGAACTCCCTTGAAATAGCAATCATGAGGTGACGTCGACTCGACCACAGCCGAGCCTTGGCAGTGGTGTCTTCAGCACTTCAGAGGCCAATGTCTGGGGTGCCCATCTAATTTTAAGATCCTTCCCTGAGTTGGATTCGGTAAATCCCTTAACCCCGATGGTCAACCAACTGAAGACTCTGCTCGACGTAGCTCAGATCTAGGCTGCCCGAGTAAACAACACTAGCGACTCTAGGCACCCCAGCCGGCAAGGCGCTGCTTTGAGGAGCCATGAACAAAGACACTCCTGAATAGAGGGATCGCAAACGGGAATCTAGGATGGTTGAGCTCGAGCACAGCCCTGTAGGTTGAACTATAGCAGCTCCATCCACATGCGTAGGAATCAGGAGGAGCTGAGGAATCGTATCCCTCACGAGAAGCGTGACTTACAGGAAGTGCTCGATAACCATCATGAGAAGCATCGTGAAGACGATCATCATCGTAATGACCGTAGGTCTCCAGGATGGGACGGTTGACTTGACTCCCCTATCTGAAGGAGCATGCATGACAGTCTTCCTCCATCACCTCCTGAAGACTTCGACGGAGATTGTGAAGCCTTCGCACCTGAGCTCTGGTCGATACAATGGTCCGAGAAGTTCAAAGCGGGGCCAATCCAGAAGTACGACGGTAAGCTCAAACCCAACAAGTGGTTAGAGATCTACACCACTATTATTCGAGCAGTTGGCAGTGATAGCAAGGTAATGGACAATTACTTGCTAACTGCCCTTGACGGACCTATGATGTTCTGGTTACTAAACTTGCCATCAAATTCGGCCCGATCATGGGCTGAGTTGAAGGCTTTGTTCATCGCCAATTTCCAGGGCACCTTCCAGCACATGGGAATGGAAGATGATCTCCATCGGTTGAACCAAGGCAAGGACGAATCTCTTCGGGACTTCATTCAAAGGTTCATCGACAAGCGTAATACAATCCAGGATATCTCTGATGGGTCAATCACCATCGCTTTCAAGAGAGGTGTCAAGGATAAAAATCTAGTTGGGAAGCTTGCTACCCGAAAAATCCAGATGGTCAAAGAACTCTTTGAGCTGGCCGACAAGTTTGCGAAGCGCGCTGAAGCCCAAGCACATGCCAAAGACCTTCAATCTGGCAAAGGCAAATCTGAGGCTTCAAAGAACCGGGGGGATGGGAGCAAATTCAACCACAAGCGTAAGGATCTAGACACGATCGTAGCTGCAGTCGAAAGGGGCAAGTCATGCAACATTGGAGACAACAAGGGCCAGAGCTGTGGTTTCCTATTCATCAGTCCAACCAGCATGACTTCGATGAATGTCAAGTTATCAACAAGAAGCTTGAAGAGAAGCTCAAGGCTGATATTGCTGATTACTATAGCAGACATGCCAAGCCAGACATTGTTGATGACAAGCCTGAATTCCGTGGGGCCGATCAGAACTTGGCACAGATCTTTAGAGGATCCACCATGTACGAGTTGAATATGCAGTACAAATCAGTCAAAAGGGAGGTTTACCTGGCTCTAACTGGGTCTCCCCGATACCTCAAGTGGTTAGAGGTTCCGATTATCTTCGATCAAGCTGACCATCCAGTCGTGGTTTCACACTCAGGTCGATACCTATTCGTGGTCCAGCCTACTATCCTCAACATCAAGTTTTTTTGAACCTTGGTCAACGGAGGTAGCTCACTCAACCTCATCTTCGCTAAAACGTTAGACAAGATGGGAATAACAAGGTCAGAGCTTAAGGCAGGAGCTGAGCTTTTTCATGGTATAACTCCAAACTCATCGACCATGCCCCTTGCTCAAATCGAGTTACCGGTCACATTCGGTGTGCCTGACAACTTTCATATAGAGAAGATGACCTTTGATGTTACAAACTTTGAGGCAGCATACAATATGATCCTAGGCCGCCCAATGATGGGAACGTTCATGGCCATGGTGCATTATGCATACCAGGCGCTTAAAATCCCAGGTCCCAAAAGGGTGATAACTGTCAAGGGAGATCAACACATAGCGGTCAAGTGCGACAAGCAGAGCCTGGAGATGGTCGAGAACTTCTGTCGAACAACAACAGCCTCAAGAGACATAGAGTTTAAGTATCAGAAGTATCAAGACACCGCCAAGAGTAAGGAAAATGGCAAGGACTCCAAGCTCATGAGTGTAGCCGATACTTTCAAGTTCACCGCCGCCACCAAAGGTGAGACCAACGACGACACCCAGTGCAAGAAGATGAATGATGGAATCAAGGCAGTGCCATTCGACCCATCTGAGTCGGCCAAGACAGTCAAGGTACGGGTCAACCTTGATCCCAAATAGGAACTCAAGCTCATCACTTTCCTCCAGGCAAACCGATATGTGTTCGCATGACAATCGTTCGATATGCCTAGAGTCCCTAGGAATGTGATTGAGCATTGACTAGCTGTGAAAATGAAACGGCAATGATGTTTCCTAGGGGGGTGAATAGGCATTTTTTACAAAAATTCATCCCTTTTTACCATTGGCCTAAACTTGCAGTGAAAAATAAACTAACAATTTTTCACAAGTGAAAATACTAAATATGTTAGGATCAACTAGTGCACAACCACCCTAAATAAGTGTAAAAGTTAAAATCCTAGGGTGACAAAGATTATTCAAAAGTAGCAAAATATATGCAAGAAAACTCTAATTGAAAATTCTGAAAACATGGTTCACCGGAGGTTCCAGGTTCAATCCAGAACCTCTGGGTTCAGATCTGATTATACAGAATCCAGCGTTTCTGGGTTAAACCCGGAACTTATGGGTTCAGCAGAGAATGAATCTGAAATTGAAACTAAATGATGAATAAGGAATTCTAGTTCAAACCAAGTGAAGTCGTGTGTTCTAAATGATTATTCCAAGTAGATCCACGGAGAACCTACAATCAATTTCACACGTGCATGTAGATCAAACAATATGAATAAATATTGAGAAAGAACTTAAGAACAAGTATATAAGAGAGAAGACACAAGATTTATTTTCCAAAGTTCGGACACCTCCTTTAGAGGTTCCTAAGTCTCCGTTGAGGGGCTTAGTGAAAATATATCTTGGCCCCCTATGTGGGTTTTGACTAATTGATGACAAACGATTAAGGGACTAACGTGTTTCTTGAGGTTATGTATAGGTTTTAATCCCGATGGAGAACTTAAGCGACGATGATATCCCTAAAAAAAAAAGAGAAGCGGCATGTAGTTACTCAATAGGTTTTAATTCGCTTTATTTTTGAATTTGAGTTTAGGAATGCCGTTCTATCAAGTGGGATGCATATTGATAGTTTTGTTGGTGTCTCAGTGCTCATGATATCCTTCTAGGACCAAAAATTGAGAGACACAATAATCCACGGGCACCGGAAAAATTCTATCTTGTCTGAACCCGGAGTCTTCGGCTTAGGCGGATACTCCGGATTTTGGACAGCAGCTCGCAGTCTCCGAGTGGAGCTCAGGGACGAGCTCTCAGGATAGGTATATTGTTTTAACACGGAGTTTTTGGGTTGGCCTGGATACTCCGGGTGACCAAAGTCTCCGAACTTCTCTTCGGCAGAGAGTCTCAGTTTGCACCTAAATGTTTAAGCCGGAGTCTCCGGGTTGACCCGGAAACTCTTGATGGCCATGCAAGAAGAGCTTGACAACTTCAAGAGAAATGAAGAATGGTCATTGGTGGAAAGACCCAATCAAAACGTAATTGGGACCAAATAGGTCTTCCGCAATAAGCAAGATGAGAACGGGATCGTGACAAGGAATGAGGCAAAGTTGGTTGCTCAAGGCTTCACACAAATTGAAGGTTTGAATTTTGGTGAACCTATGCTCCCGTAGCTAGGCTTGAGTCCATTCGAATATTACTTGCCTATGATACTGACCATGATTTCAAGCTATATCAAATGGATGTGAAGAATGCTTTTCTTAATTGATCAATCTCCGAATTGGTTTATGTGGAGCAACCACCCGGATTTGAATCCTAAGTATCCTCATCATGTATATAAACTCCATAAGGCGCTCTATGAGCTTAAGCAAGCACCTAGAGCATAATATGAATACCTTAGAGATTATCTTATCAAGAAAGGCTTTGAAATAGGCAAAGTTGATTCTACTCTTTTCATTAAAAATGTTGATAATGATTTATTTGTTAGCTAAATATATGTCGATGACATTATATATAGTTCTACTAACAAAATATTTTGTGAAGAGTTTAGTAGGATCATGACTAAGAGGTTTGAAATGTCAATGATGGAGAGTTGAAGTTCTTTCTAGGATTTCAAATCAAACAACTCAAGGAAGGGACCTTCATATGTCAAACCAAATACATCAAAGATATGCTCAAGAAGTTTGACATGGAGAACACGATTCCTATCAAGACTCCCATGCAAACCAATGGACATCTCGACCTCAACGAAGAAGGGAAGGTCGTGGATCAAAAGGTATATCGCTCTATTATAGGATCTTTGCTTTACCTTTGTGCATCTAGGCCCGATATTATGCTTAGTGTGTGCAAGATTTCAAGCCGCTCCAAAAGAGTGTCATTTAGTGACCGTTAAGATAATTCTTAGATATTTGGTCCATACTCCTTGCATTGGCTTATGGTATCCTAAAGGTTCATCCTTTGAACTCATTCGCTATTCGGATTCTGATTATACCGGTTGCAAAGTGGATAGGAAGAGCACATCCAAGACTTGCCAATTCTTGGGTAGGTCCTTGATATCTTGGTCATCAAAGAAACAAAATTGTGTAGCCATTTCCACCGCCGAAGCCGAGTATGTTGCCACGGGAGCTTGTTGTGCTCAACTTCTTTGGATGAGACAAACCTTGAGAGATTATAGCTACAACATGACCAAAGTTCCACTTTTGTGTGACAATGAGAGTGTCATCAAAATAGCAAACAATCCCGTGCAACACTCAAGAACCCAACATATAGACATACGACATCATTTCTTGAGAGATCACTCAACGAAAGGGGATATCGATATTCGCCATGTGAGAACCGAAAAAAAACTATCTGATATCCTCACCAAGCCACTAGATGACCAAAGGTTTTGTAAGTAGAGAAGCGAGCTAAATATCCTAGATTCTCATAAAGTGGCTTGATATGTTGCATACAATTGATTGTTTTAGCTTTATAGCTTTGGTAGCTAGGAGTTTGCAAAAATGTCATTTGTGTGCTATTTTCAAAATATTTTGTTCTTGATCTTTTGATCATAATTTGCTACTTATGATCAATTTATGTATTGTTGTTTGCTAGCTGATCACAAGTGGTAAAAGTGTCTTATATGTCCAACTATCCAATCTCTCTAAAATCCTCGTCAAATCTCAGCTCAAAAATTTATTCCGTCAGATACAGAACCCGGATAGTCCAGCCTAAATTGGAGTATCCAGATTCTAGAGGTTCTCAGCTCTCTCGCCACATCTGTCAGGTTGACTGAACCCGGAGTCTCTGGGCTAACCCGGATACTCCGGATTCTATCACTCACCCGGAGGGTCCGGGTTCCCCTCCGGGAGAGCCTCTCGGTTTGGAATTATTTTCTAACCTGGAGTCTTCGGGTCCACCCGGATACTCCGGGTCATCTAGGCTTCTATATCTTCCCGAGAAGCTACCCTTTCACTTCATTCTTTCAACTCCTCTTTCAACCCTCTCATCGTGGAGAAGCCCCCTCTAGGCCCCCTCCGGCGATTTCAAGACTCCACTGTGGATTTTGCGAGTTCATCATCAAATCACCTTCATCTCTAGGTCGGATTCTCCGGTTCTCCCTCTAGATTGACTCTCCGTGTGTCGTGTGACCTAAAGGTACTCCTCAAGAATGTTTAACCCGATCTCTCAATATCTTTATCTAGAGTCGAATCCCTCTAGTAGAAATACTCCTTATCCATCCTAGAACCACTTACTTCAAGGGCTTTGCAATGTATTGGACAACACCAAATCCCATATTCTTCTCTCGGAATCGGGCTACCTGGAGTATCCGGGTTGGCCCGGATACTTCGTGCTATCCAGACTTGTTCATCTAAGAATCGTTTATCATTTCAAATCTTGTGCAATCCTTCTTGAATGTCAAGCTTTCTATTCATATCTACCTCAGGGAATATCAATATGGGTCGTGACAAGTTTGATTCTCAAACCTATCAAAGAAGGACGAAAGCTCGTTTTGATCCAAATGCTTGAAGTGATTCGCCTCTGCAGCCTACTAAACCTGATGACAATGATAGTGGCAATGGCAGCGAAAGTGGCAATGGTGGTAGACCGAGGCGAGTTCGCAAGGTTGTTAGGAAAGTGAGGGTAACCCAAGCTGGTGGTATTCGGATTGATGAGGCGATCCAAACTGCGAATGTACCTTGTGGTGCTGTTTTCGTGTCTTGAGGAAGAGGAACAATAGGAGATAGAGGCAAAGGAAAAGTCGTGGCCTCCGGCTCTAGTACTCATAGGCAAGAAGAGATTGAGGAAGAGGAAAATCCAATGATGGGTCCCTTGAAGCTTCACAAGCCTCTCAGGGTACATACAACAATGGATACGCCGAAACAAGTTGTAAACTATATGAAAAAGGCAAGCAAGGTGAAAACGGAAAGATATGAAAATCCATTTGAATATGTGAAAAATGTGGCTGATCATCGATTTTGGAGTGACTTTCAAGCGGATTTTTATGAAATAGTGATTCTCACCAAGAAGAAGCTAATAACTCCAATGCAATGGATTGATTGGGATTATATGCAAAGGAAGAATGATCCAATTTTTAATGAAGTTATTACAGCTTCCAAAGAAAAAAGAATCAAAGACCTCATGTGTTTAAAATGTGATTGGAGTGAGGAGGTGATCGCTCAATTCTATGCAACACTTTGGTATGATCACAAGGAAATTCAAACCATGTTCTCGATGATCAAGGGAGAGCAATACAAAATTACATATCAGGCGTTTGCTCATGTATTTGGATTTGATGTCCGGGATACGCAAAAGACCAAAATTCACAATGAGACCCAACTCTCCTCCGAAGACATGTAATTTATGTATGAGGATCATGGAAAGGTGACCTATGGCACAATTACGATAATGAGGCCTTTCTACAAATATATCAACTCCTTGTTCCGTCTCACGTTGGCTCTAAAGAGTGGAGATGCCACAACGGTACAAGGTATCTCAAGAAACCTCCTAGCTAGGATGTCAAATGAGGCTGCTCCCTTTAGTGTGGTGGATTTCATATGGGAATAGATTCATACTACATCATACTCTCCTACCCGAAGTTGTGCCTATGCTCCATACATTATGTACATGCTTGACAAGGTCACCAAGAAAAACTTTTTCAAAGAAGTGAAGCATGAGCCCTATAAGATGGGGTTGGTAAGAACAAAATCCTATACATCTCCACCTTCTACTCCACCCGAGGCTCCAAGTGCTCAAAGGGCGGCTCCAAAGCATCGATCTTCCTCACGTGGCTCTCCTTCCTTTGTCAAAAGGGCTCTCAAAGCTATATTCAGAATT
Source organism: Phragmites australis (assembly GCF_958298935.1). Taxonomy (NCBI): domain Eukaryota; kingdom Viridiplantae; phylum Streptophyta; class Magnoliopsida; order Poales; family Poaceae; genus Phragmites; species Phragmites australis. The sequence goes on from NC_084922.1 coordinate 32,887,658, forward strand.
TGCACTCATAATGCCACAAAGATCAAGGGTATATTTATAATTTGCACTCATAATATGAGATTGAGGAAGATAGAGGAGAGAAAAAAGGCCATTCATGCTCATTTGGGGATTCAGCCCCCTTGCTCTCCACTTGCCTTTGAGGAAGAGGTTAGCGAGCCCGAGACCTTTGACAATCCATGGGTTTGGTATGATGATGCTCAAGCTGCTGCTGGGACTTCACATGCCCAAGAAGTAATGATGAGGAGACTGAGGAGGAGGACGTAGCAAGAGCCGAGGTTAGCTCTCCTGATGATGATGATGGCAACGGAGACGATGGTGATGAAGATGAGGACTTTGCGACAGATAGTGAGTAGTTCTTCATCTTTGCTTCTCTTTCCTTTTTGGTTCTTGATGCCAAAGGGGGAGAGAATACCTAATCTGTTTTATTGTTCTATTCTGTTTTGGGCAGTGTGTCTTCTCTCTTATGTATTCAGATCTTTATCGTTTCCGCTGGGCATGTAAGACCTATGTAATATTTTGTGACATTGTGGTGGTGTGCTAGTAGTTGAGCTTTAATAGTTGTAAGTCTTTATTTATGTTAGTATGATGCTATGAGATGCTTCATTTAATGTTTGTTTCGCTCTTTCTTTTTGTGATATATCTTGTCATATGCATCAATGATTATCATGTTCACTCTCTTGCATCCCACGATTGCTAAGATATAGGGGGAGCTCTCGTAAAAAATTCCTTTAAATATGTGCATTTGATCTAAAATTTAAATTTCAATCAATGCACACATTCATTGGGAGCTCACCATATACCTTTGAATTCAAAATTTTTTAATTCAATTATCTTTTTGTAAGCTTTAATCGTGTTGTAATCAATCACCAAAAAGTGGGGGGGGGGTTGAAAATGCATCTAGGCCTCCTATGTGGGTTTTTGGCTAATTGATGATAAACGATTAAGGGACTAACGTGTTTATTGAGGTTATGTACAGGTTTTAGTCCCGATGGAGAAGTTAAATGATGATGATATCCCTAAAAAAAAGTGGCATGTAGTTACTCAAAACGTTTTAATTCGCTTTATCCCTCAAACAGAGTTTAGGAATGCTGTTATATCAAGAGGGACGCGTATTGATAGTTTTGTTGGTGTCTCAGTGCTCATGATATCCTTCTAGAACAAAAAATTGAGAGACACAATAATCTACGGACATTGGGAAAATTCTATCTTGTCTGAACCCGGAGTTTCTGGGTTAGGCCGGATACTCCGGATTTTGGACAGCAGCTCAGAGTCTCTGGGTGGAGCTCCGAGTTGAGCTCTTAGGATAGGTATATTGTTTTAACCTGGAGTTTACAGGTTGGCCCTGATGCTCCAGGCAACCGGAGTCTCTGAACTTCTCTCCTGCAGAGAGTCTTGGTTTGCACCTAAATGTTTAACCTGGAGTCTCCGGGTTGACCCGGATACTCTGGGGTTCTGTTTTCATCCGGACCCTCCAGATTGGGCTCCGGACAGGCTTGTGACTGTGCGTTGCGTGCCAACCAGGAGTCTCCGGGTTGACCCGGATACTCCGAATCAGTTCAAAAAGCACAGTAACGACTAGTTTTGAGAGGGTGGGTATAAATACCCCCTCACCCCCTCCTTCATTTGCTGCTGAGCTACTCGTGGACAAACTCATTTATATCCATTCAGTAGCCCTCCTAACTCCTCTAAAGCCTTAAATCTTTGAAGATTTGTAGAGTAGGGTTGGGAGAGTGAGATGAAAGAGCTAGTGAGCTTAAATCCAATCTTGAGCACTTGAATTCATCGTCAAGTCGTCGATCCGCATTCTTTACTGTTGGAGCCTTCAGCTCGTAGACGGTTAGGCATTACCCAAGCTTGTGGAGTACCCCGGGAAGTTTATATTACCCCAACGATTTGAGTAAGCAACCCTAGATTGATCTTGGTGGTTGCTTGGGTGAGGAAAGGGTTGAAAAAGATTCGGCTCTTTGTGAGCTCCTCAACGGAGACGTAGGCACTTCTTTGTGGAGTGGCTAAACTTCGGGATGCAAATTCTTGTCTCCTTTACTTTGTGCATACTTTCTTGTTCTAGGTGGTTTTTAGCGATTTGCCCCGGTCTACTTGCTTGTAAGTGTTTTGCTGCATGTTGTTGATCAATAAGCCTTTAGACATCTATTAGAATATGTGGTAACTCATAGACTAAATTTTGTTTGCTTAAAAGTTCTTATTTTTTTTATTTCCTGATCAGGCCGGACTATCTACTTAAAGACTTGTAACTTAATTTAATTACTTACTCTTTATTATGTCTTGTGATAATGTGCTTGTTGTAAATGCGTGTGTTCTGATCTTGGGCATAAAACACATGCCGGGACTACTAGGGTGATATTCTGGTTAATCGTGTAGTCATGATTACACAAATGATTGACTTAATGATTAATTAGAATATTATCTGGATGATTCCTCACAATGAGCAGCTTGGAGAAGTGGATGCTTCACTTCCAAGTTGACAATCTATGCTATAATGTCCATATCGATGACATGTATAGCACATCCTCTTTTACCTTCTCTTGGGTGGACCTTTCTTCTTGATTTTTCTTGTGACTCTTCCACCTAAACTTTGTCTTAAGTAAGATTCTATTTTCTTCAAAATATTAGTCTCATAAATACTAATGGAAATAGATTCATTACATTGAGGACAATTAACCATATCATCATGATATATAGGCAATATTGCAATAGATGATATGCAAGGGTTAACAACACAAGTAGATATGGAATTTTCATCAGTAATGTTGTCAAAGTTCAAATGAAGGTTTGAACACTTACTAATCTCACTCACCATATCATTACCTTGCTCGGATTTGTCAATTTGTGAGGTGGATGATAAAGTGGCATCCTTTTGGACAAGGAAGAAAGTCATTTGGTGCTCTTCATGATGTGATGATGAAGTAGAGCATTTCTCAAATGACGCCTCTAGAAGAAGTTCTTCTCCATCACATTTGGACTTGTTATATCTTTATTTGAGTGTAGTCCAAATGAGATGAAGTTCTCAAGCGGCATGATGGATTCAACCACATCTATATGCAAAGCAATAAATAAAATATTAGTAGCTTGAGCATTGAGATGTAGACATTTATCTTCCTCTTCGGGTGTTAGGAAGATGTCATTAGGAGGAGAAATGCTTACATCTATAACTTGCTCTAACTGAGGACCCATGGTCCTAAAACTTAATAGCATGCGAGTAGTCCACTCAAAATAATTAGAGCCATATAATAGGAGAGGTTCTATATGCCATAATCCATTAGTCAACATCTTTACTCTCTAGGCACTAAAGCCCGAAAAGAAAGATTTAGCTCTGATACCAATTGAAAGGACAATGATGTCGTCTAAAGAGGGGGTGAATAGATATTTTTTACAAAAAATTGTTCCCTTTTATCATTAACCTAAACTTATAGCAGAAATAAACTAACGGATTTTTCACAAGTGAAAATCCTAAATATGTTAGGCTCAACTAGTACACAATCACCCTAAATAAGTGTAAAAGTTAGAATACTAGGGTGAAAAAGATTATTTAAAATTAGCAAAAGATAGTCAAGAAAACTCTAGTTGCAAATCCTAAAAACATTGTTCATCAGAGGCTCTAGGTTTAATTCGGAACCTCCAGGTTTAGATTTGATTATAAAGAATCCGGAGTTTTTTGGTTAAATCTAGAACTTCTGGGTTCAACAGAGAATGAACTCAAAATTGAAATTAAAGGACGCCTAAGGAGTTCTAGCTCAAACCAAGTAAATTCATGTGTTCCAAATGATGATTCCAAGTAGATCCACGGAGAACCTAGAATCAATTTCATACGAGTAAGTAGATCGAGCAATATGCATAAATATTGAGCAAGAACTCAAGAACAAGGATATAAGAGGGCAGACACAAGATTTGTTCCTCGAAGTTCGGACACCTCCTCTAGAAGTCGCTACATCTCCGTTGAGGGGCTCGGCCACACTTGAGCCGGATCTCTCTTAATCATTTTTCTCTCCAAGCTCAGTCATACTTGAGCTTGGGTTTTCACTCTTAATTTCTTCCCTTTCAGAGGTGAAATTGAAGCCTTCATAAACTTCCCGCGGTAAACCACAACCTTGGGTGCTCACTGGTGACACCTAGCCGCCTTGGGGTTTGAATCCCCAAGAGTAACAAACGCTTCGCGAACTTCTTGCTGATAAACTTGAGTGCTTAAGATGAGATTTAGCTCACTTGCATTCAATTTTTCAATCTCTCAACCCAACTCATTTCTCTTCTCAAATCTCATACTAAAATAGAGTGGGAAGAAGTTCTTTTGGCTCTAGAATCTTTTTCTTTCGTGCTTAAGCAGCAACAAACAAGGGTGAGGGTGACGGGGTATTTATACCCTTCCCCCAAAAACTAGCCATTACAGGCTTTTGTGGCCTAACCCGGATACACCGGGTTCAACCCGAAACCTCCGGGTAAATCATTTAGACCTTAATCAAGCACTCTTGCTCGAAGCAAAATTCAGAGACTCCGGCAACCCAGAGTATATGAGTCAACCCAGAATGTCCAAATAAAATACATAGGCCCTAATAGATCACCTGCCTCGGAGCTAAACCTGGAGTATCCAGGTTAGCCTGGAACATCCGAGTTCAACATAATTGTCCCTCTGAAAATGGTGATAAAGTTTGATTCCGAAGTCCAATTTTGACGATTTTGGACTCTACGGAAAGCGTATTCAGAGGGCTACACATCCCAGCTGAAATCATGATCTCAAACACATAGGGTAAACTAGAAACACTCTAAAACCTAATTCGGACACTTTCATACTTTTCGCATCAAATTCCGAAAGCAAACTCTCACTTTGTGTTGGTTAGGAACTCTTGAGCACTGAGAAACGACAATTAACTCACGTTGCATCCCTCTTAATAGTGCAACATACCTATACTCAAATTCAAATATAAAACTCGTTTGAACCAATTTGAGCCTTTGAATACCTTCAAGTACCTCTTCTTTCTTTCAAACCTTGAGGGTTTCTAACTTCTATATCATATTCACTCTATCTCTTCTTGATTATTCATGTGATTGATGTGAATCACCCATAGCTTCCCAAGGTCTCACACGGTATTAGCGCAAACCCTTCACTTTCTCTTCACCACCGCTTTGGTCCTTCGGCGCCAAACCATTTGCTTGCCCTTCACCACCAGATGGTCTATCGCAGTCGAGTCTTACTTTTCCTTCACTGTCTTACCATAGAAAACTATTTTGTATCCGACATCTTTAATACCATTTTGTATCCGATATCTCAATAAATTCACTTTATCATATATGAAGTCCAATCTTATTCTTCACTCTTGACATATAGAATATCTCAATTCAACTCATGCCTTCTTAAAGAATCTAACATAACTCACTCTCAAGCACAAAATACATGGGTTTGTCCATTAAAACTCAATTTATTTAGTCACTTAGTCTCCACAAGTGACGTAGCATTAATGTTTATTATCAATCTTCTTTGAGGTTCTCCTTCCGAGCATCACCTAGAGCTCATTCATCTTGATGCATATCTCTCCTCCATGCATCATTTATGGAACAACCTACTAACAATTGTTAACAATGTTATTAGTTCATAGATATTGTCATTAATTACCAAAACCACAGGCTTCTCGATTTCCTAGTGTCAAGTCGATGCATTAAGGCTAATCGCCACAAAATCGAGGCTATCAACCAGATGTTGTCACCTCGAACACTAAAGGAGGTTCAAAAGTTGACAGGATGCATAACAACCCTTAGTTGATTCATCTCAAAGATGGATGAGTAAGGGATGCCTTTCCTCAAGTTGCTGAAGAAACACGACCAATTCAGCTGGACGAAAGAGGCGGAGAAGGCTTTTCGAGGCTTGAAAGGGTATTTATCATCTCCGTTAATTCTAACCCTACCTGATGACAAAGAGGCGGTCTTTTTGTACATTACCGCTATCCCACAAGTTGTAAGCACGGTCTTGGTGGTCAAGGAGGAATGTTCCAAGAAAAAGGCCAAGATCCAGAAACCAGTTTATTACGTGAGCGAAGTCATACATGATGCCAAGCTACGATACCTGCAAGTGCAGAAGTTACTCTACGTAGTCCTGATGACTTCCCAGAAGCTATGATATTATTTTAGAGTGCACAAAGTCACTATCATGACAACGCATCCATTGAAGGATATTATACGCAATAGGGACACTACTGGGCGAATCGCGCAATAGGCGATTGAACTCAACGAGTTTGATGTGGACTATGCACCGTGTACAAGCGTTAAGTCGGTATTATTAGCAGAATTCATTGCCAAGTGGAAAAACGTTGAAGAAAAAAAAACCAAATGTGGTCGAGGACTACTTTACGTTATTCTTCGATGGATCGCTCATGCTCTAAGGCTCAAGGCCTGGCATCATACTCAAATCTCCAACGAGCGATGAACTCAGGTATATCATTCAATTAGATGGTCACAGACTCAGTGACGATGCAATGGCTCGGCTCAAGGCTTTGGATGCAACATCTTCAGCAAGCGCCTCGACAGAACTGATCAGGATCACAGAACCAAGGCATGCCTTGTTCACACAGGTTGTTCTGCGAGGGATTGGCTACAGTCCAAAGGAGGCTTGACGATTGGCAATTTCATGCTGATTTTAGATGATGATAGGCGGGTTTAGCGACAAACCTAGGCAGATAGTCTGCAGCGAATAGTCTGGCGACCAGCGAGACCATGGTGACAAGGTGCGTCATGCTGGCATGCACACGAGATGCACGGGTGTGGGAGCGCGATAGTAGGTCACTAACTCTGATGAAAATTGCAGCAAGCAAGGAGGGAAGCAGCGGTGGGATGGCTAGACCTTAGGACGGTGTTGTGGTACTCGACAATGAGAAGACGCTTTCGATAGTATTCGGTCGTGGTGCACATGGTGACTGATAGGAGTTTGACGACGGTGTTTCCAGGAGGGTGCTCAGTAGGTTAGCATAATCAAGGAGTAGAGCAGCCCACTGGCGATCTATCTGAGGCGGAGACTAGGGCCGGATAGTTCACGGGCACAAGACAGACAATCCAGGGAAGGCCATCGGATAGTTCACTTGGAGGGTGAGCATACCATGGTGTAGGACGGATAGACTGGCAGTGACAGGCCAGTCATACTACGGGTGGTAGAGGTGACAACAAGAATGGCGACAATGACATAGGAGCGTGACGACTGGTGATGTTCATTCTCTATGGCGTGGCAACACACGACGCTTCCAAATCGATAAGGTGTTGCATTAGAGGAGCTTGCGCGCTTCCAAATCAATAAGGGCGTGGATTGATTCAAGTTGTGCGCATGGGTTCTGAAGTGTGGATTGAAGGGCGCGAAGAAGCTTCAACGGCTGAATTGGAAATTTAAGTAGAGACTACGAAGGTTTCTACTTGCAATTAGAGTAATCCAGTTTGTCTGGGGCTATAGGAGACTATGATGTAAGATGTCAGAGAATCGTAACCTAACAGCCAAGCGGAAGAACAGTGTTATGTGGCAATTCCTAAGAGTGACTCAGACAATGATAGTGATTTTCTCAGTATCAAGCAGACAGTCAACTGAAGCGTGGATGTTGGATATCGCTAGCTCTTATCACGTGACACCAAACAAGGAGCGGTTCTCTTCATGAATTTTTGGTGATTTTGGTTTACTGTACTTGGGTGATAACATGGACTATCATTCTATTGGAATTGGTGCCATCAAAGTCATGATATATGATGGAGTTCGCTTCGAGAGTCAGGCATGCGTCAAGGCTGAAAAGGAATATGATTTACCTTCTGAGAGATTACGGAGATAGGGAAGAAGGGTGCACAGTTGCAGGTAGAGTCATGAAGAATGGAATTGCAACGATAGCAATGGCTCTTAAAGGTAGTGGGTCTGAGTAAAGTCAGACTTGTCGCACAACTCTCATTGAGCTACAAAGGCAACAATTCAAGTGTGGTGTACATGGAGGTTCGCGCATGACGGCTTCGAGGTGGTAGTATATTCACGGTATATTCACCAAGGTGGAGTTTGTTAAATATATGTTGAATATTATGTATGGGTCCTGTTACGTTAGGACCTAAAGTTGTAATTAGCGGTATAGTGTAGAGTCAGAGTCAAACTCTTGTAACCTGGCCTCCTCATAAATACAAGAGGACCGTTGTTGTAACCGACATGACGACATAGCGAAAGGCTCGTAGGGGGGAGGCAACAATTATGCTGGAACCCCATAGCGGCCGGTGTTGCAACTGTAGGGAGGAGCACCCGTAGTTATGCCTCTGGTGTCGTTTGTGATCTTACATTGTTCGTCTCGATAGATCCGTTGCTTCCACGCAAGTATTTTTCTAACAAATGGTACTTTTGATGATTTTCATCGCATTGGATTGAATATGGTAACGCTTCATGCTTAGCTTTACTGAAGAATTTAATGGTTTTCCCATTAGGTTAACTGTGCATTTGAAATTTGAGGAGCTAAGGCAGTATATTCTTTTAGCATAACTAGTGTTATTTAGCCGATAGAAGTAAATTTGTTAATGATGTCAATCTTGGTAGTATTTTTGGCAACGGCATTGAGAGAAAAGGCTCAGGTTCTTTTTTTTACTCAGGTATGTAGTAAAGGCCATTGGATAAAAATGTATTTTTGACGACTTCCATCACATCAGATTGAAATAGTGGCGGTTCATACTTTTTTTGGTGCTATTTGGTCAAGAAAGAAGTTAGGGTTTACTGCAGATTTTAATGCTTTGCGTATTAGGTTTTTTACTCATGTGGTGCAGCAGAATACTTTGTTGCATCTCTTTGGATATTGATATAGACAAATAATTTTCATAGTGATCTCCACTGGTACTTATCACATTATTATAGATTAGTAGGTTGATTTGCTGATGTTCTGATGTTTTATTTTTCTGCTTTGCAATTTTGATCTGGGGTTGAAGGAGAGAGCGCATAAACATTTAATTTGATTATAGGGAAGAAACATAAATTGTGAGGCAAAATAAACATGTGTTCCATAAGATGCTCAGGGTACTCCTGTGAATTTACTTTGCGTTTACTTGATTGACAGTTGTATTTTAATGCTGCTTTGTGTAGCTTTTTGGTAAAGGAATAACGGATTAACCAGAGATCAATGCTAGCATGTTGTGCTGATGATATCAAATGATTTTGGAGCACATTAGTTATATTTTTCTGTTTGTGAAATGACCATTGTGTAATGCAGTACAGATTAGTTTATAGAATGTAAGGGTATATTCAGGCTGTCTTTGTTCCTACCCATGGGTTTGTTTGGCTTGTCTCGGTTCAATATTGACAACATGGTCGTTAAGTTGTTGACTCTCCTATATTGTCTTTGAAATGTCTGGCACCATGGGTGGCCTGAACCTTCCTTTCTCACCTGGATAACCACCAGTGCAGACCGCTCTAGTTACTTTGTCATGCTCGGCCATCCAAGAGAACATCTGCACCCTCGTTGACAACTGCAATCCAATCGCATATACCTCATTTCCATCCACAATCTCAGTGTTCCTTACTTGTGACAAATGTGTCAATTTGTTCAACATTCTCCCACATGACAGTTGGAAGAAAGCAATGCTTCTGTCCCTAACAACTCCACCTTCAACTCAAAATTTTCAGACTCGAAGCATCTTTGTTCACGGGTGAAACAAGTGTAAATGATGTGTTGCTGGTATTAGTCTTTAATGTGTGAATCAAACTTTCAGATTCCATTTGGATCAATCACCTGTTGTCTGAATGTTCAGACCCTGTGTTGATATTCCTCTGTAACTTAAGACTCAATGTATTGTCAGAATAAATCAATATTTATCATAATTCCCTCCTAATGTACATTTATAAGATTATCTACGTAGTGTAAGAAACCCAAACTTTTTCCTAAATTGGAAATGCACAGACCTCTTGCCTTTATGTATGCTAAGTGTGCAGGGGTACATTACTAATATCTATAACTTTTGCCAGGCTGCAAAAAGTGCAGGCGTGCCTGTTATCATGGACGCTTGTGGAATGGATGCTCCTGTCCCTGGAGAACTACTCAGACTAGTTGACATTTTTAGTCCAAATGAAACAGAGCTAGCATGTTTGACTGGGATGCCTACCGAGACATTTGAACAGATCAGCCAGGCTGCAGGGGAATGCCATAAAATGGTGAGATGTCTGGATTGGATTTATTTGACGAAATAGCATATTTCTCTAGATTTACTCCATGCTCCACTGCACCTTATAATTTAGCTGACGTAGATAATACCTCTTTGCTGCATTGGCTTAACCATGACTCTAGGTTAGAACACTATTATTTAATACATTTCCTTCTAATGATATTGCACGGTGATGGTGAACTGAGCAGTAGCTCAGTTGGTTAGTGCCTCCAATAGAGAGGACGGCCACCCGGGCTTGAACTCGGGGCGCACCGGTTTGTAGGTACCTCCCTGGGAATATGGTTTCAGTGAGTTTCCTGACAATCCAAGGTTCAGTACTTCCTTACCTTAAATTAAAAAAAAAATGATCGTAGGAGTTGCTCCTCGTGGTCGAGAAAAAAAATGCACGGTTGTACATCTGTGCTAATAAAGAATCATGATTCAGTAAGATCTTCTAATTGTTTATGCTTTGAGCTCTAATTCTGCTCTGCTCACTGTTAGCATTATATAGGCTTTCTTCCCTAAAAATTGCCCAGGGCTCACAACTAAGCTTGGAATCCTCCTTCGCTACTAGGTTGGATAGCAACATCTGATCGTGAAATTGCTAGATGTTCATATTCAAATTGGAACACAGAATGCATGTGACCTTAACTGTTGAATCTGGAAGGTTCTTCTTCAGTTTGATCTGCTGTGTAAATAGACTGAAATTGGAGATTGGTAAAAACAGATATGTGAAGGCTCACAATTATGTGCTATAACTGATCTAGTTTGAACGTATCAAAGCACCGTATGTTGGTGAATAGAGCTTCCTGTAGCTATATGAACGCTTTAACGTTTGTTAATGACATCTGACCTGCTGTTGTCACTATGTTCCTATGGTACAACAACATTTGCCTATTCCACTTTAAGCTGCCAATGTGTGGATTTGGTTCTTCAACGGAATGTTTTCTTGTTCATTGCTTGCTGTTATTCATCATGATTTTGATTTCTTTACTGTAACTTGTTTAATTAACTATCTTCTTGACTCCAAAGGTGGGTACTTTTTGCTTTAAGCATTCTGATGAGAGGCATAAGTGTTTACAGGGATTATGTTCGTCTGCAGAAGCTGTAACCACCTTAAGCACATTAAGACATTAATCTTTTCCTTGTGCAGGGTGTGAAACAAGTACTAGTTAAACTTGGATCACAAGGATCTGCTCTGTTTGTTGAGGGAGAGGAACCAATCAGACAGCCGATAATTCCTGCCACAGAAGTTACTGATACTACGGGTGCTGGTGACACTTTCACCTCAGCTTTTGCTGTAGCTCTGGTTGAGGGGAAGCCTAAGAAGGAATGCATGAGATCTGCTGGTACTAGAAGCACCTTCTGTTCAATATTTGATCGATTTGTTTACTGACGTTTTTATTTGAGACTTCATCTTCTTGAATTTCAGCTGCCGCTGCCTCTTTGTGTGTTCGAGTAAAGGGGGCTATACCTGGCATGCCTGACAGAAAATCTGTGATGAAGCTTCTGGATTCTGTGCAAGTCGAATGCGTTGATTGTCTGAAGTTGGCCCCATTCATCAGCAATAATGTGAGCTGTTAACCTTCATACTTTTCTACATCTCATTCTCTGATGTCAATTTGGAGTCTTGTCGTGTGACTGTGGTATAGGAAAAGAGAAGAAAATAGTGTTGCTTCTACATTTCTCCTTACAACAGAAACACTGATTCAGGAATTTTAGGTCGTTTGGTTTTATAAGCTTTCCTGTTTGTGACATATCTTTACTATTCTCGCACAATGCCTATGCCCTCCTCAACCTAAACCTTTCCTGTTGGGGATCTCACTTAACCTGAACAATTCTACTCCCTGAGAGTGAATCTGTGGATTCCTGTCGATTTCGGCATCCATTTGTTGGGAAACAGTTCTCGTGCAGGAGGGTTAGTCAGGTGTCATCTTCTATCTCAAACCTAACCACCATTTATTATCATTGCAGGGTTGCTCGGGTACGCTTAATTTGTGGGATCCATGAAGTGTTTACGTGCTCCCCAAATAATGCTAAAACCTGGAAATAGAAACGCATTTTCCGGTGCCATCCAGAGGAAATCCGCCACACAAAACAAGAAAGGGCATCATGTGCGTTTCTAGGCCATACGCCCGTTTCACACATCATTCTAGGTTTCTTGAACACAATGAACAGTTTCACACTGGACCGGAGCTATCGGATGGTGACTGTGTTCTTACTCTGGTGCAAGTCAAAGCATGATCCTAATCCTGCCGATTCTATCCACTCGATGCTACTCTTGCTGCCATCTCTATCGGTTCAGTCAACACCGCCTGTCGTGGCCGGCTGCGGATCAACGGTCGTGCAGGGTGACCGCTTGGCCGGCTCCGTTGTACCGCCAGGTTCGCAGAATCCGACTCACGAGGAGGTCATCCTACTCTCCTGTCGCCGCCGGAGGAGCAAGAACATCATCACACGGACTGCTTGATCTATCCTCGTTACACCGTCCAGAATCCCAGAACCTTACGTTTTGGTGCTTCGATGGCCTCCTCTTCGCCGTTGTACCACGCCGACAATCGATCTCCCTTTTCGCCGTCGGGAAACCGTTCGTCCTGGGACTGGGAGGATATCAGATACGGATATATCGTCCGGTTTAATTCTGGCGACTGTTGTGACGGAGCCATCGCACGGCCTCGCGCAATTAAGCCCCAGAATGGTACCGCTGCTGCTGCCGCTGCCGCTGCTACAGCCCAATGGTCCAATGGCGCGGCGGGCGGCGGCCGCTTTGAGTCTTTCTGAAGGCTAAAGCTTTCTTCCTTCAGCCCCCGGCCCTGACGAATCATGACAGGCTCGCTGAGCAGGCGACCGACGTCGCTGTCGCGGATGGCTTAGCAATCCAGCTTCCTCCAAACACCATCGGTTCAATCGATTTGTCAATTGCCCCGGGTCCTGTCACACCTGTATCTGTTTATGGAACCCATGGCCACGACTGATACGTGTGGGCGCAGCTAAGCGTAGCTCGTTAGACGCTTCTGTGCGAGACTTGTATTCGCAGCGACAGGGGCGTGCGTGTATGGGTCTGGAACGTGACAGGCTCAACATACTTGACCGTAGAGTTAGCGTGCCATCTCTTTTTCCTTCTTCTTTCTAAGAGAAGGATAATCGGCCAGAAGCTCTGTCGTTCACTGAAGAAGAAGAAGAAGATGAGCGCCCGGCCCGAGTCGGTTTCAGGACCGGTCAGGGGCGTGCCGAGAGGTTCAACAACCTCTCTGCAAGCAGGCCTGTTCCAGTGCAATCCCTTCCCTGGCTGCTTTCGGAAGTGTTCGAAGACCACTTTTTCTGATAAAACCTGACCGGTCAAGTCTCCATGTCCACTGCGAGCCCTTCTGATTATAGTTAGCAGCCAGCCAAAGGGTTCGGGCGTGCGCGAGCAGATTGCTGGTGCAGACTGCAGAGTTATAGCGGTGGGCTTGACCTCGATCCCTTGCGTTCGAAGTCATGGCTGCTATTTTGTTGGAGCTGGCAGATTAATGGTCGATGCGACGGCTGCTGTAGCCGTCGGTGTTAAAGGACGAGCTTAAGCTTATCGTTCATCAGAAAAGCATCTTAACACATACCCCAGATACTAATCCAAAATAGTGTCATTACTGTGCGCCCTTCAGGAGCACTGAACTGCGTCTGTGCGGTGGTAGTACTGAACACGTCCTGATGCCAGGTAGCTTGGCTGACCAGTGCAAATAAAGAGCTAAGGAATGTACAGGCCGTGCGAGGCTTTAACCTGGATTTATTTGCAATCCAGAATACTACAAAAGTTTGGAGTTATATAATATGTGTTCAACAAAACGCGTCCCTTTTGTCCTGTTATTACCCTTATAAGAGTTTTTTCTGCTGTATTCTTATTGACGTATTCGTACGTGTATATTCAGGGTGGACTTTGAACACGGGTCTACGCCGTATGTATTTATTTTTGTGCCCGAGGAAAAGAGACGCTAGCTCTCGATGGGCCGGGCAGCAAGTTGGTGCACACCTTGCGCTGTGTGTCTTTTAATGCTTTTGACCTTCTAGTAGTCCGGTTCCGGTAGCTATCAGCGCCATTGGCCATGTTGCGTCCCCGGACTTCCAACCATGTCGCTCGCTCATCATCTCAGCTCCATGGCCATCACAGTCACCTGTAATTCCGTCCAGCCTAGATATAACAATACACTAACAAAAAGAATAATTAAACCATCGACTTCTACAGATAATGATATATATATAAACAAGTAGGAGCTCCAACAATATAGATAGCTGCTATGTATAAGAGTTGTATATGTCACAAATAGGTAGTATAGTAGTTAACTTCTCCAATAATATAATTATATCACACTATTTACAAAATTAATGTAAACTTACATACAATAGACTAAATGTATATCACACTATTTACAAAATTAATGTAAACTTACATACAATAGACTAAATGTATTGTATTTAATTGGTAGCCTATCTATTGATTAGTAGCTAGCATTTCTTTTTTTTCTTTATTCTTTCGTCACATAGGCAAATGGATGAAGATACCCTAATTGGCATCCTTAGATGAATCTAAGAAATCTGGAAGAGAAAAAGTTAGTCCCATCAGCTGTCGTACAGGATTGGAAAAAACTAAGCAGTTTATATTGTACTATCCCGTGTATGATCCCAAAACTCTGAAGAGTTGATGTTGCTCTCTCCAATCACCAGTACAAGCTAGAGGTACTACGTACGAACGAACCAAAAAGCATATAAACCATATGGTGTAAAGCTACTCCATCCACAAGATTTTGTCAAAGTTGATCAACGTATGGAATAGTTAATGGTACATGATCCCCTGATTTGTGCTGATACTAGTAAAATAGTGGAAGCCAGCATCTCCTTGACGAGTTCGATCCCATCTCTGAAAGTACAATTGCATGCGCTGTCTGGAAGAACATGTACTAGCTTTTTGCCTCACCAATTAATGGGATGGTCACCAAAGTAGATTTTCTCTTGATCATGGAGTGAAAGTACTTGTAATTAAAGAAAAGTGATTTCTGTCACATGTGTATTAACGTTATCTCGCCTAGAGACCAGTTTGCCGAAGTACTTATCCAGGGGAATCAGATACTCTAAAAGCAATATAGCCATGTTGCTGGAAGATTTGATTGTTCTTTTTTTGTTAAGGGTTGTACTTCCACTATTACTACACAAATCGTTTTTTCATTACATGGTATCCGAAATAGTGCAATTTTAATTAATTCGTCCACGAGATTAGTTCTTTTCGAAATGATTCTAAGCATATCATTTTCATCCACCGATCTAACTAAATATTATTCCTTTTGAGATGGTCGATACAAATATTCATAAGAGATATTGTATATGATTTGCATACTGCTTTGTGGCATGAAATCAATGTTAGATAAGAAAAATGTGTATCATTTTGAAGCAAAATAATATATAGGCCATATAGATGCAATTTTATCCATTTGACCTAATCCATGTGCACCCAAAATATTTGTCATATTTCATGCTGCATGAATGACCGTGACCGGTGCACATCCCCTTCACGCATGGAACCAAAAACAAGAAATTATCAATCCAGTGGCCGACGAAAGAGAGCAGAATTCATTGACTGCTTGAGATCATTATATATACTATATACTTACTTTTTTTAGCATATGAGTGACACATCATTGCACAGTAAGGTCCAAGCGACTGAAAAGATAGATCTCCACCACATTTTTAAATCAGGTGTATCTGTAGCTACTACCTAGGCCCCTATTTTGCCACATTTCTAGCGAAACATAGACTGTGTGACACGGGCGATCTCTGTACGTGCATGCCCGTCCAAGTTCTTCATCAATCATATACGCGCACACGGCCATTCTAGCTCTAGGTAGGAAGGTTCCCATCACTCTATGCATGATTATTAGTACTAGTCCCAGCTTTTGGAACGACCTGACCAGTAGTACTTGCACGAAACAAAGGAGCAAAATGACCCTCGCAACTTTTCCATAACAACTCTTTGTACCAACCACACGAAGGTCTTATCATGCATGACAAGCTATTAGCCAGCCAAGATCGATCGATCCATGCAGTACATCTTCCTGCCATCAAGAACTTGTTAAGGACATCCATGGACGATAATGACCCTGCAGGAAACCTTGATTCCATGGCCTCTATTTCAGCAATGAGGCTACAAAACATATGCACAAATATGGTAGTGTTGTATTAATGGAGCTGGCCAGGAGGAATGCAAAGAGGAGCATAAAATTATCATAGCTCATGGTCAGTACTGCTGCAGATAGAGTGCAATGCATGAGCTGGGGATTAGGTACATGTACAAGAACCGCTAGTATACTACCGAAGACTAGCTGCTAGATCATAGAAATGGTACGAGACCCGGCGCCAGAAAACTCTGTACCATGCATCTCGCACCACAAGAGAAACAAATCAAGAGCCGATCGACACAAGTAAATCGGCCAAAAAAGGAAGAGGTTAAGCATCAACAAGAACCAAATTATCTCTTATATAGCTTAATAATTAGCTTTCTTGTGGTGATCAAGGCTGGATGTTGCCGCCGTTGCTGTGAACGAAGGACGGCAGCATGTCCTGCAGGAGCCCGAAGTCCTGCGCCATGAAGTGCTGCATCTGGAGCGACGGAGGAGACGACGAGCTAGTGGTAGTAGCGCCTGAAACGGTGCTCATCGGACCGGCAAGGCCATGCGACGACGCGTGGCTAATCGTCGGCGGCACGGCGTGGCGGTGGGCGCCGCGTGGCGACAGGAATCCCAGCACGTCGATGCCGCCATCGGCCCGCCCGAACGGCGCGCCCATCTGCGGCAGCGGCGGCTGTAAGGCGCCGAGATGGTAGCCGGCAGAGTGGTGATGATGGTGCAGCTGGGCGGCGAGGAGGTGGGTGCTGCCGCGGAGCGTGGCCGGGATGGGGTGCGTGTGCTTGCCCTCGTAGGTGGTGATCACCACCGCCGGGTCCTGGTACGACCGCTCCACCCGCTTCTTCACCGGGCACTTCTGCGTCGTGCACCGGTAGTAGCTCCTGCACACACGTACGTGCCGTAGCGGTTGCACCTCCATCAGATAACGTCTACCATGTACAAGAGGAGGTGCAAGTAGACACATAATTGTACGAGACCGAATACGTGCATGTATGCGTACCTGGGGTATGGGCTGTTCTTGACGGCCTTTTGGCCGTACTTGCGCCACCGGTAGCCGTCCTCGAGGTGGTCGACCTCGCTCTTGGTCATGAACGCGAACCGCGGCTGCCGCTGCCGCTTCTCGCCCTTTCCCTTGCCCTTCGCCGACGCAGGCCTGCACGCGCGCGCATAGATTTGATCAATTCTTCGATCCCGTGGGGGTCAGCGGAAAGTGACGGAAACGGATGAAGATTTCGTTCATACTACGACCGCGAGATGGCCGGGATCCCGTTCAAACACGATTGTTGGCTGGGTGTGCGAATCAGCTAGAGAGTGCACATGGTTTTACATGGTTCACACTGTGTGCACGCCCCTTTCTCGCTTGCACCCTTTTCTGCTCTTTGGATTTCTACCAAGATTGTGCTGTCCTAGATTGCACCAGAAAGGGAGCTGTGCAACCCTACAGAGAGGGGAGGAATATCTCTTGGGCTGCATGAGGGGGTATAGCTTTAGACCGACCATTTCTCTAGAGATCTTTGGTTTTTTGGGTATAATCTTGGTAAAGGGGGTGAACGAAAAGGTTAAAAAGGAGCATCCGCACAAAGGAACAAAAAATTCAGGGTGCAGATCTTGGCCTGGAAGAAGATGCACATGTTCAAGACCAAGCATGAAATCCATAAAGCTAAAGGGTAAGAGAAGAGGCCGGGGCATGCGGCTAGCTGATTAAGCTATAATACACTGACCGACTTTTTTATTTTGTTTCCTTGTGACATGCAAGTGTGAAACCCTAGCCCCAGTTCACACCTTTGCCGCTACCTTAAAAAAGAAATGAAGAACAAAGGAAACAAACAAAGAACAGAAGAAGAATGAATGACCAACAAGCAAAGGAACGAAGCAGGACCCGACCTACAGCAACTGACCACTAATCCTGATCCAGGATCACCAAAAAGAACTAGATAATCCCATGAATACCGATTAGAAGGAAGATCTACTCAAGAAGTGGCAAAAAGAAAGAAAGTGCCGCCCAAGATTTGAAAGACAAAGCTAAAATCTCAAGAAATTAATGAACAATTCCAAGTCATACACACCCTTTCTTGCTCTTGTCACCGTCGTCGTCCCCCTTTCCGAACTCCTTGCTCTCCTCCCCGCCCCCCCTCCTCCTTCTTGCACCTCCCCGCCGAGTCCTCCTCCCCGGCGCCGAAGCAGCCTCCTCCTCCTCCTCCTCGCCCGCCCGCCGCCTCGCTTGACGACGACGACATCGACGACGTCGTGTTGGGCGTCACCGGCGCGGTGCCGCCTCCGCTGGGCGTCTGCGCGGCGCTGCCTCCCTCCGTGTCCACCACCAGCTCCCTCTTGACGACGTCCTCCGCGGCCACCGGCAGGTCCAGCGCGCGGCACAGCAGGTCGTAGTCCGTCGCCATGCCCGGCGTGCCCGCCTGTAGGTAG
This sequence comes from Phragmites australis, assembly GCF_958298935.1. Lineage (NCBI taxonomy): Eukaryota > Viridiplantae > Streptophyta > Magnoliopsida > Poales > Poaceae > Phragmites > Phragmites australis. The sequence goes on from NC_084922.1 coordinate 32,906,371, forward strand.
TCCGCGAACCACGACGCCGGTGCCTGCTGCGGCTCCTGCTGCTGTTGCATCATCTCGCCCGGCGCCGGCCGCTGCGCGAAAAGCGACGCCAGCTCGTCGTGGAAGTAGAACTCGCCCGACGACATAGGCGCGCCGCGCGTAGACGTGCTTGCTGCTGCCTCTGCCTGCTGCTGCTGGTGGTGGTGGTTCTTGGCGCTTGCTCGATCACTTATCAAAAGGGAGGGAAGGATCAAGATGGCAAGAGAAGGAAGCAAGCGTATACGGATATATTGGTGGTAGCAGTATGGTAGTGGAGCTGTGCGAGGCGAGCCAATGAAAGGGATGTGTGTGTGTGTGTGTGCAAGAAAGAGAGCACGGCTATAACTAGGTGTGTAGCAAGCTGATGCACATAGAGATACTGGATGGGGTGGTCTCTCTCTCGCTTTGGCTTGCCTTTTTATTTAATTGATCCAGCTTTTGTGAAAGAAACTACAGGTAGTACTCGTAATTGATTAGGCCCAAACGAGATGTCCATTTCCTGGGCTCTTCCTCCTCCCCTGGAGTTATGCGCTTGTTTTGATCGCAAGATACAACAATTATCGGTGAGTTAGACTTGAGGCTCTAAGCTACAGTACTTACTAGGCCGGTGAGCAGTAGCATGATAATAATGTAGGATTAGTGATACAGTAATGACGGGCGCGGAGGGGAAGAACGGTCCACGGTCACGGGCCGGGGCGAGTGAGTCAGCGGCGCGCCACCGGCGGCAGCAGGTTACGTTGGGTCAAACCGCCGCGCCGCGGTCAGACGTTCACACGCACTGCGCCGGCACGTGTCGGTCCGCTTTGACCGGGCCTACGCGCCGCTGGCCAGTGGGCCAGCCGTGACGCTGCCTGGTCTCTGCCCCGTCCGATCATGAGCTGACGGCTGATGATGCTGGCGGTGTACGAAGGAAGGGAATACGTACGTGCCTCGAAGCTATACATGCGCTGCGCCCAAGGGACGGAGAGAATAACATGTGCGAGCCAGCGGGGCCCAGTCCGGTCAAGCTGTCTGGCAGGCGGGGCCCCGCCGCGTTTCCATTCGCAGACGGTGCATCAGCCTTCACGTCGGGAAAGCAGCGATGGTACGGCAGAAAAATCTAATTCATGAAAAAGGTGCCACGGTGACAGGATACCTAAGACTGCTTGGTCTGCTCCGATTGTTTCAGCAGCCATTCATTTCGACCATGAACAGTCGTGAAAAGTGCACGAAACGCATATACGAGCCAGAGCCACCCATCTTTCCCATTGTTTGTTGGAGGAAGCATGGACTGTACACGGTAGAGGTTGCATGCTATTCTGGGGATTGAAATTTCCTGCTCCATAATGTTTCAAGCAACTTATTGGCATGGCTGCATCCGGACGTTTTTTTATAGCTTTAAATATTGTCTGTTCTGGATCATCTCATCTCACTCTCTTCTATCTAAACATCTTAAAATAAAATAAATTCGTCATATCCCATACTATCTTATGAACCAAACACTAGTGAATCCGAACCAAAATATCACGTGCTATTGCTAATCATCGTCCACCGGCCGTTGCGTCGACAGAGCACCAGCGCACCGCCACCGGCGCGAGCCCAACACAGCCAGCTCTGCACGCGCTCAACGCCCGGCCCATGTGAAGAGCGAAGCGTCACCAAGCGCAGCCTCGGCGTCCCACAGCACCGTGTCCTAGAAGCCGCGGGTTAACAAGCGTCGCGACACCGGCAGGCACAGCGCGCATGGGCCATCTGAAAGCGGCGGCCGGGGCCGGTGCCGCGCACGAGCGCGTAACGTGTCACGCCGTGTGTTCGCCGACCGACCGTGTGAATCCGCGCGTTCGTTCGATCGCGCCGGCCGGTACGTGCAGCTGCTGGTCACGAGGTCGCCCGGGTGCGCGTGGGGGCCCGACCGACCACTGTACGTCCCGGTTTCGGATCTGGGGCAGGCGCAGGGCGCGGCTGGTATGGATGGATCGGTCGATCGCAGGACTGCAGGAGGGTGGTGGCACCGCTGCGGCCGGGAGGCGTACGTGGTGGTGGGGGTGGCCCCTGCCTGCGGCGCGGGCGCATTTAAGGCGCGGGCTAGCGCAGCGACAGGTGAGAGGGGCGCACCTGCTTTTTTGTCTCGGAAAGCCCGATCCAGCCGGGGACGGGGCGCGACGTTCTGCCGGCTGCCGCAGGTCGGGGTCCAACCGTTAAGGTACCCGACCCTCCTCCTGCCTGGCTAACTGCTAACCCAACCCATCACTAAAAAGAGTTACGTGTATTATCAAAACCGATACTAATAATATATCAGTTTCTATTCATAATATTCAGATAAAATCGGTATTGATAAGTATTATTAGTACCGGCTTATATAAAAATCGGCACGGGTACCAAAACTGATACTAATAGTATTAGTATCGGACTTTTATTCTGAACTGGCATTGAAGGGAAGCTAGACCCAATATTTTTATTAGATTCGATTAGGGTCGCATTCGGCTCTATCTTGATCCCTTTTCTCTCTCACACACACTCATGTCTCTCACACATAAGTATTTCTCCATCTCGCTGTGCATCCCAGCCTCCTCGCCCCCTTGAGCTCGTCGGCCTCCTTGTCTCCTCCCCCTCAACCCCTCCTCTCCTCCCCCCTCATCGCCCTCCTTGCCCTCCTCATCTGACTCCTCACGTGCGGGCAATGGGATCCAGCGTAGGGGCGGTGGGATCCGGCGTGGGGATGGCAGGATCAAGGCCGACACCTAGGAGCAAGTGGGAGGACGAGTAGAGCTTCTCCAAGTCATCTCCTATCCGATTCCAACGTTTCTCCGAGCAAATCGAGCTCGGCAACGGTGTCTTCTCCAAGTCCGGCCAACCCTCCACTCCTCTCCGTCGTCATGATATCGACTTGCCTCCATGCTGCTCCTCCATCCTATTCCCGCGCACGGTGAGACTCATCGACTCTCACTCCACGTTTTGCACACAGTAGATCCATTGCACACAGTAGATCCCCGTTGGCCCAGCTGCCCACGGGAGCCGGGCGCCGCCATTGCTCACACCTTGTCGCCAGCCGACCTCCTATTACCGCAAATTCGTCGGATCTAGGCCGAAAAGCACCGGTGAGGCATGGGTGATATGGTACGATGTGTGTGCTAGTGTGAATGTATGTGATTTGTACGACAGTGTTTAGAGAATAAAATTACGAGTATATGTTCTTCTGTGTTCTTGTGAATGTACATGTTCTTGTTCTTGTGTTAGTGTGGATATATTTTATCTATATGACATTTGTGTGTTTTTAGTTTCGTTCTGCAAATCGGTCGATGGCACGTTGGATCGGGGCAGTGGCGGCGGCGGTGGCAGTCGAGTTAGCTTGTTTTTTTTTTCTCTCGAAAACTTTTCAACGCCGGTTAAGAACTATAGATCGACACTGATAGTCATGGACTATCAGTGCTTGTTCAAAAACCAGTAGTGATAATACTTTTGAATCGGTACCGATGAACTTTTCTATAATAGTGCATTTTGATCATGCAGCAGTCCATTGTATTTTTCTACTTCGGGTTGATGATGTTTTAAAATTGATACTGATGAGTCTTTGTATAGTAGTACACGTCCATCATGCAGCAGCCTACCACGCCTTCCAGCTTCGGGTTCGCAACTTTAATCTCCTTGATTCACCCGCGCGCGGCTAGTTGTGTGATTAACCGATCTGGTACGTACGTTAAGCATGACATAAGTATCACTAGATTGATTATTGCCATTTTCAGTTCATCTTGTATAGTTTTAATTGGGTCTAGCTAGTCGCATCGACTAAACTAATCACGTAGCGTAATGTGGCGAGAATATTAATTCACACTCGGAATAGCATGAGCTCAACAACCATTCGTAACGACGGAGAACCGACCTCAGCTTAGATGGTTAGTTTGCTCACTGTGTGTCTTATTAAGTGAATTTTTTTTTAATGATAGGTAGTGTATCGGTTGATAATAAGATATCTACGATAACTTTGTTAATTTTTAAGTTAATTTTGTATCTCTATTTTACGTTATATGAGTGCATATGATAGTAATAGTGTCAATATACATCTACAGTTTATACTGATGTTTCTAAAACAATATTTTAATAGGCGCTTGAAAGATCAAATCCCAGCTTACCGCTATCACTTACATCAGCAGATAGATCTAGACGTGTAGCTCCTGCCTTACGAAAGGCCTTCAGGAGGAAAAAGTCGGCACAAGTTTGGTACGGGATCGGAGTTGAAACCTATCAACTAACCGGTGTCTAGCTTAACTAGCTATAGTCACCACGCCATCTAGAAAAAGAGATGATCTGGAACTGGTGTCTAGCTCGTTTCGGTCTTGCGCAAAATGTCCACGTTGGTCCATGGAAAGAAAGGCTTTTCTTAGAGACTGGCATGCAGCCTCTATTTTGGACTTGAAAGCTGCCGCTTGTTCCACCTATGAAAAGTACTAGTATCGCGCATGGCCCCGTCTCAAAACCTTGGATCTAGTCATGAATAGCTACAAGATTTTGTTCTACTTTCGTATTGGTTAATTTTATTTTGTTATGGGTTCCCATCTTGCAACACTAGCAATCTAGCTAGTCCCTTTTGCAATTTAAACCATTTAATTTACCATTTGGCATCAATATGCATTACCAGTAGTATTTGACATCAGTACAACTCTATTAGCTCTAGCAGTAAAAGAATTCCAATTAGCTAGATGCTCACTTTCAGAGAAATGACACAAACTAGTGTCTTGGTTGATCTATGCTCCATGTTCCCAATTAAAACTCGTGCAAAGGACAAATCCGCGAACTTAAAAGTTGACCTTAAAGCACAGATCCTTGGAAGAGCACTGACTAATATGTAGCTATACTGTACAACTAAATATATTTAACATTACATCTATGAAAATGTGTGTGCGTGTGGAGAGAGAGAGAGAGAGAGAGAGAGAGAGAGAGAGAGAGAGAGAGAGAGAGAGAGGCGCATTTATGGCGGTAGGAAGGATGTCACTATATCCGGTAGATGCTTTGACAACTGAAGTTAAACTTAGGAATTAAGATCCAACCACAAGGTCAAAATCTCAAATCTGAATATGCACAAAGGAACAAGCGCCACATGATATGGGACGCTTTCTTCCCAACACTAAATTTTCAGCTGATGATCCGATTGGAACATAACAAATCCATTTGCTAATGAGCTGTTGTTTAGACGACCACCGATCGATGATTAACTGCAACTTGGCCCGAGTCCAAACCTTTTATAGTCTCTGCAGTGCATACACCCTGTGACATGTGAGTGTGACTCATGTTGCTGTCTTTGCGAGACCTAATACCTTGGTTTGACTTGTTCCAAAGTCCTTCCAGTCTTAAACTTTATTCAATTTGTATGCTATGAAGAAATAAAGATCATCAAATCTAAAGAACAATAGAAAAGTCTGACCCGCCACTTTTGTTTATCCAAAGCGCTTAGGATATGCCGAGCCTCACCTGCTCCACATCGTTGTTGGAACGGGGGGCCATCGCGTCAGTCCGCGGAGAATATGTGCATTTGAAAATGTGTCGCCAGGGAGACACGGCGACGTACTGGTGTACATCAGCACGTACGAAAGATTCCAGTACACTGCATGCGGAGCGCGCGTCTGAATTCTTTTTACGGTGTCTTCGCTCATAGTATTTGCGAACAATTATTACCGCGCGTTTTGCTTTTCGAGACGAAAATTCGGCGCGTGTAGGGAATCTTCCCAGCATAACCATCTAGGGGTACGTGCCAGTTTGGGCACACTACAAGTGTTATTGTTGCAGCAGCAGTCCACATGAGTATTCGTCGGGTCATCAGCCCATGTCAGGAACCACAGCTCTGCAGTGTTTGTGTTTCAGTGTAAGGTAGTACTTAGTAGCTAGCTTGACAACGCTGACCAAGTAACAGCAGCTTGCGTTCCAGCTGCCCACGAATTCCATGACGAGACGTCGAGATCCACCACTCCAGTCCCGCTGATCTCGTCCATGACCGACGGATCGGCGCAGATAGCAGCGTCAATTTTGGCTCTATTTAATTGAGTTTTTTTTTATCTAAATTCTCTTTTGGTGTGATTTTTTAAATAAAGTAATTCTATGATTAAAAATGATTCTACAATGATTCTCTAAAATAAAATATATAGAAGAGTTGATTCTGTATGAAAAGTGAATCAATTAAACTATTTTTTCAGCTCATCAGCTTCTAATTCATTTAAAAAATCATTCACGTATATTCTACTCATAAAATTAAAAACTAAAAATTACTGTTTAACAGAGATGGTTCTAATTTCAATAAAAAACTGCTGAAAAAACTTACCCAAACAGACCTTTGTCGCCCCTACTCCCCGCACGTCCCTCTCGCCCGCGCCCGATCCATCCGACGCGTGCCGGACGCACGGTCCACGGACGCTGGCGCTCGACCGCGGTTCGCGCCGCAGACGGCTCCCCTCCCATTGGGCAGCGGGCACTTGCTTGACCCCGCCACGCCGAGGCGCGCGCGCGCGCACCACCGCTAGCTACTCGATCGCCCCCGGGCCCGGCCCTGACGTGCGAGGGGATGCAAGCAGCTAGCGACGCCGGGCGCCTGAGCAACACGTGGTTCTCCCTGATGCCGCCCATCAATTCTGCCTTGCACGGCTAGCCAGCCAGCCAGCCAACGACCGTGACATGCGCCGAACCGTACCCCCAAAGTTACCAACTACTAGTCTAGTACCTCACATGACTTGATCAATAATCTATCGCGACGAAATCAGCACAGCCTAGATGGCCAGAATGATGGTTACCCCTCATAAGTATCTCGAGATTAATATAACTCAAGCTATGTGCACGATGTTAACTAGACTTGGCGCCTATTTGAGCTATGCGCTCAGTCTCCATCGGAATGAGTAGCCCACCCTCTGGGCCTGGAGTTGGAGAACTACTTTCCTGCGTGCTTTATTTCACATGTGAAAACAAGTACGTGCACGCAACACGTGTCCGACGTAGCAGCTAGGTTGCCGAACGTAGCACTAGGCGTTCGGTGGCGATTCATCCTGACTATATATATATGTATATCCTAGTGACGGGAATGAGCCTCCGCAGTCAACTCTAACCTTTGTACTTATTCGCCGTAAGTAATGCATGCAAAGAAAGTGGTATGAACAGCTCGAGCTAGCTTGCGATCCGACGCGTACTACGCCGTGTTTGTGCTAGCTTTAATTTAATTTGTTGGTCCTACGCTAGGTGTTTGATTAGTTTTTAATCGGTTAATAAAGTTTTTGTTTTTAGTTCGGTCGTGGGAGGCATGCAACCGGGCATGCAGTGGAAGCTTTATCAAGTAGGAGTAGTGTAGATCGAGGGCTTGAATTTGATGCTTGCAGTTGCACGGCATGAGACAATGGAGACGGGGGAACAATATATTTCATATGGGCTTGACTTGGACGGGTTAGACAGATCTAACCACCGAGTCAAACGCTGCCCTTGGACCGCCAACATGTTCAACTTGGACCAGTGACATCGGCCTCCCATGAGCATGATGCCATCCCTTATTTAACTGCAAACAGTATACATAACTGCTTGTGTTTTCACCTTCTTCACACAAATTTCGATAGTTAGCTATGTGAATTTTCATAATTACCATGCATATGGGATGGGAGTGCCAACTCGGTAAATCATGTTGCTCCTGCAAATATCGAGTTTTCAAGTCGCACCGTCGTGTAGATTATCGATTCAACTCTCAGTCTAACATATATAACCACTGCTCTGTAAATAAAAGGTGAACATATGATTTTGAGATTTTTGTTATCTTCAACTTATCCTTGCTCAAAGAGACACTCCTGATGCTGATAGTATATACTATCAGCTTTGCAAGGACGGTGTTCCACGGTAACAATCAACAACAGCCAGACATTAGTCTTACCGCTGCCCCTCTTTTTCCAAATGAAATGAGCACGTTTTGATCCCGTCAAAAGAATCCAAAACCTACAAAAGTTGAAAACAGAAATGTCTCGGTTTCGCCATGCATGCCTTTCGCTTTTCCGACTAGATCAGCCACCGTATTGACCGGGTCGTAATCGTGACCACGGCCTGGCTCGTTTTGATGGCCACGGGAAGGCAAAGAAAGGAAAGGAGTGCATGCAAGTGGTCAGGTCTCATAGGCCGAGAGGCCCCTCATTTCCATGCACCCCACTGAGATTAAAGGATAGCTAAAGCTAGGCCCAGGAGCAATTAACTTTTCCTTCTGTTTTATCCTGAAAGTGATCTGAGCTGGGAGTTGGAACTGCTGGCCCTGAATGCATGCACTTTTGGCCTCAGCTTTTGGCGCAAGATTTTATCTGGATCTCCTGGAATTGGATCCCTTTCTGTACTCGTAGTTGTTCATGATGCATAGTGATAATGGGAATATGTTACTGCGCATGTCAGCACTACCTTACTGAAATCTTAACGTGCATGCCCATGGTTCATGCTGATTTGGTCAAACAAGTCACGGGACATGGTCCAAGAGGCAAAGGGCAATTATGTTCTGAACTGCTGAGTGCTGATCCACTCATTGTTTACTCCAGCCAATAGACGAAGAAAGCTTTGAGCCAGGTTCAACGTCATGTGATCGGTCTGTCTCTACTTCAGAAACCCTCTCAGCACATTGTATGCGTAGTTCATGGCAAATTGGCATCTTACTATATAGGAACTAGGAATCAGATGAAATCTACCAGATGCCCATACCTCTATACTATATAGGAACTAGGAATACTGCTGCTATTGGTTTTCATGTTTCCATGAGATGACTACTAGGAAAATTTTGCTAAGGACATGTTTGAAATGCCATCTTTACCACATGATATACTTTGTTTAATGTATGTTGTCGGACACTACTAAAATATGATTATCTGTCAGAACAACTATAGCTATTAAAGAGCCAATCATTAAGCTTATATTACAAGTTCTTAAGCATTTGCAAATTCTCACAATTTACAGCAAAGAAGTTAGGAGGATACTAAAACTAATCAATCCCTAGACAAAGAGAAATCATGCAGCGGAAGCTAAAGCTATAAACAACAAAATGAGGATGAAGCCATATGCCCTTAGGCTCTATCACAAAAACACGATCTCCGAGTAGTTTTCTACTCATGCCCGCCATCACTCTCAGCGGACGTAAAGTAGCCAAAGATCAACTCCTCCTCGCCGGTAGTACCTGAAAGAGCAACGTGAGTACAAAGATACTCGAAGACTTATTTATAGATAACCTAACTCCAAGGATTATACATTTGGATGTTAGCAAGAATATGACCACGTGGTTAAGTATTGATGCAAAGTGCAATTTAACATTAACATGTGAGTAACTATACTATACCCAAAAGTATCATTCTAAACTATAACTACCAACGTAAACATAGATACAACTGAAACCATAATGTACATAGGTGTGAATAGAACCATGTCAACATATCCACCACATGATCCCAAATTCGAAACTCTACAACCGATGCGGATGGATAAAAGCATGCTCATGACCGAGGGCGTGGTATTTTAAAATGTTTTTACACCATACAGGGGATGGTCCTTTACCCACACTACTTGAGGACCATACGTCTGTATTTTAAAGTGTTTTTACACCATACAGGGGATGCTCCTTTACCCACACTATTTGAGGACCATACGGCTCATGTAACCACACATGTCCACACTAGGGGTACTCATGCCAACCTTTCTTATATCCGAAACTATCCACTTGCACATGCTCCTATGGCACCGAGGTTACCGCGAGCGTGTCCCGGACACCTTCGGTTCTCCACCACCTTTCTTCTCCTATTCTTTTTCTCTTACTTGTCATAGGGAAGCATGTCAAGCGTTAGCACAACATATGATATTCGGCTTATCTTACCATTAGATTGCTATGTAGTGAGCACGGAAAGTACTAAAGCCAACGACACCGACGAACGGTGCTTAAACAATACAGAAAAACCCAGGTTCTTTTCCCGACCTATCCCGGGGAACTCCACATCGGGGCAGGAGAAAATACCCCTAACACCGCCCATATCTCGTCTCATCCTCACTACTCATCCAACCAACATCATAAACCTGACATTGTTATCATTGCGATAGTAATTAAAGTGTATGCTCGCGAACGATGAATTCATTTCACCGCTCGACTTCTACCTCATAATCTAAGCATGGCTAAGCAATTCAGTTAACCTTTGAGTTAGATAACATCAAGTTAAACCTCGGTTACAAGGATATGGATCATCAGTATCTCAAGACAAGAGATGTAATACATCAATATAGGTTTTACCCATACCAAAACCCAACACCGACTCGATAACATGCAAATATACATAAAGCATATGTTATCATATTAGACACATATGATCCAAATTAATAGGAGAAATAGGCTTAGATGTTTGCTTTGCTGATCCGGTGATCGCCTAATGCTACCCACGCAACACACGCAGAATTCTAGTAGATTGGCGTCGCCTTCACCCGCGCTCGCGTTACACTCCGGTTCTTCATTCACTAAAGAAGAACGCATGCAATGATGAGCATGAATGAGGTGCAACATTGTTAAGAGTGCAAGATATGCGAAAGAATAATAAACTTTACGATCTAAACAACACCGGAAAACTAACATGAGGCTAGAGATTCCGGGTTGAACTCGGAACATCCGGGTTTCGGAACCTCTAGGGTATACTTCGGACATGGGTTCTCAGTTAGCCATTTTTGGATTAACTCGGAAGTTCTGGGTCGAGTCCGGAATCTTTAGGTTAGGACGGAATGTCCGAGTGAAGCTCGAAATGGGGTTCTCTGCTAAATCTAAATCGAATTAACTTGGAACCTCTAGGTGATACCCGGAACTTCTGGGTGGGTCAGACTTTCCGGTTTAGGCTCCGAGCGAGGGTGTTCGGTTAAAAGCACCGCAAATTACCTGGACCCTCCGGGTCTAACCCGGAACATCCGGGTTGGGCCGACTTGAACTTCTCGATGGTTTTCCACGGTCGATTCAACTCGCATGTTGAATTTATCCTACATAGACATAGATATACACTATACAAAGGTTTCTAGACCCAAAATGCACCCCAAACCCTAATGATTTATGATGGTAATTCAGCGGGGTTTTCACTGGGCTACCCAGAACCTCTGAGTTCTACCTGGACTATTCGAGTTGCTACATAGAGCATTTCTTCACGAGGACAAATGGCCGATTTGATTTGCGAGATTCCTCGATCCAAAGAGAAAAGGTTTTGCACTAGTTTATGGACTCTAAACTTCATCTAGCAACATGGCAACTCGATTCCATGACTTAAACTCATCTAAAGTCTCGAAATCGCTCCTAAGCATCAAGAACATGAAAAGCATTGCAACTTCACAACCAAAGCTCCAAGCTCAGAATTTATCCAACCAAAGCGTGCATCCTTGCCATGGGAGCCTGGGAGACTCACCCAAGATGCTTTACTGAAGTTGGTGACTGTCGGGGGAAGTTGGAAAAGCTCGGGAAGAGGAAGAACGTCGGTGCTCCTCATGTTTCAACCAAGAACACCAAAACAAGTCAAGAATGACCCGAATCCTTTGAAAAAAAGCAAATGAATTGGATGGATGAGGAGCTTAGGAGTTAAGGAACACACGAGTACCACATGCATACCTCGATTGTGCTTCTAGAAGGCGGATTCGAGGAAGAGAGAGAGAGAGAGAGAGAGAGAGAGAGAGAGAGAGAGAGAGAGGAGGGAGAGGGGAGTTGCTCCCTTGCCTTTGCGGATTGGAGAGAGCATTGGGGAGTGAGGGAGAGAGAGGGAGCAGGTGGGGCTACTACCCAAGGGAGAGAGGGAGTGGTTGGCCACCTATGTGGGTCCACATGCTAGAGAAAGAAGCCCGTTTCAGCTGCGAATTCATTTCTTTTCTCTCCTAAATTTTTCTCTCTTATCCAATTGACTTAAAACCGAGTGCTCTAATGCTCTGAAACAAAATTACTTAAAATCAAATATAATGCTTATGAAGCATGATTATGCTTAATTACGTGATTACGGTTTTGGGACGTGACAGTGCCCGCGCCTGTCGGGCACAATACATGTGGGTACCCGAACCCGTGTTTAGGATTTTCATCCCCGGATAGTAGGCAGGGCCGCAGAGACAGGCACCAAGCCAAGCGATCATGCGTGATTAGATCCTTCTTGTGGCTATGTTTTTTGTATTTTTTTTCATGGCTCCAATTTGATCCAAGCAAAAGGAAAAAAATAAATACTTACCATCCTAATATCAGAGAACTGGTAAGAAGAAAGTGCTTAGAAAATAGGCTCGTAAACCTCACACTCTTATTTTTTTCGTTGACTTGTATTAGGTAGAAAGATAAAAGGTTTAATTATAAATGGTTTCATGAATTTGCAAGTTGGCTTGAGTTTAGCGAGTCTACATATAAAGCTTACTGTTTTATTTTTTTTTTCTTGATGAGAGATCAGACTAAGAAGGAGGCCAAATATCAAACATTTATTGTATATGGTTGGAATAATTGGCATAATAAAATAGACTAAATAATCATGTATGTGGTGTTGACAACCTTCACAACATAGCGCTAAAAAGTTATGATGTTTTGTTGAAAACATCACAACATATTTGAGGTTGCTATCCATAAACAGAGTGAAGCTTCTGGGATTACCAACAAGCATCATTTTAAAGTTGATTGTTTTAATGATGTTGTTGATTGGCTACTTCAAGAGCTTGATAGCCACTTCAACGAGACTATCTCAACTACTTGTTTGTTTAGCTGCATGTATTAATCGAAGAGATCCATTTCATGATTTCAATATTGAGAGTTTGTTATGCCTAGCTAAATTATATCCCAATTATTTTGATTTGGGGGGGAATTGAGGAAACTTAACCATAAAATTTTCCTTTACATTACTGACGTGCAACAAGATAATAGATTCTCCAACTTACAAACTATCGTTGAGCTTTTCCAGAAAATGGCAGTAACAAGAAAATATCTTTGATATCACTTGGTTTATCAGTTTTTGAACCTAGTACTTGTATTGTCTATCGCTACTGCTACAATTTAGAGGTGTTTTTGAATCATAAAAATATATTTACGCAATCGTATCGGCGATAAGTACATGAGTAGTAGCCTATGTGGAGAAACAATAAATGTTGAAAGTGACCGATGATGTCGTGGTTGGTCGCTTGGAGGCTACTTTGGTGTTATTTTGGTGTTATTTACTTTTACTGTGCTCATTTAACAAATATTATGGAACTGTTTATTTTAGTAAATATTTACATCATTACTTCGTTGTAACTATATATTATGTTGATTTTTTTGTCACATATACATTAAAGTGTGCACTGGGGTACAGCTTTGCCACTTAGGACAAGTAGTAGGACCGGTATTTGTCAAAGATCGTTACAGGAGTGAACTGACCACTGACCATGCAGAGTTTTATATGCGTGGCAGGTGAATGGTGTTATTCCCAAGTAATTTTCCATGCGCCCTTTTGACTTAGCAGACTAGTTAAACTTAATTAGTTATATTTTTATTTAATTATTCATTCTAAAAGTTTTCTCCTCTATATTTCTACACACTTCAACAGATTAGTTAAATATCACTTTCCATATCTCATATACAATATTTTATTTATAATGGTTGTTTCTTACAACGACTTTATTCTAACATTTATTTTATTCAACAGCTATATTTCAACAACTAGTTTTTTCAAATAGCTTTTCAACGGCTATATCTTCGCTCTATACATGAGCAGTTACCACACAAACACACATATTATAAGAGTAGTTATCATATAAGCACACGCGTTATAAGAGCAGTTATCATACAAGTACATGTATTGTAAAAGTAATTACCACATAAACACATGTATTATAAGAATTTGTAAGAGCAGTTACCACATAAAAATATACGTTATAAGAGCAGTTACTACACAAGCATACATATTGCAAGAGCAGTTACCATATAAACACACGTGTTCTAATAATATGTAAGAGCAATTATCATACAAGCACACGTGTTATAAAAATAGTTATCATACAAATACACGCGTTGTAAAAGCAGTTACCACGTAAGCAAATTTTTGAGAATTAAATTTATGTCCTAAAAATTCAAACGAAGTATAAAAATAGTTAAATTTGGAGAATTTTCATTTAAAATTTTTAGAAGATTTTAGTAGGAGCTAGTGTGATTTTAAAAGCTCTATAAAATCATTTTTTGAATTTATAAAAGAGGAGAGAAGAAATGGAGTTTTGAAGCAAAAGCTAACTTGTTGGCTTTGTTATAGGAATTTGGTGAGTGTGGAGGTGAACACCAAGTTTGGGAATGGGCAGCTATTTGGCTTTTTTATTTGAGTCGTGTTTTTCAATCTTCTGATCAATTTTAACATGATGAGCCGGTTAGCTCTTCTGCAGAAGATGCTCTAAGGTGTACCAAGGAAGACAGTGTTTTATACGCATAAAGTCGTTTGCATTTTATTCCTCGCCCTTTCGATCTATTTCTGGGGTCGCAGAGAATTCTCACAAAAGTCCCGTTCAGATCTGTTCACACCTCTCCACTTGGGTTTTGGGGGCCTAGCTCCAATGATTAACTGTGCTAGTAAAGCACAGTACATGGATTCTTCTTTTTGGATGTTTATTTCTTTCTGCTAATCTCATTATTGCTGATGTTGTGCACGATCCTGTATGCTGTTTATAGGTTCAAACTATTTATATTTTGTACCTTTTTTTAATAAAGGAAATAGTTTCCAGCATCTGTATTTTGAAATGCACATCTTATTACACAATTCAGCAACAAGCTGAGTTCAGACGGAAATAAATGATTATATGACTGGGCAAATCATGCATGGAAGAGTCTATTATTAGATTTTTCACCCGTGCTGTGCAAATAACACCATGGCAATGACCTCTAATAAGAAGCATGCCGCGCAGGCCTCCTCCTTTGCCTCCTCATGTCGCAGCATCACTAGAAACATATTCAGTAGGTTCCCCTAAACATAGTTTGCATAAAAGTAGTATGTTTTTAAAAACCATATCATTTCGACAAAGCCATATAATCTAACATAGAGCCGTTGTCCCCACCAAAAGGCATTTGTTTTGATTTTTTCCCATACACAAAAGCCAATCATTGAGCATGTGAGGTATAGAACTTGGTGGTGGTAATCGGGTAGCAATTTGGACAATTCATCAAATAGATAGCAAACTAACAATAAAAAAAGAGATGTTGAATAATCAAATTATTTTCACAGAAACATCACTTCTGACTACTATTTAATTCCTTTTAGCTAGCTTATCTTTAGTTAAAAGGACTCTATGTTGTAAGTATCACAAAAGGATTTTAATTTTCAGTGGTTTTTTTACCTTCCAAATAACCTTATGGATGAAAGGTATACATTGAATAATCATATTATGATACATAGAATGGACTGTGAATTGTCCGCTCCTATGTACATTCTAGGTAAATACATCCCTTTTCTTGTGTTAGTTGAATATGAGCTATTTTGGCCACCTAGTTTGGGCGGGCAATGAGTTTATCACCCAATAAAGCTCGTCTTAATGATACATTGAGCGGTTCACTATGTATTACATCCGCTATTGTAGCATGTTTTTGTGTACAATATAGTACAAAGTTGGATATTATTCACTTAAGGGGGATTGTCCAACTCAAGTGTATTTCCATAAACTCCTCTGTGAGCCATCTTTAATATGAAACGACCCGCCACAAATGAACTAATATTTGACCTTTAAAAGACCTTTTCAGAAATGTGAATCATCGAGCTTTATTTCAATATTTGATAAGGTTTTTGAGCCTAGATATTTATTTATGAGCAAAGTTTGCCATATACCATCCTCATTTAGCAGTTTGAATAGTCACTTACTCAGGAGGCACTTATTTTTATGCCAAGGCCTGTAATTCCCAGTCCTCCTTGATACTTAGACACAAAAGGCTCCATTTAGCAACTATGTAGTTTTTTTCTTATGATCATCTCCTTACCAAAAGAATCTAGAGCGAAGATAATGTAGTTTTTTAGGACCCCCTCGGAATTTTGAAGGACATCATAAACATAAGTAAACAACCGAGAACTGAATCTATTAGGACCAATCTGCTCCCATAGGACATGTGTTTGGCCTTTTAACTACTCAGTTTCTTCTCAAAACATTCCTCAACCCCCTTCCAATTAGGGATGGCAAAAGGTCAGATCAAGTGCGGGTTCAACAAAAACCCACCCGCCATGAAGCCTGAAAATCAAAACCCGACCTGCATCCGAATTACTAATCGGGTTGAAAGCACACTGCACCCGAACCCGGCAGGAACCTGTCGGGTCTTACGTCATCACAACTCAGAAATCAGAATACATGTTCAACCACTTAACCAGTCAACCAGATGTCCAGATATCAAACACCCAACATCTATATGCAATTTGACAAACAAGAGTGCTATCAAACACCCAATATCTGTCAAAACAAACTAAGCAAAAGAACCACTACAGAACATGACATAACCAACATCTATACACGAACTAACAAACTCAAGTGCTATCAAACTAAGTTCAGAACATGCATGACTGAACCACAGTAGCCCAGAATGACAGAATATTTGCTCAACCACTGAACCAGATATCAACCACAGAAGATGTAGAGAATACTTGTTCCTATCATCAGGCACATAAACACATACACTCAAACTGCTTATGCTTAGTGCCCTAATTCATACTTCATACAGCCATACTTCATACTTCATAACTCGTCAACCCCAACTCCTCTTAGCCTCCTGCAATTACATATTTACATTAGCTACTGAGAACAACATGCTTCTACAACACAAGTATCAAAGCATTAGTTTGCTAGAAACTATAGCTATAGTTTAGTGCAAAATATTATAGTTCAGTGCAAATGATCCCTCCATGCAAGAAAGGCAGACACCTCATTGTTGCAATGCAAAGGGAATTAATTAGGGGAACAATTAGGAAAGAGGTCATGCTTCTCCCCACAAAATACAAATACAAATCAAACTATGGAGTGAGAAAAGTTAGTGAGTTCTGAATTCAAGTTCTGCAAAATGTATTGCCAACCAAAAGGTGATGGAAAAATTCTTCTTCCTTGAAGGAGATTTTTAGTTGCAGACAGTGGAGATAGATTCACATGATTAGTAACTCATAATCGAATGGAAGCCGAAGTGAGAAATTCGCAGATTCTGAACTAGATTAGTGCTATGATAGCTAGATCACAGACAGTTTGCTTGAAGCATTATATCTGTCATGCAGACAGTCCTGGAAACTACAGCTATAGCTAGATCATAGACAGTCAGTTTGCTTGAAGCATTTATGCACTCAACAGCAACAAACACAATCATGCAGACCACAGAAAGACTATTGCTAGATCAACATATACCACCAAAATCGATCAACGAAAATATGATAGAGACACAGATAGCACCAAATCGAAGAAAAATAGCAGATCTGAGCAGTGAGCAGTGAGCACCTAGGCAGATCTGAGTGGAACCGATGGCTAGAGGTGGCAGCGCGTACCACCAATGACGAGGCCGGAAGGGATAGCATGGAGCCGTGGATGGCGAGGCCGAAGGAGCGGCGTGTCGGCATTGAGCCTTGGACGGGACGCGAGGCCAAAGGGGCGGCGTGCAGGCATGGAGCCCTCGACGGGACGGCGAGGCTAAAGGGGAGGCGTGCAGCTGTGGACAGCGAGGCCGGAGGGGCGATGTACCGGCGTGCCGCCGTGGAGCTGTGGACAGGACGGGCGGACGGCGAGGCCGAAGGGCTGACGGCGGCGGCGGCGAGTCCGCGAGTGCCTCAGCGCCGACCGCCAAGCAGCGACTAGCGTCTAGCAAGAGGCGAAGGGTGTCCAGCCGTCCGCGAGTCGGCGAGTGCTCGTCTGCCCAAGTGAGAATGCGAGATGTGAGCAAGGTTTCAAAATTCGATTATAGACCGATTATTACCGAGCCCCGGCGATTTCTGAAAGTAATTTGGTAGAATTCGGTAAAAATCTGTCGAATTTCTTCAATTTTTTTTATTTTTTTGAATTTTGAATTTAAATTTAACTGAAAACCGGTCAATTTCTGAATGCGAACTGCAACGAATTGATCGGTAACTGTGAATATCGAGCGGTTATCGACGTATTTTGAAACCCTGGATGTGAGACTTTGAGGAATGAGGCAATGGGCGATAGGGCGAATGGCTAAGCTAGGGTTTAGAGAATAAAGTTGGGCTAGGCCACTGGCGCTGGAAAAACATGTTTTCGACCTTCTGGGTGATCCACGGGTTAACCATATGAAAAATTACAAACTATGGCCCGCACTTGCTACATATTGGATATCCGATCCGTCATATCTATAGACAGGATTTAGAACCTGAATTCATACTTGTCGGGTGTAGAAACCATGGTTCACGTTACCGACTGGAGGTCAGTTACCGACCTCCGGCGGTAACCGAAAAACCGCGGTAACCGCGATTTTTGGGCAGTTACCCACGAGTTCGGCTATCATCCCTACTTCCAATCAACATTTGTTAGTTTTCTATAGTGTATATGAATTCCTAGGTACCTGAAGGGATATGACCTAACATCATACCCAAATAGCTGTATGTATTAGTATTTAAAGTTTTTAGCTTCAGCTTAGTAAAATAATTCACTCTTATAAAAAGTTTATTTTGAGCTCAAACAACGAAAACACAAAGAAATAGCTTCATGTTCTTAGCTTGATCCAAATTGTAGTCCATGAAGATAATAGTGTCGTCTACGTATCGTAAGATTGATAAGTCATCATCAACTAAATGTTGGACCACCTCATTGATTTGTTTGACATCCTTTGCTCTGTAAATTAATATAGCAAGCATATCAGTCGCTATATTAAATACCATAGGGGAAATTAGATCACCTTGTCGTAATCTTTTTTTTGTCGGGAAGTAATGACCAATATCGTTATTAAATTTAATGCCAACACTTTCCCTTGATACAAAATTTTCAATCCATGTACACCACTTAGGTGAGAACCTTTTTATTCATAGTGTTTGTTAGAGAAAAGACCATTTAACTTTATCATAGTCATTCCCAAAGTTATTTTTCAATATCCCAACGTTCAATTTATTTGTACGAAGTTCATGGATTGTTTTATGGATAATTACCACACCTTCCATGATATTTCTACCCGGCATAAATGTTGTTTGAGATGGACATCCCGTCGATCCTGTTAGTGCCAACCTTAGTAAATATCTTGAAGCTAACATTAAACAAGCATATGAGTTTGTATTGTTGAATTTGTTTTGCATCATCAATCTTTGGTAATAAAGTAATCACTCTAAAATTAAGACTGAAGAGAGATAGGTGGTTTTCATGAACATCCATAAAAAGAGTCATAAGATCCCTTTTTTTACTTCTCAGAAAATCTGGTAAAATTTAATTGGAAAACCATCTGGACCTAGAGGCTTATTGTGTTCCATGTAAATAATTGTCTCCCTCACTTCTTTCTCAGTAAATGGGGTAGTGAGAGAGTCATTCACAGTGTCACTCACTTGAGGGATATCTGTTTTGCGGGATTCCACCATAGAGAAATTATTTTCCTTCGGTAATCCACGTATATATGAACAAGTAGGAAATCATTGTCATTGTCATGTTCGATTTTTTAGGTGGATGACCCACCTTATTCTTTTTCACGAAGTTGGACTTTTTATTATGGGAACAACATTCAGATCACATCAAATGTGATCACACCCCTCATATACATCCTTAGTTAATTCACCACAAATGTGATCAAGGATAGTATCTAGATTGTCTGTATCCTCCTCATCACATACTATTCATTGCAACAGCTTGTTTCTTATTGTTTTTCTTCCTACCCAATACCGAAAGCCTATCAATCTTTGTATTCTTAATAGAAGCAATAGAAGTACTAATATCACTATTATCTCTACCCATCGATTCGTCTATGTTAGACATATTAGAAGAGATATGGGCATCTGAAATAAAATGAAATGATGTGGGCACTGAATTCATATCGACATCCTCCTCCAAGTAGCGCTTTGCCACCATCCGGTCCGCCTTCACCATTTTATGCTCATCATTATTTGTTGCTCATCTTTTGCTGTGTTTGCAATTGTTGGCTTTGCACCAAGATCAAAAATCATGAAGAACACAAATACACAAAATAACGAAGTCATTTTTCTTAACATGCACTGCTCCTTTATTTTTCAAGCGTACACGTTACAACTCATGAACACGACTCTTTTCTCATAGCACATTATGGGGTTGCCCCTATCATTCATTGTATATGGCTCGAATACTAAATTCTAAATCATACTAAGATCCAATCCTATTCCTACTCAGACTCTTACTCTACTCCGATTCTATACGTATTAAACTCTTATTATGACACCACATACGCACTTGCACTCAATTCCGGATGGTGAACACACATCTTTCACCATGCACTCAGTTTAGGGTGACAAGCACACCTCTTCCACTCTGCATCACTTAATTTAGGACAACAGACGCTACTTCGTCATCCTACACACACTCTATTTAGGATGATGAATCTGCACAAATACTTGCACTCGCACACATGTCTTGAACATGCATAGGCTCAACTACATGCACGACAATGACACACATACACAGGTATGTAGCACATCTACTATGTGCGCCACCATGACATGTTATCAACCTGACATCTTCACCACATTATAAAGCCACATACTCCATACTGCACGCACCATTGCAGCTATTCTCACACCACACCGTCGACTACCATCTTATCGATATTGTCGATGTTGTCGTAGCTTCCTGCCATCGACCATGATGATGCCATGTCTTCTTGATATATCACAAATCTCCGGATAGCATCAACTTCTACATCTTCATAGATTAAACAAGCTTGGATACCAATTGTTAGATTTTCACCATGATGAAACAATCACGAAGAACACAAATACACAAAAAGAACGGTATGATTTTTCTAAACACATGTTGCTCCTTTATCTCTTATATACGCACATGTTACAACTCACGGCCATATTTTTTTCTCATGGCATATTGTGGGACGTCCCTCCACTCTTCATTAAATATGGATCGAATATTAGACTCTGAATCCTACTCGAATTAATAATAAATTTTTATTAGGACATTACTTCAACTTTAATATAGACTCTCGTTTACATACCAAAATTAATCCTATTAAAAACAAAATTAACTCTAACAACAATGATATTAGTGTACTTGTGATGAAGCGCGTACCCAAGCAGATTAATTGGGGAAAGTATACGACCGATCTGCTTAAACTCAGCACCTAAAGAAAACAGCAAAAACATACAGAAAAAGCAAGAACGAGACAGCCTCCGTTCACCACAGCACCATATATTTTCTGTTCTGCCAGCCACTGATAGATCTGTATGCCATCACGCACGGCCGGACTTTTACCAGCGTCCGGTCGCCGTCAAAAGTGACCCAAGGGAGTCTACCGTACGTCGCAACTCACCTGCAGGGCCCTTGGGGAAACCTCTGCAGTCCCACCTGTCTTGTACCAAAACCAAACCAACCATCCACTTGATCCGGCATTGCAGCTCATCGGCCGCCGGTCAAGCCCAGAGACTCCCGACCAAGGCCCTGTTTCACACCAAAAGAATGTAGTGGCACCGGTACTCGCGCTACGTCACGCCTGCCCTGCCCAGTGCCCACTCGCATGGGGCAGAGCCTGAACCGACGCGAAAACGCGTCCCAGCAGCGAGGAGTGATGTACAGATTTACTACTCTTAAGATCACCTGATTCCAGTTACATAGACTCAGGCTCATCCATATGTTAACCTTAACGGGTTGCCATGCCGCCAACAGGCTGCAGGAGAAACGATGCGATGCGCGGCCACGGGCACATGGCGTGCCGTTGCGCGCCGTGAGACGCCTGCGCCGGGGACAGGCGAATATGTCCGCCTTGTAAGCTTTGGGATCTCGATCGGGCCAGTGGCCAGTTGGAATGTAGCGTGGATAGGCTGGGATCGATGCCCGTGGAAAGCTACAGACAAAAAGAGAGAGTGAGAGATGGCTGTCTGGTTGAGATGCGCCTCTGAGTTGGGGCACTCCCGCGTGATCCGTTGTGTCGCCCATGATTCTGTTCGTTCGTCTGCTGCATCGGTGTTTGCACTCGTTGCAGTACCAGTAGTAAAGGATATCTTGTCGAACGCCTGAAGCTAGTGCAAAAGAGACCAATGTCTAGGTATACGCTGTTTCAATCAGAAACTGAGGGTTATGACTAATGTGTTTGGCATCGGAAATATGTACCTGAAGCATTTGGCTGCTTGGGAAGCCCTTGTCAACAAAAGAACAGAAACAGCTATCTTTATGAGGCCAGGAGCCAGGTCGTCTCTAACTGGACCAAAATATTCTCGCTCTCCGGAGGCTCTATGGATCGCCAATTCGCCATGGTGATATCTAGGCTGGGCCTACTCACCTACTACATGTCGTTCCCACTCTCCAAGTTTTTTAATTTTTATATTTTCTAACATAAAAATATTTAAATATATCTCGGATGAAAAGATTTATAAAAATAGACATCTACCGTCTGTCATACAGCGGTTAGTCCAGTCCATCTACAGCTACAGTCTCTTACCGCTCTTTACTCGTGGTGAACAGTACTCCAAAGTTAAATTTCCCCTCCTATCTGAACAGTGATGTTCTATTGCTCCAAAAATTCTAAAACTTATTGTACGTATTCCATAATCCATGTGCAACCCATTTTAATTGAACTCACCCAAAAATCCTGTGTAGAATTTAAACTAAAATTCTCCAAAAAAGGCTACTTTTATAACTTCTAGCAATTGTTAGGGCCTCAAATAAATTTCTAAAAAACTGGTAAAATTTACTAATATTCTTCTTATGTGATGTGATAATTTATAAAATTATTTTTAGCACTATTTTTATATGTTTGAATTCAAATTAAGTTAAAAGAAGAATATCACATGAAATTATAAAAATACATATAAATGGTGCATTACAAAGGAATACAATTTTTTACCATATAATATTGGGCTAAAAATAATTTTAGAAATTATCACATCACATAAGAAGAATATTAGTGAATTTTACCAGATTTTTAGAAATTTATTTGAGGCCCTAACAATTACTAGAATTTATAAAAGTAGCCTTTTTTGGAGAATTTTAGTTTCAATTATACACATGATTTTTGGGTAAATTGAATTAAAATGGATTGCACATGAATTATGGAACAAGTACAAAAAGTTTTAGAATTTTTGGAGCAACAGAACATCACTGTTTTGAACACATAGGAGGGAAAATTGAACTTTATATTACTGTTCACCGCGGGTTACTGTTCATGCACAAGCTCACCCGCCTACTGCGGTGTCGGTAGGCTTCTATTTTGTAAATTTTTTCATTTGAGATATATTTAAATAAATTTTTATGTTAGAAAATGTAAAAATAAAAAAACTCCTCACTCTCCCATTATCAAATATCGCAGTATTGGATTTTCGAGGCCCAAACTAGTCAGCCCAACGAGGAAAGAAGAAAGCAGGCCCATGGAGCAAAATGTCGAGGACGACAGGAACAGTTGTTAAGAAAGTGCACATATTGATATACTCTCTCTTAAAAAAAGAGCATCGATATCACTATATATATTAGAGCGGTAGTGTCGGTGGCCAGCCGTGCTATCCACGTCAGTGGAATTCTTCTTGCGTGTTTGATACACATCACGTAGCTATGCTGCCGTGCAGCGTCCAGGTTATCGTCGACGTCGCCTGCCTATTAAGCATCGTGTTGTAGTGCGGCCCATGCGTCGAGCCATGGCACTAAGACCAGTCCTTTTTGAAGCAAATTTTATAAGATCATGTTCTACGAAAATCTTATTTTCTGTAATGACACGTGTTCATTCTCTCTCTATTCTTCAGCCTATTCATTTTCATCACAAGATAAATTATATGAATAGAGTCTCACCAGAGTCTTTCTAAACAAGATTCTATAGAATTTGCTTTGGATCCCTCCCCCTCGCTAGCCCTTAGTGCTGCCCACGCGCCAGCTCCAGGACCATAACACGCTCCCGTGCAACTAGGCCAGGTCTGGGATAAGAAAAATCACAGCCTCCGCCCTTATGCCTCCCCTTTGGCCTCGCTGCTACCTTCACGGTGAGCTTTTCCAGCTCCTCACCCTCCATTTCTACTCTACTTCACTACTACAGAAATAGACTTATATACCGGTCCATCACTGCTGGTTCCTTACGAGCCAACAGTGATGGAGTATCACTACCGATTTGTATCAAAGATCGACACTAAAAAACCATTCAAAAAAACTGGTAGTGAAACTTGATTATCATTGCCAGCTCGTGGCTAGAGTCAACAGTGAAACCTTGATTATCACTGCCGGTTGGTGGCTAGAGCCGGCAATGATAATCGTCAAGCATCAATGCCGGTTGGTAGCGAGAGCCGACGGTGATAGTTGATGACAATTTATTTTAAAAAATTCATAACGTTTTCATACGAAAGCGGATGGGACAAACTTTATATCAAAACTGTAGCCCTCGACGAGATCTACAACTTTGTAGTTGAAAACCTTTTCATTTGATATCATTTAGATATCCAGACAATCATTTGAAGTTTCAGACCGAAGATATCAAAAGGATTGCATATGCTAATGGTATCACTAGTACTTATATGGTGGGATGGTAAGGACATATCTCGCGAGCTGAGAGGTTCCGGGTTCGAGTGCCACGAATCACACGCGTGCGAAAAATCATGTGACTTGTGACTTGCGACGGCGCAGGAGTGAGGGTTCCTCAGGTGCAATTTTTTTTCAATTTTTCCGGCCCAAAAACATTAATTTCGCGCTCGACTATCACTGCCGGCTGAAACCTTCAGCCGACAGTGATAACCCCTTCATTGCCGGTCCACAGGTCGACAGTGATAGTCGGGGACTATCACTACCCGTTGCCCACTGCCGGCTCTAAAACCGGCAGTGAAACCCTTTTATGGGCTGGCAGTGAAGCGGTTTTTTTAAGTAGTGCTTGGTGGTTGAGTGCAGTGATTACCTAGTGTTTTCGCATTTCTGTTGTCTTCTGTTGAAGATTTTTAGCCTTTTGGTTCCCTTTGTTGCGTGTCCAAGGGAGTTCCAAGCAGCTATGCTTTGATTACCACGTAGCTTAACCACGTGGTGCTCATCATGCCCCCTAATTTTTGTTGGTGCGGTTGAACCCCCATGGGCTGATATGCCTCCCGGTTGCTTTTTATTGGTTGGGTCTATGATTCTTTTTCCTCCTATTTGTGTTCCATTTTTTCCAAAGGCCACTGTTGGCGTGGAATTTGGTAATCCTGTGCAATATGAATCTATCCTAGATAACTATCACTTTTCGCGGCGACACGTGACTTGTTTACAAGCAAACAAGCAAAGAATTTTGACCGGCAACCTTAAGGATCACCGTCCGGACGATTTATAAGCAAATTGACAAAGAACTATCACCAAATCACGGACACTCAAAATAGCAGCAAAGAACTACTCTAAAACTACCATAATGTGCAGGAAAGTAAATAAAAACGAAAAGTAGATGCAATAGTTGCGATTGACTGAGTTGTTGTTGCTATCGAACTCCATCCTCAACTATTTATAAGGGGGATGTGGTCGTGGTCCTAAGAAATCAAAGTAGGACTCTATTCCAATCCCAAACACGCTCTGTTCGGCCAAAAACGCAAAAAGAATCCGAGCAGATCTACGAATCCAACTCAAGTCGGACTCGAACTGAACACCGGATGGTCCGGTGAGAACAAACTTTTGATCACCGGACTATCCGATGAGTTCAACTCAACTGTACTCTAAAACTCTTTCTTAATATACACCGGATAGTCTGGCATTTGAAATACACTCACTAGAGGCTATCGCCGGACTAATATTTGCAGAGAGCAAATCCTGCTGCAAAAAATTGAAATACATGCACGGGATGACCCGTCGTTGACACCGAAAGCCTCACCGGACTAATTGTCGTAGAGAGCAATTTTCTCTACAAGTTTTGCCATTGAACTCGCTAGATGATCCGGCGCTACCTCGGATAACACACTAGCAATCCCGTGCAACACGAATCCATCCTGGATAACTATCACTTTTCGCAGCGACACGTAACTTCTTTATAATCAAACAAGCAAAGAATTTTCACCAGTAACCTTAAGGATCGCCGCCCAGATGATTTAAAAGCAAATCGACAAAGATCTACCACCAAATTAACTCAAAGTAGTAGGGAAGAACTACTCTAAAACTACCATAATGTGTAGAAAAGTATAAAAAAAAATTAAAATTAGATACAATAGTTATGATTGACTGAGTTTTTATTGCAATCAGCCTCCACCCTCAACTATTTATAAGAGGGACGTGGTCTTAGTCCTAAGGAATCAAAGTAGGACTCTATTCTAACCCTAAACACGCTCTGTTCGGCCAAAAACATGAAAAGAATCCTAACAGATCTACAAATCCAACTCGAGTCGGACTCGGACTGAACATCGGATGGTCCGATGAGAACAAAATTTTGATCACCAGACTATCCGATAAGTTCAACTCGGCTGGACCCTAAACTCTTTCCTAATATGCACCAGATAGTTCGGCGTTTGAAATACACTTATCAAGGCTATCATCAGACTAATATTTGTAGAGAGCAAATCATGCTTCAAAATTTTGAAATACATGCACCAGATGATCCAGCGTTGACATCGAAAGCCTCGTCGGACTAATTCTCACAGGAGAGCAATTTTCTCTACAAGTTTTGCCATTGAACTCACCGGATGATCCGATGCTACCTCAGATAACACATTAGACTATTTTTTGCAGAGAGCAATTCTCTCTATGCGATTCAAGCTATAAGCACCGAATAGTTTGTCGTTTGCATCGGAACCCTCGTCGGACTATTTTTTGTAGAGAACATGTTTTCGGCTAATATCAACTTACAAGCACCGGATAGTATGGTGTTTGCACAGGAGCATTCGGCGGACCAATTTGTACAGAGAGCATGTTTTCTACATAAAATCTCCTTCTACTCATCGGATAGTCCAGTGATGACACACAGTAAGCACCGGACTATCCTATGTGCACAAAAAGTCTGGTTGTGCTATTTTTTGCTATCAACACATGCCCCCTTGTTTTTTGGTAAAACTTGTGCACCAAAGCACGTTTTCTCAGTACAATCATCAAATAAATAATTATTCATCTTCGGCTATTACTTAGGATGATATGAATAATATATCAGCCACGTGTACGTTCTAAGGGTGATAGTAAATACACCGGCCATGTATAACTATGTATCTTAGGGAAATGGCAAATTACATCGTCCAGGTATGCTTACCTCTCTTCTCAAGCGTTTTGCCACACAATTGGATAGTATTTCTTCAAGTATTTCCTATTGATAGCCCGAGGCATCTTGTCTCCTTATAAATATTGCAATATATACAAATTTCTAGGTACGATTTCTACAACCTTAAAAGGATATTCCCAACTAGGAGACCACTTTCCAAACTTACTATCTTTTGACCCGACAAGTAAAATCATCTTCCAAACCAAATCTCCTACTTGAAATGATTTTTCCATTACTTTCTTATTGTAGGCTCTAGCCACCCTCAATTTATCCTTTTCAATTTCTCTCAAAGCTCTAAACATTTCATCATTGAGGTCATCTATTCTATATACCATAGCATTATAATAATCCACGACCGACAAATCATTTTTGTCATGCCACTCTCAATGCGCCAAGATTTACCTCAACGGGAAAAACGTCTTCTTGTCTATAGACCAACTCATAAGGAGTAACTTTTGTAGCACTATGTTTAAATATGCGATGAGCCCACAATGCTTCACTTAAAACCTCATGTCTTCTTTTTAGATGTTCTTCTATTTTCTTTTTTATGAGCTTGATCAAGGTTTTATTGCTTGACTCGGTTTGTCCATTGACCTGAGCATAATATGGTGAAGAATTGAGAAGCTTAATTCTAAATGATTCGGCAAACTCACATACTTGATGAGAAATAAAAGAAGACCCTTGATCGGCAGTTAAAGTTTGCATAATGCTGAATCTATAAATAATACGATCCAAATAAATTTGATTACCTCTTTATACGTCATATTCTTCAAAGGAACGGCCTCGGCCCACTTTGTAAAATAATCTGTAGCAACTAAAACAAAGCGGTGACCTTGGAAGATAAAGGATGAATTTGGCCGATGAAATCCAAAGCCCAGCCTTAGAATGGCCATGGTTTGATGATATGATTCACCATAGAAGCATGAGCTAATTGTATATCAACAAACTTTTGGCATGTTTCACATCGTTTGTAATATCTAGAGCAATCATCAAATATAGTCAGTCAATAAAACGCAGCTCTCCTTAACAGCCACATCATTTTGTGAGATGACTGATGCATACCACAAATACCTTTATGTACTTTACATATAGCAATTTTACTTTGCTCCGAACCTAAACATTTTAGAAACAACCCATCTATAGTTCAGCGATATAATTCACCATCCAACATCATATATTTTAAAGCTTTTCGCCCAATCTTTCTACCTACTAATAAACTAGGATTATCTAAATACTCAATTATCGGCTTTCTCTAATCATTAGGTGTAGGCAAATCTGATTTTTTGGGCAAAACTGAACTGTCCTCCTGCTGTTCGGCCAAATAGACACTAGCACAAGCCAACAACGATTTTTCTAATACAAAGAACATCCCTCTATTGACTCTATAACCGGATGCTTGCTACGCTAAATTATTTGCCCTCATATTTTCTTCTCTAGATATGTGAGTGATGGTGCAATAATCCAAATTTGTTATGATAGCTAAATATTTATCTAAGTAGCTATTTAGTGACCCAACAAAGCATTCAAAAATTTAAGAAACTTGCTGCACCACTAATAATGAATCACCAAATGCCTCTATATGTTTCACATCCATAGACTCTAAAATTTGTAAACCTAACAGAAGAGCTTCATATTCGACTTGATTGTTGGTACAAAAGTATTCTAAACGAATCGATGTTTCGAAAACAACACCATAGGTGAAACTAAAACAATACCAACACCTTGACCTTCTCTACAAGCCGAACCATCAAAATATAGTTTTCATAGACACACACTAATAACACTATGTAACACCCAGTTTTAAAGAAACAAACCGGGCACAACACATGTATGCTAGGATCAAGTTTCATATATGCGCTTACATCATTAGTGAATCATTACCGTGTCATTATTACAATAACGCTGCTTAACTTAATACAAAAGGACCTGAGGGTCTAAAAGAAAACACTACGGAAACTAAAGAGATCTTCAGCGCTAGCGGGGCTTCCATTCTTCCATAGGCGTCGACCGGAGGTACTCTAGCCTAGAATAGCAACTCTGGATTGAAGTCGTCTTCTTCGAAGGTAGCAGCCTCATTGACGGTTTCTGATCAGCAAAAGGGGAAGCAAAAGAAGGGGCAACGGGTGTGAGTACAAACATGTACTCCGTAAGTGTAGGAAAAACATGTTATGAGGCTCAAGTCAAGGAAAGGATAGACACAGGTTAACTGCACTAAGCAACTATGACCTATGACTTCAACATCAAGTATCCTATTTACTAGGTGAAGACACAATTATGACAAAAGGATTGACTCATCGGATTCCATCCGACTACCAAGACTCACCAGGTAATTCCATTACCCAGCTACCCGACCAACCATACCAACAATGATCCCAACTAATCCTGAAGAAGTCCAAGTTCGCTCTTATCCGTGAGCACGGCTGATCGACCAGTTTGATACTCTGCAGAGTTTGCACAGCTTTCCCCACGGGTCGTGATTCCCGTGTTGCTTCACACTTCCAGGGTGTGGAGTCGGGGTCTCACTAATTCAAACATTCTGTTATACAACTTCTTATCCCCATCACTCCTACTTCGGGTCACCTGATTACGAATATAGATATTGCCATGCTGTATTTTGGCTTGGGGAAAGAGTTAATCTGATTCACCCATAATAAACAATATAATCATTTACAATTCTTGCTGCAAGGGAGGAAAGATTTGTATATCGCCTTTTAGAGAATGACCCGAACCTCTGGCTAGCTTAGCTAAATTTGATGGTAATGCTCATTGCAAAAAGTTATGAAAAATATACGCCAATACAATTGCTTATTTGCTTTTATATCACTGTGAGCAAATATAGAGCGCTCTAGGAATGATGGTCAAGGTCCACCTGTTTTCAAAATTAACGGTCAAGTTCATCACCGTATTGGGTCTTTGCTTCCACATGATGGTGACCCTCCTAAGTTCATACATACATACATATATATATACATATATATATATACATATATATACATATATATACATATATATACATATACATACATACATACATATATATACATATATATACATATATATATATATATATATATATATATATATATGATACTTCTAACGAAATTAGAAATAGATTGCATGCATTGAACCCAAATGAAAGGCCTACTGACCCCTTAGATCCAAGGATAGTTGATGAGCTAATGCAAATGCTTGATGAGCATAACCCATTCGCAAAAAAATTTAGGCTAGCAAAAGATAGGCTTCAACACCATGACAATGAAGAGTTCATTATTAGAGTTATAGGGGCAAAGGAGGGTGATCCAGTACAATATAATTACCTATAACTGATCAGCTTGCCATGCTTGTCGTTGGTGGCTTCACACTAGACACATTCAAGCGAGACATAGTAATACAAACTCACGCTGGCTAGCTCCATCAAATATCCGCCTTGCACCCTACTTTCATGGTGCTTTAGTACCCTCTTCTTTTTCCATATGGTGAGCGTGGCTACCAGGTTGGAATACCCTATAGTGGTGTCAATCCATCTCAAAAAACACACGTGTCATAGCAACAATGCAAGACTATTTTCGCTACATGTTCCATTATAGAAAGAATCAGCCAAATCCATATGTATGTTACGGTGCACTGTCCAACCAAGCTAAAGTAGATGCTCGTGCTTTCATAGATGAAATAAGACTCTGCTTTATACTTAAAAACCAAGCTAGACTTAGAGTAGAAAACTTGCAAGGCATAGCTGATGCCGTCAGCCGCGGATGCATAGATGACAATCATATTGGGAAAACTGTATTGCCAGCTTCACACACTGGCAGAAGGCGCTACATGATCCAAAATTACCATGATATAATAGCAATATGTAGAGTATATGGACCCCAGATTTCTTTACAATGTTTACATGCAATTCCAAATGGCCAGAGATCTCTAAAGCATTGATTTTGGAGGCAGACCAAAAATCTGCAGACAGAGCTGACGTAGTTGTACGAGCATATAACATGAAACTCAAGGAACTTTTAGCATACACAAAAAATGGTGTGGTTTTTAGCCCTATTGACGCATGTATGCATCACTATTTACCATAACCTATTTTCCCTAAGTTAGGATGCGTTCATTCCAAATCCGCTCATACTTACTTTGTTCTCTTCTTTTTTGTTACACGGAATTCCTATACCCCTCATCAGTCCTGCATACTATCAAATTCTAGAAACGTGGCTTTCCTCACGTGCACATTATTGTATGGGTTTCCCATGACACCTCACAGCCAACACCTGCATATATTGATTAATACATAAGCGTAGAAATCCCAGATCGAAAATTTGATCCCCGAGGATACGTATTAGTTGTTGAACACATGACACATGGGCCATGCGGTGAAAACCACCAAGATAGCACATGCATGAAGAATGGCAAATGTTCGAAAGGATATCCTAAACCTTTTCATGTTGAGGCCACTGTAGATGAAAGTGGCTTTGCAGTATATAAAAGACCTGATAATGGCAGGTATATCCAGAAAGCAAACATGAGGCTAAATAGCCGATGGATAGTACCCTATAATATGTATTTACTTAAGAAGTTTCAGGCACATATCAATATAGAGTG
This sequence comes from Phragmites australis, assembly GCF_958298935.1. Classification (NCBI taxonomy): domain Eukaryota; kingdom Viridiplantae; phylum Streptophyta; class Magnoliopsida; order Poales; family Poaceae; genus Phragmites; species Phragmites australis. The sequence continues at coordinate 32,938,244 of NC_084922.1, forward strand.
GTGCAACAAAGGCATTTTTATCAAGTACCTATTCAAGTATGTGACAAAAGGTCTAGATTGTGGCAAGGTTTATATTGAAAGAATAAGAAATGGCCAGGGTGCACCATATGACAATGAAACTCAAACCATCAATGAGGTAAAAGAATATCTAGATTGCCGCTATATCTATGAGCAAGATGCATTCTAGCGCGTATTTGGATTCGACATTCATAGACATTTCCCAGCTGTAGAAAGGCTCCTTGTACACTTACCAAATAAGAATAATATAGCATATAATGTTGATGCTAATTTAGCCGATATTGTCTCCGTACAATTCCTATGTAGAACTATGCTAACTAAATGGTTCATACGGCTTGTGCCACCCGCTAAAGTGCACAGAAGGGGGTACCCGTGTCAACCTTTCCCAACCAGCCCCAACCGTGTGCGACATGCATCGCTCTGTGTGGCAGTACTAGAACTACTCCCGGAGCAAACTAGTACCACTTACAAGCCCGTTCGTTCACACCGTCGATGTTCAGACCCTACAAAATCACAGCTGCGAAGGTATTCGGCTCGCCTTACCATTAGATCGACATGTGGTGAGTAAGGTAGGTGCTAAAGCCAACTGTACCGACGGACGACCTTAAATGATGCAAGCGTCCTACGGTGTCCGGGTTCCCTTCCTGAACTGCCCCTGGACATTCCTTGAAGGCAGATGACACCTCTAACACCATCCACATCTCGTCTCATACTCATCACTCAACCAACCATAACAACCTCAACCATGTATTTGTGCGACAAAAGTAAATCCTATGCTCGCGAACAACGGAAAACGTCATCGTTCGACTTCTACCGAAAGACCTATGCACGGCTAAGCATATAAGTCGAACTTGTACCTAGACATAACATCATCTCAAAACTACAAGGAATTTGGATGAACAAGTCATCAAGGTAGAAGAATGCAATTGACGTAGGTTCTACCTATTTGTTCCCGACATCAACTCCCTATACATGCAAACCTATATAAAAGCATAATTTATCAATATTTAGACTTCATTCAATTCAACTGACAGGGTGCAATATGATAAATGCTTGCTTTGTTGTTCAGATGGCTGCCCAAAGTTTCCCTCGCTCTCCTGGATCATCGGCTCAACATTCTCTAAAAAGAATAACACGTGCAATGCCATGAGTATGAATAAAGTGCAACAATGCATGCCACAATGCTTCACAACATGTTAGAAGTATAAGATATGCGAATCAATACAATACTAAACAATCTAAACGAAAATCGAAAAATAACAGCCATCCGGAGTATCCGGGCTCGGACCCTCTGGAAGAGGTGCTCGGTTACTGCTTTTTATTTGACTAGCCCGGAGTATCCGGGTGAATCTAGATTATCCGGGTTCCGGAGTATCCGGGACATCCTCCGGGACAGGCTTTCGATTAGCATTATTTTAACTTGACTCGGAACCTCCGGGTTGGTCTGGACTATCCGGGATACCCCGGACACTCTGAGTGAGGTTCCGAACGAAGCTCTCTGCTACATGATCACATAACTACCCGGAGTCTCTGGGTTTGTTCGGATAATCCGAGCGATACAGACTTGGTTTCTTCACGATTTTTCCACTTGGATGTTTTGACTCATTTTACAAATCTGTGCTACACAAACGTGTACATGCCCTATCCAAAGAATCCTAAATCAAACTCGCACCCTAAACCCTAATCAATTTTGAACACAATTCATCGGACAAATTCTGTTAAACCCGGAGTATCCGGGTGAGTCCGGAATATCCCAGTCAGCCAGGAAACTGTTCTTGAGTGGAATTTTGGTTGATTCGAGTTGAGATCTTTTCCAATCCTAAAGGGAACATGTTAGGGATAGTCTAAGGGTATTAGGACTTGTTAATCAACTACCAACACGACTCTAGAGCTCAGATTCGACCAAAACTCTATTTTTGCTCCAAAAAGCTCAAGAATGCCAAGATCTTCAAGAACTACTCGATTCTTCCACGAAAACAAAAATGGATTGGATAGATAAGTAGCTCATGAGCTACAGAATGCAGTGGTACCACATGTATACCTTGAATCCTCCACTTGAGCTCGGATTTTGGAGTAAAAGAGAGAGTGCTTGAGTGGGAGAGGGAGAGAGGGAGGGCGGCTGCTGCAGCATCAGCTGGGGGAAACATGGGGAGTGAAGAGAGGAGAGAGAGAGAGAGAGGGCAGGTGGGCTGCCCCTTTGGAGTGGAGGAGGTGTGGGGCCGGGTGGGTCCCACATGATAGAGAGAAAGAGGTCCGTTTTAACTACGAATTTAATTCTTTTCTCTCCCGAATTTCTTTCTCTCATCCAATTGATTTCAAATGAAGTGCTCTAGTGCGCCAAAATAATTTACCTCAAAATTAATTATGACGCTAATGATGCATGATTAAGCTTAATCACGCGATTATGGAATTTTGGACGTGACAAAAAAGTATCCTCAAGGGAGAGAGCTAACATATTGTGAATTCCCCTCAAAGTGGTGATGTGATGAAACATCAAGAACATGGAAACCTAGGCAGATAGGATAAAAAAAAGGTCGGCTATATTATGTCCACCAATCTGTTGGCGAGCGCTATTACCTTAGAATGTTATTAATGGATGTTAAAGGTGCACACAACTATGATAACCTCAAAACATACAATGGTGTTACATATACAACGCTTAAAGAAGCATGCAGTGCCCGTGGCCTCCTTCGTGATGACCAGGAATGGTACAACGCTTTTGATGAGGCAACAGCTTGGGCCACTTCTGCGCAACTTAGGCAGCTATTTGTTACAATGCTTCTCTTTTGTGAGGTCAACAACGAACATGCTTTCTTTGAAAAAGTTTGATGAGCATTAATTGATGATATTTGTCGGTGTATAGAATAGGGGGCCCCCTGTTCCGTGGGCCCACATTGGCCAATTCAAGTTGGCAGAATATTTTTCCTGGATTGGGGTCCCACCACACGACCAGTCTGTGCCTTCGTGACCAGGATATTTACTACATAAGGAAATCATGCGACCACCCTTCGCTGGTCGCCGGGCAGTTACTCACCAAACCAGTCTATTCTTATTAAATAATTTCCACTCAACTGTCTTTCCTTCCCTAGGCACTCCACCCCGGCGGATAGGTCTTGGTCAGTACAGAGGTGTCATGCCTGTCCCGTAACATTAAATGCTACGAGACGGGCTTGTAGGTGTGGCAGGCCTCTTCGCAGGTGCGAGTGCGAGACCGGTGAGGGGACAGGGCAGGCCGACTGGCCAGGGTGAGGTGAGCATGGAGATGTCTAACGGATGGGATGGGTTCGTCAGTATCATCAGAGCAAAAGGGGTCCACTTGTAAGTTCACCATCTCTCTCTAGTATATAAAGAGATGGAGGAGTCGATAAAACTCATATGTAACTAGTTCCGAAACACTAATAACCAAATACACAGGACGTAGAACTATTATCCTTCTAGAGGCCTAAACCTGAATAACCCTTGTGTTCTTGAGTTCATAGCATACGCACCCTGTAAGCGTCGTTTACACACCCCTCGACTGATGCACCCTAGAATCATTGTCAGGGATTAACCCTTCAGGCGAATAATCTCATCATGGGCACACTACTTATTGTCTTTTTTTGTGCACTATGTTTCAGATTTTAAGCGCTAGTTTGAAAACATATCAAAAACTTATGTCCTGCCAGATTGCAATTCTTGCATGTGCCATATTTTAATGTCAAGGTAGATCATCATGGTTTCATATCCTCCATTTTGTTGTGTAGCTAGCAACATCTGTGTGTTTACTGCCATGTTGGGTTTCTACATATGTTCCCATCCGCTGTCCCATGAATGCATAAACAGCTTCAGTTTCAGTTGTCTTTTAGATATGCTACTGCTCAACAGCTTCTTTCGTGCATCCGTGTTCACCTCCTGTTATCTAAAAAGGTGCATTTACATGTTATTGTTTAAGAAGTTGATGCTTTGTTTTGTGCCCAGCTTCATCATGCTTGCTTCAGAAATGCTATAAGTAGTTCCAGGTGTAATAATGTTTGATAAGATGCTTTTCTCTCTTATTGTTGAAATTATTGAGGTTACTGTTTCTCAGCCGTTATCTTTGAGGTTGCTAATTCTTGGTCAATAAATGGTTGATGCAACCCCAACAACTAGAATATTTTGTTGTTAGGAGATCTCGCAGAAGTTAGAGCTGAACAAAGTAGTGTGCTCGGGCGATTGTCATGTAGTTATTTTATTATCGTGTAGCAGTAAGCATCTGCAATCTTAGTTCTCGAGTGCCTTTACTTGTCTAATTTGACATATGTTTCTTTACCCTGAAATACTTTCAGTAATCCAATTTGCAGGTGATTACAAGGAGCCAATGACGCTCTAGCACAGCCAAATGGAAGGCTCTGCCACCGTCATCTCCATAATGTCCTTTATTGGAACATTTTTCAACGTGTAAGTGCAATTCAGTATCAATTGTGAACACGTACCTACAGGTATTCATATATTGTTTTTCAATTTAGTACAGTTTAGTGATAGCTATGATTTAATTTTCATTTGTGCTAATTAGAGGCGAACTCAGGACAATCGAACTGTACCACAAAAATAAATATGCAGCTGTGCAAAGACTTATATCAAAATTAGTAGCTTAGGTGTCCAATGAATAAGGGGAGAGAACATCATTAAGGTAGTTGATTATACATTGTCGATGCAGTATAAGAGTTCAATTTAGATTTCTTCCCCTGTTTTGAACTACAATGGTGAAACCTTCTTAATCCGAACAAAGTCCCTTTTACCATGTATAAATTGCATATAATGTATAAATTAAGATAGTCTCAAATAATAGCCCCTGAGAGCTGGCCAAAAAGAACTTTATACATCATTTCTTACATATACTATATTAAATGCTCCTGTACAAGTTCTAATCACATTCCTTTCTGCTTAATCCAGACATGACAGTCATTCAAGAGCACGTTTAGTTGTATCAAATACAAACGCAGAAAAGATGGATGCCTCAATTACGTGTTGGTTACAGGTAACCAAAGCAACTTATGTCCTTCTGTGTGTATCAAAACTGGATGCCTGCTCCTCAACTGATAGCCCGGTGCCATCCTTTCAATACTCCTTGCACTTTTGCATCCTCCTTGATGTATTGTAGAGTTAGGTCTAATCTCTTCACCCGGAAGTCTATTTAGCTCTTAAGGGAAAACTATAAAACACATCTTTTTTTTTTTTGGTTCTTTCAGGTTCTGTAAATGTTGAGATGCAAAGGAATTCTCAGCTCACGATCTGCAAATAGTCAGTTAAACACGGCAAATGTTCCAAATAGTCGGTTAAACACGGGCAATTGGGTGCGGCAATTGCCGCGCCGAGCTTCTAGTAGATCCAAATTGCAGTGAAATGGAGCATATGTAACGGAAGGTTTCAGGAGACCGGAAGAACAATGCGTGATCAGCTCCAGCATGGGAAACCCGGGAGCCAGAGCCAGCGCCTGCGATTTGTGAGAGCATATATTCGACAGTTAGGATTCATACACTTTTGCTAGCTAGACAACAGACGCGAATAGTTGTTCATCGCATCCTGCTCGTCGATTCATACACTTGCATGGTTTTCACTTAGAAGCGAAAAACTGAAAACTTTTGTTTATCAGAGTTACTCCTGATTCTACTTGAGGAGCTGCTCGAGCTTTGCTAAACAAGTCCGGATGCTACCTGTGCATGAATTCGATTGTCATCTGGACCACGAATGCCCTGGTACTCTTACAAGCGCGGCGCATATGGTCTCCTTGATGTTAAGTTTTGGGACGGCTGCAGGTTCGCAGATGAGACTGACCTGCATGTTTGCTTCCAGGAGCCTTGGCTGGTGATAATTAGCTCCAACCTGCTCCTGGCACAACAGATTGTTTAGTTGCTGGTACTACAAGACTACCAGCTAACGGTTTGCTTACTCTCTAAGTTTCTGGCTTGTGAATTTTAAGTACAAATCGGACACACGTACTCATGCATTGTACTCAACATCCCCCGATCGAGCGTGAAACAACATTTGTTTTTCCATGACGGACAGTAGTACGTGCTGTCCATCTTTTCACTAATAGAAGGATCGATTTCGCATGCGCCGAACAATATAATTTCTTTTAAGATGTAGATGTCAAATGATTCTGAGTAAATTTGAGGCGCGCGAAGCTAGTTTCTTATAACTAAACTCAGCGTCAAGAGAGGATACCGAGTACTAGTGATGTGCGTCGTGACGTAGATCAAATAGAGTCGCCTGGTCCTCAACCTAGACGCAGAAAGATGTGACTACCTCCATAAACAGATGGAAGAACGCATGTTAATCAACCCTGTTCTAGGATTCACACGATTCAGTATTACCAGGAGGACTCAGCGTAAGCTCTACGTGTGGATGTATGCTTTGATCAGTGCAGGTGTGTGTGTTGTTGGCTCCAGCTGCCCAGGCATCCATCATGATGCGCGATACCGGCGGAACAGGGTAACAGAAAGAGACGTTGTGCATCGTGGCAGTGCCAGGAACTTTCATGGATGGCAAACAAACCAGACGTCTTTCGAAGCTGGGAATGGCTCAATGGCCAGTTGTGAGATTGACAGGGACCGTACGCGCATGCAGCCATGTGACGGCCCCTTTTTTCATGCAGCCAGACGCGACTTTTGTGCGTGCGCCGATTATTTGGGCCCGAGATTGCCGTCTGCGAACCGCCGAGGTTTTAACTGTACCGATGCGCTGGTGTAACGAACTTGCAGTAACCAACGGTCTGAATCATGAAACGAAGAGGCGTTGGTGCCAGGATTAAAGAACTGACCAAGTGACGATTTGCCTCCATCTTGCTGGATCATGAAAGCAGAAGCAGCCATGGGCAGGCAGGCTCCCGGGGCAACTGTGCTCCGAGCACAAGCCATTTTGAGTTTTGAGCCCTTGGCGTCGCTGCTCGAGGCTACCAAACCACTCACCTTTTCTGACCAGACCAATCAAGTTTCAAGCCCTTCGAACTTTTCACAGGAGCTGCCTCCGAAATTCAAATAACCCAACACGTGCAGCACATCCAAGCCGCTCCAGCGAGCGCGCTAGCCGTGCCTCTCCGGCGGACCGGAGGGAAAACTGCGAGAAAACATGCGGCGGCCGAGCGAGAAAAGGCGCGCAGGGAACCGGTGGTTATGGTAGGCCTGCACGCCTTGTTGCCGCGGCGAGTTCGGCTCCAGCCCGGCGGCCGCAGTCCGGCCAGCGGTCGCACCTGTACAACTGCTGCTGACCTTTCGGTCTGCGCCAAGTGTTGCACCGCCTGTTTCAGATTCGCCCTCACGCTTTTTTTTTCCTCATCAGAATTCAGAACTATACTACGTTCAGACCTACTCTGATTCTTGGCGACCATAACCACCGATTTCCTGTGTCTCTCTCGTCCATAATTGTGAACCATATGGCAATTATGCCCTCATATATTTGCAGGGCTAGTTTTCCAGTTTTCTAACTGAAAAACTACGGTTCTCTCTTTGTGAACCATAACCACCGGTTCCCTGCGCAGCTTACCATAACTAACTGCGCGGCTTATAACCACCGGTTCTCTCTTTTCCTCCAAAAGCTGTCCACTGTAACAATTGCCAAACCAGACCACCCACACACACAAGTGGAGGATCCTGTTGTCTGTAGAGCCCAATACTCTGATTCTTGACGCCCTCACGCTTTTTTTTTCCTCATCAGAATTCAGAACTATACGTTCAGTCAGCCTCGTATTGCGCCACCAGAGAAAGAAGCCAAGCCAAGGATCGAACCCGAGGCACTCTCTTGTTTCTGTTTTCCTTCAGAATCGATTGGTCATTGCTTGGCGCAACAGGAGTTTGCTGTTCATTGCTGAACGTACACTCCGTGACGTACTACGATTTCGTCTCGGTCTCAGCCGTGTCGAATCCGAGCTCCTCGCCCACTTTGCTCGCTCGCCGCCGAACGCTTCGATTCACCCTCACCCCGGAGGGCCTCCAGCTTTTTAGCCAGAGCTCGACCGAGGACCTGAAGTTCGATTATGCTTGTGGTCCGTGTGACAAACTGCGGTGCAGAACTACTTTAGGTTTTCAACTCCTGACACTTTCGTCTTCTCTGTATTCGCTGACCTACTCTGATTCTAGCTGTGCCAGGTACCATAACTGCTTCCGGAAAGATTTTGTTTTTTTCTTGGAACGCCAGCTGCTCGACTAAGATTTTGTTTTTTTTTTTTTTTAAACATTAGCTTCTGGAAGGAAGATCATGAGTTTACTCTTGGGATGCTTGCATGTTTCCAAATTCCATCGCAGTTAACATCCGAGTGTACCTCTAATAATCTGGAGATAATAACAGCGTGAAATTTTAGTCGGTTAACATATGATGAGCTCAGTGCGAAGCCAGATCAAAATGAGGAAGATGTTCGTATAGTTACTGTTTAAAAATTTATTATTCATTTACTATTTATCATAATTTGAATAAGAAAGTGTGCATGTGCACCCGCCTCCCACGACGCGGCTACTCCACTTGTTGAGCTTGCCGTTGCGATATCGAACCAGCAACACTGACAATAAACGATGAGCTGGACTCCTTGTACACCAACGGTTACGTACCAGCAGCACGAAGTCATCTGGTGCTAACCGCGAGAGGCGGAACGGTTTTTATATTCCCGGTCGTCTGAGCCATCCCCTGCACGTCGCCTCCCACCCACGTCGTCTCGGTCCCATCCAAGAATCATCTTCATCAACGTCTCCTCCTCCTCGCACTGCCCCAGGGCCATGGCCATGGCTGCAGAGCTGGACATAGCACCGGTGGCCATCTCCCCGGCTGCCGGCGCGGCGGTGCGGCAGCGCAGGGGGTGGCTCCGGCGGATGTACTCGCCAGTGGGCGCCGATCAGGAAACGGCGCCGAGGACGATGGAGCCGGCCGATGCCACCGACGATGGCAAGGACAGGCAGCGCGCGCGGCGCGGGTGGCTGCGGCGGCTGGTGCCGCGGGAGCACGCGCTGCGGGGACGGCGGTGGAAGCTGAGCGGCGCGTCGTCGAGGCTGGCGGCCGCGCTGCCGCGGTGGAAGCGGATGCCGGGGCTCTCCGTCGGCGGCGGCTGGGCGCCGGCGCTGCTCGACGCCGTCGCGTTCCGCGTGATGTACGTGGTGGAGGCCGTCGTGCTCGGCCTCGCGCTCTCCTGCTTCTTCTGCTGCTGCGGCTGCCAGATATGAGAGCATGCATGCACGCCTCTGCTCCGCCTTCTTGCTTGCCCTTCTGCTTTGCCGATGGGCGTGTGCCTAATCTCTCCCTAATCATCATTAAGTAGCCTTTTTGTTGTTGCATTATGGTGTAAAGATTTTTTTAAACTCAGCATAATACACACGCACACTTCACATCAACACATGTATTACAACGCCTACTAAAGATTAAAGATATGAAATTTGAAAATTAACAAGATCACTGTGAACTTCTCTCGCTATTAATAGATACATCACATACTTCTAAAAAAATTATGCCTTCACGTAAGGAGCGAACCTTGGATTTGGATAAAGGAAACAACAACTATCTCTACCAACAGCCCAGACATGTGCACGGCGTTGCTGCCCGCTGCCGGCGCGCTTGCTTGCTACCTGCTGTAATGTGCGCGAGCTTAGCCGCCGCTGCCGCCTCAGAATGTGATGTAGTATATTGGTGTATGCTCGCCGAGCACAATGACCAGCTACACTGGCAAAGGTTGCGCAAACGGCAGATATATCACTGCATTTGGCAACTCATGATCCCTGTTTCCTTCTCTCTTTTTTTCCTTTGAGAGAAGACCCATGTTTCATTCTTCAACCACGAATTTTACAGTGATAGCGTTCTTAAGCTAACACCATGTATAATAGGTGCAGGTGCCTCCACCTGTATCCGTGCAATCTCCGGTCAGGCTGCATAATTGGGATAGTTATTAGGTCATGCAGTAGCTACTCCCTCCGTTCTTATTTATTCGAAATCTAATCTGTACATCAAACATTCAAAAGTTTGACCATTGATTTGTTTGAAAAAGTTTAAACTATCAAGATTGCACCTGCATGAAAATTCTGTTACCATATTTGCAGATCATGTTCTAAATGACCTTAGAACACTCTGTTACAGTTCCTACTGTCAGGCAGGGCTTTTCTTATCTCTACACCAGGGACGCCTTTTTGCTGCTAGTATATTATCGTTTCACTTTCCTCGTGTTTGTCTCATAGTACCAGCAGTTCGCCTTTCGTTGAAGTGACAGAAGTGGTTCGACTCCTCTCTGATACACTCGTGCTACATAACAAAAGGCGCAATGCCTCCCGTGATATATTCGTTTAAAAAAAGTGCCTACCGTGATATTTAAAGTATCTTATCTAATTTATTTAAAACATATTCTTACAAATAGATTGTCCCTAAAACTATTTCTAGTTTTGACGCTCAGATCGTTGGCGCAGATGTTGAACGTCACAATGCCAAACCCTGTGGTGCTGACATGGTGTGACGTGGAAACGGTATCGCCATGTCAAGGTTTAGGGTCCGCGTCAAGGTCACAATGCCGAACTCCGTGGCGCTGACATTCACAACTTGCGCGCCAGGGCAGCTGTCGCTGACCTACGACGTTCCCTGGCGCTGACCTACAACGTTGCATTGTTGATGTGTGGAACATGTATGGCTGCCAAAAGACCGAAGCATGTCAGAGAAGACAAGAGAGGACAAAAAGAAACGAATATGGGCCTGTTTGGTTGATGGGCTCAGCCATATGTCTAAGCATTTTTCATGCCTCGAGGTAGCTTGAATTTGCTTGAGAAACTGCCTAACGAGATACCTCTCAAATGCAAGGCAATGTTTGGTTAATGCCCTGAAACAATGCCTGAGTAGAGAAGGCAGCCAGGCAACGTTTGGCTCGTGATTGGGCTGAGGTTACACTCACCATTTGTTACAAATGTGGTGAGGTTACTCCTTTTGTATTTGTTCATTTTTTATGGTAGAAATGTGAAGCATTTAAGTATGAGAAATAAGAAGAAATGGACATTTAGTTATAACTGTAGCAAATGAGTTCTAATATCATGGACTTAATTTCCACTGTATAATATATTACAGTTCAAGTTTGTGCTTATACTAGAAGAGCAATGACTAATATCTTTGATTTTTGCTGTGGACAAACACGAGAGGAAAGTGAGTTGTGCACCGACACGAGCTGAACGGTGGCTGCCCTTATCCATTTGAGCTGGGCTAAAACGGGCCGATTTCACTGTGCATTCAGCCTGTTTCGGCCTTTTTACGAACTCTCAATATTTGAGTAGCTATTTGGTGATGTAAACGATATTTTTAAAAAAAAATCTTTTCACATATAGTTTTAGAATTACCTCTAGTTTTTTTTGGACTTTTTAAAGTTTTTTCAAAATCGATTTGAATTTTTTTAATTCAAATTTGGTTACCGAGCGCATTATGAAACCGAACCGGACCGGTAAAATCAGTTACCGCACATTTCAAATGGGAACCGTCGCATTTTTAACCTAGTGGCACGTTGTCATGTACTATACTGGTTTACAAGTTCACGTCGTGTTCCCCTGTGCGCTGCGCTGACGGCCCTACCAAAATATCCACTGCGGCCAGCGCGGTTAAGATATTCTGCAGTCGACGTCACCCCACCTGAAAACTGAAGAATTCAGAATTTCAGATCGTTTTCCCTCGGCCCGATCATGCACGGCCTCTTCCTAGTGCAAGAAAAAAAAAACCCACCTTATCTACACTCACTTCCCTTTCCAATATCGTGAGGGAGGATACTAGAAGGATAACATGCGTACGATCGGCAGGCAGAGGAGCTGGTCGACAGTACTAGCCTACTAGGATGTCCATCTCGCCGCCACCGCCGCCAAGGGGCCGCGCGGCAATGAGGCTTCTGCTTTAGCGGCCTCGGCGTCGTATTGCCATGGGCCATGGCCGCTTTGGCACGCCCCTGCTGGTGACGGGACAGAACAGTGTTTGGCCGTGGTCACTGCTAGTCCTCCGGAGAGTGAAAACCGAGAAGTTGGAAGACGCTGGGCGGTGGCTGGAGCACTGGAGCGTGCATGCATAGTGGTACAATCAACGTAGAGTCGTCTCAGATGCAGCTACAGATATGGGTTGCACGCAGATCCATCCAATATGCACTACAGTAAGTCCTATCGAAGGAGATGGATAGAACAAACAGAGGCAAACCACCCCTCCTGCGTATACTATACAACTTTCCTTTCTGTTTATCCTGAAACAAATCTGAGTTGGGAGTTGGAACTGCTCATTCCTACGTAGTACCCATCAAAATCAGTTTTTGCACAAAGAATTGCTTTTGACAGTTGCTTAAAAATAAAAGCAAATTACATGATACCTCAGCTTTATCTTGTGACAAATTTCTTGGGGAATGCAGGGAAAATGTTTGTTTACTTCATGAATCAGTTTTTGCAGAGTGACCGTGCACTCTTTCTTATTCGAGTAACAGATCTGAACTTATCCGCCTGCTTTTTCCCGAACCTCACAGGAAAAGAAGGCGTGGAATCATCTTCAAAATGCAGATAAAGCATGCACGTTACCCCATCATTCTTCATTACAAAGGACACGAATTATGTCATGAGATACAACTGATTCATGTTACTGCGGCTCATTTGCCAACAGTGAGCCGCATTTCGACTCTCTAGAAATTTCATTGCTGGGAGAATGCCGCAATTACACTGAGACAGCTGATTCATGCTGCCCAGTACTGCGTTTCAAATTTCAATGTACGGATTCATGTCCTCCATGGCCATTGGCCAGGATTTGCGTACTTCAGAAACCCATTCAGTCGGGAAATGCCAATGTAGACTTTTGGCAAATCTTCATTTCACAATCAAGACGACAAAATAGAAATATACCTTTATGCCCATTAGGATCTGCTGCTAAGACCCTCGACAGTTGTATTAACCGAGAAATCAACACGCTAGGCAGAGTAGTGGACCAAGAAGTATGCTTGATGAAGCACCAGGCCTGGTGCATACATCATTGTTACACATCTCAATCTCTTTTCTTGCAGCAGCACTGATAAGAACTCCAGTCACCAGAAACTAGGTACCTTACAGCACAGCGGCCGATAAAAATGAATAGTCAAGCAACTACAGCCTGTGTAATCTAAAAGAAATAATACAAATATGCATGTGGGTTAGCAAAATCACAAACTATGCCCGGTGACTCCATGGAGATAATTCTGCACATCATCGTTAAACTAGTACATACGCAACACCTGCTATCATGCACTCATGCTGTCATTGATCTCCTCTGCCGGCTTCCAACGCATCCAACGCTTGGCTCGTTTGCCTTCCCATCTGACCGTGCCAAGAGACATTTGCTGTTGAGTCTGTGTTACCCAATTCTGTGGAGCGCAGCGTTTGGCTCTCGCCCTCCCGCTCGGTGATGTACCTGGAGTGCGCGTGAGGCCAGAACCCTGTCATCATGTACATGGTTAGAGCATGCGTTTGATTTGGCTTGTTTTTCGACAGAAAAACACAGGGAAGCGATGCAGCTACAAGAATTGCACAGAGAACTCTGTAACTGGAGTGGTTTACAATCCGATTTATTAGTTCATCACAATCGCTACAATGTTTTATAACAGGAAAAGGAAGAATACAGGATTCAGCATGTTTGCAAAGCTGCGCAGGCACAGTATCCTCAATACACAACACTTCATTGTCAGGCAAGGGAAAAATTAAACGACGTACCTTTCTCGTCCGATGGAGCTGGAAAGAACTGCAGGTAGCAAACTGAAGCAACCACCAATCCTGCACGAGCACGACACACCCATCAGCACAAGGATAGAGTTTCAAACTAGTGATAAAGGCTTTGTCAATCACATTGTAATGACAGCAATGTCATTAGAAAGAAACGAAACGAAAGATTAAAGCGGCTCTGAATCCTAATCAAGACATGAAGTTACCTAGTATGGCACGGGGCAGATCGTACGAGTTCCTCCTCCTGATGTAGAAGATGGCAAAGATAATCATGGGCCCAATGACAGCAACGATCTGCGCATTATCCAGGACAAAGATGATACTAAAATTTCGTGGAATGAATCTTGAGCGAACCAGATGGGGACGGTGTTGCTGTTCATGGGGTATTCGAGGTCGGTCATCATGCCGGCGCCCACGAACCGGTGGAACGGCTCGATAACGTTGAACAGGACCACGATGCCTATGTCAGAATCGGACATAATTTTAATCTCCTGCTGGCCTCGCGACACTAGTTTGACAAGAACCAGGTAAGTTGCGTCATGCTAAGCAAATCTTTCGAGAATTGGAGTTTTGTAGGGCTTTCCCTCCTTCGAAAAAGAGGAACCCTTCCAGAAATTCTCGATGGCCCGGGAGGGCCAAAGAGGGGGTTTGGAAATAGTTTTCAACCAGCAATTGACGCGCCTCGGTATTACCTCACTAGCTGCGTCATTGCCCCAAGCGCAAAGATGGTTTTCCTCCGGCCCCCAACCCCCGTTCTTATTCCCCAATCCCTCCCTCGCCTCTTCCTCGCTAGCCGAGGTGGGACAAATCACCCAAACCATCACCCATCAGCAACCGAGATGCGCGTACGCCAACCGTTTGGGCCAACTCACCATGGGCCGAAAGCCCAGTACCATCGGCTGGTGTCGCGGCCGGCCCACGAGAGGCTGAGAGCCTCTCCGCCTCGCCTCGTCTCCGACTTCCTCTCGCCGCAAACCTGCTCGCTGCCGTCTGCGCTCCTCGAGCCCGCCCTGAACGGCTGAACCTCGCGTAAACCCCAGTCCCCCCGCCCCGCGTGGTGAGAGAAGAAAGGGTTTGCCTTCGCCGGATGAAAACGAGGTCGCAGACGGCGCCGAAGCCCCTCAAGACAGTGGCGCTGGCGCCCAGGCCGAGGCCCAAGCCAAGCGGGAAGGGCGACGCGCGCGCCCCCAAGAAGCCCCCTACCGCCTTCTTCTACTTCATGTATGTTCCGCCCTGCGTCTCTATCTCGATCTCTTCTCCTCCGTATTTGCCTGCTGCTGATTTCGTGTCTGCTGCCGACTGTGACCGCGCTGCGCCGTCCGCGGCCTTACCAATTGGTTGCCGTGTCAAGGGTTTCTTGAAATCTGAATATTTGGTGATGTTCTGCGGCTCTTAGTAAGACCTTATGCATATTAGGTGCTCAACTCGCTGCTGTTGACATCATATCTCACTCGGATGCGCATTTGCTCGTGACTCGCTGTTGTAGCTCACTAGCTTGCGCAACCAGGTTTCGACCTAGGTTTATGTAATCTGTAATGCAATTGTTTGCTTTGATTTCTAGATGTTGGGAGGTTAGGTTACAGGAAGGTATCCTGAGAATGGGGTATGGATTTTTCCTAGTTCTTTGTCAAAATTCTTCTCTTTGTCCTAGGCTGGAGGCAGCTTAATTTGTAATCCCATCTCTCTATTTGAGAATTGCGATTGTAGAATAGTGTCATTAGTGAAGCATTCCTACTGCACGGTGTGTGAAGGGCACCCTCTCTTTCTCATTTCAAGGGCATCTCTGATTTGACAAAGGGGCCAGCTTATTGTACTCAGTCCACAGTAGCACTGCAAATGGTCTATTACACATGTCGCGTAAAGAAAATCGTATATGTTGTTACTTGCCAGACTTTTGATGGTTACAAAAAATTTTAATCACTAATGAAACTAACTTCAACAGTTACATTCTGGTTGGTTATCTGAATGCTTTCTGCTGCATGCAGTCATCATCAATGAGCATACTGCTTGCTTATCCTCGAGATTTTTCACATATCTATAGGTGTAACACTAATGCAAAAGTTGTTTTTGTTGTTCCCCTTTTTGTATTAAACAAATTTATATTGATGCTCTATGTTGTGTTCAAGGGAGGACTTCCGGAAGACTTACAAGCAGGAAAATCCAAGTGTAAAAACAATGCAGGAAGTAAGTTTCCGCTATTTAGATGTTGAAGCTTGAAACTTCCTAGTCATGTAGTAATATATAACACTGCAGATAGGGAAGGCATGCGGCGAGAAATGGAATACAATGACATTCGAGGTTGGTATTTCTCCCTTACAGCCTGGTACTTTTGTTGCATTTGGTACTTATCCCCTCATGCTGCCTGCTGATATAAATTGCTTAATAACACCATGATGGTGGCGCAAATCTGAACACATGGAGTGGGTATGTAGTTTGGCTTGTACTTCTTTTTTTCTAGGGAAGCTTGTACTTTCTTTATGAACCAGTTCATTTGTAAACAATACGTGGGAATCAAATGGAAGCATGAAGTGTTTTATTAGGGTCATCCAGGTTAAACAACTGAAGCAATTGCCTTTGGTCCCTGTCTCTCTTATCGCATGAAGTGTTTTACCTACAAACTTTCTTGTCTATGTGCCTCGTTGTAGAGCTAAATCTATTTATTTTGTTAATTTCCTTGTTTAATTTGGACTAGCTAGAGCATTTTTATTGTTGAGTTTAGAGAGTATGCATTGACATGGGTTCTGTAACTGTTGATGTTTTGTGACCTATGTGCTCAAATGATTTCTATTGGCACTTTAGATAAAATCCAGTAACGTTGCTATGGAACATATCAACGTGCACTTTATCTTTTTCATGCATACCTACAAACTGCAGGGAAAGCAGAAAGAGTAGCATTGCTATGGAACCTATCAGGATGAACTATGAATTGTTTCAAGCCTTAAATATTGACTACTCCTATATGTGTTGAGGAAAATGAGAACTTTAATGTTTTCGTGGGCTTCTTCTGTTTTGGACCGGCTGGCCTTTCTCCTCTTTGTGGCCCGGGCCCATTCTTGACGGGTTCAAGGACTCGGCAGGCGCTAGGGTTTGGGCACGGGGTTCATTCGGCTGGTGAAGATGCTGGGAGCTGGCGGCTGGGCGGCGGCGCAACCGTCTCCGGATCCTTCGGGCTCGGGAGACTGGAGGGCGCCGTCTTCGTGCCTACTTGAAGGTCAGCATCCCCTCGGTGGAACTCAGAAGGGACAGGAGTATTCTCCACTGGTTTTCCTCTCTAATCTCTCTGATTTGGCTTGATTTCCTGATCTGGAACCGGGAGCTCTTCTCTCTGGAGTTTGTGCTTCGGTATTTAGGGGATTGAGTGGAGGAGCATCTGCTCCTGGTGTTGTTCGGTGCTGCAAAGCTGAGGCTCGCCCGCACTGCGGTGGCTGTGCGGTTGAGGTACTGTATCTCCGTCATCCTCACTCCGGCGGCAACGGCGGGTGGTTGAATTTCTGGGACAGCGGCACTTAAGCCGTGCCTTGCCTCTCTGATTGATCTGTTTGAGTGCATAGCACTGTGAGTATACCAAATCTCCTCTCTCTTTCTCGGTTAAATTGGACAGCTCAGATGTGCATGCTTAGTTGCTCGATGATGATGAAATGTGTAGAGATAGAGCAAATTTCTGAGTTCTATAGCTGTGATATGAGATAAATCTAGCTCTGTGATTCAAGGCCTTTACCTGGAGGTTATTTTGAGTGATTGACACTCTGTTCCTGTACCTCAAGTTATCTGTTGGCTTTGTATTCAAGTGTACATCATATCTGTGTGATCCCTGTATGTGTGCTCTTATATTCTCAGTTCTGTTAATTCTCTCTGGTATTGATTCTTGAGGAGCTAGCAGTGTAGTACTGTCTTTTGATAGCTGGTTCATGCCTTTCTGTTGTGGGGCAGTAGTCTGCTAGCTTTGAGAAATACTAAGAACTCTTTTGATCTGTACAGTCCTTTTTCAGTATGATGAACTAGAAATTTGAGAGCTAGATTAGACTCTATCTGCTATTGGGGCACTCTGAAATTTTGCTCTATTCATGATGCTTATTGTGGAACAATTTGGGAGCAGAACATTTAAAGTTCTGGGGCCAATTGCTGCTTCATTTCTGAGAGCACTATTAATCAATTTTCACATCTGCTGTCCAATTTATGTCTTACTCATGATATCTGTTATTTCAGCTTCTCTGTCATATTTCACTAAGATCATGTGTGTTTATGATGTGCTATCAATATCTTATATACTTATTTATGGAATTATGGACTCCATACTCTTATTATCGCATATTATACAACAATCCAGAAATCCAACTGCTTCTGTGAGGGCTAGCTCTGGCTCTTCCACCCTACCACCGTCGTCCTCGGACGCGATAAAACCTGAGATTTTCGATGGAACCGGCTTTAAGCGCTGGCAGGCTCGGACGAGGCTGTGGTTGATGGAGCTCGGACTATTCTGGGTCCTCACTGAAGAGCCGCCCGCCCTTCCGGGGGAAGTCGTGCAAGATGAGGTCGAAAGAACGCGTCTCAGCGCGTTGATGGCCCGTTGGGAGAAGGCAAATGCCTCAGCCTTAGCACGTCTCTTGGCCGTCCTATCGAACAGGCTCTTTGACGTCTACGTAGGGTTCGGGGAAGCACGAAAGGTGTGGACGGAACTGAATGACAAGTATGCTGAAAGTGACAACGGCAACGAGTCCTTCATGATGGCAAGCTACCTGAACTTTCGTATGGGAGATGGCAGATCAGTAATGGAACAAATCCATGAGTTACAGCTGATCGTGCGTGACCTAGGCCAGTATGGCCGTGTTCTCCCGGAGAACTTCCAGGTTAATGCTATTCTGGCCAAGCTGCCTACTTCTTGGCGTGACTTTGTCACTGCACGTCAGCACTTAAAGCAGCGATTGACTCTTAATGAGCTCATTGCTGCTATAAATGTCAAGGAGAAGTCTAAGGCAGGCTATGGTGGGGTGAAGGCGCCCGCTCAAGCTAATCTTGTCGAACACAAGAACCATCCTGGGAAGAATGTGAAGAAGGAGAAGGCTAAGCCTGGTTACTCTGGACCGAAGGCTAATACTACGAAGAAGCCTGAGATTGTCTGCTACGTCTGCGGCGGGTTGGATCACAAAGCCAACAGATACCGCGACCGTAAAGGCAAGGGGCCAACACCTGACCAGCAGAAGGTTGCCAAAGCCCAAGTGCATGTGGCAGTTGCAACAGCCGATGATACCGGCAAAGGCGACTCCACTAGTGGGTATGTACCTGAGGCCTTTATGGCAAATTCACTAGTAAGTTGGTGGGTTGATACAGGTGCTACAAGGCATATTTATGCTGATCAGACATGTTTCTCTTCTCTCCAGGGCGCAGACGGTGGATCTGTACTGATGGGGAACGGGGTCTCGGCAGCAGTGCGCGGAGTAGGACAAGTGAGCCTGAAGCTGACTTCCGGCAAAACTCTTGTCCTGAAGGACGTACTATTTGTGCCTGCCATGACCCGCAATCTACTCAGTGGATCGATGCTGTGTCGGCAAGGAATAAAATTAGTCTTCGAGTCGAATAAAGTAGTGATGACCAGGTGTGGATCGTTTGTAGGGAAAGGCTATGATTGCGGAGGCATGTTCCGCATTTCTATTCTTGATAGTTCTGCAAACATTTTCTATTCTTCATATTCTAATAAGAACATTGATATTTGTCATTCTCGCTTATGTCATGTTAATAATGAAACAATTGTGCGTTTGAGCAAGATGGATCTTATTTCTACATATAAGTATGACAAGAGCCATAAGTGCGAGGTGTGTGTGCAAGTAAAGCAGCCCCGCAAACCGTTTCATACGGTCGAGGGGAGAAGCACCTCGCCACTAGAGTTGGTCCATTCTGATCTTTGTGAGATGAATGGAATATTAACCAAGGGTGGCAAGAGATACTTCTTTACTCTTATAGATGATGCCACTAGGTTCTGCTATATCTATTTGCTGAGAACTAAGGATGAAGCATTAGAATACTTTAAGATCTATAAGGCCGAGGTGAAAAACTAGCTAGAAAAAACAATAAAGAGACTGAGGTCTGACAGAGGTGGGGAATATATTCCCAGGGATTTCTCCGAATTCTGTGAAGAAAGTGGTATAATTCATGAATTTACGCCACCATACTCACCACAGGCCAACGGAGTAGCCGAAAGAAAAAACCGAACAATTTGTGACTTGGTTAACACCTTGTTACAAAGTTCTGGTATGGCTAACTTATGGTGGGGTGAGGCTGTTCTCACAGTTAACTATGTCCTGAACAGGGTCGCTCCTCGGAATCGCGAGGTAACCCCTTACGAAGGATGGAAGGGGAGGAAACCAAATCTGTCCTTTCTTCGCACATGGGGCTATTTAGCTAAAGTTCATGTGCCCCTGCCGAAGAAAAGGAAATTATGACCAAAGACTGTCGACTGTGTCTTCCTAGGGTATGCACACCAGAGCACAGCCTATAGATTCCTAGTGGTCCATGAGGTCTCAGGCATTGCCGTTAACTCGATAATGGAGTCTCGGGATGCGACATTCTTTGAGCACGTCTTTCCTGTGCGAGCGAAGGAAACTGTTTCCCATGACTTTTCTTTTGATGACCATGTTCCTCAGGGTATTGATGACACGATACCTGATCTGGAACTTAGGAGGAGCAAGAGGCAAAGAACTGGAAAACCATTGGGAGATGATTTTGTCACCTATGTCGTGGATGATGAATCTCGAAACCTTTCAGAGGCATACGCTTCTCCAGAAGCGGAGTACTGGAAGGAAGCAGTCCGTAGTGAGATGGATTCGATTATCACTAACAGAACCTGGGAGCTAGCAGACCTCCCAGTTGGATGCAAGCCAGTCGGCTGCAAATGGATCTTCAAGAGAAAGCGCAGACTTGATGGTACTATAGAAAAGTACAAGGTCAGACTAGTGGCTAAGGGTTTAACGCAAAAGGAAGGAGAGGACTATTTTGATACATATTCTCCTGTTGCCAGGTTACCCACTATCCGTGTGCTCTTAGCACTGGCAGCCTCGCATAATCTCCTTGTGCATCAGATGGATGTCAAGACCGCTTTCCTCAATGGAGAGCTGGATGAGGAGATTTATATGCATCAGCCAGATGGATTTGTGGTAACAGGACAGGAGCGTAAAGTATGCAGGCTAATCAAATCCCTGTATGGTCTCAAACAAACCCCTAAGCAATGGCATGAAAAAATTGATACTACACTAACTTCGGTGGGCTTCTGTGTTAATGAAGCCGATAAGTGCGTGTACTATCGTTATGGTGGGGGTCGAGGTGTTATTCTATGTTTATACGTGGATGATATATTGTTGTTTGGGACAGACCTGAAAATGATTAACCAAACCAAGTTTTTTCTATCTCAGAACTTCGATATGAAGGATTTGGAGAAGCTGATGTAATCCTAAACGTCAAGCTCCTAAAGGACGAGAATGGGATAACTCTCAGTCAATCCCATTATGTGGACAAGGTGCTTACACGTTTTGGTATGATAGATTGTAAGCCTGTAGCCACGTCTTATGATCCAAATGCTAAGCTGAAGAAAAATGTAGGCCATAGAAAAGACCAGTTAAAGTATTCACAGGTGATAGGTTCCCTCATGTACTTAGCCAGTGCACTAGGCCTGACATCTCATATGCAGTATGCAGGTTGAGTCGTTATACGTCCAACCCAGGGGATGATCATTGGATAGCACTGGAGAGGATACTCAAGTATCTAAAGGAGACAAAGAACCTTGCAATTCATTATTCTGGCCATCCTGCAGTTATAGAGGGATTCAGTGACTCAAACTGGATCAGTGACTCGGATGATATGAAGGCTATGAGTGGATATGTTTTCACTCTAGCAGGCGGAGCAGTGTCTTGGAGGTCATCTAAGTAGACCATCCTTACTCGCTCCACGATGGAGGTTGAGCTAGTGGCGCTAGACTTAGCAGCCGTAGAAGCAGAATGGATTAGAGCTCCTTTCTGACCTACCGATATTGGATAAACCAATTCCGACTGTTCTCACCTACTGCGATAACTAAACCGTTCTGGTTAAGGTGAAGAGTAGGAAGGACAATATGAAGTCTTCGAAGCACATAAAACGGAGACTCAAGTCGCTCAGGCATGCTCTAGAGACGGGTATAATCGCAGTGGATTATATTCAGTCTGAAAGGAACCTAGTGGATCATTTCACAAAATGAATGACTAGAACAGTCATTCAAGCGGCGTCAAGAGGAATGGGATTATTACCCTATGATAAAGTTAACACCGGCAGTAACCTACCCTAGGAGATCGGAGATCCCGTGAACTGGCTCTAGGAGAACAAGCTGCGTGGATATAAGAGCAAATCGATCCTATTTGCTGCTATGCTCTGCTGTAGGAGAGGGTGAGCTGCTGGCTCTTAATGAATTCAGTGCCAAATGGCAATAGATATCGTCCTACAGAATATCTAGGAGAATTCACCTATGTGAGTGTGATTGTGTGGTCGCGATCACAGAGAAGTCGGGTACTTCTCTGAGTGGCACTCATGAAGCAAAGGTACTTGGACATTACCATAACGTCCAACCCGAGAGCTATGGCAAATGCAGCCTCGTACAGGGTGTTGCTTGAGAGGAGGCTCTCACACCAAGGCTGAGGATCAAGGCGAAGTCCTCCTCATCCTGTGTGAGCCAATTCACATGCAACTAGGTAATTTGTTCAAACCTGAAAGGTACATTCTACTCAAATCCTGTATATCAAACCGGTGACTTCAACATTAAATTTTGGTGGGGATTGTTGAGGAAAATGAGAACTTTAATGTTTTCGTGGGCTTCTTCTGTTTTGGACCGGCTGGCCTTTCTCCTCTTTGTGGCCCGGGCCCATTCTTGACGGGTTCAAGGACTTGGCAGGCGCTAGGGTTTGGGCACGGGGTTCATTCGGCTGGTGAAGATGCTAGGAGCTGGCGGCTGGGCGGCGGCGCAACCGTCTCCAGATCCTTCGGGCTCGGGAGACTGG
Source organism: Phragmites australis (assembly GCF_958298935.1). Lineage (NCBI taxonomy): Eukaryota > Viridiplantae > Streptophyta > Magnoliopsida > Poales > Poaceae > Phragmites > Phragmites australis. Next base: position 32,960,949 of record NC_084922.1, read on the forward strand.
AGGGCGCCGTCTTTGTGCCTACTTGAAGGTCAGCATCTCCTCGGTGGAACTCAGAAGGGACAGGAGTATTCTCCACTGGTTTTCCTCTCTAATCTCTCTGATTTGGCTTGATTTCCTGATCTGGAACCGGGAGCTCTTCTCTCTGGAGTTTGTGCTTCGGTATTTAGGGGATTGAGTGGAGGAGCATCTGCTCCTGGTGTTGTTCGGTGCTGCAAAGCTGAGGCTCGCCCGGACTGCGGTGGCTGTGCGGTTGAGGTACTGTATCTCCGTCATCCTCACTCCGGCGGCAACGGCGGGTGGTTGGATTTCTGGGACAGCGGCACTTAAGCTGTGCCTTGCCTCTCTGATTGATCTGTTTGAGTGCATAGCACTGTGAGTATACCAAATCTCCTCTCTTTCTCGGTTAAATTGGACAGCTCAGATGTGCATGCTTAGTTGCTCGATGATGATGAAATGTGTAGAGATAGAGCAAATTTCTGAGTTCTATAGCTGTGATATGAGATAAATCTAGCTCTGTGATTCAAGGCCTTTACCTGGAGGTTATTTTGAGTGATTGACACTATGTTCCTGTACCTCAAGTTATCTGTTGGCTTTGTATTCAAGTGTACATCATATCTGTGTGATCCCTGTATGTGTGCTCTTATGTTCTCAGTTCTGTTAATTCTCTCTGGTATTGATTCTTGAGGAGCTAGTAGTGTAGTACTGTCTTTTGATAGCTGGTTCATGCCTTTCTGTTGTGGGGCAGTAGTCTGCTAGCTTTGAGAAATACTAAGAACTCTTTTGATCTGTACAGTCATTTTTTCAATATGATGAACTAGAAATTTGAGAGCTAGATTAGACTCTATCTGCTATTGGGGCACTCTGAAATTTTGCTCTATTCATGATGCTTATTGTGGAACATTTTGGGAGCAAAACATTTAAAGTTCTGGGGCCAATTGCTGCTTCATTTCTGAGAGCACTATTAATCAATTTTCACATCTGCTGTCCAATTTATGTCTTACTCATGATATCTGTTATTTTAGTTTCTCTGTCATATTTCACTAAGATCATGTGTATTGTTGATGTGCTATCAATATCTTATATACTTATTTATGGAATTATGGACTCCATACTCTTATTATCGCATATTATACAACAATATGGCCATGAAATTTCAGCTCCATAACATAGTTATGTAGCAGTTCTGACTTCTTTTTACTTGCGTCGAACTTCCTTTCACGATTTGATAGAGAGCCTTGCATAAAGGGCTTATAAAGAAGAAAAATGTGTTCCTCGACAAGATGTAATTCTTCATATCTGTCTGCTGTTAACAATTTCACTTTATTCATTTCACCAGGAAAAAGTGAAGTATTATGATATAGCTACTGAGAAGCGTGCAGAATTTGAGAAGGCGATGGTTGAATATAATAAGAAAAAGGTGTATATTGTACATGTTTGTCCTGTTACCTGTTACGTGTTGTCATTTTTATCCTCTTCCATGTCCTCAAGTTTATTTGGTTTCCCCACGCAGGAAAGTGGAGACATGTCCGAGGAATCAGATTAAGACTAGAACTTAACATCGGGCTGTTCCGAATTTCTGATGGTTCACCGTAACTGGATAAACTATCAATTGTATATTACAGAACTGTGCCTTGTAATGTAATTTGTATATTCTAGGAATTTCAGCTCATGCAGGATCGTACCTTCTGTAATGGACTGATAGTATTAAACTGCCACGGAGTCTGATACGGGTGGTTTTCACCTGGACCTTATTTGTGCTTCATGCTCACTGCTGGTTTTGTTCATACTTCACACTAAAAGTGGTTATATAAGAACTTGTGTCGACTGTTCTCCGGTGCATTCCATTACAGATAAAACAATGATAGCCCTGTTTGTCAAATGGCTGGAATGTTTCTTATAACGAGAATGCTTCCCTTCATAAGTTCGGACGTTGTCATCACGGCTGATTATGGAACCAACGGCGCTGACTATACTTTATTCAAATGATAGATTTGAACTTTCTCTGAATAAAAATCAATTTACATCTCACGTTTGAACTCAACTCAATGAAGAAAAAAAAACATACGCTACGTGGACAATTCTCATCCACGTAATGATGTTCCTCTCTCGTAGTCATCTCTTTTGACTGATCTAGACTCACCACTTCATCGCCTCTATCTCTCTCCCTCTTCTGCGTGGAGTTTGATCTCATGGACAGGAGCTCGATCCTGTGAGGATGAGTATGGACCCTAGCAGTAGGGCCCCCATTTTGATTGCAAGGAGTTCGATCTCGTTAGTGGAGCATCATTTAGGCGTATGTCAAAGAGCTCAATCCATATGAAGAGAAGCTCCATCCGGCTTAGAAGAACTTGAATCCTAGCGGTAGGACGTCGATTTGGGTGGCAAGGAGCTCGATCTTGGTGGTAGGGCATCGATTCGAGTGGCGAGGAGGTTGATCCTAGGGTAGAGCTTCGATTTGCACCACGAGGAGCCCGGTACTAGCAGGAAGACGCCTTTGTGGGTGGCAGAGCTTTGATTTGGGTAGTGATTAGTTCATTCCTCACAAGATGACTTCGTGAGATGCTTATTCTGATAGGGCTCCATCGGCCCTGATGGGATCCTCGATTGCAACCTCTAAAAAGCTCAATGCTATAGTCATCGTGCACAACGTCTACGCTTCAGGTAGGCACGTTGCAAATAGTTTTTTGATATGTTGCAATTGGTGTTTTGATTTGTTGCAACAGTGAAGAATGTGGATGATGACGGTCTCCTCTTTCTTTTGTCCTCTCCTTTTCTTTTGTTGCAATTCGAGCACCCTCCTGCAAATATGACTTATTGCAGATGTTTCACTTTCTTTTTGATATGTTGCAATTATGGTTTCTTAATATTGTCCCTTATATTTTTCTATGTTGCATTGTCCTATATTTGTTTCTTGAGATTTCTGAATACTATATTTTAATATGTTACACTTGTATTACCTTTATGTTGCATTGGTATTTCTGAATACTATATTTGGTATTTTTTATTTATTGTATTTTCATTTTGGTTCTAGCACTTGTTGCATTAAACATTTCGATTTGTTATAGTGGTTATTTGTCTCTGTTATAGTTAAAACTTGTTGCAAATGTGGAGGCAACATTCCGTATTTTAGACCATGTAGATAAGTAATTTTGGTGGTGTTGCAACTATACGTTTGGTTTGTTACACAAGAGTAATTTTTTAGTTGCAACACGGGTACTTAGATGTTGCCCAATTGATAATTGTTTCAGTAAATTTTGGATGTTGCAAACTGTATTTCATATTATTGCACATGTGTAGCTAAATTGTTTCATGAGTCAATATCAAATGCTATGACGGAGAGCATTGGATTTCCATGTTGCAGATCAATTTTTTTGTTGTGCTCGTTGAATATGTTGGTGAGTTTGATTTTTCTCTTATTTTTTGTTGTGGCATGGTGGAAGAAGCAAAACTCGATAATTTTTGTGCAACAATTAGTGGTATTGGAGGGTAGGGGAGTAGATGGATGATTTAATGGTTAAAAATCTATATTTTTTTATATTAGTAATGACACATATTTCTTGTGATTTTTGCCATCTATATAACATGAGTCAAGTTCTTTGAAGATTTTTATCACCGTAACTCGAGAGGGTGTGCGCGATGTTATGATGAGAGTTTTTCAGGTTCAATCTACATCAATCCTATATCCTATAATGATTAAACGCCCGAGGCTAGCACCCGGATCGAACTTCCTAGCGCCGTGCCTTACGAGTGCCCGCCCACTCACACGTTGCCGGCGCCGTGCCGGCGCGCCGCAGTGCGCAACGCGCCAAGCGCGCCGGCGAAGCGCACGGAGCCCTTGAGGCTGTCCCAAGCCAGAGACCAGAGGTCGTCCTCGACGTCGCGTCGCACCGCGGGCACCCTCAGCAGTGTGCCGCGGAGCACCTCGAAGGCGGCCGGCGCGCCAGCGGGGCGGAACGGGACGTAGCGGGACAGCACGGGCTGGCAGTCCCACTCGAGCACGGCGCCGTATATGGAGCCGTCGCGCTCGTCCACGAGCGCCTGGGCGTTGCTAGGCCCGTGCGCTCGTCCCGCTTCTCCTGCCGGTCCAGCTCCAGCAGGTACACCCCCTAGATGAAGCACGCGATCGCAATCTGCCTGTAGTTGGGGTCTTTCCTGCATGCATGCAATGCGACAATTCTGATGGAAATCACAATGTTGCGTGCTTCACAGAAGTGAAAGTGAATGCAAGTGCAACTGAGCAGCTTGAGCGGAGGATATCCCTCCAGCTCGGGGACGACAGGTTGCGGGGGCCGTACACATGGAACTCGAACGGATTTGGCCCCGCCACCGCCACTGCCACGACCTCACCGGCTTTCTGGTCCGGCACCGCGCTAGCCATTGTTCTCCGGTGAGGTCGTGGTCCGCCAGTCTCGTCTTCGCAGCTTTAATAGCACGCGGGGAATAGCATGGAGTCGGGATGATTTGCGGTGCGGCAAGAATAGTTTGTTTCAAGATGGAACTTTTTATCCTTGGGCTTCTTTACATCAGCGGCTTCTATCCAATCAAGGGAATATGGAACGTGCTTCTTCCTCCTCTCATTTCTGCTTTACCATGCCATTTTCAGGGATTTTTTAAAATAATATTATTTTTCTTGGAAATTACAAAACTAATACCCAAAATAACAAAAATTCACAAACAATACACATTCGCTCAATGAAATCGCAAAAACCTATTTTTGCTGAATGAAACTACGAAAGTAGAAAAATAAAGAATGAAAGTGTCGCACTATGGAAACCCGAAAAAATATTTTCACAGAATGAAAATTACGAAAAATAATTTTTCATGTCACATAAATGCAAAATTATATTTTCACAGAACAAAAATGCGAAAATTAGTTTTAAATTTTTTAATGCGTGCAAAAAATATTTAGTGCCCATGCAAGTTGCTATTTTGTTGTGGTGCACAAATATTTTTCACGCGATTGGTTTGCCATTTTCAATTATTGAAGTGCAGTGATTCATCTATTCTAACTCGAGTCGTGTCTGTCGTTACTTATCCTTCATGTTGTGTACTAATCTATAACTAATAAACATCAAACCACTGTGGACAACTAATTCCATGTGTTCAAAATTAGTATTATTTCTAAAAAATCCCATTTTCAGAACTTTCAAACGACTAGAACGGAGACAACTTTGCGAGCATACAACATTCGCCAGCATTTTTTTCTGACACATCACACAGATATGGAGACACACAAACATAATGGGAAGGCCTAGAAAGCATGAACCGAACACGCCCTAAGGCTGAAGGAATATCCACTGAAGGCCTAGCAAATAACTCGAGAATCAAGATGACATTGCCTAGATTTGTATACAACAATATTCTGCACAACCAACTGTACATGCAAACATCATTTGGTGAATTTGACTCTACTGGGTCAAAGAAATACTGGCAAAACAGATTTCCGATATCAGTTGCATGATTGCATGAACTGTTACAGCTGCTACATGGAAAAAATGTGAGGACATCACTAGCTAGCTGGTAGGTTCAGTGGCTGAAGAGGCCTGCTTTTCAGCAATCAACTTCTCCAGCCGTTTCTTGAAGTAAGCTTGCTTGAGTTTCTCTCTACGAGCAGCATCCTGCTCTTGTCGCCGAGATCTCACTGTTGAAGCCTTCTGCCTTGCCTCACTTACCTCCTCATGAACCTCCCTGCAGACATAGTGGTGCAAGTTAATAAAAAAGGCCCGAAAGACATTATTGTCCAAAGAGAAATCAAGGTGTTGAAGCTGAAAATTCAGTGATATTAATATCATCTGGTGGCAATAAGGTTCACTGATCTCACCAGGTGGAAAAAACACAAATATTTTCCAAAATGATATCAAGCAACAGACTGATATACCAGAGTCATTTTTCTTATCATACCAATTCAGGTATCTGATAAACCAACTTGAAGCGACTGAAGACAGCTTGTGCAATCCCATTTGCAAACAGTCTTTAACAGGAAGAACCATTGCAAAGAGTGGATCTGCATGCAAGCGCTAAACATTTGCTTTTTTAGGGGCGTGACTATTGTATTAGGTCGCGGCAGGCAGACTATGGGCATGGCACATAGAAAATAGTGGTACACAATAAGCCAACACCCAAAAACTCATGACGACAGCTACTAGGAAGATCGATTCATAATCACCATGTTGTCTATGTATGCATCACGTGATTACAACTTAAAAAGTTAAAAGTGTCAGGAATGCCGGTTTTTATTTCATATTATCCTGTCTGCCTTAGAGAAGCAAATTTCCCTTGATTTCTAGAGAACAAATGAAGTACAAACGTAACAGCACTTTATGCATGATAACTTGATAAGAGATAATACAGAAGATCAGTGTCGTCAGTGCAACCACTGTCCATAGAAAGAAGTACCTGACAAAGCGCTTGTGTTCATCTCTGTCAATTGTAGTGCCTGTTCGGCCAAGGCCCATCGGTTTGGCATTTGCCATAGGATCTTCATGATCATTTTCTGGCTCTGCAGCATCAGTGGCCCCATGGCTATCTGGCAGCTGAGGCTCATAGGCACGATCAAAGCCTTTTTGGAAGAAATCCACACAATATTTCTCCTTGTCTTCTTCATCAGGTAGTTCGCCTCTGGATAACTTTTCATACAACTCTGCTTTCTTTTCTAGAGCAGCATAGCTTGCAGATCCATCTTTCACGGCTTTCAGCTCCAACTTATCTCTGTTGCAAAAACAAGTATCAAAGGAGACATCAGTTCTGGTCAACACTCAAGACTCCACAGCATGCACAAAAACAAATTGGAAAAACGGTTGAATGCGACTGACAATAGAATGAGCAGAACATGATTGCATTGTAACCATGACACTTAGAAATGCTGTATAAGCAGCAAAAAAAAGAGAGTTAACGTGTGTTAAGTGGAAATGCTTAACTGCAAATTAACCGAGCATTTATGACCTGGACGCCAGTTAATTGGCATTGGGCAAGAGGACAAGGTGACAATTAGATTCACATTCTACGTAGTCAGAGAAAAAGGAATATGTTTTGTTATGGGATAACTCCCAAGAGGCAACTAAATACAGGTACAGTTCCTCGTTTTGTTGCCAGTTGTGCCATTGCTGAGAAAATGTTAAAATTTCTCCTCATTCAAGAAACAGTGTGAATCAAATTCTAAGGTATCATTATGTTACAAAGAGCAATCAGTACATTATGCTCAGTTCTCGCTCAATAATCCTACCAGAGCAGAAAGATTGACAAGATAACAAGCATCTAATACTTACCAAAGAAAACTCTTACTTTCCTGGCACATGCTACACAAACAAACATCGGTAAACACAGCACGACCAAATCTTGTAAAACATTGGTCTTCCAAAGCTCCATAGATATAAACTAGGACTAATTTACCGCAAAAAGAAAATAATAAGTTAGGACTTATGGTTCCCAAATTACTTCAGCAAAGCTTTCACATCAGCCATATAGGGCATCTAATACCTAAACCAATGGCACGCTATGGGACTCATTCATCAATTCCACCCAAAATTAACATCAAATGGCCACGCTACAATTAAACAAGCTGATCACAAGTGCGTGAGAAGAACTGGGAACGTACTTGTGGGCCCTGGCGTCTACGCCCGAGTTCTTGGCCCCGAGGGGGTCGGTGGGTGCGGAGCGCTTCTTGGCGCGGCGGAACTCGCCGGAGGCCGCGGCGGCGGCGTCGGGGGCTATGGGATTGCGGGCCTCTTCCTGGGTGCGGTAAAGCTGGGCCTTGAGGTCGAGGATGGACGCGGCGCCGACGCCCTCGATGGCCTTGTGCTTCTTCGGCATCACCGCCGACTCCGTCAGCCACCCCAGCGACTCCATCCGCCGCTCCCTCAAGCCGCCCTGCTGCTCCGACGGCTGCGGCACTCCCGAGGAGGACGGCCCGGTCGCTGCCGGCGACGACATCGCGGCGGTGGCCGTCCGGGGGATGGGTTCGCGGGTGGGGGGGGGGGGGGGGAAGGATCCGTGGGGAAAGAGGGCGAAGGTCGGTGTGGGCTGGGCTGGTGGCTTTGGGAAGGCTACGTCATGACTCATGTGGGCTTAAATTTTAAGCCTCCGTTTTTCGATACTTATCACTTTTAAACAAACATATATATCAAAATATATCAAATATACTATCAATTTTAAATAAGAAATAAAAAAAATATCCTTACAAATTAACATAAATATTCTAGAATCTATCGTAAATAGATGGATAAGATATATTTTGTATGGATAAAATTGAGAACTATATCTTAAAAAACGTGAGGTGATAAGTATTTAAAAACAAATAAAATAGTCAAAAGTGACAAGTATTGAAAAACGAAGAAAGTATAAAGTTGAATGGGTTCTTAAAAAAATTTATAAATATATGTATTCGTTTTAAAAAATATTTTTTTTAAAACAGATATATGTATTTGTATTTTTTATTTAAAATAAAAAAATCCGGTTCTAATTGGAGACTCAATCCATAGAGATATTTCAGGTCAAAACGACCCCTTTTTCCTGGAAAAACGTGCAAATTCGTCTAAAATTGAGTGTAAAAGCCCTAACAATTCTCAAAAATCCACATGTACGTAATACCGTTTGGAAAGATATATAAATACGACACCGACGTGTAATAGCGTAGTCTAAATACGAACTCAATATCCCTCGAGCAGTCTCGTGCTCGTTCCGGAAAATTATTTTGTGGGCCCACCCGGCCGCCCAGGCTCCAAACGAAGCTCAAGCATGTGGTGCGCCGCGGCCGTGCCAGCGCGCCCCTCCTCGCCGGCCGTCCCTGTGGTCGAGGCGTGCACCTCCGCTCCGCCGCGAAAAATTGGGAATTCCATATAGCCCACGCCGAGTAACCGACGGGCTTCTTCTACTCCCTTCCTATCTTTGTCCCAGCGACAAGCGTCGATCGATCTCATCCATGGCGTGCAGCTTCTCGATCCCCCTTCCTCCGCCACGAGGCTCCAGGCCGTGGACGCGGCCGCCGTGAAGAACGTCAGGGTTCCCCTCAAGGCCTCCGTCGCACCCGCGCAGAGGTCGCTCGGCACCTGCAAGGCTACTGCCCGGCAGGAAGACGCCACGCAGGAGTCCAGCGTCTCAGGTATCACCTGGTTCTTGCACCCTCGAGCTATAGTTGTCCTGGGGAATCCGTACGAGAAATGTCTCTGGCTTTTTAGGCTAGCATAGCAAGGCAAAAAGAAACGACAAAATGATATGAAATTAATTAGGCTTGATTGAGGATCCAAATTAATGATTTATCACAAAAAAAAATTGGCCCTTTGATAATGATACCACTTATATCAATGAAAGGTGTGATCATCTAAGTCAATTACGGTAGATCAGAGTGGCAAATAAGTGAAATCACTTCTTGACGGAGGCAAAAAATCAATGATGGAAGTGCCCCATGCTTTGTGCACCTAAGATTAGTACAGCTGCTTCAATGTCCGTTCTGTTTTCTTTTAAAAAGCATATGAATGCCCTCATTTGTGTGTCCATACCCCCCATTCAGTAACCTGTTGAACAAGGTGGCAATATCTAAATGGAAAATCAGATACATTGTTTCTTTTTTTTGAGATGAGAGACAGTGTTTCAATTGTACGAGGTTATTCTATTTACGTTCTATTGAAGAAAAATGTGAATCCAAAAACAGTTTTCAATCAATTCCCTCTCTGTCCAACTCTAAATTTCAGATGAAATGAAAAGTGCCACTGTCACTAACTAGAGTCAGATGTTTCAACTTTCAATTCAAGTACGGCTAATACTGCTGCCTAATAATGTCAGATGTTTTAATTATGATTGCCATTGTTACTTTGATTCACCTTTCCTATGTCTAGCCTGTGTGTCCCCGCGGCGCTAACGGACTAACATTCCTATGTTTCGTTCCGAAGTTTCTTCGGCGCGCACCCAGCTGGACCTCCTGGAACAACTGACATCGCCTACATCTGATGGAATTGGTAAGTCTATGTTCCATACAATATAACAGTCTTTCGTTCTCACTCCTCATCCAAATCAACTCTTATGTCAACTAAGAATGTCTCATTGGGCCTAGAGAATGGTAGCGCGCCTGCAGCAACCCTTCAACGCGCTACTATCCAGGAGCAATTGTCGGCGCTAGCCAATGGCAAGACGAGTTCACCCTCCCATTGGGCAAGAAACTGAAGGAAGGCCTGAAGATCCTCAACAACCTGACCGTGTCACAGAGGAGGAACATCAAGAGGCAGGCCCTGCTCACTAAGGTCAGTGGACTGAATGACTCGGTCTTCTTCGCGACTGTTGGGGCGTTTGTGCTCGTCCCTCCTTTCGCCATTTTAGCTATCGCTGTCTTAACGGGTTATATCCAGCTCTTGCCTTGAGTAAAAAGGTGTAGGCTATTTAACTAATCATTTTCTTTCGAGAATACACAAGAGAGATGTGTATGTTGAATTAAGAAGAAGAAAGTACATATGACTTTTACAACATGAGGCACCGAGCGTTCATCAAACCCTAGTGTTTACATTAGAGGACTATGCTAAGAAGCGTCACAACGTAGAGAGGCTAAGCGAGACAGCTAGGACTGCGCAATTGCCCTCTGTCTCAAAGCAGCTAGGTCCTTGGCTCCCGCCACCATCCTAAGACTAGTCATCTTAAGACTGGTATATAGGAAGATGCTTTTGCTCTGCAATAGAACTGTATATATACATCGTGATAATTTGTATGTGGGGTAAGTAGGTTTTGTATGCAAGGCTGTAAGCACTTGATATAGCACACATTTGGCATAAGAAGCGTCGATAGAACCAATATGAACACAACATGGTAGGCATGTAGAATACTGAATGCCAACAGAAATAAGGATAATAAGTTATATAGAGGTGCAGCGTGTATTGATTAAAAAAATCATATGTGTTAGTCTCTTCCTCTCATTAAAATTAGCACTGTGAAATGTTGCATCCCCTGAAGTGCTGATTCTGACAAACCTGGAAGAAAATAAAAAGTGCGCCCATAGAACAATGAACATATGATTAGAACATGGACCTCCATCAAGCACAGTTAGTGTCATTTCGTCCCTGAAGACATACTAGTATAATAAAGGCAAAATGCAAGATACAACACCAGAGGCTCTAATCCTCTCCGATTCCAATTCAAGTGTAAAAAATGTACAATATTCTGGAAGACACAGCTCTCACATGTTCTAAAAAAGGCACACCTCTCAAACCAAACAAGTTACCAAACCACTAGCGGCATTACCAATTTACCATCTTCTTCAGCAAACTTTACAGAGCCTGCCTTCCTACACTGTCTTTTTGTTTGGAGATTTCACTCTTGCGCCATAGCCAGCTCCTTCCGAAGGGTAGTCGGATAGGTTCTGCGATTATCGGTAGGCCTTAGCTGCTCAGCAGGGAGATGCCCTTGCTTCATCACGTAGCTCCATCTGTCTATCATGAGGTAGAAGAAAGCCAGGAAGGAAACCTCAACGGTGAGGAGGCTTGTCCAAAGCCTCACGCTCTTGGTGGCTCTCTCGTGGTAGGTGCGAAGACCAATGTAGACGTTTGCGATGCCAGTGGCGCAGACTGCGATTCCCACAAGCCAATGGAAGAAGTACCACAGACTCCTTACCTTGACACCTCTGCAGAAATATGAAACAGGATATGATCTAGGCATAAGCTTTGTGGGAAATATTGAAAGGTTGCTGTGATACAGATGGAAAGTTGTTTTGTTGTACCTTTCTGGCCTGAAGAAACCGATAATTGGCTGAAGCCACATGAATCCATATAGTGCCAATCCTACTCTTTGGTGGCTGTTACTGAAGGAGTTTTCGAAGTTCATTAACGACAGCACTGCGCCGCCTGTAGCAAGAAGGACAGCCGCAATCTGCAAACTCGATTGAGCACATAACATTTATTTTCTGATGCTCCGCAAGGAAATGAAACAGAAACATTTTTAAGGAAATGTTATGTCACAAAGATGATACAAACCTGCGAAATGATATGGCAATAGAAGAGGACTCGGACGCATCTGCCGTTTTGAGATTTGCTTGACATTCTGACTAGTATTATCCCTACCGGCATCAAGAAACCAAACGAAAACCAGTGGAACAATGCATGTAGCTTGAGCTGAAATGATACTTTGGGTGTCATCTGGAAGAAAAGCAACTTCTGCGATCAGTAGTGTAACACTGCTTGCACCAAAAACCATTAGATATAGGAACCAACGAAGAGTTGTTTTTTGAATATAACTCAGAACTTAAAAAGAATCCTAAAGTGCAATTAAAAGACCTCAAAAGTAGATGCAAAAATAACTCTGATTACCTCCAAAGGATGGCCAGTTTTGTTGTGGCTTCGATTGATGTTCTCCGTGGAATTCGATGCGCCATTCGATGGCGCAAGAAGCGAAAGAATCACAAAAGTTATGTACAGAAGGAGCAGTCTTTTTCTCTCAGACACTACCATTTGTGCTAACCAATTTGACCACCCCTCAGAAGGAACAGCTCAACAAGACAACAACAAGCCCACACAACGAACCTCCAAAGGGGTTCCTAAACTTGAGAACTGAGAAGGATCAACAAACGCAGTTCCCTTTGCCTGCGCTGAACAATGGAAGAAGAAGAAGAGGAGCAGCAAAACTCAACCTGTATCTCTCCCTCTCACACTCGCTCATGCTGCCATCCTTTCTTCCCTATCCCTACTTCTGAAATGCTCCTTCGCCTTGCAAACACACTAGAATCCCAAGAACAGGGAACCAATAGGAAATGCAATCCGGAACACACGCTTCCAGCGAGTTGCCCTGTGGCCTGTGGGAGCTTTTGGTATGATGATCATCCAGGCTCCCCTTTTGCTCGGTGCTCTGCAATATATTATGGTGGAGTTCGCTAGCTCTTGCGTTGGGGGACCGGACGGAGCAAAATGAGAGGTGGGAGGGTCCTTTTGAGCGCATTTGGGCGAGCTTTTTACAGCTCCGGGGCATGATGATGGCTATGGTAGGGCGAGGAGGAGAGGCTTTTCTTGTGTGGTGCGGTGCGGCGCGGTGGTGCAGGACGCGGCAATGAACTGATCTCTCTCTCTCTCTCTCCTTTGTTTGTGTGCGCCTCCAGCTGAAACGCAGAATTTGGGTGATCAATTGCCGGCCAGGTATCTGCGCCACCCGGTGCCTGTACAGGCCAGTGGAAACCGGCCGGTTTTGAGACGGTTTTCAGCACTCATGGCGCCGGTATTATGCTCTTCCATTTCTCTACAACAACAACAAACCTTTTGTCACTAACAAGATAGGATAAAAATGAAACTCACAAGATCTCACTAATAAGATGATAAGAAAATAATAATGATAATAAAAATACTAGTAACAAAAAAAATAATGGTATAAGGAGATTGATGTAGAAATTATAGTTCTGACACGTAGATTACTAAATTTTATACACTTCATGCTGCAGCTATAGAAAGGTACAGGAAAAACATCATCACTAGTCTTGAAGCTCTAGATGGAAGACTCATAACTGATCATTATGAAAAAGCTACGATTCTTTAGGAAACTTTTAAAGAAAGGATGGGGAAAACAGTCAATCCACAGACATATTTCAATCTGGAAGAATTGGTGCAAAGTAATGACCATCTGGATCAGCTCACAGAACCCTTTAGCAAGGAGGAGACTGATAAGGTAATCCAACAAATGCCAGCTGACAGATCTCTTGGTCCAGATAGCATTAATGGTATGTTTGTCAAGAAATGTTGACACGTTATAAAGGAAGACTTCTATAACCTTTGCAATGATTTTCTTAGGGAGATCTAGATCTCCAAGCCATCAATAACTCATTCATAACCATGGTTCCCAAGTGCAACAATCCTACTGGAGTAAATGACTATAGGCCTATTTCTCTTCTAAACTGTGTTCTCAAGATAATCAACAAGATCGTGGCTAATAGGTTATAGGCTATAGTCATTCCTTTGCTTCACACAAACTAGTATAGTTTCATAAAGCAAACAACTATCCAAGACTATCTAGCCTGGGCTTATGAGTACATCTATCAGTGTTAACACTTTAGGAGAGAGATAATAGTGTTGAAGCTTGACTTTGAGAAGACATTTGACACAATTGAGCATAACACTATTCTCAACATGATGAAGTCCTTGGGTTTTAATGAGACTTGGTGTAAATGGATTTCAAATTTTTTAGAATCTGGTTCTTCAGTTGTTTTGTTGAATGGAGTGCCTGAAAAATTTATTCACTGTAGAAGGGGTGAGGCACAGTGATCCCCTCCCCTTCTTTTATTTGTGCTTGCTGCTGATCTGTTGTAGTGCATCATCAACAAAGCTCATGTTATGGGACTCTTCAGTCTGCCCATACCCTCAAATACCACAAACGAATTCCTTATAGTGCAGTATATAGATGACACCATATTATTCATGAAGGCATCCCAGATGGAACTTTTTTGTCTTAAAAGCATTCTCGAGACCTTTGCACAGTCTACTGGCTTAAGAGTCAATTACTCTAAATCTTGTTTGGTCCTCTTGAACTTGACTCAGGACAAAGCTGCGCAGTTAGCGGTTGTTTTTGGCTTGCAAGCTGGAAACCTTGCCTTTTATCTACCTAGGACTCCCCTTGGGTACAACAAAGCCAAGGATTGAAGATTATGCTCCTCTCATGAACAAAACTGAAAGAAGGCTCACCTCCACCTCTGCTCTCTTGACACATGCTGGTAGGTTGCAACTGGTCAATTCAGTTATATCATCTTTACCCATTTATACTATGTGCACTTTGCAAGTCTCGTGTGCAGTAATAGATTATATCGAAAGGCCTAGAAAGCATTGTCTCTAGAGAGGAAATGATGTAAATGCAAAAGGTAAACCTCTGGTAGCCTAGAAAAAGGTGAGCAAACCAAAGGCAAAAGGTGGACTGGGAGTCATAAACCTGAGAAGTCAAAACAGTGCTCTCCTCCTCAAATATTTGGATAAGCTCTACAACAAGAAGGACCTATCTTGGGTTAAACTAATTTGGACTACTTATTATGCTAATGGAGAAATACCACATGCAACCACAACAAAGGGATGTTCTGGTGGAAAGACATTTTAAAGCTTAGTGAAATGTTTAGAGGAATTGCAAAGTGTAAGGTTGGAAATGGTATTACAATACTTTTTTGGAGTGATGTTTGGAACAATAATACTCCCTCCGATTGCAAATATAGGTTATTTTAGACTTGTGCACAAGGGTTAAGAAAGTAGATCAAATGACCTTGTTGTCCTTTATTTATTCTGCATTGGAAAAGATAACTCATTCATTTGTGAGAGTGGTAGCATTTATTAAACAAGGGCAAGACGGGAACAAAAGAGAAAAAATGCATAAAAGTTCGAGAATGACTTATATTTAGAGAATAGTTGAGGAGGCTAAAATGACCTATATTTACAACCAGATGGAGTATTTTACAAAAAACTCTGCCTAGACTTTTCTCTTTTGTTCAAAACAAGAATATCTCAGTTGCAAATGTTCTAAAAAGTAATAAGATCCAAGACCAATTTCACATTCTATTCATTGAGCAAGCTTATGAGGAGTTTCTTACACTGCAAAATCTGATACAGGAAGTCACATTACAAGAGGATGAACAAGATAAGTGGAGCTACATATGGATCTAAGACCTATTCATCAAAAAAGTTTTACAATCTTTTATACAAGAACTTCTAGGCTCCTCAACCCTTCCTTTGGATATGGAAGTCTAAAGCTGCTAACAAGCTCAAGGTGTCCTCTTGGCTTCTTCTAATGGATAGACTGAACACTAGGAACATCTTTAAAAGAAAGAAATCCAAGGAGACAATAATAATTTTAGCTATGTAATATGCGTTAAGCATCCTCAGGAAACTGTTTTCCATCTCTTCTTTGGATGTCAATTTAGTAGATGTTGTTGACAAATGCTAAACATACAATAGAACCATGATTAGCCCTTTTTCAACATGATGGCGGACGCCAAACATAGCTTCCAATCTCCATTCTTCATAGAAGCCTTTATCATTGCTGCTTGGCAAAGAAACAGAGAAATGGGCTTATCTTTGAAAACAGACACCCTAGTCTTGCTTCTTGAAAGCAGAGCTTCTTAGATGATTCCAGGCTCTAATCTCATAGATTAAATGAGAATAAGAGACAAATCTTTCTAAGCTAGCTTGATTCTCTCCCTTAGTTTGCTCATTTGTTTCTCTCTTAGTTGAGAGTGTTTGTTTTGTTTTTCTCAATCTTTTGTTTCTCTTTTCAGTTGCTTCTGCCTTTTGTGCAGTTTCTCTTTTGGTTCAATAAATTTTGCAATAGAGGTCTCCCCTACTATTTTCCTTAAAAAAAATATTCTTTCAAATCTCTCTTCACAGACTCATCCGATGTTAGGTTTGATCCATCTATATCTCTCTTCATATTATTTGCACTTCTTAGTATCCGTTATACACTAGTGACTAGAGACCTATGTTAGAAATGTTCAAACCATATCAATCGATATTGAACGAGCTTTTCTTCAATTGACACTAACTTTACCCTTCAATTGAACAAGCTTTTCCTCCGTTTCTCTCTTCATTGAAAATTCTGTTAAACAGATTTATATACAGCACCGTCTGGTAGCCTTCTGGAGTTCTGGCACGTGTTTCTGTTTGTTAAAACTGATTTTTTGAAGAAAAAAAACACCGTCCGGTAGCAGTAGCTGGTAAGGGGTAACCGGCCGGTATGGGAAATTTGAACCTTGTAATGTACACAGTGTATGCGCAGTTGGTCCTCTCACCAACTCCATCACGGCACATCTTTTTAAAAAAAAAAAAAAAACTCCATCTCTGCATGTTTATGCTCGTGCATGGGCTTATCTAAGATACCTCCTGCCTAGCTAGCTACATGTCAGATTTGGAGTAGCTATCACTTTGATTCATGTGATTTTGGCTGCAAAAGAGAGAGGAAGGAAAGCCGAAAAGATTGACAGTGTTGGGAGATTTGCATGGCGTAATAGGCCGCCAAGCTAGTGGTCGTTCCTAATGGGAAGTTCAGTTAACGAGTCCCTGTCATACGTACCTGGAGAAATTTCGGAAGCCACCTATCTATCACTTCCGTTGTTTGGGCGCAACAAGGTTTCTACTTGTAGAACTACATGAACATGCATGATCATTAGATAGTAAGTGCAGCAATCTTCATCTAAAAAAATGTAGGTGCAGTAATGCGCCGGTTAGCCTGTTAGTTTTCTTGATGCAGCAATGAGTTGTCATGAGTTATACTGTAGGAATTGGTGACTGTATTACCAGGATGATGCGACCGTGTCTGAATCGAACCCTTACCGTTAATGATCAAACGAACTGATTGTTCTTAACGGTTACTCATCGTAGGTGAAACTAGACTGCTCTAGATCACATCACCCTGAACCATCTGCTCAATGGAAGAAGTTTTTGGAAGTTCAGAGCATCTTGTGCATTCAGCTCGATTGCTTAATGGCACATGTGACTGCAAAATTAATTGTCCCTTTTATTATTAATAAATTACGACAGTAGGGGTAGGGATAAAAACGGAACGGTAAAATCCAGAACCGATCTTTTTTGGTTTTTCTTGATCGTTTTTAATTTCTCTAGAACTTATATAAAATCGGATCAATTCCGAACTGATAAATACGATAAAAAAATAAAAAAAATATAGCCTAATTTCTAACTGTATTTTCAAAATACCATATTTAACCGAAAATTTATGAGCAAACTCCAAATAATTTATGTTTTTCCAGTCTCAAATCATTCTAATTTTTATAGGCCCCGACTCCATACCAATCAAGAGGCCTTAAAATAATAAGATGGTCAGCTGCACCCTATTCATTTTATAATTTTTTTAATATAATAGACAGGTTGTTTTCAATTTTCATGTTGTAGTACATTTTGTGGTACTTATAGAATAATTATGCATTTGGTATCAATATATTGAATGGATTATAATTTATCTAGTGTGAATATATTGTATCTTATATGATCGAGTTAAGACTTATTCGAGTACTAAGTTAAAGACTAGTATCGTTGTATGGACGAGTTATGAGTTATATTGTTGTATGGTTGAGTTCAGACTTAAACGTATCTGGATGATTGCTACGGGGCGGTGTTTCCGATCTAAACTATCGGTTTCCGACTGTAATTGACGTGTTTCCGTTCCGATGACTTTGTTTTCGAAGTTTCCGATATCGTAATCGTTTCTGATATTATTGTTTCCGATTTCGATTCCAAGAATAAATATCAAAGTGAAAGTGATTTGGAATATTTTTTTATTATTTCTGACCGTTTTCATCCCTAAGCAGGGGTTTCCCTTTCCGCTAATGTATTCCCTCAAAAAACAAAAGGTGTTCCCTCTGTGCATTGCAATTTGCACAGGTGGCAGATCCAATTCTATGAGCGAAAGTTTTGGATGTTTTTTTATAACCACATCTTTTCTTTTCTTTTTTGAAGAACCAGACTCTTGAGATAGTGTTTAGTTAAAAGCGTTTAGTTGGCGATAGGCAACGATGAGCTTTTAGAAGGAGTTAAAGCGCTAACGACAGCAATTAGCCAACACGCTCATGATGACCGGCAATTTTCTACCCCCAAACACAATAATTTCTCCCATCTTTGCCCCGTAGCCAAGGCGTAATCCGACAGTGGATACCGATAAATATCGAGATAATGTTCTAGAAATCTTGTCACACGGTGGCGAAATTATATGCTCACGAGTAGATCGAAACACCAGATGGCAGGCAAGCTGAGTCGCATAATACTTGTACAGCACTCTCACTCATTAGATCCTGCAGCCCCTGGACCAGTGCTCAGTTTGTCCAAGCAGAACCAGTGAGGAGACCAGTGGAAAAGGTTGAGTAATACTACAAGGCAGCCTTTGGTCTCCATGCCACCATCATGTTGTTGTGGTTGTTCTCCTCTGTAAAATCTGCTAGTTCATCAAAGATAGTTTTTTTTTGTTAGGAAAAAGGTAGTGACAGCTGCTTTCTGTTTGCAGAGATAAAGTTGTCATTGCAATATATGGTCAAGGGCTGACTAATGATCATTTGTTCAGAGCTTACACTTTAAGCTTCAACGCAAATAAGAACTACTAAGCTCTAAACTTTCAATAAAATTATAATAACAACTCTGCATATTTTCAGTTGTTCCAACTTCCGACGAATAAAATATTCTGAATGTCCAATCTTGCAGTATGGTATACACAAGCAGAAGCAGTTGGCACCAACATGTGGTTGAAGAAGCGGATCATACAACTGAGCCCAACGATGTTGTTGCAAGCACTGATGCATCCTCTACAGACGGTTGCTGCCTCTTGATCACCCACTTACTTTCTTGGAACATAAGCCAGTAAGCAGCTAGGCAGCGAGCTCAGTAGCTCAAGGGTTTTGAAATGCAGTTCGTTGAAATGCAGTTCGTTCGAAGCATAATGATGGCTGCGATCTCCTTTCCAACAACCGTAATTCACCAATGATCATCTCCACCGGCATTCGCTCGATTCGTGCTTGGGTCCTTCGCTGGAATAAACTTCCGAGCGAGTGGCCAAACCGGACCCAGGATCGCATCAGCGCTCCCTGATTAGCCAGCGGCCGGATTAGTTTTGTGCTGTGCCTTGAAAGATTTGTGGATGTGGAAGGAACATGGTTTTTCTGCCCTCAAGGGGCACGTGCCCCCAGCACATCACCACTAGATCTGCACTAAGATTCGTGCACATGCACATGGTACATGCTTTTAAGGGTAGAATTTACTTTCCCGACGTGGAATCTGTGGGAAGATACACAAATCTGGAAAGCATCATCCTAAGCTAGACTGACATATGGGACCTGTGCGAAGAAACGGCTTGTCCCTAAGAAACTGATGCTATTTTTCCAAATTGTATTGATGTTTATATTGTTGGTACTAAGAAAGCTGTTCAAAATTAACTCGTTCATGCAAATAGCAGTGCTCCTCTGTACACCCCCCGCAGTATAGTGATTTACGAGCACGGTGGTTAATTTTGCAATGCTAAGCTCATACTAATTTTGCAATGCATGCCACTAAAAAACTGTGTGCTGAGAATTTAAAAATTAAGCTCATACTAAAAATTAAGCTCATAAGCTAACAGTTTTTTTCAGAAACTATAAGCAGCTTTTAAAAAAAAGTCTATAAATTTCAACAGTATCAAACAGAACCTGTTATAAGCATATGCATGGATGGGCCTGACAAAGGAAGCTGCAGATGCTGCTTCACAAGCCAAAGATAGCTACGAGCTATCTGGCCGCCTAAAGCTTACACTAGCACAGAATAGTGCTGCCGCCTCCATTTTCGATACATTGCGGGATCGTCTTTCCTTTCAAGGAGTATACTGAGCTACATGATTGTGTTTGAGGCCCTGGGATCAGGCTGTGCTGTGCACCCTGACGTGTTTAAACAGGTCGAGCCCTGGAGCCCCAGGATTGTGTTTTAGGCCCCAGTGTGTGAATACTTGTCCATAGAAGTTGCGGATCTCAGTTCTCCACAGCGATCAAATATATGTAGATTACGCTCGACAAATTTGTGATGTTGAAGTGGAAATGCTTAATATCTTGCTTGCTGTCGATCTTGCAGTCTTTGCCCAAAGCATCCTATTCTTTTGGGCCGAAACGGTACATGCGGGCATGCGTCTATGGAAACTTCTATCCGGTAGAAGCTGGCTGCGCCAGGCCAGGGTGCTATGAGATCTTGCCTAACGGTCGTGCTGTGCTCTACCGCTGGTGCCGGTGAATTACGTCAGGCATTATCAGCTAGCCGTCTTACTCAGGTTTTAGGACTCGAAAACTGGATATCTTCACTTCCTTGGAAACACAAACATTCCCAACCACCACCAAAAGCTGTCAGACCATTGCGTTGCAGATATAGCTGTTTAGCAATGAACATAGGTTCGGCAACGACACACCACCACCACACATATCTATATGTAGTGCCAATGAAGTCTGTCGATTACTAATATCATACTCAAATGGTTCGCTAAGCAAGTCTCAACGAGAGATGAAGCATCAAACCGATGAGGCCTTACCACGTCAAAACTTAACAAACACAAACATTCTGACTCTTATGATTCCAAGAACTGACCCACAACATCCATCACAGCCCAATCACATGAACAGGTTTGGCCTCGACGCCTTGAATGTGGTCTTCAGCTTCCTGGTTGGCGGCCTGACCTTGCGGTACACAAGGGGGAACTTGATCTTTGCGTTGTGGAACTGCTTGGTGTTGTCCCTCTTGCACAGCTTGAAATGGACTGTGGCGGTCTTGATGATCTGGATGCAAGGGGATCTCACACGGTGGCGAGAGGCCATCTCATTGTACATCTGCTCCACAGCACCATTCAGAGTAGTGTCACGGTACTCCTTGTACATGTTATGGTAGCCAGTTCTGCTCTGGTAGCGCAGCCAGATGCCATAGTTCTTGATCGTAGTTGGGTTACGCTCAAAGATCTGAAAACATAAATGTTGAGTGATATAACAAGGGAGTACTATCCGTGCAGTTGTGAATTGATGCAGGAAGTCAAAACAGATAAAAGAAGTATGGCAATTTGGCATGCATATCAAAACCTTCCAAGGTTAAAATAACTAACATACATGTACAAGACAAATAAAATTCTGATAATTAAGTCATTAATCACTGCTAAGTCCTCATACAAGCATCACTCATTTACGACTGTCCCAACTGGTCCCGGATCCAGTTTGTTCTACAGCTAACACTACCTTGGAGGTCCAGAAAAGCCGCAAAGATTATAAAAAAGAGAGAAAAATGACGAGTTTAGAACTGCTAAATTAATTTGAAATATCATGGTAAACCTGATTTCCTGTACATTGGAATTAACCACTGATAATTACATTTCATTTTTCTCATAAATTGATAAAACTAGACAACTGGTGTGTCTAGAAAAATATCTTAAGGTGAAATGCAAAGATATAACTTGATCCACATTTTCCAAGCTTCCTATAGAAAAACTGGTCTAACCCTGTGTCAGATGCAGATATTTGAAATGCAATACAGATGGCAATATGCCATTAGTAAGTCAAAAGGGAAAACAAATTGGTTGCAATAGCTACGAAGGGATATCGGCAAATACAACGTCAGGCATCAATACCTCAGAGAAATGAAAGAACTTTCACTAATTTGGTAATCCAAGAAAGAAACGACGTTCATTCAGGTATCTACGAATCACAACTAGGACGACGAGCTATAATCTTAAAGGGAACTTCCACAAGAACCAAAGATCATGATGACAGCTGTCACAGTACAGTACTAACAACAGAAATGATATCTACGCTGGAGATCAAAACGGGTTACGCATCTAGAACATAGGAATCGTTTACACAGTTGATTACTAACTAATGTGCTCGGAGTCAGCAATGTTCGCATGAAGCAGTCTGCCAATCGACCTAAGAGAGGGATGCCGGCATGCCCATCGCATAAGATAAGGCGAGAGACGTACCTCGTTGATGGCGAGCACCTGGCCGTTGCTCTTCTTCACCTTCTTCAGCTTCCTCAGGAAGTACCTACACACACGCAAAAAGAACACATCAGAGACGAGCGAATCCTTGAAAAAAAGAAAGAAAAACAGCAAGAAGCGTGGCGACAAGGGCTCACCAGAACTTGCTCTTGGCGCGGACCTCGTTGGTGGCCCAGAGCTTCATGCGGTAGATCTTGGGGTGCTCGTCGCCGGGCGTCGGCAGCGCACGACCGACCACCTGGTACTGATGGAACTGCACACATGCGCGGAGACATCAATCAAATCAGCTACACCGCTCGAGGATATCGAACCGCCTCCATCGAAGCAACGGAGCAAGTGTAAGCGTAGAATCACTTACCCTGAAGGCCACCATTTTCGCGAGCCCGTCGAAACCCTAGCCTAACCTAGCCTACGGAGACGGGGAGGCGGCGGGCGAAAGAGGCGCCAGCCGGAAGGAGAGGAGCATTTATAGGTGGCGAGTTTCGGTGTGAACCCTAATGGGCTAATTGGTGCCATTTTGGGCCTTATTTGGAATTTTATTTGGGCTTTTCGTTCTTTTGTTAAGGCCCGTTTTTTTAGAGCCCTTGAGTTTTCCCCTTTTTGAGAGGTAGAGAAGACATATAAGCGAAGAGTAAAATACAGAAAAAATCGTTAAGTTCGCAAGAACATTATATATTTGAAATTTTATTTTGGGATTTTTCAATTTCTTTTCTGATATTTGGGACTGGTTTGGAGAACGCCCATCGCTCCAACCTCTGTTTGGTGTCTCCGGCGAGGTCGACCGTGAAAGCAGCCAGTAGCGCCATTGCCTCTGAACAATCCTCTCTGCGTGTATTGTTTGACACGGCATCCGTTTCGTCATCGCGTTACTAGCACGACCAAGCTCGCCATTGCAAGCTGAAGGAACGAGGAGCTTATGCAATGGAACCCACTGCGATTAGTGTCCTACGATCGCAGCTCAACGTACCTTGCACGACGCAGAAGCAATAATAAGAGCTTAAAGTCTGCAATGCTAACTCGACGAAGTTTGCAGCTCTCGTAGAGAAAAAGCTGGAAATAAACATATCAAGCCATCCTCTAATAATCGTACGTGTACCAGTTCTAAACTTCCAATATACTCAGAGCTTCGAATACCTTGGTAAACAACCAATGGAACTGATGCAAATATTATCGATCAGAAGACAAGTTCGGAGTCTGGCACAAATCGTAACACCACTATGAACCATAGCTTGAAATAATGGTATTGTGGCAAATTTTCAAATAAGTAATGTGCAAATACATTGATGTCACTCCACTCTAGAAGCATATAGGTCAAACCACAAATAGGAGAGTACATCAGGCTTGTCCCACTCTGTCCTTTCTATGCATACATGTACAACCCAGATAACTCAACAAAGTAGGAGAAGAATCAACGTTTACATTAAGCAAACCGCTGATAATTGATGCCGTGCTCACCACACATCAGCGCCTTTTGTTGCACCAAGCAGAACAGCAATTGCAGCAAGTGAAGCCTGTTTATGGCACCAGAACGTTCAGAGCAAGTTAGTCCAACTTTTGTGCATTCAGCTGCAAGAAAAGGAGTAGAACTACCATGCCATGACTACTAAATATCACATAATCAAGCATTAATAATTGATTTTACTACATCAGTGTAGTGACTAGCTGAATTTGTTGCAGCAAAGTTCCTATGATTGCTAGGTGAATGGACATAATGCTTCCATCCTATTATTGAGTTACTGCCAAAGCTATGTTGAAATTTCATTTTATCTATTGTAAACATTTTTGAGAAACATAAAGATGATTGTCATTTAAACAAGATGCATTCAAACTTTTTGTTTGAATATCCTGTTATAGGCGCTAATGTAGTGTTAATGCTATAATGAAGCTGCAGGATTATGGTATTGTCTTTGTGGCTTGTGTGTGTGAAACTGTCAAATAAACCTGATACTGCATCTAAAGTCCTCAGTCCCTCAGAACAAATGGACATATTCTTCACCAGTAATCCACAAGGAAAACAAATAGATATAGCTGAAGGAAACATGTGAACTGCAGAGCATTCAATTGCTGGAAAAAGACTTACAGCAATAGTGCAGGCAACATATCCTGGTTTCTCCCTGTAATCATGTACTCGGACGCAGATCAGAACAAAAGCTCCAATGTACCATGGAATAGCAGCAAGGAAGAATCCAATAATAAACCTTTTCCGAAACAGAAGAAGCATCAGTTCCGAGTCCATATGAGTTCATAAATGAAATGCAAGATAATCAATGTTCAGAGAAACTTACAAAAGCCAACCCATGCCAAGGCCACAGCATGGAAGACGTCGCATTCTCACAGGCCTTCCTTCAACAACAGCAATATAACCTACGAAACGGCAAATTTGAAAATCAATAAGCCAAGTTAGGTCGAAGTTCCAATTTATTTTTTCAATGTATATTGCTCGATTTAACTGCATAAAGCTGAATTGTAGGTCAACTGAATCATTCGAGTTCCTCTTAAAGTATTCATTTGCAGAATTATGTTGATTATTTTTTCACACAGATCCTCTTCAGTATCATGTCGCTTTTTTTCTTTTTTGCACACAATAAAATATCCTTTGCCTACTTATTTGTTTCTATATATAAAAAATTCCTGCTCATTTACTTCAAAATTTCAGAACACTTCAAAAAGAGGGGGAAACCATATAACATTCAGTCTCTCAAGGGTTCCACGAACCACAGATTTCTATCAACCTCTAATACTTTAAATTCTTCAAGGGCATGGCTAACACCATTAACCTGAAACTTGGGGTTCTGATGGCAAAAAGAGATGCAACTAAAAAGACTAATGAAACGTAAATTCAAGAAAACTGGAGCAGGCATTATAACGCCATGTGCCCATGTGAGCATACAGTCTAAGCATATAAGGAAGGATCACATGAGCGATTTAAGTATACCATGTATAACAGTGTAAGGTTCATTGTAGAAAAATATTTCTAATTAAACAAGTTGCCCTGCATACACTAAACCCAACAGGGTTTCCACCATCCTATTTTTTCCAAAAGTTTGTAGCTTGAAGTAAATCAATACACAGGACCAAAATCCTCCAACAAAAGAACGCCTCCTGCAGATCAATCCTATCAGACGCATCAACAAAGATAAGCACAAAAATCGCATGGTGCCGTACTACTAGGGTTCCCCGTACCTGGCACGGCCTGATACCCCTGGGCGTAGTACGGCGCGGCCGCCGAGTAGGGCTGCGGAGGAGGCGGGTAGACGGCGTACGACGCCGGAGGCGGCTGCGGGTAGTGCCGGAGCCCGGGCGGCGGAGCCGGCTGGGGGAATCCGACCGCCGGCTGCGGGTATTCCCCGGAGGCCGACGGGGGGCCGAAGGTTCCATATTGCTGGTGCTGCGGCGGCGCCGACGGCGGGAACCCGTAGGACGAGGATGAGGAGTCCGCCGAGCGGGCCTTGCCGTCGGCGTCTGGGATCTCGCCCGCCATGGTTGGCTCGCGCGGTGGCAAGGGTTGGCTAGGGTTGGGAATTGGCGCGCGGGAGAGGGGAGGGAAGAGGGGGAGAGGAGGGAAAGAGACGAGACGACGGGTAGGAGACTCGGAGGATTTTGCTTAGCGCGTTGCTGTTTGTTGAAGCCGTGGCCTTCCAGCCTGCCAGGTGTGGTTAGCGGTTAACCTTTCTGTTTACCAGTTTGTAGAGTCAAATCTAATTTTACAACTAAACGTGTTACTTGAGGAGCAGCCAAAGGACAAGCGCCATGGTCTTATACACCGTCTCATACATTATCATCTATTCTGTAGATGATTTATCATCTCGTAGTAATGCATAAAGGTTTAATTTATGTATTGATCAAATAGATTATATGAGTTGTATGACAAAATAATTGTTCGATGATGTGAAAGTAGTCTCATACTTTTAAATTTTAGTTTACGAGAGAGAAAAGATATTTTTCTTCACAGCATTTAAAATTTTACGTACCAACACATAAGATCACCATACGTAATTGCCGCTCCAATTACCGTAATAATGTCAAAACATTTACCGGTGATTGTGCGGTTAGGAAAGGTTGGTTTTTTATCTTTATTTGGATGGCAAGCATGTGATTAATATTTTCCATGTCCCAACCGCAGTGGCATGTTAGCAAACACATGGCGAAAGATTCTCTCTGCTGAAATTTCCTCTCTCTCTCTTTTTTTTTTTTTGGAAGAAACATGAAGTTTGTCAGTTTGATAACCGTCCAGGTCATTTAGACCACAAAAAAAAAACGTGTCTTGCACCTTAGCATCTAAGTTACCAGGCTGGGGCGATGATATCACAGAATAGCTTCAACAAAAATAATGAGCTTCCGCACACATTATTTCCAGCCTAGGTCATGTTTTCACGCCTGGCTAAGAGCTTCCACGCATATATATGAAAAAATAGGAAGTATCTTTGGTACTTTAGGATTATATACTTTCACATACGTATCTTGTAATATATAGAGTAATTTATATGATAAATAATATATATATATAGAGAGAGTATATAAGTATATAAGATCATCCAAATGGTATGTATATTTTTTTAAAATAATTTGCATATATATTTTTTAGCATATTATATTTTATGTATAAATATAAAAGTATTATCAAAATCTATTAAAATTGATGAATTTCTTTTTAATTTTTTCATATAATTCACATTAAAGTATCTTAGAATGAGTATATAAGTATATTTATAGTAATAAAAGAGTATATCCAGTTCATTTATTTGATATATCATAATAGAGAGTATGTACTCTGAAAGTACAGACATAATTTTCCTATTATGTGCTTAGGCGTAATGTAGTTCATCTCTGCGCGCATCCCTAGTTATGATCCTAAAAACAGTATAGTTACGATTCAAAAGATATGTTCTTACTATAAATATATATGGTCGTAGCTTGGATACCTTCACTAGCCATAATTATATACTTTTTTGTCATGTGATGATAACTTGTTACGATCTTAAAAATAGTATAATTGTGATCCGTAAGATATGTCAATTACTACAAATATATATGATCGTAACTCGAATACCTTCTCTAATCATAATTATGTACTTTTATCATGTAATCGTAGCTTGTTTACTTTTGCACACACTCCGTAATTAAGATCTCAAAATGAGTATACTTACAATCCACCAGATAGATCAGTTAATACAAATATATATAATCGTAACTCAAATACCTTCTCTAGTCGTAATTATATACCTTTTGTCATATGATTGCAACTTCTCTAGTCGTAATTATATACCTTTTGTCATATGATTGCAACTCAACTATATGTGCTATCGTAGCCAACTATTTTCTTAATCATAACTGACAGTTTTTTAGTTGTAATTATGAGTAGCGAAATAATGAACCACAGTGCAGCTAGACGCAGCATATATGTATGTATATTTATTCTGCTTCAATGGTATCATGAAAGAACAATAGGAAAACAACTACATGATTTTGTTCTGGAAAATAGAAATGACATGATTGCGCTTTCGCAGTTTCAAATTCAAGTATTTTATCTAGGAAAAAGAGTATTAAAAAGGCTGGTTTCTTTCCAGGCGATATATTATCTTTGGCATATATCCCACCATAAAGTAAGATTTGTTCAGAATGATTTGAAATAAGAACCTTGTGCAGCACAAGACGAGATGCAAACTGACTTCTATTATTATTATCATTTATCATCAAATAATAATGCCTTGCAACTTACAACTTGTGGCCACATCAGCCAATGTCTAATTATTTCCTCGCAATATCACAGGATGCAGCAAAGAAATTATTTAATGTACAACACAGCTGCAATCCGCCCGATGTGGTCGTGAGCACCACTGCAGGCTTCGACTGGAACAGTTCACATCTTCGGTGGTAGATCCTGGATACCGCAAACCAAATTGGCGGGTATAGCTGCATCCATCATCTTCGGATAAGACAAGTTCAAGTCTGTCCAAGATGAGAGTTAAAATAAGAATTCTCTCAATTAGTCCAAAAAAGGATTAGTTTGACAAGCACAGCGGGTATGCTCATCAGGAACATGGGTGGCATTCATATAATGAATGTATGAATAAACATGCATATATCCATTGCGACAACTTACTTTCCATGATCGATTTGAAAGTTTCCTACAAAAATTAAAGTTAAATATAATTAGGAAAAAGGGAAAGTGGCTGGTAGGTGCAAATGAAGAATTAATTTCGGCCTAATTAGCAATTACCTTATCTTTTGTCAGCCGGGGATTGTAGGCAACCTCCTCTTCAACAGTACTTACCTGCAAATAACGCAAGTCAAGTGTCTGACAAGTTAGCTGGCAAACTTGAAGATAATGACTATGCCACTTACTGTGAAACCTTTGTAGTCATGGCCAGGATAAAGCAGGGTATCCTTTGGCAATGTGAAAATCTGATCAGGAACACAGAATCTGTTAGTTAAACTTCATATTTTAGCTTACATTTTTTTTAGGGGTGTGGTAGTTTTATTAATATATATGAAAGTATTTTAGCTTACATTGATACGAAACAAAATTTTGCGTACTTACCTGTGAATGCACGGACTGATACAGCTGATCAGAACTTCCACCCTGTAACACCACCGAATACAAGCAAGCAATCAATAGAAAATCACTTATCTATGGTTCGATCAAAATTTCTACAAGAACAACGAACTTCCACTAACTAATTAACCATATTACCTGGAAGTCTGTCCTTCCACATGCACGTATAAGTAAAGCATCACCAGTAAAAGCCATCCTTGGTGAAGGCTGATCATCAGTATCACCTGTTACATAGGTCACACAGCCAGCAGTATGGCCAGGAGTAGCTCGAACCTGAAAAAGAATGCCATTTCTGCTATAAAGTTTCATGTCTACCAATAATATAAGATAATCTAATTAAAAGCAAACAGCTTTAATACTGGTTGTACATATACATTATAAAAAAAACTTTCAATTCAGAATAATTTTAGTTTTGACAATCAACATTACATTTAGGAAAATGCATACGAACACATCAAACCACATACCTTTGCATAGCATCATTTTCTATGAGCCAAGCTGCAAATCATCTCTTATGCAAAGCTTAACCTTTCACTCTACTAATATGACAAAGGGCCTCAACAGATAGTCTGGTAAGCTAAAAATATATAACGATGGAATTTTCACACTGTTAATGAAAGAATGCATCCAAGCCTAAGGTCTCATATTCAAAGGCAGTATACAACGAAATAGAGGGAACAATTTGCAAAATTCTTGATTTGAGTTTAAGACCAGTCATTGATTAAATTCAATCAAGCAGAAGATCTTAAAAGAATTAGAATGGTATAGTATTCTCCATAGTTCTGTTGAGCTTTCTAAGATTGGAGACCATCTGATGATAATAAGTACAAACACAAGTAATTTATATACAGTAAATGAACAAAGCAACACATAGTAAAGTAGCTTAATACAATGTGATTTACCTCAAGGAAAAGGTTGCCAAAGTAAATTTTATCACCATGGTCGACAAAATGGTCTGCCTTTCCTCCACTAATTTTTGAAAGGACAGATTTGACTCCTGGTAGCTTAGTCTGCGAGTTCATACCATTAGTTAACCAATCAATTGTCAAAGAGAACAAAGTATCAAAGCTATGCAAAGCAAAACTCATCAAAACATCTGCAGAAGCTCAGGACTGTTTACCTTTATTAAACCAGTTCCAGTGACATGATCTGCATGCACATGAGTATTCATAGCATACACAAGCTTCAAGCCTAATTCCTTGATAAGATTAAGATCTCTGTCAACTGTTCTGTCGACAGGATCAATCAACTGATCACAGAGTAAAACAGATTAGAGAGATTGACCAATGTATATATTTATATATCAATCAAGTCGAAAGAACATTATTATAGCTCAAACTAAGTCAATAATTGCTTCTAGTTTAATTAATAGTTAATTAATCATGTGGCGTATCCCCAAACAAGTCTCAAATTTTGGTTTACACTGCTTGATAGAAAAGCCCACAGGCACCTCAGAAAATTTTAAGGCCATCTTCAATAAAAGAAAGGGAACAAAAGTTCTTGCTTTCATGTGCTTCAAACTTGCCTATCAAGTTCTAGCCTGGAAACCATAGAGATTAATGAGATATAAAATGTGAATTGTTAAAACTAAGTACTGAACCCAGCCATTGATGTAGGACTAACAGGTACAGTAAGCATCTTTTCCAAAATTACTGAATCGACGCAATCCAATTGAACAAAATGGAGTCACTTCCATAACTTATCATAAATGCAGTTTCCGAATTGACGAATTCCAATCACTTTCACTGGTTACAATTATTCATATAATTGATCAAGAATTACCAAGGATCATTTACGGCCACGAATTTACTAGCAGGGAGTACTAGTAATACACAACCCACAGGCAAACCATTTATTTCTGTATTAGATTTGTTCACTAACTGCACAACTTACGTCCGCATCAACATTTTGATTCTACAACTGTTGAGAACTCGACTCATACAACACTTAAGCTACTGTACACACCCACATGTAGACCCAGTATTTGCCATCTGATCAACCTACAGAGCAAACACATTCCCAAGGCAGTGCTGATGCCATGAACCCAACCCAACCCAGGAAGAGCTGGACTCACCACGGCGGGCTTCTCGGGGTCCGCGACGTCGGCGAGGAGGTAGGTGTACGTGGAGCTCTCCTCCTCGAACAGCTGCCTGAAGAGCAGCCTCCTGTCGACGCTGGACCCGGCCCTGTACGCCATCGCGAGGGCCGGCGGCAGCAATCCCGCGCTCGGCAAGACAGGCCGGGGATCGCGCGAGGCGGCAGACGGCGACCTAGCTGCTGCTGCGGCGGCGGCGGCCAGGCGCGGGACCAGGTGGCGATGCAAGCGAAGCGGAAGAACCATTGCCCCGCCCGCGCCTGGTTATATAGGGAAGAGTGGGAGGAGGGAAGGAGCAAGCAAGCAGCAAGGTACGGCCTGGTTCTTATCGCGTGGATTTGCACAGGGTCGTGGACCTCGCGGGTGGCGTGGTTGGGTAGCGTGCGGGAGGTGGGACGGATCTCCAACGGGACGGCGGGATCGGGGCGAGGCCGTCGGCGCTGACGGAGCTGCCCCGGCAGGACGACACGAAACGGGACGGGCGGAAACCGCGGCGGAAGCCGAAAGGAGATTAGGGACAAGTTGGAGATCGGGACGGGCTTGTGGGTTTGTGCTGTTTCAGGTTTGCGGTATCTCCCGTAGCAAAATCTCTGACCCAAACGTAGCAACCGATCTAGTCCGTCTGTCGTTGGAACGGACGGCTAGGATCGCGTGCAGTCCTTAAGCAGGTGTTTGCAGTGGCGGACCCAGGAATTTCAGAGAGCCTGGGCTGGGCGCAGACCGTGCCCATACGAGCTAGATTTTGTCCAAAATTTAACGGGTCTAAATTACGAATTTTCTCACAGTCTATATAGAGATATAAAGGTGAGCCGAAACGGAGCCCGGGCGGGCGCCCAGGGTCGCCGGGCCCTGGGTCCGCCACTGGGTGTTTGGATGCTTGAATTTGTCACAGTTTGGCTGGGTGGTTTCCTGTTATCTCGAAAACATGTTTATTTAGTTGTTTGTATTTACTGTTATCATATGACCTATCAAGTGTAAATATACGATCCTATCATGACCCGATAGTCAAACTTCATTTCACAGTCTGATCTGACGGATATAGTCTTTTATATCTGTTCATGCAGACGAATTCACTTATTAGTAATATAAAATCATCTTCGTGTAATTAATTAATCACAATTTTAACTCTTATATTCACTTCTGCAATCTCATATCAACCAAATAAAAACTCAACTCAACTCAACTTATCCGAAAAAATAATCGACCAAATATTTTTCTTTAAAAGATATAATTTTACTTGGACTGCTTTCAATCAACCAGAATATACCATACATACATATAGAAACCTATCCTACGGGATCTCAGTCCGTTCGTCAGGCTATCGAGTTCAGCCAGAGCTTCAGGTTTCAAATCTCGCAAGGATTTCAAAACACTGACACGGAGTAGAGCGCAGTCATTTGAAACTGCAGGTGTGGACTCGTCCGTTTGAAGCTCCGTGCCAGCTTTGCATCCGGCAAAGCACGAGCCATGCTGTCGATCGTGGAAACTGGAAAGTAGCGGGAGATGACCTCATGCATTACATATCGCGAAAAGGATAGGGCCATATGGAGCTCTGCCATGTGATCTTGCTTAGTATTATAGCTCTAGTTCTGGAACTCCCAATAAATAAAGCCATAAACTGATTGCTGATCAGGACACGCATGTTGCGACACACTGATCTGATTCGTGCTTTCAGATGGATAAGCCAACGGACATGTCAGTGGATCGGCATCGTTGTGGCGATCAAGCTAGCCAAGTTATCGAGCACTTGCGCAGGCGGATACCAGCAGTGGAGAAGTCCTTGGATATCAGCAGTGGAAAAGGCATAATCGAGCACTTGCGCAGGTTGGTGGTTCATTACTTATGATCGGGGAATCATATTTAAGATGGTCAACTTTCGGTTGAGATGTTCCGAAGTTAAGAGGGTCAACTTTTGAGGTCATTTACTTTCAGCATTCGCTTATGTTTTTATTAAATGTTTTTACTAAATTATACCTTTACGTAAATAAGCTTATATAAGATTTATTATTTGTGAATGTCTTTATATCATATTTTATCATAACTTGTGAAGAACGAAATATACTCACACTTACTATAAGCACACTACTCAGTCAAGGAAGATTCTAACGACTACTCTGAAGAAGATATGTTCTGAGGTGGTACTCTCCATCGACTGCCTACGGAAATGGAAGAATAAAGACTCTACGCTAGTTGCAGTTTTATTAGCTTCTTTTCAATCCTCGGATGTCGCTTTGTAATGTCCGATAATAACATTAAGTTATGATATTGTGCTTTAATTATTATTTATGAAATCGATATATATTAAGTTTGATTTCTAGCTCAATATATAATGTGGGTATTGGACTAGTCCTGACATTCTACATTGACATTGATGGGTGGAGTTTTGTGTAGGACTAGTAGATGTTCTGCAAAACTGCCTTGCAGGTTGGCCAAATGAAAATAAAATCGATAGTGTTGTTTATTACCTCTTTCTGATTGGTGATTACTATTAACTTGACAGGGTAACAGGTTTTATTTGGAACCATTTTCCAGTTTAGGAAGGGATTCAAATTATAAATAATTGTACATACTTTTTTGCTTTACTTCCTCAGTGCTTATGCTTATGCTACTGTTGATCAGGCTGTACCGCAGTATATAGGGGCCTGTGTAAAATTGAAATTACACTCTCAGAAAAGAAGACATCTTTTCTCGAATACAGTTGTATGTGTATCGTTAAAAACAGAATTAATGTTATATATGGTCAATATTTATAAATAAAAGAGGAATGTTTGAGAAATTTATAAAAATATAATAATATCCAATCTAGGAGAGTTGTGGTATGTCAAGAGTCTATTTATATTCTATATGCTATACTATAGTATCCAATTTGAATGGGTGACAAAAATTCAGTTACAACTAAAGGCTAAAATATGCTTAGTACTAGTATTATAGTTATATCTAATCTTCGTATAAAATTTTTTGAGATGTAGACGTTCGTAGTGAGATGAATGGCTAAATTAATGGCCTGCTGATCTAATTAATAATCTAAAATTATAGAAATTAACTTTAATAATATATGATTGATAGCTACAAGAGACCCTTGTAGGGTGGGCCCTGTGCGGCCGCCCACCCTGCACATGCTAATCAACGGCCCTACTGATGATGACCACAGATTGGTTCAACACCCTTGCAGGCTTTTCATGCGAGGTAGCTTTTATTTACAGTCACACCAAGGAATGGTTGCACATAATGAAAAATTGTTCATGCTTTCCTTGCTTTACTGCTTCCATGCTGATAGGAGACGAGAAATTATTTTTTTAGCTATGCAAACTTAAACTTAGGTTAACAAAACATCAAATATTTCTTAATCTTTTCCCCTAACAAACTTTCTTAGATGATACACTAGATTTAATATTTAAATGTGTCTTCTTCTTGCAGATGTGAAAAATTTATGGCTAAGCAAGGTGGCACATTATGGCTCTTTAGTGCCTACATCGAGGGCTGGATCGCTGAAGCCCTGTGTTTTGGTAGTAACAAGAATGAAAAAGATGGATGTACTGTAATCAATAAAAAAAAATCGATGCATTGTAATCAAATAAAGGTGTTTGTTCTGTTATTGTACAAAGAAGTTGTTTGCAAAATCTATGTTAGACTTAAGTATTGTTTCTAGAATAATGTTTTCAAAATATGTTTCCTTGTTCTTTTGATAGCCAAGTGCATATTAGCTTACACACATGCATGACATCGACATTAGCAATACCAATAAATGTGCTTATGTTGAATGAGAATTCTGTATTTCCGTCGAGTGAAAATTTTGTATGCCCGTAGCAACGCATTCAACCAGTCTATCTAAAAAAAGCTTTCGCTTAGTCAACATTGAACAACAGGCCGAGTCTAGGGTCATGACTGTGAGGCTTAAGCCTTGGGCCAAGAATCAAAAGCCTGTGGAGATTCTACATGAGAAATTGGAAAGAAAAGCTCAAGAGGACCCACCCAATACAGCACAGAGCTTGGGCTGTTTTCTGGCTCCCATACAACGAAGAGATTAGTGTGTTGTTTTATCTTTACTACTTAAAAAATCTCTAATAAATTCATTTGTCTGCCCCTGTCCTTCATCCATCACGCGCGTCCCGCTCCCTCTCTCGTTCCACACCTTCCCCATCTACACGCGCCAACACATGTGCCCCCACACTCGTCACCCTCCTCGTGGGTCTCATTTGCGTTCTGCCTCCTGATTCTCTACTCCCCTGCATCTCCTCCGCTCCTACCGTTTGACTTCTCCGCTCTTGTCAGTTTTTTCCCATGAAAACCCTATGAAGATCGGCTCCTGAATTCACACCCACAATCCAGTGCAGACCATTCGCAAGCACTGCACCGGTGTAGGATCAAGGTGGCCGACTATAGGGGGGTGAATAGACGGTTCAAAAATTTCTTGCAAGATATAACCGATTCTAATGCGGAATTAAAAGATCAGTTACAACACACATAAAACCCCCAAAATCTATAGCACAACAAAGTGATTAATTCTATATCTATATCAAGGTTTGCAACCTAGGGTGATATGTAGATAATTATAATTCTAAAAATGTAAATTGTATAATGTAAATAAACTTAAGTAGACAAACTACAAAGAAGACACCAAATTTTTACTGTGGTCTCGAAGACTTGCCAACCTCCCATAATCCACGTTGAGGTGAGTTCAAGTCTTTAACTGCTCCTCTTTCAAGTATGCAATTCTCTCAACGAGAAGAGGCTCGCCAGAGCAACTTGATCTTGAGCTGGATTAATCCAATGAACCACTCGCTACCTTGATTCCATTAGAGTTACACTTTACTGCTCCGACAATACGTGCACAATGCCTCTCACAATCACACCGGTCCTTCTCACAAGCTTTGA
The DNA here is from genome assembly GCF_958298935.1 of Phragmites australis. Taxonomy (NCBI): domain Eukaryota; kingdom Viridiplantae; phylum Streptophyta; class Magnoliopsida; order Poales; family Poaceae; genus Phragmites; species Phragmites australis. Next base: position 32,996,891 of record NC_084922.1, read on the forward strand.
GAAGATCACCGGATCACAACACCATCGCGCCGCTTAGGTGTTGGCAAACATTAAGAATAACAAGCTAAGACGAACTCGACTCTCACCAAGTACCTAAATCTCAATCAATAATGAAAATGCACTTGATTCTTGTCTCACAACCCTCTCTATATGCAACACATGCTCAAATATGTGGGTAAGACTTTACTTAGCTCAAGGATGCTCAAATGGGGGCATAAGACTTACTCCAAGACGCTGGACAATAGGTATATATAGGCCACAACACCAAAACTAGCTGTTATACACGGGATGATCTCTCAGTGCATCTGGCGGTCACACCAAGGTACAACTGGTAGTCAAACTGCTACTAGATCAACGACTCTAAAACTAGTCGTTACAGACTTTTCATGCCTCTAGCAGTCAGATCATTCATCTTGGCGATCAGACCGCCAACCTCTCAAGAAAAACAGGGGTTCTCTCCAACCTCTAGCGGTAAGACCGGCCACCTTTGCGATCAAATCGGCCACCTTGGTGGTCAGACCGTCACCCGTTCTAGAGAGATGAATGTTTTTTGCAAGCTTCAGGAGTCAGACCGATCACCTTGGCGATCAGACCATCACCTTGGCGGTTAGATCGGAATTCTTGACAGTCAGACCGCCACTCCCTGATCAGCACACCTGGCATTCAGAGAAACGACGATAACTTTTGAACCCGATGTACGATTTAGGTGATCTTGAACTCTACGAAAAACTTATTCAGATGGCTACACATCCCAACTAATTGCTTAATCTCAAACACATTAGATCAAACCTAAAACATAGTCTAAATATCCACTACAATAAAAACAACATGAACATTAATCTTTTGCAAAACAAATTTGCAACCTAAATGTTTCATATGACTAAGGGTTAAAGCATTCACTATAACAACATATAAAATATCTTTGCAAACTTAGTGACATGCCATATGAAGTAGGAACATAGACTTAAGATATTTGCAAAATCCATTTGCAAATAATAGCATCCTACCAAAGAAAGTATGCACATGTAAAATTGAGCTTGTCAACACATGATAAAAATTCAAATAATCATTTAAACTCCTCTTAATAGTATGATATTTATCCTATCAATTTGGTCATTTCTCTTCTCTAATCACTATTGACAGGTAAAAGAAAATGTCCTACATTTTATACTTTTTCCTTGAGCTAGCCATTCTGTTGGACTTGACGAACACATCATCCGAGTCTCAATATTCTTCTAGGTTTGTCATCAACTCTTCACCTGAGCTTGATGATGATGTCCATCGTCGCTTCCCATCTTAATCCTCTCTTGATCTTCTAGAAGCTTGATGAAGTTCACTTAATTGCTTTCCATACATTAAGTATGAAAGACTTTTCTTTTTACATCATCTTTATTTGGTTTACCACCGAGGTATGAATCACAAGCATCAAGTATATAAGTTATCCACTAAGATTGTCTTTATCTTGCTCTTCCATCTTAGCACATTAAATATTTCAATTCAATATTTTCCTTCATATGGAATCTAACTTCAACTTACTCTCAAACACATAGCACATGAGTTAGTTTATAAAACTCAATTGATAATTCTATACCTGTAGTTACTTGGTCTCTACAAGTAACTTTGGTCTTCACGCTTATTGTCAATATTCTTGAGACCATCATCAAACTCCGATGTCTTTTCCTCTCTAGCTTCTTCATCATCACATGAGCATCACTTAGAGCTCAATAACTTCTATGCATATCTTTTGATCTCATGACATTCCTCAAAGAATTCATGCTTTATCATTTAGGCATCTCTTATGAAATAACCTACTAACGATTCTCAACATAATTGTTAGTCCATATGTATTATCACCACTTACCCGAGCATTATCTAGAGCTCATTCATCTTGATGCATTTCTCTTGATCAAAAGGCATTCCTCAATAAATTCATACTCAATACTCCATGCATCACCTATATAAATAATCTATTAATAATTCTCAACATGCGATTATCGGTAGGCCTTAGCTGCTCAGCAGGGAGATGCCCTTGCTTCATCACGTAGCTCCATCTGTCTATCATGAGGTAGAAGAAAGCCAGGAAGGAAACCTCAACGGTGAGGAGGCTTGTCCAAAGCCTCACGCTCTTGGTGGCTCTCTCGTGGTAGGTGCGAAGACCAATGTAGACGTTTGCGATGCCAGTGGCGCAGACTGCGATTCCCACAAGCCAATGGAAGAAGTACCACAGACTCCTTACCTTGACACCTCTGCAGAAATATGAAACAGGATATGATCTAGGCATAAGCTTTGTGGGAAATATTGAAAGGTTGCTGTGATACAGATGGAAAGTTGTTTTGTTGTACCTTTCTGGCCTGAAGAAACCGATAATTGGCTGAAGCCACATGAATCCATATAGTGCCAATCCTACTCTTTGGTGGCTGTTACTGAAGGAGTTTTCGAAGTTCATTAACGACAGCACTGCGCCGCCTGTAGCAAGAAGGACAGCCGCAATCTGCAAACTCGATTGAGCACATAACATTTATTTTCTGATGCTCCGCAAGGAAATGAAACAGAAACATTTTTAAGGAAATGTTATGTCACAAAGATGATACAAACCTGCGAAATGATATGGCAATAGAAGAGGACTCGGACGCATCTGCCGTTTTGAGATTTGCTTGACATTCTGACTAGTATTATCCCTACCGGCATCAAGAAACCAAACGAAAACCAGTGGAACAATGCATGTAGCTTGAGCTGAAATGATACTTTGGGTGTCATCTGGAAGAAAAGCAACTTCTGCGATCAGTAGTGTAACACTGCTTGCACCAAAAACCATTAGATATAGGAACCAACGAAGAGTTGTTTTTTGAATATAACTCAGAACTTAAAAAGAATCCTAAAGTGCAATTAAAAGACCTCAAAAGTAGATGCAAAAATAACTCTGATTACCTCCAAAGGATGGCCAGTTTTGTTGTGGCTTCGATTGATGTTCTCCGTGGAATTCGATGCGCCATTCGATGGCGCAAGAAGCGAAAGAATCACAAAAGTTATGTACAGAAGGAGCAGTCTTTTTCTCTCAGACACTACCATTTGTGCTAACCAATTTGACCACCCCTCAGAAGGAACAGCTCAACAAGACAACAACAAGCCCACACAACGAACCTCCAAAGGGGTTCCTAAACTTGAGAACTGAGAAGGATCAACAAACGCAGTTCCCTTTGCCTGCGCTGAACAATGGAAGAAGAAGAAGAGGAGCAGCAAAACTCAACCTGTATCTCTCCCTCTCACACTCGCTCATGCTGCCATCCTTTCTTCCCTATCCCTACTTCTGAAATGCTCCTTCGCCTTGCAAACACACTAGAATCCCAAGAACAGGGAACCAATAGGAAATGCAATCCGGAACACACGCTTCCAGCGAGTTGCCCTGTGGCCTGTGGGAGCTTTTGGTATGATGATCATCCAGGCTCCCCTTTTGCTCGGTGCTCTGCAATATATTATGGTGGAGTTCGCTAGCTCTTGCGTTGGGGGACCGGACGGAGCAAAATGAGAGGTGGGAGGGTCCTTTTGAGCGCATTTGGGCGAGCTTTTTACAGCTCCGGGGCATGATGATGGCTATGGTAGGGCGAGGAGGAGAGGCTTTTCTTGTGTGGTGCGGTGCGGCGCGGTGGTGCAGGACGCGGCAATGAACTGATCTCTCTCTCTCTCTCTCCTTTGTTTGTGTGCGCCTCCAGCTGAAACGCAGAATTTGGGTGATCAATTGCCGGCCAGGTATCTGCGCCACCCGGTGCCTGTACAGGCCAGTGGAAACCGGCCGGTTTTGAGACGGTTTTCAGCACTCATGGCGCCGGTATTATGCTCTTCCATTTCTCTACAACAACAACAAACCTTTTGTCACTAACAAGATAGGATAAAAATGAAACTCACAAGATCTCACTAATAAGATGATAAGAAAATAATAATGATAATAAAAATACTAGTAACAAAAAAAATAATGGTATAAGGAGATTGATGTAGAAATTATAGTTCTGACACGTAGATTACTAAATTTTATACACTTCATGCTGCAGCTATAGAAAGGTACAGGAAAAACATCATCACTAGTCTTGAAGCTCTAGATGGAAGACTCATAACTGATCATTATGAAAAAGCTACGATTCTTTAGGAAACTTTTAAAGAAAGGATGGGGAAAACAGTCAATCCACAGACATATTTCAATCTGGAAGAATTGGTGCAAAGTAATGACCATCTGGATCAGCTCACAGAACCCTTTAGCAAGGAGGAGACTGATAAGGTAATCCAACAAATGCCAGCTGACAGATCTCTTGGTCCAGATAGCATTAATGGTATGTTTGTCAAGAAATGTTGACACGTTATAAAGGAAGACTTCTATAACCTTTGCAATGATTTTCTTAGGGAGATCTAGATCTCCAAGCCATCAATAACTCATTCATAACCATGGTTCCCAAGTGCAACAATCCTACTGGAGTAAATGACTATAGGCCTATTTCTCTTCTAAACTGTGTTCTCAAGATAATCAACAAGATCGTGGCTAATAGGTTATAGGCTATAGTCATTCCTTTGCTTCACACAAACTAGTATAGTTTCATAAAGCAAACAACTATCCAAGACTATCTAGCCTGGGCTTACGAGTACATCTATCAGTGTTAACACTTTAGGAGAGAGATAATAGTGTTGAAGCTTGACTTTGAGAAGACATTTGACACAATTGAGCATAACACTATTCTCAACATGATGAAGTCCTTGGGTTTTAATGAGACTTGGTGTAAATGGATTTCAAATTTTTTAGAATCTGGTTCTTCAGTTGTTTTGTTGAATGGAGTGCCTGAAAAATTTATTCACTGTAGAAGGGGTGAGGCACAGTGATCCCCTCCCCTTCTTTTATTTGTGCTTGCTGCTGATCTGTTGTAGTGCATCATCAACAAAGCTCATGTTATGGGACTCTTCAGTCTGCCCATACCCTCAAATACCACAAACGAATTCCTTATAGTGCAGTATATAGATGACACCATATTATTCATGAAGGCATCCCAGATGGAACTTTTTTGTCTTAAAAGCATTCTCGAGACCTTTGCACAGTCTACTGGCTTAAGAGTCAATTACTCTAAATCTTGTTTGGTCCTCTTGAACTTGACTCAGGACAAAGCTGCGCAGTTAGCGGTTGTTTTTGGCTTGCAAGCTGGAAACCTTGCCTTTTATCTACCTAGGACTCCCCTTGGGTACAACAAAGCCAAGGATTGAAGATTATGCTCCTCTCATGAACAAAACTGAAAGAAGGCTCACCTCCACCTCTGCTCTCTTGACACATGCTGGTAGGTTGCAACTGGTCAATTCAGTTATATCATCTTTACCCATTTATACTATGTGCACTTTGCAAGTCTCGTGTGCAGTAATAGATTATATCGAAAGGCCTAGAAAGCATTGTCTCTAGAGAGGAAATGATGTAAATGCAAAAGGTAAACCTCTGGTAGCCTAGAAAAAGGTGAGCAAACCAAAGGCAAAAGGTGGACTGGGAGTCATAAACCTGAGAAGTCAAAACAGTGCTCTCCTCCTCAAATATTTGGATAAGCTCTACAACAAGAAGGACCTATCTTGGGTTAAACTAATTTGGACTACTTATTATGCTAATGGAGAAATACCACATGCAACCACAACAAAGGGATGTTCTGGTGGAAAGACATTTTAAAGCTTAGTGAAATGTTTAGAGGAATTGCAAAGTGTAAGGTTGGAAATGGTATTACAATACTTTTTTGGAGTGATGTTTGGAACAATAATACTCCCTCCGATTGCAAATATAGGTTATTTTAGACTTGTGCACAAGGGTTAAGAAAGTAGATCAAATGACCTTGTTGTCCTTTATTTATTCTGCATTGGAAAAGATAACTCATTCATTTGTGAGAGTGGTAGCATTTATTAAACAAGGGCAAGACGGGAACAAAAGAGAAAAAATACATAAAAGTTCGAGAATGACTTATATTTAGAGAATAGTTGAGGAGGCTAAAATGACCTATATTTACAACCAGATGGAGTATTTTACAAAAAACTCTGCCTAGACTTTTCTCTTTTGTTCAAAACAAGAATATCTCAGTTGCAAATGTTCTAAAAAGTAATAAGATCCAAGACCAATTTCACATTCTATTCATTGAGCAAGCTTATGAGGAGTTTCTTACACTGCAAAATCTGATACAGGAAGTCACATTACAAGAGGATGAACAAGATAAGTGGAGCTACATATGGATCTAAGACCTATTCATCAAAAAAGTTTTACAATCTTTTATACAAGAACTTCTAGGCTCCTCAACCCTTCCTTTGGATATGGAAGTCTAAAGCTGCTAACAAGCTCAAGGTGTCCTCTTGGCTTCTTCTAATGGATAGACTGAACACTAGGAACATCTTTAAAAGAAAGAAATCCAAGGAGACAATAATAATTTTAGCTATGTAATATGCGTTAAGCATCCTCAGGAAACTGTTTTCCATCTCTTCTTTGGATGTCAATTTAGTAGATGTTGTTGACAAATGCTAAACATACAATAGAACCATGATTAGCCCTTTTTCAACATGATGGCGGACGCCAAACATAGCTTCCAATCTCCATTCTTCATAGAAGCCTTTATCATTGCTGCTTGGCAAAGAAACAGAGAAATGGGCTTATCTTTGAAAACAGACACCCTAGTCTTGCTTCTTGAAAGCAGAGCTTCTTAGATGATTCCAGGCTCTAATCTCATAGATTAAATGAGAATAAGAGACAAATCTTTCTAAGCTAGCTTGATTCTCTCCCTTAGTTTGCTCATTTGTTTCTCTCTTAGTTGAGAGTGTTTGTTTTGTTTTTCTCAATCTTTTGTTTCTCTTTTCAGTTGCTTCTGCCTTTTGTGCAGTTTCTCTTTTGGTTCAATAAATTTTGCAATAGAGGTCTCCCCTACTATTTTCCTTAAAAAAAATATTCTTTCAAATCTCTCTTCACAGACTCATCCGATGTTAAGTTTGATCCATCTATATCTCTCTTCATATTATTTGCACTTCTTAGTATCCGTTATACACTAGTGACTAGAGACCTATGTTAGAAATGTTCAAACCATATCAATCGATATTGAACGAGCTTTTCTTCAATTGACACTAACTTTACCCTTCAATTGAACAAGCTTTTCCTCCGTTTCTCTCTTCATTGAAAATTCTGTTAAACAGATTTATATACAGCACCGTCTGGTAGCCTTCTGGAGTTCTGGCACGTGTTTCTGTTTGTTAAAACTGATTTTTTGAAGAAAAAAAACACCGTCCGGTAGCAGTAGCTGGTAAGGGGTAACCGGCCGGTATGGGAAATTTGAACCTTGTAATGTACACAGTGTATGCGCAGTTGGTCCTCTCACCAACTCCATCACGGCACATCTTTTAAAAAAAAAAAAAAAAACTCCATCTCTGCATGTTTATGCTCGTGCATGGGCTTATCTAAGATACCTCCTGCCTAGCTAGCTACATGTCAGATTTGGAGTAGCTATCACTTTGATTCATGTGATTTTGGCTGCAAAAGAGAGAGGAAGGAAAGCCGAAAAGATTGACAGTGTTGGGAGATTTGCATGGCGTAATAGGCCGCCAAGCTAGTGGTCGTTCCTAATGGGAAGTTCAGTTAACGAGTCCCTGTCATACGTACCTGGAGAAATTTCGGAAGCCACCTATCTATCACTTCCGTTGTTTGGGCGCAACAAGGTTTCTACTTGTAGAACTACATGAACATGCATGATCATTAGATAGTAAGTGCAGCAATCTTCATCTAAAAAAATGTAGGTGCAGTAATGCGCCGGTTAGCCTGTTAGTTTTCTTGATGCAGCAATGAGTTGTCATGAGTTATACTGTAGGAATTGGTGACTGTATTACCAGGATGATGCGACCGTGTCTGAATCGAACCCTTACCGTTAATGATCAAACGAACTGATTGTTCTTAACGGTTACTCATCGTAGGTGAAACTAGACTGCTCTAGATCACATCACCCTGAACCATCTGCTCAATGGAAGAAGTTTTTGGAAGTTCAGAGCATCTTGTGCATTCAGCTCGATTGCTTAATGGCACATGTGACTGCAAAATTAATTGTCCCTTTTATTATTAATAAATTACGACAGTAGGGGTAGGGATAAAAACGGAACGGTAAAATCCAGAACCGATCTTTTTTGGTTTTTCTTGATCGTTTTTAATTTCTCTAGAACTTATATAAAATCGGATCAATTCCGAACTGATAAATACGATAAAAAAATAAAAAAAATATAGCCTAATTTCTAACTGTATTTTCAAAATACCATATTTAACCGAAAATTTATGAGCAAACTCCAAATAATTTATGTTTTTCCAGTCTCAAATCATTCTAATTTTTATAGGCCCCGACTCCATACCAATCAAGAGGCCTTAAAATAATAAGATGGTCAGCTGCACCCTATTCATTTTATAATTTTTTTAATATAATAGACAGGTTGTTTTCAATTTTCATGTTGTAGTACATTTTGTGGTACTTATAGAATAATTATGCATTTGGTATCAATATATTGAATGGATTATAATTTATCTAGTGTGAATATATTGTATCTTATATGATCGAGTTAAGACTTATTCGAGTACTAAGTTAAAGACTAGTATCGTTGTATGGACGAGTTATGAGTTATATTGTTGTATGGTTGAGTTCAGACTTAAACGTATCTGGATGATTGCTACGGGGCGGTGTTTCCGATCTAAACTATCGGTTTCCGACTGTAATTGACGTGTTTCCGTTCCGATGACTTTGTTTTCGAAGTTTCCGATATCGTAATCGTTTCTGATATTATTGTTTCCGATTTCGATTCCAAGAATAAATATCAAAGTGAAAGTGATTTGGAATATTTTTTTATTATTTCTGACCGTTTTCATCCCTAAGCAGGGGTTTCCCTTTCCGCTAATGTATTCCCTCAAAAAACAAAAGGTGTTCCCTCTGTGCATTGCAATTTGCACAGGTGGCAGATCCAATTCTATGAGCGAAAGTTTTGGATGTTTTTTTATAACCACATCTTTTCTTTTCTTTTTTGAAGAACCAGACTCTTGAGATAGTGTTTAGTTAAAAGCGTTTAGTTGGCGATAGGCAACGATGAGCTTTTAGAAGGAGTTAAAGCGCTAACGACAGCAATTAGCCAACACGCTCATGATGACCGGCAATTTTCTACCCCCAAACACAATAATTTCTCCCATCTTTGCCCCGTAGCCAAGGCGTAATCCGACAGTGGATACCGATAAATATCGAGATAATGTTCTAGAAATCTTGTCACACGGTGGCGAAATTATATGCTCACGAGTAGACCGAAACACCAGATGGCAGGCAAGCTGAGTCGCATAATACTTGTACAGCACTCTCACTCATTAGATCCTGCAGCCCCTGGACCAGTGCTCAGTTTGTCCAAGCAGAACCAGTGAGGAGACCAGTGGAAAAGGTTGAGTAATACTACAAGGCAGCCTTTGGTCTCCATGCCACCATCATGTTGTTGTGGTTGTTCTCCTCTGTAAAATCTGCTAGTTCATCAAAGATAGTTTTTTTTTGTTAGGAAAAAGGTAGTGACAGCTGCTTTCTGTTTGCAGAGATAAAGTTGTCATTGCAATATATGGTCAAGGGCTGACTAATGATCATTTGTTCAGAGCTTACACTTTAAGCTTCAACGCAAATAAGAACTACTAAGCTCTAAACTTTCAATAAAATTATAATAACAACTCTGCATATTTTCAGTTGTTCCAACTTCCGACGAATAAAATATTCTGAATGTCCAATCTTGCAGTATGGTATACACAAGCAGAAGCAGTTGGCACCAACATGTGGTTGAAGAAACGGATCATACAACTGAGCCCAACGATGTTGTTGCAAGCACTGATGCATCCTCTACAGACGGTTGCTGCCTCTTGATCACCCACTTACTTTCTTGGAACATAAGCCAGTAAGCAGCTAGGCAGCGAGCTCAGTAGCTCAAGGGTTTTGAAATGCAGTTCGTTGAAATGCAGTTCGTTCGAAGCATAATGATGGCTGCGATCTCCTTTCCAACAACCGTAATTCACCAATGATCATCTCCACCGGCATTCGCTCGATTCGTGCTTGGGTCCTTCGCTGGAATAAACTTCCGAGCGAGTGGCCAAACCGGACCCAGGATCGCATCAGCGCTCCCTGATTAGCCAGCGGCCGGATTAGTTTTGTGCTGTGCCTTGAAAGATTTGTGGATGTGGAAGGAACATGGTTTTTCTGCCCTCAAGGGGCACGTGCCCCCAGCACATCACCACTAGATCTGCACTAAGATTCGTGCACATGCACATGGTACATGCTTTTAAGGGTAGAATTTACTTTCCCGACGTGGAATCTGTGGGAAGATACACAAATCTGGAAAGCATCATCCTAAGCTAGACTGACATATGGGACCTGTGCGAAGAAACGGCTTGTCCCTAAGAAACTGATGCTATTTTTCCAAATTGTATTGATGTTTATATTGTTGGTACTAAGAAAGCTGTTCAAAATTAACTCGTTCATGCAAATAGCAGTGCTCCTCTGTACACCCCCCGCAGTATAGTGATTTACGAGCACGGTGGTTAATTTTGCAATGCTAAGCTCATACTAATTTTGCAATGCATGCCACTAAAAAACTGTGTGCTGAGAATTTAAAAATTAAGCTCATACTAAAAATTAAGCTCATAAGCTAACAGTTTTTTTCAGAAACTATAAGCAGCTTTTAAAAAAAAGTCTATAAATTTCAACAGTATCAAACAGAACCTGTTATAAGCATATGCATGGATGGGCCTGACAAAGGAAGCTGCAGATGCTGCTTCACAAGCCAAAGATAGCTACGAGCTATCTGGCCGCCTAAAGCTTACACTAGCACAGAATAGTGCTGCCGCCTCCATTTTCGATACATTGCGGGATCGTCTTTCCTTTCAAGGAGTATACTGAGCTACATGATTGTGTTTGAGGCCCTGGGATCAGGCTGTGCTGTGCACCCTGACGTGTTTAAACAGGTCGAGCCCTGGAGCCCCAGGATTGTGTTTTAGGCCCCAGTGTGTGAATACTTGTCCATAGAAGTTGCGGATCTCAGTTCTCCACAGCGATCAAATATATGTAGATTACGCTCGACAAATTTGTGATGTTGAAGTGGAAATGCTTAATATCTTGCTTGCTGTCGATCTTGCAGTCTTTGCCCAAAGCATCCTATTCTTTTGGGCCGAAACGGTACATGCGGGCATGCGTCTATGGAAACTTCTATCCGGTAGAAGCTGGCTGCGCCAGGCCAGGGTGCTATGAGATCTTGCCTAACGGTCGTGCTGTGCTCTACCGCTGGTGCCGGTGAATTACGTCAGGCATTATCAGCTAGCCGTCTTACTCAGGTTTTAGGACTCGAAAACTGGATATCTTCACTTCCTTGGAAACACAAACATTCCCAACCACCACCAAAAGCTGTCAGACCATTGCGTTGCAGATATAGCTGTTTAGCAATGAACATAGGTTCGGCAACGACACACCACCACCACACATATCTATATGTAGTGCCAATGAAGTCTGTCGATTACTAATATCATACTCAAATGGTTCGCTAAGCAAGTCTCAACGAGAGATGAAGCATCAAACCGATGAGGCCTGAGGCCTTACCACGTCAAAACTTAACAAACACAAACATTCTGACTCTTATGATTCCAAGAACTGACCCACAACATCCATCACAGCCCAATCACATGAACAGGTTTGGCCTCGACGCCTTGAATGTGGTCTTCAGCTTCCTGGTTGGCGGCCTGACCTTGCGGTACACAAGGGGGAACTTGATCTTTGCGTTGTGGAACTGCTTGGTGTTGTCCCTCTTGCACAGCTTGAAATGGACTGTGGCGGTCTTGATGATCTGGATGCAAGGGGATCTCACACGGTGGCGAGAGGCCATCTCATTGTACATCTGCTCCACAGCACCATTCAGAGTAGTGTCACGGTACTCCTTGTACATGTTATGGTAGCCAGTTCTGCTCTGGTAGCGCAGCCAGATGCCATAGTTCTTGATCGTAGTTGGGTTACGCTCAAAGATCTGAAAACATAAATGTTGAGTGATATAACAAGGGAGTACTATCCGTGCAGTTGTGAATTGATGCAGGAAGTCAAAACAGATAAAAGAAGTATGGCAATTTGGCATGCATATCAAAACCTTCCAAGGTTAAAATAACTAACATACATGTACAAGACAAATAAAATTCTGATAATTAAGTCATTAATCACTGCTAAGTCCTCATACAAGCATCACTCATTTACGACTGTCCCAACTGGTCCCGGATCCAGTTTGTTCTACAGCTAACACTACCTTGGAGGTCCAGAAAAGCCGCAAAGATTATAAAAAAGAGAGAAAAATGACGAGTTTAGAACTGCTAAATTAATTTGAAATATCATGGTAAACCTGATTTCCTGTACATTGGAATTAACCACTGATAATTACATTTCATTTTTCTCATAAATTGATAAAACTAGACAACTGGTGTGTCTAGAAAAATATCTTAAGGTGAAATGCAAAGATATAACTTGATCCACATTTTCCAAGCTTCCTATAGAAAAACTGGTCTAACCCTGTGTCAGATGCAGATATTTGAAATGCAATACAGATGGCAATATGCCATTAGTAAGTCAAAAGGGAAAACAAATTGGTTGCAATAGCTACGAAGGGATATCGGCAAATACAACGTCAGGCATCAATACCTCAGAGAAATGAAAGAACTTTCACTAATTTGGTAATCCAAGAAAGAAACGACGTTCATTCAGGTATCTACGAATCACAACTAGGACGACGAGCTATAATCTTAAAGGGAACTTCCACAAGAACCAAAGATCATGATGACAGCTGTCACAGTACAGTACTAACAACAGAAATGATATCTACGCTGGAGATCAAAACGGGTTACGCATCTAGAACATAGGAATCGTTTACACAGTTGATTACTAACTAATGTGCTCGGAGTCAGCAATGTTCGCATGAAGCAGTCTGCCAATCGACCTAAGAGAGGGATGCCGGCATGCCCATCGCATAAGATAAGGCGAGAGACGTACCTCGTTGATGGCGAGCACCTGGCCGTTGCTCTTCTTCACCTTCTTCAGCTTCCTCAGGAAGTACCTACACACACGCAAAAAGAACACATCAGAGACGAGCGAATCCTTGAAAAAAAGAAAGAAAAACAGCAAGAAGCGTGGCGACAAGGGCTCACCAGAACTTGCTCTTGGCGCGGACCTCGTTGGTGGCCCAGAGCTTCATGCGGTAGATCTTGGGGTGCTCGTCGCCGGGCGTCGGCAGCGCACGACCGACCACCTGGTACTGATGGAACTGCACACATGCGCGGAGACATCAATCAAATCAGCTACACCGCTCGAGGATATCGAACCGCCTCCATCGAAGCAACGGAGCAAGTGTAAGCGTAGAATCACTTACCCTGAAGGCCACCATTTTCGCGAGCCCGTCGAAACCCTAGCCTAACCTAGCCTACGGAGACGGGGAGGCGGCGGGCGAAAGAGGCGCCAGCCGGAAGGAGAGGAGCATTTATAGGTGGCGAGTTTCGGTGTGAACCCTAATGGGCTAATTGGTGCCATTTTGGGCCTTATTTGGAATTTTATTTGGGCTTTTCGTTCTTTTGTTAAGGCCCGTTTTTTTAGAGCCCTTGAGTTTTCCCCTTTTTGAGAGGTAGAGAAGACATATAAGCGAAGAGTAAAATACAGAAAAAATCGTTAAGTTCGCAAGAACATTATATATTTGAAATTTTATTTTGGGATTTTTCAATTTCTTTTCTGATATTTGGGACTGGTTTGGAGAACGCCCATCGCTCCAACCTCTGTTTGGTGTCTCCGGCGAGGTCGACCGTGAAAGCAGCCAGTAGCGCCATTGCCTCTGAACAATCCTCTCTGCGTGTATTGTTTGACACGGCATCCGTTTCGTCATCGCGTTACTAGCACGACCAAGCTCGCCATTGCAAGCTGAAGGAACGAGGAGCTTATGCAATGGAACCCACTGCGATTAGTGTCCTACGATCGCAGCTCAACGTACCTTGCACGACGCAGAAGCAATAATAAGAGCTTAAAGTCTGCAATGCTAACTCGACGAAGTTTGCAGCTCTCGTAGAGAAAAAGCTGGAAATAAACATATCAAGCCATCCTCTAATAATCGTACGTGTACCAGTTCTAAACTTCCAATATACTCAGAGCTTCGAATACCTTGGTAAACAACCAATGGAACTGATGCAAATATTATCGATCAGAAGACAAGTTCGGAGTCTGGCACAAATCGTAACACCACTATGAACCATAGCTTGAAATAATGGTATTGTGGCAAATTTTCAAATAAGTAATGTGCAAATACATTGATGTCACTCCACTCTAGAAGCATATAGGTCAAACCACAAATAGGAGAGTACATCAGGCTTGTCCCACTCTGTCCTTTCTATGCATACATGTACAACCCAGATAACTCAACAAAGTAGGAGAAGAATCAACGTTTACATTAAGCAAACCGCTGATAATTGATGCCGTGCTCACCACACATCAGCGCCTTTTGTTGCACCAAGCAGAACAGCAATTGCAGCAAGTGAAGCCTGTTTATGGCACCAGAACGTTCAGAGCAAGTTAGTCCAACTTTTGTGCATTCAGCTGCAAGAAAAGGAGTAGAACTACCATGCCATGACTACTAAATATCACATAATCAAGCATTAATAATTGATTTTACTACATCAGTGTAGTGACTAGCTGAATTTGTTGCAGCAAAGTTCCTATGATTGCTAGGTGAATGGACATAATGCTTCCATCCTATTATTGAGTTACTGCCAAAGCTATGTTGAAATTTCATTTTATCTATTGTAAACATTTTTGAGAAACATAAAGATGATTGTCATTTAAACAAGATGCATTCAAACTTTTTGTTTGAATATCCTGTTATAGGCGCTAATGTAGTGTTAATGCTATAATGAAGCTGCAGGATTATGGTATTGTCTTTGTGGCTTGTGTGTGTGAAACTGTCAAATAAACCTGATACTGCATCTAAAGTCCTCAGTCCCTCAGAACAAATGGACATATTCTTCACCAGTAATCCACAAGGAAAACAAATAGATATAGCTGAAGGAAACATGTGAACTGCAGAGCATTCAATTGCTGGAAAAAGACTTACAGCAATAGTGCAGGCAACATATCCTGGTTTCTCCCTGTAATCATGTACTCGGACGCAGATCAGAACAAAAGCTCCAATGTACCATGGAATAGCAGCAAGGAAGAATCCAATAATAAACCTTTTCCGAAACAGAAGAAGCATCAGTTCCGAGTCCATATGAGTTCATAAATGAAATGCAAGATAATCAATGTTCAGAGAAACTTACAAAAGCCAACCCATGCCAAGGCCACAGCATGGAAGACGTCGCATTCTCACAGGCCTTCCTTCAACAACAGCAATATAACCTACGAAACGGCAAATTTGAAAATCAATAAGCCAAGTTAGGTCGAAGTTCCAATTTATTTTTTCAATGTACATTGCTCGATTTAACTGCATAAAGCTGAATTGTAGGTCAACTGAATCATTCGAGTTCCTCTTAAAGTATTCATTTGCAGAATTATGTTGATTATTTTTTCACACAGATCCTCTTCAGTATCATGTCGCTTTTTTTCTTTTTTGCACACAATAAAATATCCTTTGCCTACTTATTTGTTTCTATATATAAAAAATTCCTGCTCATTTACTTCAAAATTTCAGAACACTTCAAAAAGAGGGGGAAACCATATAACATTCAGTCTCTCAAGGGTTCCACGAACCACAGATTTCTATCAACCTCTAATACTTTAAATTCTTCAAGGGCATGGCTAACACCATTAACCTGAAACTTGGGGTTCTGATGGCAAAAAGAGATGCAACTAAAAAGACTAATGAAACGTAAATTCAAGAAAACTGGAGCAGGCATTATAACGCCATGTGCCCATGTGAGCATACAGTCTAAGCATATAAGGAAGGATCACATGAGCGATTTAAGTATACCATGTATAACAGTGTAAGGTTCATTGTAGAAAAATATTTCTAATTAAACAAGTTGCCCTGCATACACTAAACCCAACAGGGTTTCCACCATCCTATTTTTTCCAAAAGTTTGTAGCTTGAAGTAAATCAATACACAGGACCAAAATCCTCCAACAAAAGAACGCCTCCTGCAGATCAATCCTATCAGACGCATCAACAAAGATAAGCACAAAAATCGCATGGTGCCGTACTACTAGGGTTCCCCGTACCTGGCACGGCCTGATACCCCTGGGCGTAGTACGGCGCGGCCGCCGAGTAGGGCTGCGGAGGAGGCGGGTAGACGGCGTACGACGCCGGAGGCGGCTGCGGGTAGTGCCGGAGCCCGGGCGGCGGAGCCGGCTGGGGGAATCCGACCGCCGGCTGCGGGTATTCCCCGGAGGCCGACGGGGGGCCGAAGGTTCCATATTGCTGGTGCTGCGGCGGCGCCGACGGCGGGAACCCGTAGGACGAGGATGAGGAGTCCGCCGAGCGGGCCTTGCCGTCGGCGTCTGGGATCTCGCCCGCCATGGTTGGCTCGCGCGGTGGCAAGGGTTGGCTAGGGTTGGGAATTGGCGCGCGGGAGAGGGGAGGGAAGAGGGGGAGAGGAGGGAAAGAGACGAGACGACGGGTAGGAGACTCGGAGGATTTTGCTTAGCGCGTTGCTGTTTGTTGAAGCCGTGGCCTTCCAGCCTGCCAGGTGTGGTTAGCGGTTAACCTTTCTGTTTACCAGTTTGTAGAGTCAAATCTAATTTTACAACTAAACGTGTTACTTGAGGAGCAGCCAAAGGACAAGCGCCATGGTCTTATACACCGTCTCATACATTATCATCTATTCTGTAGATGATTTATCATCTCGTAGTAATGCATAAAGGTTTAATTTATGTATTGACCAAATAGATTATATGAGTTGTATGATAAAATAATTGTTCGATGATGTGAAAGTAGTCTCATACTTTTAAATTTTAGTTTACGAGAGAGAAAAGATATTTTTCTTCACAGCATTTAAAATTTTACGTACCAACACATAAGATCACCATACGTAATTGCCGCTCCAATTACCGTAATAATGTCAAAACATTTACCGGTGATTGTGCGGTTAGGAAAGGTTGGTTTTTTATCTTTATTTGGATGGCAAGCATGTGATTAATATTTTCCATGTCCCAACCGCAGTGGCATGTTAGCAAACACATGGCGAAAGATTCTCTCTGCTGAAATTTCCTCTCTCTCTTTTTTTTTTTTTTGGAAGAAACATGAAGTTTGTCAGTTTGATAACCGTCCAGGTCATTTAGACCACAAAAAAAAAACGTGTCTTGCACCTTAGCATCTAAGTTACCAGGCTGGGGCGATGATATCACAGAATAGCTTCAACAAAAATAATGAGCTTCCGCACACATTATTTCCAGCCTAGGTCATGTTTTCACGCCTGGCTAAGAGCTTCCACGCATATATATGAAAAAATAGGAAGTATCTTTGGTACTTTAGGATTATATACTTTCACATACGTATCTTGTAATATATAGAGTAATTTATATGATAAATAATATATATATATAGAGAGAGTATATAAGTATATAAGATCATCCAAATGGTATGTATATATTTTTAAAATAATTTGCATATATATTTTTTAGCATATTATATTTTATGTATAAATATAAAAGTATTATCAAAATCTATTAAAATTGATGAATTTCTTTTTAATTTTTTCATATAATTCACATTAAAGTATCTTAGAATGAGTATATAAGTATATTTATAGTAATAAAAGAGTATATCCAGTTCATTTATTTGATATATCATAATAGAGAGTATGTACTCTGAAAGTACAGACATAATTTTCCTATTATGTGCTTAGGCGTAATGTAGTTCATCTCTGCGCGCATCCCTAGTTATGATCCTAAAAACAGTATAGTTACGATTCAAAAGATATGTTCTTACTATAAATATATATGGTCGTAGCTTGGATACCTTCACTAGCCATAATTATATACTTTTTTGTCATGTGATGATAACTTGTTACGATCTTAAAAATAGTATAATTGTGATCCGTAAGATATGTCAATTACTACAAATATATATGATCGTAACTCGAATACCTTCTCTAATCATAATTATGTACTTTTATCATGTAATCGTAGCTTGTTTACTTTTGCACACACTCCGTAATTAAGATCTCAAAATGAGTATACTTACAATCCACCAGATAGATCAGTTAATACAAATATATATAATCGTAACTCAAATACCTTCTCTAGTCGTAATTATATACCTTTTGTCATATGATTGCAACTTCTCTAGTCGTAATTATATACCTTTTGTCATATGATTGCAACTCAACTATATGTGCTATCGTAGCCAACTATTTTCTTAATCATAACTGACAGTTTTTTAGTTGTAATTATGAGTAGCGAAATAATGAACCACAGTGCAGCTAGACGCAGCATATATGTATGTATATTTATTCTGCTTCAATGGTATCATGAAAGAACAATAGGAAAACAACTACATGATTTTGTTCTGGAAAATAGAAATGACATGATTGCGCTTTCGCAGTTTCAAATTCAAGTATTTTATCTAGGAAAAAGAGTATTAAAAAGGCTGGTTTCTTTCCAGGCGATATATTATCTTTGGCATATATCCCACCATAAAGTAAGATTTGTTCAGAATGATTTGAAATAAGAACCTTGTGCAGCACAAGACGAGATGCAAACTGACTTCTATTATTATTATCATTTATCATCAAATAATAATGCCTTGCAACTTACAACTTGTGGCCACATCAGCCAATGTCTAATTATTTCCTCGCAATATCACAGGATGCAGCAAAGAAATTATTTAATGTACAACACAGCTGCAATCCGCCCGATGTGGTCGTGAGCACCACTGCAGGCTTCGACTGGAACAGTTCACATCTTCGGTGGTAGATCCTGGATACCGCAAACCAAATTGGCGGGTATAGCTGCATCCATCATCTTCGGATAAGACAAGTTCAAGTCTGTCCAAGATGAGAGTTAAAATAAGAATTCTCTCAATTAGTCCAAAAAAGGATTAGTTTGACAAGCACAGCGGGTATGCTCATCAGGAACATGGGTGGCATTCATATAATGAATGTATGAATAAACATGCATATATCCATTGCGACAACTTACTTTCCATGATCGATTTGAAAGTTTCCTACAAAAATTAAAGTTAAATATAATTAGGAAAAAGGGAAAGTGGCTGGTAGGTGCAAATGAAGAATTAATTTCGGCCTAATTAGCAATTACCTTATCTTTTGTCAGCCGGGGATTGTAGGCAACCTCCTCTTCAACAGTACTTACCTGCAAATAACGCAAGTCAAGTGTCTGACAAGTTAGCTGGCAAACTTGAAGATAATGACTATGCCACTTACTGTGAAACCTTTGTAGTCATGGCCAGGATAAAGCAGGGTATCCTTTGGCAATGTGAAAATCTGATCAGGAACACAGAATCTGTTAGTTAAACTTCATATTTTAGCTTACATTTTTTTTAGGGGTGTGGTAGTTTTATTAATATATATGAAAGTATTTTAGCTTACATTGATACGAAACAAAATTTTGCGTACTTACCTGTGAATGCACGGACTGATACAGCTGATCAGAACTTCCACCCTGTAACACCACCGAATACAAGCAAGCAATCAATAGAAAATCACTTATCTATGGTTCGATCAAAATTTCTACAAGAACAACGAACTTCCACTAACTAATTAACCATATTACCTGGAAGTCTGTCCTTCCACATGCACGTATAAGTAAAGCATCACCAGTAAAAGCCATCCTTGGTGAAGGCTGATCATCAGTATCACCTGTTACATAGGTCACACAGCCAGCAGTATGGCCAGGAGTAGCTCGAACCTGAAAAAGAATGCCATTTCTGCTATAAAGTTTCATGTCTACCAATAATATAAGATAATCTAATTAAAAGCAAACAGCTTTAATACTGGTTGTACATATACATTATAAAAAAAACTTTCAATTCAGAATAATTTTAGTTTTGACAATCAACATTACATTTAGGAAAATGCATACGAACACATCAAACCACATACCTTTGCATAGCATCATTTTCTATGAGCCAAGCTGCAAATCATCTCTTATGCAAAGCTTAACCTTTCACTCTACTAATATGACAAAGGGCCTCAACAGATAGTCTGGTAAGCTAAAAATATATAACGATGGAATTTTCACACTGTTAATGAAAGAATGCATCCAAGCCTAAGGTCTCATATTCAAAGGCAGTATACAACGAAATAGAGGGAACAATTTGCAAAATTCTTGATTTGAGTTTAAGACCAGTCATTGATTAAATTCAATCAAGCAGAAGATCTTAAAAGAATTAGAATGGTATAGTATTCTCCATAGTTCTGTTGAGCTTTCTAAGATTGGAGACCATCTGATGATAATAAGTACAAACACAAGTAATTTATATACAGTAAATGAACAAAGCAACACATAGTAAAGTAGCTTAATACAATGTGATTTACCTCAAGGAAAAGGTTGCCAAAGTAAATTTTATCACCATGGTCGACAAAATGGTCTGCCTTTCCTCCACTAATTTTTGAAAGGACAGATTTGACTCCTGGTAGCTTAGTCTGCGAGTTCATACCATTAGTTAACCAATCAATTGTCAAAGAGAACAAAGTATCAAAGCTATGCAAAGCAAAACTCATCAAAACATCTGCAGAAGCTCAGGACTGTTTACCTTTATTAAACCAGTTCCAGTGACATGATCTGCATGCACATGAGTATTCATAGCATACACAAGCTTCAAGCCTAATTCCTTGATAAGATTAAGATCTCTGTCAACTGTTCTGTCGACAGGATCAATCAACTGATCACAGAGTAAAACAGATTAGAGAGATTGACCAATGTATATATTTATATATCAATCAAGTCGAAAGAACATTATTATAGCTCAAACTAAGTCAATAATTGCTTCTAGTTTAATTAATAGTTAATTAATCATGTGGCGTATCCCCAAACAAGTCTCAAATTTTGGTTTACACTGCTTGATAGAAAAGCCCACAGGCACCTCAGAAAATTTTAAGGCCATCTTCAATAAAAGAAAGGGAACAAAAGTTCTTGCTTTCATGTGCTTCAAACTTGCCTATCAAGTTCTAGCCTGGAAACCATAGAGATTAATGAGATATAAAATGTGAATTGTTAAAACTAAGTACTGAACCCAGCCATTGATGTAGGACTAACAGGTACAGTAAGCATCTTTTCCAAAATTACTGAATCGACGCAATCCAATTGAACAAAATGGAGTCACTTCCATAACTTATCATAAATGCAGTTTCCGAATTGACGAATTCCAATCACTTTCACTGGTTACAATTATTCATATAATTGATCAAGAATTACCAAGGATCATTTACGGCCACGAATTTACTAGCAGGGAGTACTAGTAATACACAACCCACAGGCAAACCATTTATTTCTGTATTAGATTTGTTCACTAACTGCACAACTTACGTCCGCATCAACATTTTGATTCTACAACTGTTGAGAACTCGACTCATACAACACTTAAGCTACTGTACACACCCACATGTAGACCCAGTATTTGCCATCTGATCAACCTACAGAGCAAACACATTCCCAAGGCAGTGCTGATGCCATGAACCCAACCCAACCCAGGAAGAGCTGGACTCACCACGGCGGGCTTCTCGGGGTCCGCGACGTCGGCGAGGAGGTAGGTGTACGTGGAGCTCTCCTCCTCGAACAGCTGCCTGAAGAGCAGCCTCCTGTCGACGCTGGACCCGGCCCTGTACGCCATCGCGAGGGCCGGCGGCAGCAATCCCGCGCTCGGCAAGACAGGCCGGGGATCGCGCGAGGCGGCAGACGGCGACCTAGCTGCTGCTGCGGCGGCGGCGGCCAGGCGCGGGACCAGGTGGCGATGCAAGCGAAGCGGAAGAACCATTGCCCCGCCCGCGCCTGGTTATATAGGGAAGAGTGGGAGGAGGGAAGGAGCAAGCAAGCAGCAAGGTACGGCCTGGTTCTTATCGCGTGGATTTGCACAGGGTCGTGGACCTCGCGGGTGGCGTGGTTGGGTAGCGTGCGGGAGGTGGGACGGATCTCCAACGGGACGGCGGGATCGGGGCGAGGCCGTCGGCGCTGACGGAGCTGCCCCGGCAGGACGACACGAAACGGGACGGGCGGAAACCGCGGCGGAAGCCGAAAGGAGATTAGGGACAAGTTGGAGATCGGGACGGGCTTGTGGGTTTGTGCTGTTTCAGGTTTGCGGTATCTCCCGTAGCAAAATCTCTGACCCAAACGTAGCAACCGATCTAGTCCGTCTGTCGTTGGAACGGACGGCTAGGATCGCGTGCAGTCCTTAAGCAGGTGTTTGCAGTGGCGGACCCAGGAATTTCAGAGAGCCTGGGCTGGGCGCAGACCGTGCCCATACGAGCTAGATTTTGTCCAAAATTTAACGGGTCTAAATTACGAATTTTCTCACAGTCTATATAGAGATATAAAGGTGAGCCGAAACGGAGCCCGGGCGGGCGCCCAGGGTCGCCGGGCCCTGGGTCCGCCACTGGGTGTTTGGATGCTTGAATTTGTCACAGTTTGGCTGGGTGGTTTCCTGTTATCTCGAAAACATGTTTATTTAGTTGTTTGTATTTACTGTTATCATATGACCTATCAAGTGTAAATATACGATCCTATCATGACCCGATAGTCAAACTTCATTTCACAGTCTGATCTGACGGATATAGTCTTTTATATCTGTTCATGCAGACGAATTCACTTATTAGTAATATAAAATCATCTTCGTGTAATTAATTAATCACAATTTTAACTCTTATATTCACTTCTGCAATCTCATATCAACCAAATAAAAACTCAACTCAACTCAACTTATCCGAAAAAATAATCGACCAAATATTTTTCTTTAAAAGATATAATTTTACTTGGACTGCTTTCAATCAACCAGAATATACCATACATACATATAGAAACCTATCCTACGGGATCTCAGTCCGTTCGTCAGGCTATCGAGTTCAGCCAGAGCTTCAGGTTTCAAATCTCGCAAGGATTTCAAAACACTGACACGGAGTAGAGCGCAGTCATTTGAAACTGCAGGTGTGGACTCGTCCGTTTGAAGCTCCGTGCCAGCTTTGCATCCGGCAAAGCACGAGCCATGCTGTCGATCGTGGAAACTGGAAAGTAGCGGGAGATGACCTCATGCATTACATATCGCGAAAAGGATAGGGCCATATGGAGCTCTGCCATGTGATCTTGCTTAGTATTATAGCTCTAGTTCTGGAACTCCCAATAAATAAAGCCATAAACTGATTGCTGATCAGGACACGCATGTTGCGACACACTGATCTGATTCGTGCTTTCAGATGGATAAGCCAACGGACATGTCAGTGGATCGGCATCGTTGTGGCGATCAAGCTAGCCAAGTTATCGAGCACTTGCGCAGGCGGATACCAGCAGTGGAGAAGTCCTTGGATATCAGCAGTGGAAAAGGCATAATCGAGCACTTGCGCAGGTTGGTGGTTCATTACTTATGATCGGGGAATCATATTTAAGATGGTCAACTTTCGGTTGAGATGTTCCGAAGTTAAGAGGGTCAACTTTTGAGGTCATTTACTTTCAGCATTCGCTTATGTTTTTATTAAATGTTTTTACTAAATTATACCTTTACGTAAATAAGCTTATATAAGATTTATTATTTGTGAATGTCTTTATATCATATTTTATCATAACTTGTGAAGAACGAAATATACTCACACTTACTATAAGCACACTACTCAGTCAAGGAAGATTCTAACGACTACTCTGAAGAAGATATGTTCTGAGGTGGTACTCTCCATCGACTGCCTACGGAAATGGAAGAATAAAGACTCTACGCTAGTTGCAGTTTTATTAGCTTCTTTTCAATCCTCGGATGTCGCTTTGTAATGTCCGATAATAACATTAAGTTATGATATTGTGCTTTAATTATTATTTATGAAATCGATATATATTAAGTTTGATTTCTAGCTCAATATATAATGTGGGTATTGGACTAGTCCTGACATTCTACATTGACATTGATGGGTGGAGTTTTGTGTAGGACTAGTAGATGTTCTGCAAAACTGCCTTGCAGGTTGGCCAAATGAAAATAAAATCGATAGTGTTGTTTATTACCTCTTTCTGATTGGTGATTACTATTAACTTGACAGGGTAACAGGTTTTATTTGGAACCATTTTCCAGTTTAGGAAGGGATTCAAATTATAAATAATTGTACATACTTTTTTGCTTTACTTCCTCAGTGCTTATGCTTATGCTACTGTTGATCAGGCTGTACCGCAGTATATAGGGGCCTGTGTAAAATTGAAATTACACTCTCAGAAAAGAAGACATCTTTTCTCGAATACAGTTGTATGTGTATCGTTAAAAACAGAATTAATGTTATATATGGTCAATATTTATAAATAAAAGAGGAATGTTTGAGAAATTTATAAAAATATAATAATATCCAATCTAGGAGAGTTGTGGTATGTCAAGAGTCTATTTATATTCTATATGCTATACTATAGTATCCAATTTGAATGGGTGACAAAAATTCAGTTACAACTAAAGGCTAAAATATGCTTAGTACTAGTATTATAGTTATATCTAATCTTCGTATAAAATTTTTTGAGATGTAGACGTTCGTAGTGAGATGAATGGCTAAATTAATGGCCTGCTGATCTAATTAATAATCTAAAATTATAGAAATTAACTTTAATAATATATGATTGATAGCTACAAGAGACCCTTGTAGGGTGGGCCCTGTGCGGCCGCCCACCCTGCACATGCTAATCAACGGCCCTACTGATGATGACCACAGATTGGTTCAACACCCTTGCAGGCTTTTCATGCGAGGTAGCTTTTATTTACAGTCACACCAAGGAATGGTTGCACATAATGAAAAATTGTTCATGCTTTCCTTGCTTTACTGCTTCCATGCTGATAGGAGACGAGAAATTATTTTTTTAGCTATGCAAACTTAAACTTAGGTTAACAAAACATCAAATATTTCTTAATCTTTTCCCCTAACAAACTTTCTTAGATGATACACTAGATTTAATATTTAAATGTGTCTTCTTCTTGCAGATGTGAAAAATTTATGGCTAAGCAAGGTGGCACATTATGGCTCTTTAGTGCCTACATCGAGGGCTGGATCGCTGAAGCCCTGTGTTTTGGTAGTAACAAGAATGAAAAAGATGGATGTACTGTAATCAATAAAAAAAAATCGATGCATTGTAATCAAATAAAGGTGTTTGTTCTGTTATTGTACAAAGAAGTTGTTTGCAAAATCTATGTTAGACTTAAGTATTGTTTCTAGAATAATGTTTTCAAAATATGTTTCCTTGTTCTTTTGATAGCCAAGTGCATATTAGCTTACACACATGCATGACATCGACATTAGCAATACCAATAAATGTGCTTATGTTGAATGAGAATTCTGTATTTCCGTCGAGTGAAAATTTTGTATGCCCGTAGCAACGCATTCAACCAGTCTATCTAAAAAAAGCTTTCGCTTAGTCAACATTGAACAACAGGCCGAGTCTAGGGTCATGACTGTGAGGCTTAAGCCTTGGGCCAAGAATCAAAAGCCTGTGGAGATTCTACATGAGAAATTGGAAAGAAAAGCTCAAGAGGACCCACCCAATACAGCACAGAGCTTGGGCTGTTTTCTGGCTCCCATACAACGAAGAGATTAGTGTGTTGTTTTATCTTTACTACTTAAAAAATCTCTAATAAATTCATTTGTCTGCCCCTGTCCTTCATCCATCACGCGCGTCCCGCTCCCTCTCTCGTTCCACACCTTCCCCATCTACACGCGCCAACACATGTGCCCCCACACTCGTCACCCTCCTCGTGGGTCTCATTTGCGTTCTGCCTCCTGATTCTCTACTCCCCTGCATCTCCTCCGCTCCTACCGTTTGACTTCTCCGCTCTTGTCAGTTTTTTCCCATGAAAACCCTATGAAGATCGGCTCCTGAATTCACACCCACAATCCAGTGCAGACCATTCGCAAGCACTGCACCGGTGTAGGATCAAGGTGGCCGACTATAGGGGGGTGAATAGACGGTTCAAAAATTTCTTGCAAGATATAACCGATTCTAATGCGGAATTAAAAGATCAGTTACAACACACATAAAACCCCCAAAATCTATAGCACAACAAAGTGATTAATTCTATATCTATATCAAGGTTTGCAACCTAGGGTGATATGTAGATAATTATAATTCTAAAAATGTAAATTGTATAATGTAAATAAACTTAAGTAGACAAACTACAAAGAAGACACCAAATTTTTACTGTGGTCTCGAAGACTTGCCAACCTCCCATAATCCACGTTGAGGTGAGTTCAAGTCTTTAACTGCTCCTCTTTCAAGTATGCAATTCTCTCAACGAGAAGAGGCTCGCCAGAGCAACTTGATCTTGAGCTGGATTAATCCAATGAACCACTCGCTACCTTGATTCCATTAGAGTTACACTTTACTGCTCCGACAATACGTGCACAATGCCTCTCACAATCACACCGGTCCTTCTCACAAGCTTTGAGAAGATCACCGGATCACAACACCATCGCGCCGCTTAGGTGTTGGCAAACATTAAGAATAACAAGCTAAGACGAACTCGACTCTCACCAAGTACCTAAATCTCAATCAATAATGAAAATGCACTTGATTCTTGTCTCACAACCCTCTCTATATGCAACACATGCTCAAATATGTGGGTAAGACTTTACTTAGCTCAAGGATGCTCAAATGGGGGCATAAGACTTACTCCAAGACGCTGGACAATAGGTATATATAGGCCACAACACCAAAACTAGCTGTTATACACGGGATGATCTCTCAGTGCATCTGGCGGTCACACCAAGGTACAACTGGTAGTCAAACTGCTACTAGATCAACGACTCTAAAACTAGTCGTTACAGACTTTTCATGCCTCTAGCAGTCAGATCATTCATCTTGGCGATCAGACCGCCAACCTCTCAAGAAAAACAGGGGTTCTCTCCAACCTCTAGCGGTAAGACCGGCCACCTTTGCGATCAAATCGGCCACCTTGGTGGTCAGACCGTCACCCGTTCTAGAGAGATGAATGTTTTTTGCAAGCTTCAGGAGTCAGACCGATCACCTTGGCGATCAGACCATCACCTTGGCGGTTAGATCGGAATTCTTGACAGTCAGACCGCCACTCCCTGATCAGCACACCTGGCATTCAGAGAAACGACGATAACTTTTGAACCCGATGTACGATTTAGGTGATCTTGAACTCTACGAAAAACTTATTCAGATGGCTACACATCCCAACTAATTGCTTAATCTCAAACACATTAGATCAAACCTAAAACATAGTCTAAATATCCACTACAATAAAAACAACATGAACATTAATCTTTTGCAAAACAAATTTGCAACCTAAATGTTTCATATGACTAAGGGTTAAAGCATTCACTATAACAACATATAAAATATCTTTGCAAACTTAGTGACATGCCATATGAAGTAGGAACATAGACTTAAGATATTTGCAAAATCCATTTGCAAATAATAGCATCCTACCAAAGAAAGTATGCACATGTAAAATTGAGCTTGTCAACACATGATAAAAATTCAAATAATCATTTAAACTCCTCTTAATAGTATGATATTTATCCTATCAATTTGGTCATTTCTCTTCTCTAATCACTATTGACAGGTAAAAGAAAATGTCCTACATTTTATACTTTTTCCTTGAGCTAGCCATTCTGTTGGACTTGACGAACACATCATCCGAGTCTCAATATTCTTCTAGGTTTGTCATCAACTCTTCACCTGAGCTTGATGATGATGTCCATCGTCGCTTCCCATCTTAATCCTCTCTTGATCTTCTAGAAGCTTGATGAAGTTCACTTAATTGCTTTCCATACATTAAGTATGAAAGACTTTTCTTTTTACATCATCTTTATTTGGTTTACCACCGAGGTATGAATCACAAGCATCAAGTATATAAGTTATCCACTAAGATTGTCTTTATCTTGCTCTTCCATCTTAGCACATTAAATATTTCAATTCAATATTTTCCTTCATATGGAATCTAACTTCAACTTACTCTCAAACACATAGCACATGAGTTAGTTTATAAAACTCAATTGATAATTCTATACCTGTAGTTACTTGGTCTCTACAAGTAACTTTGGTCTTCACGCTTATTGTCAATATTCTTGAGACCATCATCAAACTCCGATGTCTCTTCCTCTCTAGCTTCTTCATCATCACATGAGCATCACTTAGAGCTCAATAACTTCTATGCATATCTTTTGATCTCATGACATTCCTCAAAGAATTCATGCTTTATCATTTAGGCATCTCTTATGAAATAACCTACTAACGATTCTCAACATAATTGTTAGTCCATATGTATTATCACCACTTACCCGAGCATTATCTAGAGCTCATTCATCTTGATGCATTTCTCTTGATCAAAAGGCATTCCTCAATGAATTCATACTCAATACTCCATGCATCACCTATATAAATAATCTATTAATAATTCTCAACACAATTGTTAGTCTATATGTATTATCATTAATTATCAAAATCACACTTAGAGGCTAGATGCACCTTCAACTAGCCCTCCTCCATCTTTCCTCACCTCATCGCCCTGCTCCCCCTTGTATTCGACTCCACTCATCAATGTCATCCACATGAGCCATAATCCTCAGTCCGTCACCCGTCAATTGGAGGTTTGCCTGACGCCTCCATCGATGCACGACCGTCTGCCAGTTCCTGCACCACCATGTTGTTCCCGCCTCCACCTCCATCTACCCAAGTAGGAGAGGAGGACCTGCTCTATTGACGTGATTTGCCACCCACTTCCTGCACCAACGCACCATCAATCAGGTTTTTCATCGCCTCGCGACCCTGCCGAGGCCATCCATACACGCAAGTGAGAGAGGTCCTGCTCCATTGACACGATCCATTGCCAAGTTCTTGCACCAACACACCATGGACCATAGCTCATGTGGATGACATCGATATGAACTGAGGTCATGGTGGAACCGATCTGAGTTGCCGATGTATTTGTGAACTGGTGGCTGCCCGCATTCATGGGACGAACGACTACAACAGAAGAACTGGAAGGTGCAGAATGAGGCCAACATCGACCTGGCCACCCTCTGCGACTTCATCACCGACCCCAAGGATGCTCACCTCTGCGAGTTCGGTGAGATACGCTCCCTACACCCCTGATCCATCCCATTGCGCGCTCGGGTTTGTACTATGCTCTATTTGTGCGGTCCTGTTTGGAGATTTCTCAGTTTTTTTTCTAGTGCTAGATTTGATGGGCACCCTCATCCTCGACATCGGTGATCGGATCTAGCACCCTCATCCTCTACTATTGTTGTTAGGGGGATGGGGTGTTTCACCTTCTCTGAACTTTTCTCGCTCTTTGTTTGGTGCAGCCATCAGAGGCGATCCATGAGGTGGTGTTCGGCGGGCAGGTGACGGAGGAGGAGGCCGAGAACCTCAACAAGAGGTGAGATTCCAAACGTTTTCCTTGCGGGAAGACTCTTACCAGGGTGGAGGGACTTGGTCTCAGTGTTTTGTTCTTGTTGTGGGTGAGTTTTAGGCCTTGGCAATTGTAGATCTCTCAAGATTTTAGGCTCCACCTTAGGGAAAGGTAAAACTTTTAGGATGCCATCGCTGATCTGTAGAGGGGTGAGTAGAGAAATCTGTTGGATTTGAGTATCTCATCGATGCCATCCTAAAACTTTTAGGATGCCATCGCCAAGTTTAGTTATGCTCTATAGGCTCTGGTTAAAATAATTACCACTAGACTGAAGTGTAACATGGCTTGGATGTTCATGTAATGCGATCTCACTAGCTATGTTCGAATTTTGAAATAGGACCATGCCCTTTGAAATGTGCCCCTTAGTTTTGTAGCCCTCTTGCACTATTTTAGAAACTTTTCCAACTTAGGGGTGCTCTTGTTGCATTTTACTGATCACAAGCCTCCTCATTTCTGTGTGGTTCGAAAAAGTTCTACACATAATCTTAGTTTTGTTGGTCGTCCAGATTTCAAATTAGTACTCAGAGGGATGTTCGACTATGTAACTCTTTGTTTTTCCAAGAAACCATGCTTAGCTCATAAGTGGAAGGAGATGACAGGAAGTGGCACCTTTGTAACTGTTCGGATGGGAGTTCTAGAGATGCCACTAAGGTGAAGCTCTTCCATATGCTCTCTATGCTCTCGCGCTCCACTTCTTGCATAGATCCCTAAGTTCTTGACGGAATATTTGCTCTTACATTTATGTGATTTCTTGGGATTTCTATAGTATGATCATGTGTTGCCGCACCGCTGTAGATGAACCCATTAATCGTGTGGATTATATTATTGATCTTATTTTATTAGCAGTGTATGGATTCAAGGGGTTGATTCAGCAAGGCCACCAGGTGTGCCCGAGCACACCCAATGAAGCGATATTTAAACTTATTGTGTATATAGTTTTGTCAATTATTTTGATAAAATATCGTTGCATGCATAGCATCCAAACCTGCCATGCAATATTCTTGTGAAAGGTTTTTGGCTTGCATTGCAACATTATCGAATTTATTTTGTTGGACAGGTGGATTCTATGTGTACGCTTACTATCAATGTTAACTTTTGACTAACTGATCTTAAGATTTATGTAACTTTCATCGTTATGTTTTTTAGATATTCAAGGGTGACTTACAGTAATGCCATGATAATTGAAATTGTTTCACTCTTATTCTCAGAGAGGGATATGTTATGATTGAATTTTTGCGGGCCAAGAACACTGGTTAGAGAATCATGAGGTACTTTGCAGTAAGCAATAGTTTTTGCATATGCTTGATGTCATCTTGTGCAATTTATATTTTCGTTGCAACACACAAGTACTCAACTAGTTTAGGAAAAAGTTTATATTGCCTCCTTCAACTATTGCTCGAGTCTGTTTACCCCCCTCCTCGAACCGCAAAACCAAATATCCCACATCCTCTAACTATTCAAACTGGTGAAATTTACCTTCTTAACTGATTTTAATGGTGGTCTCGTCCTATGTGGCAATGGGGCTCACATGTCATATGACGTCCACCATGTTCTCGTCGACGAGCACACGGGGGGGGGGGGGGGAGCGGACGAGCCCCGTCAACCAGCCGCGACATACCACGAGCTCCGTGCCACCGATGATGTCTGTGCCGATTTACTCCTTGAGGAATGCCTCGACCATGATCCTTGGGTTCGCGATGAGCATGAATCGACACCTGCACGTCGAGAACATGCACCATGACTTCGGGTGGAGGTCAGAGTAGTAGAACTTATGCAATACGGCATGTGCCTTGACCTCAATGTCGGCGACCCTGACGCCGGCCATGGACGCTGTCGGTGACATGGGAACCAGGAGTCCCTGAGTCCTGAGGCCAGGACAGCAGATGCCACGTGACGCCTTCCCTCGGGGACTATCTCCCCGAGGCCCGAGAAGGCCCAGTTCCGGGAGGGGTGCTCAGGGCCATGAACAGTGGTCCCCGAGTACTCGAGTTCCCCAAGGACCCGAGAAGGCAGTTCCGGGAGAGGGCGTTCGGGGCCATGAACAGTGGTCCCCGAGTACCCGAGTTCCCCGAGGACCCGAGAAGACACAGTTCCGGGAGAGAGCGCTCGGGGCCATGAACAGTGGTCCTCGAGTACCCGTAGTTCCCCGAGGACCCGAGAAGGGACGCATCCTAGAGAGGGCACTCGGGGTTATGAACAGTAGTCCCCGAGCACCCGTAGTTCTCCGAGGACCCAAGAAGCCCCTTGCCGGTGGACCCCACAAGGGCTCAACGATGAGGTGTCAGTTGGTGAGAGGCCCGATGCTGCATTTAAGAGGGAGCATGGCCTGCCACTTCCAACCACTCCCCCCATGCCTGTTGTCAGTCTCTGCCACCACCTGATAGGGAGGCGTGGGGACATTTAATGCGACGGGTCCCATCGCACGTCATCCTGCGCGGCTTGGAGATATCGTTGCTGGGCTCGAGGCATATCGCCTGCCGCCCTGCTGTGTTAGACCTACTCTGACCGAGTGGGCACGCGTGGTTGCTCGGCGGCTGCCTAGTGGGCCCCCTGCTGCACCCGCTAAAAGGTGGCATAATGGGCGACAGGACCGGCCGATGGCGCATTTTCTACCCCACGTAACATCAAACTACAGCCCCATGATGGTTGCTTTCCATTTATGGCTCATGGGGACTCGTACCTTCCTTTTTGGGTACGCCAAGCCTCCCCCGATGGGATAAAAGGGGGGGGGGTACACTCCAGAGGAAGACAGGTGCAAGCAACCAGCCGAAGAAGACAAGTTTTAGAAGTTGAACAAGCCGAAGCACACGAGTCTGAGAAGCGGAGCAGAGGTTCACCAAGCTCGAAGCAAGACCGAAGCTCTAGACTTAGATAAAAACCTTGTAACACGAGAGATCCAGAGAAAGGCATTCCCAGAGCATTATTAGCATACACACAGGAGTAGGGTATTATGCTCCGTGCGGCCCGAACCTGTCTAAAACCCCTCGAGCATTTACTCCCACTACCATCCGATCATCTGTCCCGCCTATATCTCATATACTCGCATTAAATTCACATACAAAGTAGATTCAGAATCATCCCCCCGGCTGAATCTCAAAGGGGATCCCTCAGGATCCCCGCTTGAGGAGTTCATCCTCCGACAGACGCGAATATGAGCACCTAGATGCGGTCCAGCTCAGACACGAGGTAGTAAAGCATCCCCATGAGCGGCGCCAGCATGATGAGCAACAACAGCCGCAACACGCCGCCGGTCTCGAACGCCATGTGTGCGAAATACGGGAGCAAGCTCCGGTCGCACAGTAGGGTGCTATCCAGGTCAGCTTGAGCCGGGGCTCACCAAGGATGGAGATCGACACTGTGAGCTTACCACAAGACTTGGAGAAGATAGGCACGGACCCTCGGTTTTTCCCAAAAATAGAGCACCACCGTCACCGCCGTTGACCAAATGGTGAGCACCGCATGCTCCTACTCTACGTTGTTGGCCCCTTCTTTCTCTCTCTCCGCAGCTGCAACCGCATCCTCACCGAGCTACCATGTCCTGCTCATCTCTAGTCGCCAACGCGACCTTCCCGTTCGATCTGAACCCATGGCGAGCATCATTGTGCCCCTACCACTCTTTCTTGAGCCCTATCTCTCCCTGTTCATGCCCGTGTGAGGCCCTCACCGAGAGCACCTCCTCCTTCACCCTTCTCCATCATAGCTAGCCATCAGCAAAGTCGTATTGACCAAGGAAACACCAACAGAGCACCAGCCACACCCCACAGCTCCCTCTCGCACCTCCTGTTTTGCCCCAAAGCACGCACAAATGTGTTTCCGATGTTCACAGACGTCATTGCCAACTCCAGTGAGCTCTCACCGTTGCTACAGCCTGGTACCGCTAGGGATTTGTGGCCGACCACCTCGGTGGCGTGCCGGTGCTCCACTCCCCGCCGATGACGGTGGTGACATCGCCGAGCCATCGTTTGGTGGCTGCGGCCGCTGTCTTTGGTTTGCGTCGAGGCTTTCGCCATCGCTGAGCCTCAATCTTGAAGCTCTCTCTGTTTTTTCCCCTCCAAGCCCGTGTGAGGTCACCGTCGAGCCGCCTCCTCCGCCGCCTTTCCTCTCCATAGTCAGTCGTCCTGGTGCACCCCTCGAGCCAAACTGAATCGCGGATGAGCTTCACTGCCTCCCATGGGCCCTCTTTCTACGCTCCACGCCTAGCTTCCGCGCCGTTTGGCCAGTTCCGGCCAAACTCCAGCGAACGCGCAGCAGTCTGCACGTTGTGCCGAGCCGCCCCCCTCTCTCTCAATCAGTGCCCCTCTCTCTCTCTCTCTCTCTCTCTCTCTGTGGCTAACACATGAGACCTGCTGTGCCACCTTAGCATCTTTTGACCCGGTCGAAGTTGAGTTATCGTCACATAGGATGAAATCACTGTCCAAACCGCCTTAGCGAGGAAAAACAAATGATTTTAATTATTGCGAGAGGCTCCATATCTGATTTTCCGGTTTAAGAAAGAAAATCAAACAAAGACAATAATTAAAGGAGTCAAAATAGACTTTTTCGTTTTATTTACCGCAGGCCACAGGACCGTCCCTTTGGGGATGACTGAAACGACGATGCTTATCCTGGCAGTGCCGCAGCGCCTGAGCATCTCATGCAAGACGATGCTGAGCTTGCCGCATCTCATTTGCCCGATTGGCTTCACAGGCTGCGCTGCCGTAGCACTGGAGCTTGCTAGGTTTGTTGAAGTCCTCAACTCCTAATGCCAAACGTACTGCAACCGGGACAGCGGCTACGGTCTGCCACTGTCGAGGAGAATCCGAGACGCTTGCCTCTGCGTTCGCTTGCAAATGGTGACAGGTTCAGTCGTTCAGAGCACCTTCGGTCGACCTAATAATCATATCTAGGGAGTACTATTTCGTATGCGTTGTCAAGCAAACCGATTTACCCCGAAAAAATGCTGGCAACGATCATGGGGGCAGTGTCCCTCGTATCTGTATGTCTAAGCCGTCACGTTGTGGACTTGGTGTCTATCGGCTGGCATCAGTTTCACTTCAACTTGCATTCGACACATGAGAAATGGGAACTTCTGTTTGAGGTCTGGCGAGTGGTGAAAAATTGACTGACTGGTACAGAAAACTCAGGAGCGCATAACTGACATTGCAGAAAAACTCAAATCTTTAATTTGTGTTTAGAATCACGCAACATCGTTGATCCATCCGTGATCGAACTCATTGAAGATCAGGAACCGCCCTCGGATCGACACGCATGAATGCCAGATTTACTTCACGGCCAAGAGTACAAGCAGGATTTAGTTACAGACCTCTTGCTACAGCAGTCATCTGTGTCCATGTCTCCGTACCCCACAGTACTCCACAATCAGACTACGCCCACAGTTTCCAATTCCTATGGATCCAGCCATCCAGAGGGCGGGGGGTGCATCCGGCCGGGCGAGCTACTGCATTATTTGCATACGCTGAACCCAATGCAGGCAGATAGACTGAGTACGTACACAACCTCTGTGAGTGCAGTGAAAATTTGGCCGAGAGTACTGTGCACGTGTTGCTAGAAACTGAACTACTGTGACTGTGGAGTGTGGACTGTGGTGGTAATCAATCCCGGCATCTCCTCTCTGCCTTCACCGCTTCACGGGAGGCCGGTATCGCTCGGATCCTGCCAACTCCGGCACCACCACCTCCACGAGCGTTCGGCTTCCACTGTTTGTCCGCACACCTACAAACAACGCCCTCCTTTCCCTCGCTTGTCTCGCTCTCGCGCTGCCTGTGCCCGCTGTCTGTCAGTTCACGTTACCGGCCCCGGGATAAGCCAAGCTTCTTCCTTCCACGCTTCTTCACCATAGCAAATCGGCAATGGATTCCTCTAGATGCATCGGCTTCCGCCACAGCCCGGTCCTGTTTCTGTTGCTCGCCGTCGTGTCCCTGGTCGGCACGTCGCGTGCCAGGGAGGCGCCGCTGCCGCTGCCCGTGCAGGTGGCGGCGGTCGGCAGCAGGCGGGCGCCGGAGCGGCACGGGCTGTCGCCGGACTTCTACGCCAAGACGTGCCCGGCGGTCGACCAGATCGTCGCCAACGTCACCGCCGCTCGGTACCGTGACTACCCCGCCGCCGGACCCGCCGTGCTCCGCCTCTTCCACCACGACTGCTTCGTGGAAGTACGTAACCAATGCCTGAATTCCTGTTCACATGCTCTAATGTACAATTCTCATCGCAGCTGAGATCCTCACCACTTCTTGAGCCGCATTGCACCCACATTTTCCTGCACCTCGAATTGCGTTGCGTTCAGGGAACGCACGCACGCGTCTCTCACCGTGTGCACATTTTTGGCGTCGCCGGTGTCTGATCAGCTGTGAATTTTGCTGTCGATGCACACACGCAGGGCTGTGACGCGTCGATACTGATCGCGCCGACGGCCGACGCGAGAGGCACGGCGGCGCGGGCGCCCAAGGTGGAGCGGGACGTGGAGGAGAACAAGAACCTTTCGCAGGAGGCGTTCGACACGGTGGAGATGGCCAAGGCCGCCGTGGAGAGCAAGTGCCCCGGTATCGTCTCCTGCGCCGACGTCCTTGCCCTCGCCGCCCGAGACTACGTCCAACTGGTGCGTACCTAGTACCTACGCATGCTGATGCATTAATTCCCGCTCCTCTGATCGATCGATGGCGTCTCCTCCTTCCTCTTGTCCCAGTTCTCTCTCTCTTGATTTCCGCAAAAAACGCGCGAGTTTAGTGGTGCAATCAGAGCGAAGGGACACCGTTAAAGCACAGTATTATGCAACCGAAAGCGCGAGCAGGCTGAAACCCAACCGTGGGTCTCGCCGAGAGAAAGCGATTGCAACTGAAACCCAACTGTCAAAGCTGGGTACATTGGCAAGCTAGGGGCCAAAGTGAAGCGCGGCTGGGGGAGAAAAGCTTAGCTACTTTGTTTCGCTTTAATTTGCATGTGGATAAAGGCAAGCACCCGGCCTGCCAATGCCCAATGGACGGCATGTGAACGAACGTCGTTAGCAAGGAACAGGGCGTGTTTAGCTTAGCTTAAGTAGGCCAAGCAAGTGCACGTACTGATCATGATATCATGATCAATGTGTACTCCTTTCTGGTTTGCAGCTGCCATATTGATCATCATAGCAGTGCATCGCGGTCGGTGATCTATCGCTACTAAACAGTTTCATGCTAGTGTGGGCCAGTAGAGCTAGCTTGTGTTGTGGTCGTACTCGTGCCTCTGAGATCGAGATCAATGGCTTTTAATCCGCTTCACAACACAATTTCACTGACACGAGTGAAGTAAACAACAGGAAGTACATTGTTTGGGTGGTTATTGCCTGATCCAGCTAGGGAGACAAAGGTCGCTAGCTCGAAGGCTAATACCAATTGGGCCCTGGGGATTCGACGCTCCCTTGGATCTTATGGTCGCAAGGCACCAAAGATTGCCTCAGCCGTGTCAAGACCAGCAGATTTGGCGCTACAAACTTAGGGGCACATGGGCGGGTTTATGTGCAAATTACCTAACCAATGCAGGTAAACATGTTGCCTTCAACTTGTCCTGTTGCCTCTGAGCGAGTCAAGTGTCGTTTTCTTCCCTCTCTAGCAATAGTCAAGCGCCCAACCTGGCCGTTGCTTTGTTGTGTAGTATGGTCGCCCATCTTTGGAATCGGCTCGTGCATCTTTCTGGACCACCTTGCATAGCTAGGTCACGAGTCTCAAAGAGGCCAATCATACACCAAAATCTACGGTTCATAACTTTCATTCTTTTTCTTTTTTAGGATATAACCAGGGTTCACGAATTTGTACGGCCACTGAAATGTAGTTGCCAGCAAATTCTCTAAAATTCACAAATACCGGTACCAATTCAGTGAAATTAGATAGAGACTAGACGAATTTTGTTAAATTTTTTAATTTGAATCGGACCAAAATATGGTCGCATTCTGAATGCGGTGCGGACCGAATTCGTCAAAAACCGTAAATTTGGAGCGATTTTCCACAAATTTGTGAACCCTGGGCATAACATTTGTTCGGTGCTTTATTCTCTGTCTAAGAAGAGTGATTGGTGGCCGAATTAGTTTGGGCCTGATAGCAAATGCCCATTTCAAGCCGCTTGTGTCAAAAGCCCATTATATGTTGATCTTTTTGGAGTTTTTTTTTTATATTTTTTGAGTAAAAATTTAAATAAATAGATTCTCAGCGAAGATATTTGCAAAACTAGGCGACTGCAGCCCTCTGAGGGGGCGGTTACGGGTTCTAACTAGGCATAACCGCCCTCTCAGAGGGCGGCAAGAGGGGCTAACTGCCCTCTCAGGGCCTGGTTAGCCCCTGGCCGCCGCCCTCTCAGGGGGCGGTTGGGGCCTTTTTTCCTCTAAAAATATTTTTTTTCCATTTTATCCTTAAAAATGTATTATTTTTGTAATTAAAGAAATAAAAAAGGAAGGGGTGTAAGGAAATTAAGAAATTAAATTTGGAGTAGATTATGTAATAAAGGGAGAAAAAAATCAGTAATTAGTAGTTGCAGCATTTTACGTGGGTATGGGGTGCGAACGAGGACAAACATAGTATTAAACACAGGATGAAAATATTACAATACACTGTAACCGCGACGACACGATGAGGAAACAAAGGTGGCATGTACGGTTCGCACTAAGACCTACTTATTAGTACGCCGATCCTAATCATAACATGCCTTAGGGAGGGAAAGTATGTCGGGTTACATTAGGTACTCTCTACTGCGCGCATTTAGGATACTTTCCCTTTCGGAGGGCATCGGGACCTGCCGCCTTAGCACGGTGGGCTCTCTCCCGCTTCCTTTCCCTCTCAGCCTATCGAGCCTGAGCCACGGTACGGTCGTGCGCCACCTTCCTCATGCGCTCTTCTTCCTCCCGCTTGAGGCGAAGTTCCTCTTGCTGTTGCTCGTACTCCCGACGTGCGTATGCTTCCCTTCTCCACCTCATGTTCATGTCGACCCACAGCTTTTGTAAGTCATTTTGCTCATTGTCGAGCCACTGAATAAAATCACAGAGCGGTGGAGGGGACTGAACAAATGGAACAAGATGAGCGGTTAGTAAAAGAGGGTGCGTAATCGGAAGAGATGAGACAGATATCTGTTACCGTACCGGTCGATAACCAGTTGTTGCATGGCGATGCTTGTCATACTCCTAGTTGGCACACATGAAGAAGCGCAGCCCATAGGTGTATGAGATGTCCTGCGACTTGCGGAGCTTACAAAGGTCACCACAGAAGCACATTGGTGGTTCGAGACCTTCAGGTATGGTAGTCCCCCAATGTTTCTTTGGTGGGCTCAATAGAGCTGAGGAAGACATTGCACTTGAGAGATATGAGAAATGAGCGATGCTTCACCGTAAGGAGGTTCGGCTATTTATAGTTGGGGGAGGCAGGAGCATTGGATTCGCTCTTGAAGAAAGGAGTGAGGGCATGGGCGTAGCTAGTGGGAGGAGCATCGGATTCCATCTTGAAAAATGAGAAAGTTTTGTCATTGCCCATGGTTAGAGATTCCACGTTTATTGGTACCCGTGTTGTCATTTACTGATTTAAAAAAGCTAGGTAGTGCTGTCACATCTTGTTTAAAGCCTGCGGCAGGAGGCATGTGTTGTCAAGTCAGGGTTAAA
This sequence comes from Phragmites australis, assembly GCF_958298935.1. Classification (NCBI taxonomy): domain Eukaryota; kingdom Viridiplantae; phylum Streptophyta; class Magnoliopsida; order Poales; family Poaceae; genus Phragmites; species Phragmites australis. Next base: position 33,036,087 of record NC_084922.1, read on the forward strand.
GTTTAGTGCTGTGGTCACTTTTTCATTTAACGTGTCTGAATATGAAATGCATTTACGAAATGCTAAGTCGACCATACAAAGTAAACGTGTCTTAATACATAGGAGTACATCACGAAGCGAATATGCATATGTTAATTACATAAAATGTAAAATGCTACTCATGCCTCCCTCGTTGCCGTCGCCCGTGCGTCCCATCGTGGTCCCGATGCCGCTGGTTAACCCTCACGTGACCCCTGGAGTAGGTGAGGGGGTCGGGTGGACCGACGTGTTTGGTAGGCCTAGTAGGCCTCGCTGTGGGGACGCGCCTCCTCAACGACGTCCTGTAGCGCTTGGGCCCATGTTGCCACGTAAGGGGCCAAGCGCTCCGCCTAGAGGTTGCCAGCTGGCTGGCCTTTCCGCGTGTACCTGCATTGAAACCACAGTAAATGTAAGTCACACTGAAACGAAGGTTGCTCAAACTATAATTTTGCAAAGGTACCTGTGGACTTGCACGGGGACGGTATGGATGGGGACGAGCGGGAATGCCTGGTGACGGCCAAACTGCCGCATGACACGGTGCGGTGAGTACTCTTCGACGTAGATATGGAAGACAAGAGGCACCTTGGTGAGCCAGTACTCCTCGTCGTGGGTGCACAAGGGTGACAAACCCAACTCTGCACGTGCCTGTACGGACGGAACGCTGTATGGATCCCATACCACATCGTTAGGACGTAGCCTGTCAAACTGGGTACGAAAATGCTCGTATGCGCTGCGAGGCTGCTCGTGCGCCCAGTGTGGCTGAGTGACAAACATCAATACAAATATTCAGAGACTAACACAATACGAAGGAAACTGTTAATGTAAAATACGTACCCGTCGACGACACCACATCGAGGCCATTGTAGGCGCGTCCTCGTCCGTCTCGCCGTACCATTCCTCTGGGTATGGGGAGCGGTCCACCACCGGCCTGCCTATGGAGAAATGCTCGTACGACCATAGCTGAAGAAGAAGTGGACACCCGACGAAAGTGGCTAATGCCTCCTTCTTCGTGCATGCATCGCAGAGCGCCCGATACGTCGCAGCAAGAACAGCGGATGCCCAGCTGAACTGCGGTACGTCCTCCGCATCAGCGTCCGCTATCGACCGGGCGTACGGCACAAGCGTTCTCGTAACCAGGTGGCCTTGGGCACTAGTGAACATCACCCACCCAAACAACCAAAGCAGGAAGACCTCCAAATGTCTCGAGACCGCGTATGCGTTGGCGTGTGGGTGTATGTACGCCGGCTGCACATATGACTGGTGTCAGAAAGTATCATTACGACATATTTTATTAGTATTCGATAGGTTGTATGTTACCGTACCTGAAACTGTAGGATCCACTTCTTCGTTGGCCCTCGTGCATCAGATAAGAACTCAGGCACGTAGGGGGGTGCGTCCGCCTTTCGCTCCACCGGCCCAAATCGCTGATGCATGTCGTTCATCCAGTCAGCCTGCATATCGATGACCCCAACTGCAGCTCCCGAGCAAGGAAGGCCTAAGAGGTAGGAGACGTCCTGCAGGGTTGGGGTCATCTCTCCGCACGGGAGGTGGAACGTATGTGTCTCCGGCCTCCAACGATCGACCAGTGCTGCTATCAGCGACCGATCGAAGTAGAAACGACGAGCCACAACCTCGGGGTTCTCCGTCGATCGGGCCTCGACCAACCGACAAAACGGTAGGAGTCCGACCGCTGCCAACCTATAAGTATTGCAGTATATCAATAATATGTAACAACAGCAGTGATATGACAATTTTGTATCAAATTTTCTAAGTACCTGTGGCTCCATCGCTCGTCTATCGTCAACAGCTCTCCAGGGCCTCGTGGGCGAAACACTCCTAGCTTCGTCTAGTGTTCGGCGGATAAGAAGCTGCGATGCTTCTTGTCCACGGCAGGGTCCAAAAGCTCGGGGGTCGAAGGGTGAGCCATCTATGCATTTGAAAGACATGTACATTAATACATTGATAAATAAATACAACAACAATATACTTTGAATGCAAATTAACTATATGCGAAATTAACAAATATTAAAATGGTACAAAACTAGCTCAACACATATGAAGCTCACCTAGACAACAGGTGCATCACCGCCTGCATTTTTGGGACAATATTTATAAGTGTGACCTACTTCATTGCACTGACTGCATCGCTTAATCCTAGGGCCAGCCTCGGATTCATCCATATCGTTGTGAATTCGACGAGTTTGTCTTCGGCCCGGTGCGTTCTTCATCTTTCCCAAATCAGGCACATATATTCTTGCAGGCCTAGGGTTACTTGTAAACGTGTCAACAATGCCGTAATCATACAGCTCCTAGTTTCAAGTGTTCAGTATTTGATCTTTCATGAAATATTGTGACACATATTGCCTGGAAAGCATATGGTGCTCTGCGCATGCAGCTATGACGTGTGTACAAGGTTTGTGGAGTAATTGTGGCTTCTGACAACTACATATGCATGTCCCACTCCTTAGCACACACTCTTGAACATGCCGCTCACGTCTACCCCCCTCCGACCCTTATCTCGACACAGGACACTGAACCTGTGCTCTGCAGTGCCCTCGTGATTTGAGCGATGCATGTGGGCCTTCCTATTTACCTTCTCCATATACTCACATAGCATCCGCCCGTAAAGCATATGATTGTCCTCCATTACAACCTTAGCAGCTGCATACCGATCAATGAAATACTTGCAGGTCCCATGCAAAATGCCTTCTACAATTCCAACTAGTGGTAGGGACCTCATTCCTCGCATGACCCAGTTATAAACCTCTACAAGGTTTGTAGTCATTACTCCATACCTAGCACCATCACTGTCGTACAGCAGAGCCCATTTTTCATTCGGCTCATTGCGTATCCACTGTGAAAAGCTCCTAATAGATGAGCCCGATCTCCTTACAATCTGCGGAGTATCGGTTGGGAGAGGACCGAGAGCTATTGGTTCCTCACCGTTAGGTGAGCCTCTGCAGTTTGTTTAAGAGTCAGTTCATCAAGTCTTGCCCATAATGCATTGAACTTACGTTGCTGGTTCTGACTGCACAACTTCTTGAAAAGCTTCATTAACTCTTTGTTTTTAAATTGTCTGTAGAAGTTCTCACCCATATGGCGCATGCACCACCTGCTTTTGAGATCTGGCCACTGTACTGGTACACCCCGTCGCACGCTACCATATATCCAGCAAAGCCTGCAATAATCCTGCATGTCTATCATGAATGAGACACACATCTGGTCGGTCAAGAACAATTGTATGCTTAACCCGCTCTAGGAACCAATACTAGCTGTCCCCGTTCTCACTCTCTACGAACGCAAACCCTAGTGGTAGGACTTGGTTGTTACCGTCGACCCCTATTGCAGACAAAATCTGCCCTTTGTACTTCCCAGTCAGGAATGTTCCATCTAGGCATATGATGGGTCGGCAATATCTAAATGCTTTGATAGTTGCAGCGAATGCAAAGAAAGCACGCTGCAACACTCTTTTTTTGCTGTACTCCACATTAGTAGAGGGGTAATGCTTGATATCATACTAGCTGCCTGGATTTCTTGCACAAATTGTGGCTAATTGACGAGGTAGATTGTGATACGAATCTTCATATGTACCGAACCTCATCTCAATAGCTTTTTGTTTCGCCCTCCATGCCTTCGGATAGTTTATTGTGTACTGGAATCTTTGCTCAATAGCACGGATTATTGATCGTGGCTCATACCTTAAGTTGTCCACAATCTCTCTGTACATAATATTTGCAATGAAAGCAGAAGACAGGTTTCGGTGGGCGAACTCTATTTCTTCAATGTGACAATTATGTTCCTTAACTATTGAGCATTGCTAGTAGTCTGCCCATTTCCCTCTGAATGCGTGCACCCGCCAAGGGCACTGAGGCACCAAGCACTTCACATCATACTCTCGTTTACTTAATTTAACAACCTTGAATTGCCTACGAAGAGACAACGATCAGAATTTTACTGCATCAATAACTGCCTCTTTTGTAGGGTACATAGCACCCTGTGACACCTTATTCTCATGGTACTGCCACGGTGTCTGGTCAGCCTCGCTAACCACCAACTTCGAAAATTCTTGATCCCGCCACTCTGCAGGAACTGGAGCATTACCCTCCTCATCAGAAGAATCCCCATCGGCAAGGCCTTCCTCCAACTCTTCATCCTCCAAATCCATATCTTCAATGATGCTAGGGATGTGCTCCCCTTCATCAGCTACACCCATCGGCTGCAGCTCTGAAACATCACCAACCTCCTCCCTGGACCCTACATTAGCCACCTCTGACTCATCTTCCACTGCCTCACTTGGTCCTGCTACTGCTTCTGCAGAGTTCACCTCATTTTGATCTTTCAGGTACGCCTCAGCTAACAAAAACAAGCGGCAGGCCACATTCACAGCATATATCTACATACTGCCTCCAAGTTGATGTGGCTTCGATGGGAACAAGCTCACCAAAGTATCCATGACTAGCACGGCTCAGGACAGCTTTCAACTTTAGCTCATATTGCTGCGGATCCAGTTGGAAAAACCGCATAAGCCATTTGCACACACCCACAATAGTCCTCTCATTAGCTTTACTAAGCCCCTTCATGACATGATGAAATCCAGACAGATCTACACCGTTAGGACCGTACCTAATTTCACCCTCACCATAAATATATCTGAAAAATTAATTTATCTGCCATCCCTGGAAACACCCGCAAACATAACCCATATTAAGACAACAAACTATATTTCTGATTATCGGATAAAATAGTTTTTAAATGCTACCCTAGGTTCGCAAATTATCATCTACTGTTGCCTCCTACGTCCGTAGGTACAAATAATATATAAAAATAATATACTACAAATAACATACTGAAAATAATATACTAAAAATAATATACTATAGATAACATACTGAAAATAATATACTAAAAATAATATTCTATATTGAACTACTATCGTACCATTTTCTAACTAAATTTAACAATTTTCTAAACCCTAGGTCATAAATATCTAAAATCTATGTCATATACTACTACTGCACTAATTAACAATAATAAAAAGGAAAAAAAGATTTACCTGAAATTTTTCTTCAAATCCGCGGTCCAAATGCAGCAGGGCTTCGCCGACCTCTCTTCCTCCCCTCTCCTCTCCTCTCTTCTCTCTCTTCTCAACTTTTCCTTTTTTTCGGATTTTTATGGTTTTTTGCCCAATTTTTAGCCTTTTTATAGCAGCAGGGCGCGGGGGGCCGGTGCGGCGCGACGGGCGGGGAGGAGCCCTTACTGCCCCTTGAGAGGACGGTAAGGAGCTCTACCCGCCCCCTCAGGGGTGGTAAGTCTCTGGGCCTGGCGGGAACGCCCCACCCGCCCTCTGAGGGGGCGGTTAGGCCTACCGCCCTCTCAGGGGGTGGTTAGGACCCGTAACCGTCCTCTCAGACAGCTGCAGCCCCCTGAGGCGCCTAGTTTTGCAAATATTTTCGTCAGGAATCTATATATTTAAATTTTAACTTAAAAAAATATAAAAATAAAAAACTCATCTTTTTGAGCAGGTGGGTGGGCCGTACTACCCGGTGAAGAAGGGCCGAAAGGACAGCAAGGTGTCCCTGGCGGGCAAGGTGCGCGGCAGCCTCCCGCGCGCCAACTCCACGGTGGACGAGCTCCTCCGCGTGTTCGCCTCCAAGGGCCTGGACGCCGGCGACCTGGTGGCGCTCTCGGGCGCGCACACCGTGGGGTTCGCGCACTGCGTCCACTTCCTGGGCCGCATCTACGACTTCCGCGGCACGCGCCGGCCCGACCCGCTCATGGACGCCCGTCTCGTGAAGGCGCTCCGCATGTCGTGCCCCTCCACGGGCGGGAGCGCCCGGGTCGTTGTGCCCGTCGACGTGAGCACGCCGTTCCAGTTCGACCACGCCTACTACGCCAACCTGCAGACCAGGCTGGGCCTCCTGGCCTCCGACCAGGCGCTCGCCCTGGACGCCCGGACCAGGCCGCTCGTGCAGGAGCTCGCCGCCGACAAGGCCCGCTTCTTCCAGGCCTTCGTGGCGAGCATGGACCGGATGGGGTCCATCCGGATCAAGAAGGGCAGGAAGGGGGAGGTCAGGAAAATCTGTAGCCAGCACCTGCTCTGATAGTCTGATGGTCTCGGTCTCCAACATGTACTTGTACGTCGATCTGTGTCCAGGGCTGGAACTCAGTCTAAAAATGAGTGAGGACATAACAGTGATTAGACTTTTACAACTTCATAAAAAAGAATTAAATTCCCTGAAATCCACTGAAAAACAAGATTTCGAGCCATCTATACTGGGGCCGCCCATGTCTGTGTCAGTCAGCACGGCATATACAGGAAGAGATGGCTCTTTCATGTTTACATGTGGACCTTGCATGTTTAGAGTTTACAAGGGCTATTGTTTGCTGTGCAGGCCAGTTTGGTCAGAGAGCTAGTAGGTTCATTTTCGGCTGTGTTTGTGCAGGAAATGTATGTGCAGATAGCCAGGTTGGTCTCACTCTTATGCCGTGTGCCTTCCTCTCGTTTGTTTCTTTGCGCGTGCCGGTGAATTTGTACGAGCACGCCCCCTCTGTGTGTGTGTGGCATCCCGTTTGTTTGATTGGATTTAGAGCCGAGTCCGTGTGGTATGATCCTTCCTCTGCCTCAGCAACTTGTTGATGATGCCATTGGTGTTACACAAGGTATATTTTAGCAACTTTCCCATTTATTTGATCCCAAAATTAAACAATGACAAAAGCATAATTGTCAGTAAAATAACATGTGCATTTGAACAGTGTAAAGAATAAAGATCATGCTACTCATATTATCATCATTTTATTGCATGGCAATGACACACCAGGGAGGTTAAATAAAATTAGCAACATAGCTATAAGAATTATTTAAAATAAAATATGCTCTCAGTGCGGGTTACGAGTTAACAGCTTTCCAACGGTTGAATGGCCTATAAGATCATCAACAATGCATGATAGCTTCACTGTTTTATTCTAGAGTTTAGTTATACTAGTTCAAAGCTAATTACTTGAATCACATTACACCTAACAGAACCATATCAGCAATAATGTAGCAGTAAGAGAGCAGTTCAACCATGATTAAAGGGCTTATAAGGATGTCCAACAGAACGCACAAAAATTAGCCAAATGAAACTAGTCTAGGATCAACCTTTACTGTCATGCATGTGTTTCACTTGACCGCAATCATCATCGAGCTACACAGAACCTCCCCTCAAGAACCATCACTCCCAAAACAGTGCATAAGACATCACATACTATTATGGCAGATTGCACGTAGATATTACAGCAGCGATTGGAACGAACGTACTTCTTGTCAAAGAACGAAGTCAACAAAGGCAAAGCACGCACAAGGTGTTGTCCTAAAATATAGAGACGTCCCCTCTTGTACCGAGGTTGACACGGACATTGTTTTAAGAGATGCGATGCCTATAATGCCACCCATAGGATATGCCGTGGAAGACACCTGAGGAACAGAAGAACGCTGCAACAGAGAGAGGCCAACTCCATGCCAAGGAGCATGTCGCCGAACAACACCAGAACGCGGACAGAACGTGCATACGCACAGTCTCCACGTTTAGAACACGCTGGAACGCGCGGTCACCACCTGCAGAATGTGCACGAAGGCGCAGTCACCACCAATGGAACGCGCACGAAGGAACGATCACCATCACCAAAACACGAGCGGGTCGCGGTTACCACGGCCAAGCCGCGCACGAAGGCGCGCCACAACTGTACAACACCGCACGTACACGACCACCAGGGTGCTCACACGAAACGGCCGAAAGCAAGCCGTACGACACCACGTCGCCTAGGACCACCAGGGCGACGACACGGTCGCCTCCATTCACCCACAGGAGCAGCCACACCAGGAGGGCAATAGCTCGCCGGTCAGCCGCTCGGATGGCCGACGACGGGGCGTTGCGTGATCGGGCACTCCACCGTGAGGAGGAGCACCAGCAACGTCGTGAGCACCACCACGGCAGGGAGTCAAGCGGGAGAGGTGGAGGAAGGAGGTCAAAGTGGAGCTTCTCTGGATAGAACACATCAGAGCCAAGAGCTCCGTTTTAACGAGTTGGGGCATCTGCGAGCGAGCGCCATCGCCACTCCGCACCTGCTGCTCGCACGACCGCGTCGTGCCTGCTAGGGCAGAGGACAGGCGAGCGACCGCCACCGCATATGATCCCCTCCTCCAATCCCTTATTGTGAAGGGACAACTTCGGCCTGGAAGCGACCGATAATTACGCGCACAATAAAAATATCATAAGTATACAGATCAATTGTAGCACTTTTATACGTGGTATTCTGTTATCGTATCCATAGATATCAGCAAATAAACTAGATATGGGTTTACTTTAAACTAACAAATTAATTCTACTCATGAAAACAATTATATAAAAGGCTAGGATGTTGATAGTTATGATGATATTTAAACATAAAGATTAAAGAATAGATAGATCTTCAAGCCTTATCTAAATATACAATAAGTACTATATCAATAACAAATAGTTATAGTTAATAGCATAAATATATCAATGTGTAATATATGATCAGTTTCTTTAAACTTGTTAATTCCATTCGATTATCACTTACTAAGCTCTCATGGTTTGTCTCCTCAGGGTGTCACGTAGGAAGGGTATACATACCCTTAATTGCTCGTTGAATATGAGCTTGAGAATGATAAGTATGTGGATAGTTTAACTAGCTCATCTCATACCTTAACTAACGTGCTAATTTCAACTAATAGATCTAATCAACATGATTATATCTACTAGCTAGTCGTATAATCGCAATCTAGACAGAGGATAAAGAACAGGCACAATAATCATAACCAAAAAGGAATATATGATCACAGATCTTTAATATAAAAGCTATTGATACTTCATAAAGCATAAGATACAATCACCATTGTAGCATACCTTAATGATGACAGGTTCAACTCTGAACCTCAATCTAATTAGAGTCTCACGGTCTAATTAGATCGACTAAACTAGCATAAACTAGTCTAGATAACTAAAGCTAAAACTGAAGACGTTTCACCGAGATTGGCTTTGGACTTAGGATCTTCGATGTCGAAAATGTCGAGAGGGTCATCTCTATATAGTGCTGGGAGTTGACGACAACAAAAGAAGTCCATCCCCGTGGTTGCCACGCAACACAAGGAAAGGGTGCCACGCGGCACCAAGGCTCCTTTGCTGTGTTAGCCACGACGAACTCCCAGATTGATTCATCCTCCTTATAGAAGATGTCCAGGGCTTCTATGTGACCCCAATGCGTGTAGATTTTTTGAGATGGACTTATAAAGATAAGTCCAAATCTTTAACGATTCACTTTCCATATTTGGCACTTTTGGAAAATTCTCAGTGATGTTAGTGGTAGTTTCTGGAAGGCTTGTGCGAGTGGAAGGTACTTCGGGCCTTGGATGGGCCGAAATGGGCTTCAAAATGTATGTCTTCCTACAAGGTCCATTTGTGTATGATTTCGTCATTTTTTTTTACTGATTTCTGCAAGTCATAACGAAATGACACTATACACGAATATCATCAAGGTTAGCACTAATAATTAATAATAATAACAAATAATCTATAATATATTAAGAGAATATGATGATAATAGATGTATATAATGAACGCCATCAGTTTCCTGCCCATTTTTCTTTTTCTAATTTCAATTGTTGAATTTTGACTTCAACTCAAATTCGATTTTAAGGGAAACCCCTATAAACTCCAACAACCACAAAGGGTTAGTCTAGAAGGCACTAGTGCATTTTGCCCCATTCTCACCCGATTTTTTCTTACCTCGTCTCCACTTCTGACTCCCCCTCCACTCCTTGCTGCCGCCAGACGCCGCCATAAAGGGTTAGTCTGGAAAACACTAGTGTGTGTAGGGTTAGTCTAGAAGGCGTCGCTCCCGGTAGAGCCCCCCGACGAGCCTCTGACCCCACCACTACCCTCTCGTCTCCTTCCTCGCCTCCTATGAGTTTCATCACCGCATCTTTGTCCCACCCCACCCTTCTTCCTCATCTCCAACGGTGGATCCGCCACCGCCGTCCACTCCCTCGTTAAACCCACATTCCTAATGCCCCCGCCGTCAACCTCGCCCACGACTCTATAGCGCCATCGCTGTACCATGGGGACGCCACCCGCCACTAGCATGAATGATGCCCTCGATTTTCGCTCTAACCCCATCTCCACACCCAAAACCAGAACCTCAAAACCTAACCCTAACTCTAAAAGCACGCTGGAGCTTGTTGGAGTCAAGGAAGAAGGTAAAATGACAATGATGTCACCTAGAGGGGGTGAATATGCGTTTAATGAATTTGTCCCCTTTTACCGTTGGTCTAAACTTGCAGCGAAAAATAAACTAATAGATTTTTCAAAAGTGAATATCCTAAATAGTTAGGCTTAACTAGTGAACAATCACTCTAAATAAGTGTGGAGGTTACAATCCTAGAGTGACAAAGATTATTCAAAATTAACAAAAGATATGCAAGAAAACTCTAGTTAAAAATCCTGAAAACACTGTTCACTGGAGACTCCGGGTTGACCTGGATACTCCAGGTTCAGAGCTGATTATACAATATCCAGAGTTTTCAGGTTAAATCCAAAACCTCCGGGTTCAATAGAGAATGAACTCGAAATTGAAATTAAACAACGCTTAAAGTGTTCTAGCTCAAACCAAGTGAAGTTGTGTGTTTCAAGTGATGATTCTAAGTAGATTCACAGAGAACCTACAATCAAATGCACACGAACAAGTAGATCGAGCAAAATGCATAAATATTAAGCACGGACACAAGAACATGAAAACAAGAGAGGAGACATGCGATTTTGTTTTCCAAAGTTCGGACAACTCCTCTAGACAGTCCTACGTCTTCGTTGAGGGGCTTGGTCACACTTGAGCCGGGTCCCTCTCAACCTTTTTCCTCACCAAGCTCGGTCACACTTGAGCTTGGGTTTCCACTCTTGATTTCTTCCCTTCCGGAGGCAAAATCGAAACCTTTACAAACTTCTCACGACGCACTACAACTTTGGGTGCTCGCTGACGACGCCTAGCCTCCTAGGAGCTCTAAGCTCCAAGAGTAACAAACGCTTCGCCAACTTCTTGCCGATAAACTCAAGTGCTCAAGAATAGAGTTTAGCTCACTTACACTCAATCTTTCAATCTCTCAACCCAACTTACTTTTCTTCTCAAATCACACACTAGATTGGAGTGGGGGAGGAGTTCTTTTGGCTCTAGAATGTTTTTTTCTTTTATGCACAACAGCAACAAAGAATGAGGGTGAGGGGGTATTTATAACCAACCCTCAAAAACTAGCCGTTACACAGCTTTTTGGTTTGGTTAGAAAACTCTTGAGCACTGAGACATGATAAATAGCTCAAGTTGCATCTCTCTTAATAGTGCGGCATATCTATACTCAATTTCAAAGATAAAACATGTTTGAATCACATTGAGCCTTTGAATACCTTCAAGTACCACTACTTTCCTTCAAACTTAGAGGGTTGCCAACTTTTATGTCATCATCACTCCATCTCTTCTTGATTCTTCATGTGATTGATGTGAATCACCGATAGCTTTACATGATCTCGCACGGTATAGGTGCAAAGCCTTCACTCGCTCTTTCCCACCGCCTTAGTCCTTCGTCGTCAAGATATTTGTTTGTCATTCACCACCGTATGGTCCATCTAAGCCGAGTCTTGCTTGCCCTTCACTATCTTGCCATAGAAAACTACTTTTTGTATTCAACATCTTCAATAAATTCACTTTATCATATATGGAGTCCAATCTTGTTCTTCACTCTTGACATATAGAATAGATCAACTCAACTCATGTCTTCTTATGGATGCTAAACCCAACTCACTCTCAAGTACAAAGCACATGGGTTAGTCCATAAAAATCAATTGCCAACTTTTATACCTGAAGTTACTTGATCTTCACAAGTAATTTATTAGCCTTCATGTATATTGTCAATCTTATTGAGCTTCTCCTTCTCCTCCTAAGTATCATCTAGCATCAATAAGAGCTCATTCATCTTGATGCACTTTAAATTTCTCCATTTACCTATAACTCATGCATATCTCTCCTCCATGCATTACCTATAGAACAACCTACTAACAATTCTTAACAATATTGTTAGTCCATATGTATTGTCATTAATTACCAAAACCACACATAAGGGCTAGATGCTTCAGAAGGGGATGAGGGAAGGCAAAAATCGGATAACGAGGGAGGCTAAAATAATCGAGTGAAGTTTTGAAAGGACAATGATATCGTCTAGAGGGGGTGAATAGACATTTTAACAAAACTTCGACCCCTTTTGATATTTGGTCTAAACTTGCAGCGGAAATAAACTAATATATTTTTTACAATTGAAAAACCTACATATGCTAGGCTTAACAAGTGTATAATCATCCTAAATAGAAGGTTACAACCCTAGTGTATGACAAAGGTTATTCAAATATAACAACATATGCAAGAAATTCTAATCGAAAGTACTGATATTACTGTTCATTAAAAGTTCCAATACTGTTAATTGGAAGTTCAAATTTTACTATTCGTTGAAACTTTTGATCAGTGCAAAATGACAGATTTTAATATTACGAAATTAACTCAATGCACATACAAATAAACATATAAGCATGAATATAAAGGTAATGCACAAGAGTAAAGAAATATATAGGAAAATAATTTGTTATCGAAGTTCGGATCTCCACCATATCTTATGTTTTCGTTGAGAAAACTTGGTCACACTTGAGCTGGGTCTTTTTCAACCATTTTCCTCACAAGTTTGTACCCATGTACTCCTCATCTCCACTATGACCAACTCTTCCTCTACTCCAAAGATAACGAGTCCCGCAACCACTTCTGCGCCTCCTCACAATCTTCACTTGAGGAGATCGCCAGTAATCCACTACTGAGCCATTTAGAAGACGGTGGTCAAGTGCTCAAGTGCCAGCAATTAGAAGTTCGAGCACTTGACCAACAATCCACACATGCAACTAATGCGACACGTGCGAGCAACCCAAACTCCACACACCTCACACACCTCACTCTATCATCAATAAGCCATAAATACTTGATTTTCACAAAATCTTGATAGAGAGGAGAGGGGAGTACTCAAAGGTGAAACATGAAGTTCTAACACCACTTCTCAGCACCACAAAGCAAGCCAAAAAGCCCCAAACATGTTGAGAGGACAAGAGCACCTTATTTCTAAAAAATTGGACTTTCCGACTAACATCAGAACTTTCGATTCTAGGATCGAAACTTCTGATCAGCACAGCCAATACTCAGAAAAATGGCGATAAATTTTGACTCCGATGTTCGATTCTAGTGATTTTGGACTCTATAGAAAGCTTATTCAGAGGGCTACACATTCCTACTGAATTCATAATCTCAAACAAATTGGATCAAAACTAAGAACATTTCAAAAGCCTATTCGGACTTTAACCCATTTTACAAAGCTTAATCTCCCAAGATTAAACTATTTACCATATGGAACATGCCAAACACCACTAATGCTTGGCCACAACCACTTTTCACCATTAAAGCTGACAACACAAAGGTTAAATCTAAAATACCTTTTAGATACTTCGGACTCTTAAAATGAACTCTCAACACAAACCTATCCCGCACTAAGACATGGTTTGAGCACTTGATACAACAACCGAGTAACGCTTTTGGCAGCTCCTCTTGATAGTACAACTATCTATCCTATAACCCAGTCTCCTACCAAACTCCTTGAGACCGGCAAAACTAGAAAACCTATTATAGTTATACCTTGACCTTGTGCAATTCTATCGGACTTGACGAACACATCATCCAAGTCCTGACGCTTCTCATAACTCTTCAAGGCTCGTCATCAACTCATCTTCTCTTAATGACGATGATCATCCCCGCTTCCATCTTGATGTTCACTCGATCTCCAGAAGTTTAATGAAGTTTACTTGATTGCTTTCCATGCACAAAGCATAAGAGATTTTACTCTTCGCATCATCTTCATTTGGTTCACCGCCAAATCGTGAGTCGTAAGCATCAAGCACACAAATTATCCACTAAGATTGTCTTGATCTTGCTTTTTTAATTTGGCATATTGAATATCTCAATTTAACTCATGACTTTTTATGGAACCTAATCTTCACTCTTTCTCAAGTACAAAGCACATATGTTAGTCCATAAAACTCAATTAATAATCTCATTACCTTTAGTTACTTGATCTCTACAAGTAACTTAGTCTTAATACTTTTACCTTTAGTTACTTGATCTCTACAAGTAACTTAGTCTTAATACTTTTACCTTTAGTTACTTGATCTATACAAGTAACTTAGCATTAATACTTATTTTCAATCTTATTGAGACTATCCTCAACCTCTGAGATCTCTTTTACTCTAGCTTCTCTTTCATCACATGAGCATTACCTAAAACTCAACGACATCGATACATTTATTTTGATCATACGACATTCTTTGATGAATCCATACTCAATCCTTTATGCATTATCTATAAAACAATATACTAATAATTTTCAATATAATTATTAGTTCATATGTATTATTATTAATTATAAAAACTACATTTAAGAGGTAGAGAAACCTTCAAAAATTAGCATTTCCCTACATTAAAACAATGATAGTCAGATCAGTGGTTGAGCTTTAAAAAAAAAAGAGGAGAGGCAATCTAGCATGAGCTTAGATTAAGAAAGGCTAAATTAGCAATTTATTGCTATTTAGTAGTAAAATTAAATACTTCTTCAACAAATTTTCAAAATTAGAGGGGTCATGGCCCACTTTGACCCACTGACCTCCTCCACTGAGTCCGATCAGCTCAGGAATATGACGAGTTCAAATCAAGTATAAATGAGGACGACAAAGTAATTAGCTAAGGATGCTATAGGCTCGGTGCAAAACACTGCACCTGGGCCAATGCTAGCCAACATGGTCACTCTAACAGCGGTCAAATGATGCAGTCACGTGGGTGTGTGGTGAGTCCGGGTCGGACTTGTACTTATAAAAAGCAATTTGACCGGACTCGCACCCCTAGCCGCTGGGCACACATCACCTGACCCGAAGAGGGTGGCCCAAATGAGTAAATGGAAAAGCTGCCCCAGGTAGGGAGCAAACTCAATGGAGGGAGCCCACGCCCACGCCCCTGTACCGGTAGTCAGGCAGCCTAGTTAGAGAGAGTCCTTGCCTAGCGATGCGAAGTCCCGTCGCCAGATCCTACGTTTTGCCCCCTACGAGCGCGCTGCACATCTGCCACCCCTGCCGTGTTGACGACAACGACAGGCCTTCTTCCATCTTGGAGAGGGAAAGGGAGATAGAGACTAGAGCGAGAGAGAGAGAGTCAAAGAGGGTAGGCACAAAGGGCGTCCGGTTGGTCTGCCGACGTCCGGACGGAAGGACAGTCTTGTGCTACTACATTCGTAAGGTCTCTGGTCTCTCTGTTCTCTCCCTCTGCAGTTACTCTCTGTCTGCGTTTTCTGCCCAGCTGCGACGGCAGGGGAGGGAAGCTAGGGGCCCTGGCCTGGTTGCTTGCTGCTGCACGGGAGAGGGCTGCCCACACGTAACGTATCTCGTGTCCCACGCCCACGTCAGCCACAGTACCGTAACACGGTGCCCGAGAGAAAGACTCTGGGCGTGTTCTGATACAGCTAAAATCCAATTTAGCACCTCATATTTATCATTTATATATTGAAAATAAGATGTATTTGGTGGTGTCGAATGTGGTACTGTAGCTTTTATTCGACATCTCATATATTGAAAATCAGTGTATTCGATACATGAGGTTCTCGGTATAAAATAACAGTATCAAAATGTCCACAGTCGGTACATACCATACTTGGTATACAAGGTGTCAAATACAACATTGTAGCCTATGTTGGGTAACTCATCTGTCAAATACACCTGATTTTTGGTATATGAGTTGCCGAATATGCCATATTCGGCATCTCGTGTGCCAAATATGATCGGGACTGTGTTTTTCGGTGTACGATGTATCAAAAGTCAGTTATCGGTAAATGAGTGCTGAATAAGGATACTAAAATTGTGAAAACGATAATCTGTTATCTATTCCGGTAAATACGATAGTGTATATTATCTAATTTTGGATTTTGGCCTTTTGGTTATTGCTCTATCAACTTTACGTGGTCTGAGGAATGCCTGATAGCTCTCTAGAAACGTTTGGTTGGTGCCCTGAGGTTCACGCCTGCTTAGGCACCGAGCTCAAGCTGAGGTATCCGAAATCGAGCGCCTGAGCTCACATGTCTCGCTCGCGCTTGCGCCTGAGTCATTGTCCTCTCTCCCACCATCCTTAGCCTCTTCCTGTCGAAGCTGTAGACACAAGAAAATTCATCCGGAGATCTTAGTTAGATTCCCAGCCTCAACTCCCTCTTCCTTGCCATGGGGATTGAGATTGAGCGCCATCTTCCTCAAGTTCGACCGTTGATCGAGCTCTCTTCCACCGTCGATTTCTCCCGAATTCGTAAGCCTCCGGCAAATCACTTCGTCACACACCTTCTAAGCTTCCTTGCGCACCTTTTTGATGCTTTCTTAGCTCATCTCCCCTATGGACAGAGCCGTGGTCGACGGATTCCCTATCGCCGAGCTCCATCACCCACCATGGAGCACCTTGACATTGTCAGCCCACTCCAGCGCCTCCCTGCCCAAGCCAAGATTGCGAGAGCTCCCCCACGACCTACTGAAGCTAGGGCGCGCCTCCATTTCGCTCGGCCCGTTGCCGGCCGGGACCTCCACTGGAGCAATGCATCGCCGAGCCGCCATTTCTCGTCACTGTTTGGGTTTCGATCAGATCCGTCGGCGGAGGAGCCCATGGTTTGAGTTCGCCATCACGTGCTAAAGGTGGTGGTGCCCTCCGTCTGTGCCGCCTCTCATACTCCTCCATTCTCTCTCTCCCGCGCTCTCCTTCATCACCATCACGAGCACTTGTTAATCAGGCATTTGTTCCAACAAAACACCCCTTCCATACCCTGTCTGATCAGGCAACTCCCTCGTGCCTGTGTAGTCACGATTTTTGCTCAGGCATGATAATGACGGGAGCAACCAAACAGGCCTAAGACTAAGATCGGTCGTGCCGTACGCCGGCCCTCCACCGGCCGAGAAAAAAGCGCGATGCCGGGTGCGCCTCTGCGTGCCGGTGCAGGCCGCCGTCCCTAGTCCGGTCGATTTCTCCGTGTTCGTGCGCCTCGATGGGTGGGTTCTAATACCTGTACGTGTTCGGCTGCGCATGACTTGTGAAATGGAGTAGTTGCGGCACCACGTACGCCCCACCGTCTATACGTGGCACATACTTCAGGACGCACATCCGACCTTCATTGATCGGGGACACAGTGCGCGCGCGCATGTACAGTACCGGCGTGTTTGCTATAGTTTTTTATGCCATGTTCCTGTACACGTAGCTATGTGTTCTTGTTCCTTTGAGTACACGTTTGATTGCTTGGTGGTGCGGATGAACGCCTCAACCGCACACGTTCGATTCCGAGATATCCATGAGCTGCCTTAGCCGAATACGTCTTCAAAATTAATTAAGTACTCCGCACCGTGTGCAGGCATGTATATTCTCCTGCATGTTCCTTATCATTTTTCTTTCCTTGGGCATTGCTATTTTGAAGTTGATTTTTCCTTCAAGGTACATACACATTAGATTTTTTTCCGAGAACACGCAACACACGTTTTCCGATAAGATAAATGAAAAACAAACCAAAAGAACACACACTAAAAACAAAATTACAAGTAGTTAGACTATGCTGCCTAAACGTATTTAGGGGCACCTACCAGTGGCCCGAGAATCCTATTTGCGTACTAGACACATCACCTTGAAATCCAACCAACAACGTTTGGCTCTTTGCCATTTATCTCTGGATGAGGAGCGATAGCCAAATGAAACCTACCTGGCACCACGTGATATCTTCTTAGGCGATCCACCGAGTCAGGGAGATGCAAGTAAGAATTTATGAGGACCCTAACATTGTTCTTGTTCCATAACCTCCCAACAGCTAATATAGCTTGGTAGGATTTGATGTGAGAAATCTGTTTTATGTGACTCAAATCCTACTCAAATAAGGACTCATGAGAGGTGCTACTAGGATTCCCACATATTCCTCTACTAGGAGTAGAATTTCTACTTGCAAGAGTGAATGCCTTGTAGGGACTAGATTTCTAACATAAGTAAAGTGGTGAAGGCCATAGGAGAATCAAATCAAGTCAACACAAGGTCTCATCTAAGATTTTGTAGGGGCAATTAGAAGCGCTCAAGAGTATTAAGTTAGGCAATTCTTCAGCACTAGATTCTTGTATAGGGCAAGAATCCGAGGGTCCTAAAGGGCCAAGTAGGGTTCTGAGAGCAACAATCACTTGTACTCTTTTGCAGTTGTGCTTAAAAATTTATGTCCAGTTTTGCCAAAATCTTGTCCTCTTGTCGTGGTTGTTTTGATGTCATTATTTAGGTTTTTCTATGAGATTCATCTACATGGTTCTTGATACGGTGTACGCTCGTATCGTTCTCGCAATATCATATCCGGATCCGATGGCTGCTACGTATAATTAGGGGTATCCAACTCTAACAAAACCCATACCCTACCATTGCGGCATTGTGCTCATTCCATATTGTGAGTACCCGTCCAAATTGTATTCGAGTTAATCAAACTGAACGATCGTTTAATAAGATGAGAGCTAGCATGCGTCCGTCTCTCAACATGCCACATGCTAACCCCCATCTCACCACCACAATCATATCCACTAAATGATTAAAATGAATCCAATCCGGGCAGTCCCAATATGTGTGTTTTGAAAATTTCTAGGAGAGCTATTATCCACATATATCTCCACCAACATATGCATCACAACATCACGATTATACAAAAGCTCAAATGATTACATGTTGATAAATTAAACAATTGACAATTATCATCTAGCGTAATTATACATAAATCATAGCGGAATAAACATCTAAAAGAAAGTGAAGACTGGTGGCACCATTTGCCCACAGCAACCGACTGGGCTTAGTAGTAATATAGTGACCACACGTCACCGCACCACTCTCGGTGGGGTACAAGTAGCAGGTGCATAACTTCACCTGCAAAACAAGCAACAAAGCACGATGAGTACGAAGATATTCGCAAGACTTACACATATGGGTATATATATCCCCGCCTCTAAGGATAATGCATTTGTATGAATTAGCAGGAAATAGGCCACAAGGTTAATTAAAATATGTGAAAGGTAATTTAACTTACGACTTAAACATGTGAGCACCTACATATCCTAACTCTTAAACTATCCTAGCCTAACCATAAGAACATAACCATAACTGACATACGAATATGGTTATCTCAACATAGAATATAACCGAACAATCTCATCTCATCCCACATAACCTCTACACCACCAATACCAAATGAGACTCTACGGTGACGTTTAATAAACAATAAGCTTGCTCATAATAGAGAACGCGACAATTCAAATTGATTTTACACCTTACAAGAGAGTACATCGTTACCTACATGACATGAGATCACCCTTCATACAACCCATCGGTTGAATGCGATGATTCACATGACAACCATTCATGTACCCACCCCGAACGTTTGTTCCCATGCCCGAGTATGCGGAGGCCACCTAGATCTACTCCTGGAGCAATCTCAGGTGCCTCTACAAGTCCCCTCACTCACATCACAAGTGTATGAGTCAAATAAACATGACAACATACGATACTTGGCTCATCCTTACCTTATTCGGATATGTGGCAGTACAGAGAGGTGCTTAAGTAAACATCGTTAACAAACGGTGCTTAAACGATGCAAGGTGTTTATAGCATCCGAGTTCCTCTCTCGAGCTACCTCTAACACCGCCCACATCTTGTCTCATCCTCACCAACTCTTTATCCTAACATCATTATCATCATGAAAGTAATTAAGAATATAACTTGCGAACGATGGAACATGGTTACCCCTAGGTTACAAGAATTGGGATCAACAATAACAATACATGGATTAATGCAAAAAGATAGGTTCAACCCGATTCCCGACATCGACTAACTAAACATGCATATACGACATATAGCAATATCTAATAGATTGATCAACAATTCACCAAAATATGAGAGAAATATGATAGATGCGCCTTGGTGTTCTACTTCAAATCAAGATCAACCAAAAAAACCTTCTCAAGAAAACTCGTCATTCTCCGGTTCATCGATCACAAAAAGAGGAAAATGTATCGTAATAAGCATGATGAAATGCCATCAAATAAACTTCATGACGCATGATCATAAACAAGATGCAATATGACATGTCATGAAAATATTTTTCCTAGTTAGCACATATCATAAGAAGACTAGAAAAATTGGTTTCACTAATTTTGGACTTGTAATGAATTAATGAAGCTTTAACATAATTAATTTATGTTGTAAAGTTAATTAATTATTTCATGGTTCTGTATATTTTTAATAGGTAGAGGACATTATTATGAAACCAACTAAATTTGTTTCACAATTTTTGGAGCTATAAGAATTTATTATGAATTTTACAAATTTTAACAAAATAATAAACAACACTAAAATGATTCGGTCCCACAATCAGATCGCCAATATGGACGGTCAGATCGCTGGGAGTGGCGGTTGAACTATGGAGACAGATAATCAGACTCCTGTGAAGTGCGTCAGTATGATACCCGATGGTCAGACCGGCCCGAGGGGCGGGCTGCCTCCTGGAATGGCGGCCAAACCACAATGAGATGCGGTCAGACCATTGTGGTCAACTAGTGGCACTTTGGAGAGCTCACCGGTGATGATTTCAGTAATGCCTTTGGCAAAGGCCGACACCTAAATGCTCTATGTAATTAGAGGATCCATTTTAAATGGTTTGAGCGACATTCATGGGGCCAAAAGCTTAGCCACATGGATCGACATCCATGGCTATGTGGAGCTCGGTCCTATGACTATGAGGAGTGGGAGAACTTGAAGGGAAATAAGGGAAAAGGGGTTGGGGAGCTTCATCATGGTGTGGGGAAGCTTTCTTGAGGGTTGGTCAGCTCCGGGGAAGCTCTGATGTGGAGATCGACTTTGGGGTGCTCTCACTAGCCTAAAGGTGGAAGAACACTCGGGGCTTGCTCTGGAGAGGGGGATGCTTGGGGATGAGTTCGGGGACAACGTGAGGAACTTATGGGGACCTCCTCATTCAATCTTCATCTTCTGTTGAGCTCGAGGTGGAAGAATGGTGAGGGAGCTCTCCTTACTTCCTCTCTCTCTCAAGTGGGGAAGGAAATTAATGAAGGAGTGAGTGAGGAAGAGGGAGTGAGTGAGAGTTGGTAGTGGCTTTAAGTGGTGCATCTAAGCTCTGGTGGTCCGACCATGGGCAGGACCCACGTGTTGAAAGTCTTCTTTTTTCTCCATTTCTTCCTATTCTTTACATCATCCTTCCTAAGTAGTTTTGGGGTTTCCTAACCATTTCTAAACAATTCCTACTCATAAGCATATGGTGGGAACTCACGTTGATTAACGACGTAACATTTTTGAACACTTAAAACAAAAACCAAAAACATGAATTATGACGTCATGATGCATATGCATGCTTGATAACTAGGTTAGGGTTTTTGGGATGTGACACATATCCTCCATATCCTACCATGTTCCATATCCTCCAGACTGCTTCTCAGTATGGTGATTGAACAATCGCATGAATTTCTAATGGAGGCCCACCATGGTTCTGGAGGCCATTTCTCATATATTGGACTTCTATAAAGATTGGTGTGTTGTTTTACTACATGTTGGTCCGATATATGAGAAATGTGACTTATGCTTGAGAAAACATAAGTTGCCTTATAGATATATACTTCCTTTTCTTCTTATCCACCTGATGGACACATTTAGTAAATTAGCATTAAGCCTAGCAAATGTCTTGAAATATGTGCAATCAACCATTTAGACTTTATTTACTAGCAAATTTTGATTGGAGGAATGGAAATAGAAGACCATGAATTTAACCTAAACTGGCTCACTGTCACGTTCCAAATCCGTAATCATATAATTAAGCCTAATCGTGTGTCATTAGCATCGTGGCTAAATTTGGGTAATTTATTTTGGCACACTCGAGCACTTCATTTTGAGTCAATCGGATGAGAGAAGAAAATTTGGATGAGAAAAGAATAGAATTCGCGTTGAAAATATCTTCCTTCTCTTGCATGTGGGACCCATTTATGTGGCCAACCACTCCATTTCCCTCTCCCCCATGTGCAGCCACCCACTCCCTCACTCCCACCATACTCTCTCTATCTCTCTCCCTCCCATTTCCAACTGGACAAGGAGAAGAGCAGCCCCCTCCCTTTCAAGCCCTCTATCTTTTCCCTCGATTCCTCCATCTATAAGCCGAATCGAGGCACACGTGTGCTATTCATGCGATCACTAGCTCATAAGCTTTTCATCCATCCAATTCATTTGCGCTCTTCTAGAAGATTCAAGCCGTTCTTGACGTTCTTGGTGTTCTTGCTTGAAGCATGGGAATCACAGTTGGACTCCTCTTCATGGGTGATTTCTTCGTTTCATTCATCACCCGGTGGTCACCAACCTCCACAAGAACCATGGTAAGTCCCTTGTTATGAGGAACCGTCTAAATAATATTCTAATTAATCACCAGAAGGATCATTATTCATAATCACAACCTCGATGATTAACCAGAATACCATCCCGGTAGTTTCGGCACGTGTTTTGTGCCCAAGATCGGAACACATGCCCTTCCAACATGTATATCACAATACAACTTAAGAAAGAGCGAGTAATTAACATTATATTACAAGTTCTTAAGCATGCAACAAGTTATCACAATTTACAGCAAAAGAGAGCTAGGAGGAGACTAAAACCTGCTCAACTCCTAACCAACAAAAGAACTAAGCAGCGGAAGACTAAAAACTATACAACAAAAGGGGATGTAGCCATATGCCCTTAGGCTTCATCACAAAAGCACGACCACCCAGAGTAGGATGCACTACTCTTGCCCACCACCTGCATCGGCGGGCACAAAGTAGCCAAACACCGCCTCTTCCTCAGCGACAGGAGTACCTGAATGCGCAGGCATGAGTATGAAGGTACTCGCAAGACTTAAACCATATAGAGCACATATACATAGATTGACTCCAAGGATTATGCATTGATCATTAGCAAGGATGAACCACATGTTAAGTAAAACATAAGTACTAAGCATCCTAGACATATATGTGAGCGACTGAAACTTAACCAAAACATATGAAAACTACCCTGCAACTAACAACTGAACAAGTGTATCTATAAGCAACATGTATATCAACAAGTAACAAGTGCCCACAATCACCATCTTCCACAAACCGAACCATAAACCATACTCAAAACTCTACGACTGGGTGCAAATGAAACAATAGCATGCTCATGACCGAGAGCGCGGCAGTTCAAACTGTTTATACACCCTGTAGGGGGATACTCCTGGACCCACACGACACGAGGACCATTCGGCTTGTGCCACCGGTCAAAGTGCACACAAGGGGGTACTCGTGACAACCTTTCACAACCAGCCCTAACCGTGTGGGGGCATGCATCGCTCGGTGTGGCAATACTAGAACTACTCCCGGAGCAAACTAGTACCGCTTACAAGCCCGCCCGCTCACACCGTCGATGTGCACGCCCACAAAGCGAAGGTATTCGGCTCGCCTTACCATTAGATCGGCATATGGTGAGTAAGATAAGTGCTAAAGCCAACTACCCCGGCGATCGGCCTTAAACGATGCAAGTGGCATACAGTGTCTGGTTTTCCTCTACCAACCTACCCAGGGGAACTCTACATCCGGGCAGCACAAAACACCATCCTAGCACCGCCCACACCTCGTCTCATACTCACCACTCATACAACCATTTCAATCTCAACAAGTGTATGTAATCCTAAGAAGGTCCATATACTCGCGAATAACGGGATGCGCCGTCGTTCGACTTCTACCGAATGATCTAAGCATGGCTAAGCATATAAGTCGAACCCATACCTAGACATTGACAACACTTCAAGGCTACAAGGAATGTAAATACACAAGTATTCAAAGTAGAAGAATGCAATCGGCATAGGTTTTACCCATTAGCACCCGACACTGACTCACTAAACATGCATACATACATAAGCATAATTTATCAATATTTAGACTTCTCCAATTACACAAGAGGGATCAATATGCTTAGTTGCTTGCCTTGATGCACTGGCTCACAAAGGTGGGGTGCCTCCGGATCGCCCTCGCTCGTCGGGATCATCGGATCGGCGTTCTCTAAAAAGAATAACGCGTGCAATACCTTGAGTATGGATGAAATACAACAATACATGCCATATGAGGCGTAAAACATGTTAAAAGTGCAAACATGCGAATTAGAACAAAATTGGGACTCAAACCCATTTGAAAAGTTATTGGAAGTGCGGAACCTCCGGACATATGCAGACTATCCACAAAATTATGCGGAACATCTGGATATCTGCGCTACTCAGGCAAACTCCAGACTATCCGGAGAATTCTCCGGATACTCCGGACATGTGCGGACCCTCCGGACTTTGTCCGGACACTCCGGACATTGACAGGAAATGTGTTTTCGCAGATTCGTTGATCGATTCAACTTGAACACTAGACACACTTTACCTAAACTTGGTCATACACTATATAAAGAGTTTAGATTCAATTAATTACGCAATGTTAAAGATTGAAACCATTTCAATGACTCATTAAACCTCAACGCGTATTTCATTAACTAATGAAATTCAAACACTCACCTCATGGCTCATAGTATTTTTAATGTGTAGAGCATGTTAATACAAGGCTAACAAAAGTGGTTTCATAATTTTAGGACATGGCAACAACTAACCGTGACCTAAACAAGCCAAAACACATTAAATTAACTCACTAATTCTCAAAAATATTTCCTGGAGTTCCAACATTTTAACACGTAGTTCACACTCATACGAAGCTAACACAATTGGTCTCATGTCGTTTGGAGTTCAGATAAATAAATTATGAATTTTACAAGCCTCAACGCGCCTGATGAATAGTAAGTGCGGACCCTCCGCACTTTTGCGGACTATCCACACTTTTCTGCGGAGGTTCGAGACTGTGGAACCTCCGGATAATTTTTCAGAGGTTCCGGACTTTCCAGAACTGCTCCCATTTGAGGGAAAACTTTGCCAAATTGATTTGCGCTCTTTTCCACTCTAAAAGGGGATATGTTTGAGAGAGTTTAGAGAGTCTAGAACTCAACTAACCACCTAGCAACTCAATTCCTAAATCAAATCTCATCTAAATCCTCATTTTGGTCTAAAACCTCAAAAACTCATGAACTTTGCTAAAACTTAAAATCGATCAACCAAATCATGAATTCTTACCATGGAGAGCCTAAGAGACTTACTCAAGATGCTTGTGGAGTTGGGTGACCGTCGGGAAGTGGAGGAAATGCTCGGGAAATGAAGAATTCCGGTGTTTTTCTCGTTTTAACCCTAAACACCAAAACGAGCCAAGAACGACTCAAATCCTCTGGGAATTCAAAAATGAATTGGATGGATGAGTAGCTTATGAGCTATAGAATGCAATGGTACCACATGCTTACCTCTAATCCTTCTCTAGAACTCGGATTTTGGAAGAAATGGAGAGAGGGCTTGAGAGGGGAGTGAGAGGGAGAGGGAGCTTGGGTGGGGACGTGAGGGAGAGTGAGGAGGAGAGAGAGTGGGCAGGTGGCGGCTTCCACTTGAGTGGTTGGAGAGTGGGTGAGGTGTGGGGCCCATGTGTTAGAGAAATGAGTCCATTTTCGCTGCGAATTCAATCCTTTTCTCTCTCGGATTTCTTTCTCTCATCCAAATGATTTCAAACGAATTGCATTAATATTCTGAATTATAATTACGTAAAATTAAATATAATGCTTAAAAAGCATGATTATGCTTAATTGCGTGATTAAGAATTTGGGACGTGACACTTATACTTCCCTCGGCAAGAATGCTTGAATTGGTCGGTCAATTTTGAGTTTGGAGCTAAGTTTGTGGAGTTCTCGAGTTCTTGAACTTTGGAGGAAAAAGAGAGGATTCAGATGAGATTTGTGCTAGGAATTGCGTTGCTAGGTTGGTGAGTGAGTTCTAGACTCTATGAACTATCTCAAATACGTTTTCCGTTGGTTTGGAGATGCTCGCATATCAAATTGGTCAATTTTCCCCCTCGAAGCAACCTCTCTGGACAACCCAAATAGTCCAGGTATTGCCTGGATGTTCCGGGTAGACCTGGAATATTTCGATGAATTGTGCTAAAAAAATCGTTAGAGTTTAGGGTGTAATTTTAGTCTAGAACCTTTTCTGTAGTGTATATCCATGTTTAGGTGGAATGGATATAACATGAGAATCAAATCGGTCGAGGAAAATCATCGAGAGGCTCAAGTCTAAACAACACGGAGGTTCCGGGTTAAATCGAGAGATTTTAACCGAGCACCATCGCTCGGAGCCTCACCCGAATAATCCGTCCAACCCGGAGATTTCGGGTATAGCCTGGAGGTTCCAGGTTAATTCGGTTTAAATTTAGCATAGAACCCTCGCTTAGAGCCTCACCCTGACATTCTAGCCTAACCTTGAGGTTATGGACTCAGCCTGGACCTTCCGAGTTAATTAAAAAATGGCTAACCGAGAACCCCTGTCCGGAGTACAACCCAGAGGTTCCGAGTTTGACTCGAAGTCTCCGGCCTCCTGTTAGCTTTCTGAAGTCATTTAGATCGCAAAGTTTACATTATTTCATATGTCTTTAACTTTTAGCTTGTTGTTATTCATATAGTAGCATACATTGTTGCACTTCATTCATACTCATCATTGCACGCGTTCTTCTTTAGTGAATGAGGATCTGAAGTATGATACGGGTGTGGTTGAAGGTGACACCGAGCCATACGGTTTCTGTGAATTCTGTGTGGGTAGCATCTCGCAGTCGTTTGAGCAGCAAAGCAAACTTCTAAGCATATCCCCCCCCATTAATTTAGATCATATGTGTCTAATGTGATAACATATGTTTTATGTACGTTATGCATGTTGTTGAGTCAATGTCAAGTCTGGTATGGGTAGAACCTATGTCGATGCATTACACCCTGTCTTGAGTTATTGGTGATCCATCTCCTTGGAACCGTTGTTTAACTTGATGATGGTCTAGTTTAAAAGTTAACCAAAATGCTTAGCCATGTATAGATTCTTTGGTAGAATTCGAGCGGTGGTTTAACCCTGTTCGCGAGCTCTAGGTTTTAATTACCATCATATTGATGACAATGTTGGGTTGATGGTGTTGGTTGGTGGAGTAGTGAAAATGAGACGAGATGTGGACGGTGTTAGGGGTGTTTCTTCTGCCCTGATGTGGAGTTCCACAGGGTAGGTCGAGAGAGGAACCCAGGCATCGTAGACGGCTTGTGTCGCTTAAGCATCGATCATTGTTGCAGTTGGCTCTATTAATTACCGTACTTACCACATGTCGATCTAATGGTAAGATAAGTCGAAGAACTCTATAGCTGTGATCATTTCAGCTTGCACATCGACTGTGTGAGCGGGTGGGCTTGTAAGAGACACTTGATTTTGCTCCGGGAGTTAACCTAAGTGGGCTCCGCATCGTGCAATGCCTGATTGAAATGGTTAGGATTTATTGGGAAAGGTTGACACAAGTACCCCTTGGATGTACCTGTGTGGTTACTCAAGCCATATGATTCTCGAGTCCTGTGGGTAAAGTGTTACCCCCTATAGGGTGTAAACATATTTCGGAATGCTGCACTCTTGCTCATGAGCATGCTTTTGTCTATTTGCAGCAGTCGTAGAGTCGGGTTATCTATAAGTACTCAATATGGATTAAGTCTTGTAAGTATCTTTGTACTTACGCTGCTCTTTCAGGTGCTATAAACGAGGAGGAGCTCATCTTTGGCTACTTTACTCCCGCCGAGGGTGGTGGCGGGCATGAGTAGACAACTACTCGGAGGTTGTGTTTTTCTGATAGAGCCTAAGGGTATATGACTCCATCCTCCTTTTGCTGTTTAGAGTTTTAGCTTCCGCTGTATAGTTCTCTTTTGTCTAGGAGTTGACTAGTTTCAGTCTCCTTCTAGCTCTCTTTTGATGTAAATTGTGGATGCTTAAGAACTTGTAATATAATTAAATTATTCGCTTTTTGTTAAGTTTTGTTGTGATGTGATATGATATGTTGGAAAGGCATGCGTTTCGATCTTGGACACAAAACACGTACCGAGACTACCGGAAAGATATTCTGATTAATCCTTAAAATCATGATTAAGTAAATGATCAATTTAATGATTAATTAGAATACTGTTTGGATGGCTCCTTAGACTCACTCTAGTGGCTAACCACTGAATTTACCCTGAGATGCTAATTAGACATAATTTACCCTAATTTTGCACACTCTAGTGGTTAACAAATGTCAACTATGTTGTCCTCTTTATTTTTGGTGATAGTTTGCCATTGTATAATTTTTATCAACTACTAGGATGAATATTGTTCAGTTCGTCGGTGTTAAGAGTTTTGAAGACCATGTCAATGTCTAAAATGTCACTTATTTGCTATTAGGTGTTTGTTTGGTTTGAGCCCCCAACAAGCCCCACCAAAATTTTGGTGTCACTAAAACGTAGGCAATGACAAAATACAGGTGAAAAAATATTATTTGGATTGCAGCCTTGCCAATTCAGAGGCAATGCCAAAATGCAGAAGAAAAAAAAATTGTTTGGATTTCAGCCTTGCCAATTCTTGCCAAAGTTGTAAGCATGACATGTTGGACCCACATGTCATTATGTTTTCCTACGAAACATACTCAAATGAGATCTTATTTTATAGATTTAACAGTAAGAAATATAATGGTGCAAACAGATCATAATTTGGTTATACTGTTTAGTAGATATAGTAAGTTGAAACTTATTAATATATGGGTTTTGGAATCCATGCAACAATGAGCTCCCATCATAGCTTTGGCTTCCACCAGCTAGGCTTGCCAACTTTCGAGCGAGCGTTTCTTGCTCTCTCAAGTCTGCCAGCGCTTTTGCAAGGAATCAATGGACGAGCCAAATTTTCCATTGTCATGCCAAAGTTTGGAAGTACTAAAAAATGACAGCCAAATTGCAAGGGCGTGACCAAATATTGGCAGGGCTAGCCAAGGCATAAACCAAACACGGCACTATTAGTTTTTTAACTGTAGCAAGCTAAAAACAAGCCACATGCATGGCTTCCATCCACTGATATTAAAGTTTTTTTTTGAGGGAGTGAAGGCTTATTTTAGACTTGTGAATTTTTCTAGTTCTTGTACAGTTGGATTCTGCGCCATTTTTCTTGTGCATTCTCAAACGAGATCAAATACCTAACTTGTGTTATGAACCAAAGTGACCAATGTCCTGCGGTAACTCATGCCCTTTCGGCAATAGACATTCATTCAGGAGGGATGCCTCCCAAACGGATATGAACACAATTGTTCATCATATATAAATACCTACATCTATCAATGAGGAAACTAACTAGTGAATCCATTTGTTCATTGTCAACATTTCATTGCAACTACTTCTAATATGTTATCAGATATGCACGCTCTCCACTGAGTGATCGGAAAAGAAGAACAAAGGCATGAAGGCCTCATCAGGTGAGCGCCATGGCATATCTCAACATACCTGCGATGGAACTAGCTTCTACCCTCCTCTGTGCTCTCCACCAAGTTTGATGTCGCCGCCCACACCGTGTCTTCAACCGCCATCGTAGACAACACTTTTACCAGAGCTACGGCCACCATGCTCCCCAGGGCCACGGTCACCATGGCCATTGCCTTCTTCACGGTCATGATCGTCGTGACTGCCACTTCACCCACAAATGTGGCCGTTGTTGTCCTCGCCCACCTTATTGCCCTCATGTTGACACATTTGGCGTAGGCCCCAACACCACTCCGACCTCTAATGACGCTAGCGGTGATGTCAACCCAAGGCCACCTCTGCACGCTGTCGATTTCTACCCAGTTCACAGCCTCACGTCGTTTTCCTTCAACCCGACGGTGAGCACGACTGAACCGCTGCTTTCTTAAGTGGACATCCCTATTGATGTAGAGCAGTGGCTCCCCTCTTCAACACCTCTCTAGCTCCTCCACCATCGCTCGGCCCAAGCCACCCAGGTTTCCTCGATGCCATGGTGGTGCACCTCCAGAGCAGCGCACCCACCTCTGACACTGCGACGACTTCTGTGACGACGCTTGGCCCCGGCTACATAATCAACTAGGAGGGCACCATGGCTGCATGCCATGGTGTCCCCTACACTACGTCGCCATGGCCACGAAGATCGACCATGACGACCAAATCAAGGCTGTCGATGCCTCAGGTGACTCCTCCATGGCTCTACCCTCCAATACATCTTGCCGCCTCCTCCGTCGTTTTGCAACTGCAGTGGTAAGCCATTGTCCCTGCCTCCGCCCGGGCACTTGGTCCCCAGCGCCCATGGGCCTCTGCTTTGGGGCCTCCAACGGTAGCGTTATAGCTACCTCTCCTCCTCCGATGAGAGGAGCAATACACACCGCTTTGAAGCATGGTGGCATGATGGCATGGTAGTGAAGCGACGGGACAGAGATGACGACTACGCGCCGTGGCGGCGCGAAGCTACGGTCGTGGCAGCCGGGGCTAGGGAAACCCTAACCCTACCGCCGTCCCAGTCCCTTTTATCCGTCGTGCATGCACTCTCTAACTAGGCCGGTCGAAAGGCCAACAAGGCCCAGGCCCAAGTTGTATTGGCCTGCCACCGAGCCTAATAAGGCCATTTTGCAAAAGACCCTCTGGGTTTCTGATAAATTGCAAGATGGTCCAACTAAATAGTACTTTGTATCTAAGTACTTTTCATGTTTAGGCCCTCAATATTTATAATAATTACACATTATGTTATGTATTTTTGCAATTTCACATTCCAGACCCTGTTTTTCTGAAAATCTATAATGTTCAATGTGTTTGCTATTATGCATTCCCTATAGCATGCAATTGTGTTAACGATTGTGTTAATATTGTAATCTAGATTATTTTCTTGCAGAATTACATATTAATTCACCTTAATTAATCCCAAAGAGCTCTTATGCCCAAACGTGCTTAACTCCAGCAGAATTAAAATACAAAATCAAATTAAGTGATTACTTCAATTTAATATTTGTGACACAAAAGGTATGGAATTATGAAATCTACTGCATATTTACAGATTATCCACCATTATTGTTAGGTCTTTATTTTGCCATCTTGACTTAATGACTGTGATCAATGTATTCTTTCAAATATTCTACTTAGCATAACACAAGGTAATATGAGCATAGGCATCTACTAACAAATGCTAGATTATTCCTCCTACTAATGCGAGATCTACACCACATTTGTTAATTATCTTCAACGTGTTAGCTACATAATTTGAGGTCAACACTATGTACTCCAAGTCTCAATTTGACTTTACAAATTTTGCATAATTATTACAATATTACCATGATGATTTTTAATTTACCTACAATAAATTAATCAAATCTATGGTTTCAATCCATGTAGGTCAAGATGATCGGAAAATAGTTCGATGAACTCGCACTCAATGGTCACAACTATCCAACATGGGTTGTGTACGTTAAGCTCAGTCTTGCATCCCATGGAATTGTAGCAGCACTTCAACCTCCCCAAGAGGGAGACCAACCGCTAATAGATCAAGTTAAAATATAGAGCTTTATACTTAAGAAGGCATCATATCCATCCAGATCTGAAATCTGAGTATTTGATGGAAGAAAATCCGAGCACTATGTTACTAGCTCTCAAAACAAGATATAAACAGTAGGGGGCAATCATTTTGCCTGATGCAAGTCACGAATGGACACATATCTGACTCGAGGATTTCAAATCCATTACAATCATGTTGTTCATAAATATGTTCCAAGTTGTGTTTCTGTAAAAAAGAACCTACTGATAGGATCTTATATCAACAATATCATGCAAGAGAATATGAAGTTTATTCTATCTTAATACATGTATTACTTCAGACCAAAAAGTATGATGGACTCCTTTTAAGAAATCATCATTAGCACCTAATAGGCACTGCTCCTTTACATAAAATGCATGCTAATGTCTAGAATAACAACAAGTTCAATGTCTCTTTTGGACCCAAACCAACGAACTTTAAAGGTAAATGCATACGCAATAGGAAGTAGAAGTGACATGCACCGGAGCTGGGGAAAGACATTTCTAAACCCAAACTTGACAGATCTAATATTTGTTGCAAGTGTGAATGCTACAAGCACTACACTAAGAAATACCACACCTCGAGACATTTAATTGATCTGTGTTTACAATTCATGAGACATAATCGACCTGCTCAAGGGTAAAGATATAAAGCACACTTCAATCTTTAAACTGACATCACTAAAGAGGCTAGTTGTTCACAACAAGTTTCACTAGAAACAAGTAACAACGAGACTCTTCAGCAGCTAGAAGATCCCATGAGCACATAAAATATGATTGTCGAATTTGCTTCTCACGACATGTTTGGAGAGCTTATCTAGTCTCATAATTCCTTAGATACCATATTATCTACATCTATTAGTTGTTGTAATAAATAAGTTGTTGTCATTATATATTGTATGTCACAATATTATATCAGCTCTTATGATACTAAATAAAGTTTGCATGTATTCTATATATCTGATAAAGAATTTCATATTAAATTCTTCATTTCTATATATAGATTTCTATGGGAGGCAATCCGATGAAGTAGGAAATGAGTCTTATGGATAGTTAACCATAAATTCTATACTTAGAGAAATAAAATATTTTCAAACTCTTACTAAGAGAAAATAAAATGTTTTTACAATCGCTATAAGCGATGCAATGATTGTTGACTCCGGTTGTGCTATAATTACTCTCCTTATGAGTACTCAAGTCATAGTCGATAATACTCTGTTGTATCCCGATTCAACCCGTACCTTAATAAGTTTTAGAGATATCCGTCAGAATAGTTTCCATATAAACCTATGATGACAATAAAGAGAAATTTCTCCTCTTAATCAAAATAACGGATATAGCAAGCTTCCCCATATACCATATGGATTGTACTATATATACACCAAACACATACCGCATATTGCGTACAAAATAATTTTTTTATCTTGATGAAATCAAGACTTGGCTGGTATGATTTTCTTGATCATTCTACCTTAGAGATGATGAGAAAAATTATTAATAATTCTATTGGTCACAACATCAATTCCCAAAATCCTCATATTTGTGTGTAACGCATGTGTCACGAAGAATTTAATTTTAAGGCCCTCTTATATTAAAATTCATAATGTGCCACCAATTGTCTTAACACATTCAATAATGCACATGTGACTCTATTTAGAAATTTATGGACCATCTAGATACTCTATAATGCTGACTAATGCATCTCCAAAATAGTTTCACATGTGTCCCTTATACATAAGGCACCATACTTATGCCAAACTCATTGCCCAAATTATCAAAATTAGAGCAAATAATACTAGATGCAGCATCAAATCCATTAACGTATAATAGTTTGGTTTTGGGTACTAAAACATTAAGTAACTTATGTCCATACTCATATTTGTGAAGCTGAATCTCTCATCAAGAGAATCAAATCATTTTCATGATCAACCATAGAATTACAATTTGCCAGCATCTTATTGGTGACATGCAGCTTTACACACCGTATCGTTAAAATAAATTCATCCAACTGCAATCATACAGCTCCATCCATTGTAGTTAGTACGTGAAAATTTGACCTCAGCTAAGTATTTTCCATCTGCGAATCGGTTACATTCTGTATGTATCGATATCACCACCATACAACATACATTAAAAGGCATTGAGGATCTGTATGAGGTATAATTATTTGTCAATCGTATAATACCTCAAGTCCTTCATAAGGGACATATTCATTGCCGTATGCTCATAATATTTTTAGAACAATTTCTGGTGTTAGAGGGAAATTAATACCACAAAGAATGTCAGCAATCATAAGAGAATGTCACATACTTTCAATCCTCATATCAACGTACCAAAGATCTAAACTCTTATTCATAACATCTTGTATTTGCAACATATTGCAGATAATTTGTCAGGTGCGTTTACTCGTCATAAAGGTGTCATCAAACCTGGTTCCCACTATTAATGTGCCAGAAAGAGTGGATGTAACTAATAAAACCACTCAACTCCCAACCAAAATAAGAGATGTAGAAATATGGTCGTAAGAGGTACAACTTATTGTAAGCATTCTCGAAAACAGGGGGAGAACATCCTCTAAGACAATAAATACAAATCAACATTAAATTCATATACACCTTTTGGATATTTAGTATTCAAGCGTCTATGGATGTTCAACATCCAAATACCCAGCATAAATGTATACACAAATTCAAGCGCTAGGTCATTGGAACACCCTAACTCCATTGTTTTAGGAAATACACAGAGTTAAACAGGATAATATTTCCACAAACTATATTGATTCCATAGAATCACTCAATACAAAGACTACAAATTGTCGACATATATTTCTCCTCAAAATTACCATACACCTTCAACTGGATCTAGACCAAAAGTCCTAGGCAGAATATTTCATCACTCAAATTTGGTCAAACCAAAGATGATAATTAAGGAGAACTATTTTTGCTAAATAGCACAATATTTTCCCTATGGAAGCAAAATGAATTTTTCATTCAATAAGGTGGTGAAATAGTGAGGCTTGTAGCACAAGGATTCACGCAGAGACCTGACATCAATTACGATGCTACATACCCCATGATATATGTGAAAATTACGTTTCCATATTCAATATCGTTGGCAAATCAAATGAATTGGATATACTCGGACATATAAGTACCCAATAGACTTCGTATTTTGAATCTAAATATAAATATCAATATATATTGTATACAACTTAAGTTACTTCATGACTTCAAGCACTTAAGTTGATTGTGGTTTAATTGACTAAATGAGTTCATTCCACAGAAGGGTTACTCCAACCACGACGATTACATATGTGTGTTCATAATGAAATCCTAATTAGATTTTGTATCATCTCCAAACCACACATGACAAAGTATGCAATCATCTTAAGACGGAATTTGATATAAGTGATTTAGGTAACACCAAATTTCTCTTAAGTCTACAACTTGAGTATATTCCTTTAAAAATATTTATTCATCAATCCACTAATAGTCAAATGATATTGGACAATCATATCCATCAAAACACTTATACTCATTTAATTCCTAAATATGAATCAAGATCCATTCATACACTAGGTTAACGATGAAAAGATATTTAACCTAAAGTTCTATACCTTAGTTCCATCAAAGCACTTATGTATCTTACAAACCGTAGCATGCTTTATATTGCATTTGCATAGAACTTGCTAGTTAAATAGCACAGCTCTAACAATGACATTAGGCGGGAGTCAAAGAAAATATCCACAGATATCTTTATGGCACCAAAGATCTAGGTTTATTCTATCAGAAAAATCAAAATATGACTATAGTGGGATATCCAAATACTGATTATATAACTGATCCCCATAATGCTAGATCACAGACTGATTTCATGATGATATAGCCATCTCATAGGAATCATCAAGACAGATTCCAGTGGTTACTTCCACCTATCATTCTGAAACATCACATACATATGTACGGCTTCGCAGAATGATCAATCACATAAAAAAGTCATGTGGTATTGGTTCAATTGAATCATCAACCATCACCTACAAAGATAATAATACTTATGTTGCTCAGATGCAAACATGTTACATAAAGAGCAATATCACTAAGCATATCGTCCTTAAATTATTTTATCCTTACGAGTTACAACAAAATGGAGAGATAAACATCTTGCAAACTAAATCTCGCGATAACCTCACAGATTTATTAACAAAGTCTTTACCAACTTCAACATTCTAATATGTTCATGGTATTAGTATACAATAACTTTGAGATTTGCAAGGATCAGAGGAGTCTCCTCTTGAATTTTAATCTGTTTATACATCATATTATATTCCTTTTCTTTATATGAATTTTACTTACGAAGTTTCTCATAAAAGGTTTTAATGAGGCAATATCTAACTAAGAATAGATATTATATTTCTTATTTTTCCTACCAGGATTTTTAAGGGAGGTATCAAAGACATATTTGATTCACAGATCATACCTGCTATTCTCTAAACTCGCTTATGGGTTTTTCTTTTCAAGGTTTTCTCATATGAGTTTACAATAAGACAATAATCAATATATGCTGCGTTATTTTCTCACTAAGTTTTAAAGTAGTTTTAACGACATATCACCATATTAGTACTATCACTTTACTCATATTTTTCCCACATAATTTATAGAGAAGTTCTCAAGATATATATATATATATATATATATATATATATATATATATATATATATATATAATGACATTGATCAAAAAGAGTGTTACGAACCAAAGTGATCAATGTCCTGTGGTTACTCATGCCCTTTCGGTAATAGACATCTATTCGTAAGGGATGCCTCACAAACAGATTCGAACATAATTGTTCATCATATATAAATACCTACATCTCTCGATAAGAAAACTAACTATTAAATCCATTTATTCATTATCTACATTGCGTTACAACTACTTCTAATAACTTGCACGCTTTTTCTTAAGCAGATACAAGTCTCACTCGGGCTAGAGCTAGCATAGTGAGATCGTATTCAACTAACCGTTAACACCACGCGAGACTTGCTGCCAACTCGATCAAAATAATTTGCAAGCACTAAGATGTCAAGGCTTCATGTTCATAAATCATAACATGCTAGTACATAGAGAAAAAAGCGTATATCGATCAGCATACGATTAAGCTATTCTAGCAATATATATAGAGCTCTTCCAATACGATCGACAATGTCCTTACTTAGTTACTTAGTACGTAGTACACGGCAGGGCACGCCACATAAGATAGGAACAAACGAAGCCTATTTTAAACCGGCGGAGACGGTACCCTAAGATAACCACTTGGCACGTACACACGTACGTACGGCATGGTAGCGCATTTTGCACGCGTCGCGTTTGTTATACCAGCACGTAGTAGACGGCACCGTTCTGGAGCGGCTCGACGGTGCAGCCCGATGCGTCGACGGGGACGTGCTCGGGCCGGTCGCCGATGTAGCGGAACAAGATG
This sequence comes from Phragmites australis, assembly GCF_958298935.1. NCBI lineage: Eukaryota > Viridiplantae > Streptophyta > Magnoliopsida > Poales > Poaceae > Phragmites > Phragmites australis. Next base: position 33,073,297 of record NC_084922.1, read on the forward strand.
GCCGCCTCGCCGAACTGCGTCCTCACGTCGAGATTCGTCGCCGCGACGTCGTTGTGCACCACGCTCTTGCCCGTGCTGTCCATGATCCACAGCACCGCGAAGCCCCTCGCGTCGGTGGCCTCAGCTCCCGTAGGCACGGCCGCGGCAGGTGCACCGGTGACCCCGACGGCGCCGTCCGCCAGTCCTGCTTGCACATAGACAGTCAAACAAACGGCGAGCGGTATTAACTGTGCGGAGAAGGTGTCGTGTGGCCCGTGAATTCAGAAATCAAAGAGTTTGAGGAAACCCAAGCGACTGACAGTCCATGCATGCGTGCATGCACGGGGCCTTGAATTGCCATGCACACGCTCACTCTAGGTAAGAACGCCCTATGGTGTGAAAGAACTTGAAGTGCTTGCTTGAACGTCGTTCGAGCAGCAGAAATTTGACCAGGCCACCGTCACCTCAATCTTTTGGAGAACGTACGTACGCATGCAAAAAAAAAAAGAAGTCCTTTCCTTCTTCTACCTTTTTCTACACAGAGGAGCTACCGCCTACCATGACAAGATCTTACAGAGGGGGCACAATATTTATGAGTTGTGACTTGTGACCAATCCCTAAGTTACCGCTCTTCATCCGCAGCCATAGGGTTCCTTTTGAATTCCAGTGCTTCAATTTTTCACTAATTTTTCACGTGCAGACCATCCAATTCAAGTCTTTAATTTTCACCCGTACTACTACTTTACATCAGTGCTTTCTCTAGCTTGCCCCCATTACATGGATGACAAGATCAATTTCCTCCTTTTTTTTTGTAAAAAGATCAATTTGCTCATGGATCGATACTAGTAATTATCAAGCAATATCTGTGTTTGCAAAGTCGAATTTTAGAATCTATAATGGGAATCTTATGCTTCTATTCCTCCAACTCTAGTCCTTTCATGAACGTGTGTGGATCGAATAAATAGTTCGATGCAAGGATCAAGGATGGATCCATTACGTGCAACATGGAATGCATCTACATATGATGATATGATGTTGTCACCATGAAATAGTCCATATCTTTGAAACATCCCATCATGATTTTTTCCCTGATGGAGAACAACTCGCAAATTTTGGTCTTGTCTAAAGCTGTGTGTGCTTAAAAACTGACAAATTTCCCCAACTTTATCATGCATGCGAAAGTCATGCAAGAGCAGCTGTGACAAGATTGAGCATGTACAATAGATTTTACATGGCATACTATTGTCTGATTGCCACATGCATCCCTTGAAGCATACAAACACTGACGGTACCCTTATGTTGGGATCGATAAGATGTGACTGTAGCCTAAAGGAAATTTGTGCACCCCATATGCATGCAAGCATATAAGATTGGACGTCTTTGCTCATATCATAAACAATGGCAATGCAAGCTATTACGTCGTACTCCTATGACATAGCAAACTAATATTTGTGATGCATAGTTAAATTCAAATGAAACCTGGAATATGAGACACAACACTACGAGAGAATGATGTGGCAGTCCTAATCGATACACAAACAAACATATCCATGTGTATGATGATATGATATATATTGAGCAAAAGGAAGATCGAGGTGAACGAATTTCAATGGTGCTCCAAGATTAATCAACTTAATTATCACATACCTTGCAACTGATCATAGTTGGCGATGACACCATTTGCAACAGTACTTGCAGCGAAACCTGCCAGCCCAGCAGTAGAAGCAGCCACACTAGCGACGGTGACAGTGGCATCCGGCGATGCCACAAGAGGCATTGTGTCAGCCGCGGAGGATGCGTCCACGTCCATACTAACGCCAAAGCCGTACTGCAACAACCCCAGCTTCAGGGCGTCCTCGTGCACCACCTGCTCCCTGGCGACGGTGTTCGACGTTGCGGTGTTCCTGCCGAGCTGATGATGATCAGCACCGCCGGGCCAGTACTGCCCAAGCCCCGCGCCCCAGGCGCAGCTTCTGTGGCCGGTGATGGTCGGCTCTGTCACCTCGTTGCAGTGACCCAAAAACGTCCCGGCTGGCAGCGGCGGTGTCTGCTGTTGCGCGGGAACGTGCATGTACTGCGCGCCGAGAATGGCGGCGAGCTCGGCGGCCGACAGGCAGTAGCCCTGCGGAAACGGCAGGAAGATCGGTTCCTCGGCGGCCACAAGCTCCTGCACCTTTGGTGCAGGCGCCGAAGCTGGCGCCACAGGGTGGCCCTGGTAGTACATCTGTGGGCACGCCGCGGCGGGCGGCCCGAGCAGGTCCATTGCCGCCGTCGCCGGCGCGCACATCGCCTGCGCCCCCGGCTTCACGGCCGGCTTGCTGGACCCGGACGAGCGGTCGGATGAAGACGAAGACGAGGAAGTGGGCGCCTGAACGGGCGAGGCGAGGAGCTCCACCTGCTGCCGGGTATGGATCTGCGGCGCGGGCGGCGTGACGGGCGCAGCAGCCTCGCGGGCCGGCGCGCACGCGCGCGCGGCGGCTGCGCGCCCGGCGCACGCGGTGCGCATCTTGTTCTTGGAGCGGGACTTGCGGTTCTGGAACCAATAGAAGACGTTGGCGTCGCCGACCTGGCCGTACTCCTGCAGGCGCATGCGGATGCGCGGGATCTCGTCGCGAGGCGGGTTGACCATGCCGGAGTTGAAGATGGCCTCCAGGATCCGGATCTGCTCCGGCCTCGGGTTCCACCGCGGCTTCGGATCCGGGCTCCTGTTCTCACCACCTGGAGAAACCAAGGCATCAATCGACCAGTTCTTGATCTTGATCCCTTGCAACAAAACCCTACCTCTACTGGCATGCAAGTCTGCAACAGTATCATGCATGTACATGGTCGATCGGTGCATGCACACCACGGCACGATCGCGTACCTGAGGAAGAGTGCTTGAGGGAGCATCCAGTGGTGGTGGTGGAGCCGCCGGAGAGGAGGGAGGGCGGCGAGCTGCTCATGTTAGGCTGCGTCTGCCACGGCTGGCCGGCGTGCTTGGACCTGAACATGCTCGGCCAGTGCCTGTTGTTGAAGGCGGCCATGCTACTGGCCTACTGCTGCTTGCCTTCTGATTCCTTTCTCTTATCTTCTCCTCTTATTGCCCCCCTTCGCAGCACCAGGTCTTCCCTTGTGTGCTCACGATAACGAGAGAGTGGCAGCAGCTAGGGATTAATTCTACTGCATCTGCAACTGCTGCTCAACCTGTGGAGGAATTAACAGTGAGGATCCTCAGTGGGGTAGCTTAGCTTCCTACCTTGCTGTTGCACTCTCGCTATGGTTTTTTCACCTAGGTTGCACTGCTACCTGCCTCTTATATCATCTCTAGCCATATTCTTTTTATTTAATTCTCTTTTTAATTTCTGACTCTGTTCTCATTCATTTTATTTTCTCTCATTTTTTTTTTTTTTTATCTTTATCGGTTCTTTTCGAATAGATTTGTAAAAAAAAAGAAAATCACATCTAAAAAGAATGATTTTAGAAGAAAAAAAACTCCCTTAGAATGACCTTATAATGGCCGCACCTACCCCTGCTGTGCAAAGCTTGCCGCGCAATGGAAGTTCGGATCGATCTGGTTCTCCCGGCCCTTTCCCTGCTTGGAGATGTGTGCGTCCAACCGGGGGGGGGGGGGGGGAGGGGCAGTACGTCGCGTTGCACCAGGACGGAACTGATGGACGGTTTGCCCCGGCTGTGCCGGTGATGCCTGATGGGTGCAACGGGAAATCGAAAGACCTTCCCTAGTATGCCAAGCGAGAAAGACATGGAAAACTGAAGCGACCCCTCGCTCGCCTGCCTGCGTTTCCTGCCATCTGATGGCTCCTTTCTGCATGAGGGCGCGTGATGGCGACCAGGGGATCGGTTAGCTTTTCCTATCCGAACCCGTCTGCCGGGAGAGGAATGAAACTGTAACTCATCATGACGTACTCCTTTCTGATGGACTGACTGGACGCGGCAATTTGACCATGATTTGACGATGAGTTTGCGAATAATTACGAGGGTTCCTGGAGGAAAATGTGGGGAAAAGTGCGTAACCGTAGCGTGAATTACTGTGCAGTACTAGCAGAGTACGTATTTTCTCCCAAGAAAGTAACTGTACAGTGCAAATTCAATTTGAGTGGATGTTGGATTGAACGTTCGTTCACGTGGTTCGGCACGTCAGTGGAATTGAATTTGTTGTCTGTCACGCTACGTGCGCATGGTACACACGAACCGACGGATTTCAGTAGACGTTGCATAGGAGTAGAAATACTCCTCGCATTGTACTGCAAAAATCAATGCATCTTCTGTTAATAATTGTCCGTGTTTTGCGCGCAATATTTGAAACTAGTTAGGTTCCGCTTGTTTTTTACTTTTGGTTCAGCTTTTACGGCTGACAGAACCCAAAACGAATAGGTTTATAAGAAGTTAGAAGTTTGCTTCTGAGCAAAATAAATTAAAGCAGAAATTTGTTGAGATACGTTTATCTAAGAAGCTATGTATTGAAAAGCTAAAAATTTATTGTAGAAATTAATAATCTATTTCTAAAAATAGTTTTTTAAGACAAACTAAAAAAGTATCTTTTAAAAAAACCTAAAAGTAGAAACACAAATAAACATATCCTTAATCTTAGGGGAAAAAACTAGTAGTCTCTGTCATAATTAATCTTCACGGAGTTTCAAGTGCAATTCACAGGTGCTGATCTTTGTACTCATTCAAATAAGGTTGAATCGGTTTGAAAAGCTCTGTGTACCAGTTTTCTCTCACGCTACTTACCAAGCCACTCGCAATGTGCCAAATGCTACAAAATCTTTGGGAGTTTCCCTGTCTTCCCTGGCGATTTGGAGACGAGCAACAAGCACAGTTTACTCATCCGGTCAAAAAAGACCAGCTAGAGTTAATGCAAGTGAAAGTGGACTGTGTGTGCTGGATGCTGCATGGTCTCTTCCTTTTTCTTTCTTTCTTGAGAGAGAGAGACATGGTTTCCTAGTTTTCTTCCTCCCGTTGCTTGGTTTGTTGTGACATGCATGTCATTGAATGCATGGGAGAAGTGCTACCAGAAAAGAGTTGAGAAGAGGATTATTCTAGTCGACTAGTATTGAGAAGTTGTTGCAATGTGCCCTCAAACAGAAAGAAGTTGATGCAATGCTTGGAGTAAATGACGACGCACGGCAGGGCGAAGGAGCATGCGTGTACTGTGTACATGCACGCACGAAAACAGAACGAAAGGTGAGGAAGGAGCCAGAGCGCGGGGACCCGGCTAGTGTTAGGCTGTCTCTAACGGGATCGGTATTTTCATACGGCATCACTGTTTAACGCGATTTATCGAGTGGGAACAGCCGTATTGTCCCCAACAGAGCTGTATTCCGTGCTATAGTACTGTAGCAGCTGTTTGGAGGCAAATTTGTTGATGCTTTGCGGAGTCTGTATCACTGTTTTCTAAGTATGCATGCATGTGGGTCTAAGTAAAGAAGAGAGTAATGAAAGGTAAGAAATATAGTAGTTGTTAGAGATGAAAAAATAGGGATATTATAATTGTGTTAGATGACGTTGTAATAATATTATAGTGAATTAATTTTTAAATATCTGTTGAAGATGATTTACTGGGGAAATCTTGTCCAAGGCAGTAATGGCTGTTGAGAAACCAAACCGCTGAAGGGTGCGGCCTCACGCACGTGTACAAAGAATCTCACGCGGATTTCCTTCCCTTGTTCGTATAGGCTCTATATAAACTTGGACTCTTACTCTGCAGGAATCTATATGTAGAAGGATAGAATTTATACCATAAATCTATCATACAGAATGATAAGTAAAAAAATATCTCATATATATATATATGTATGTATATATGTGTGTCTACTTATATTTTTGTGTTTGTATCTACTATGTTAGATCGTAAGAGACGAAGAGAGAAAAGCCATAACCGCTCTAGCAATGTGGTAATACAACAATGGCAATCCAGCCTGTTGGAGCTATTGCCATCTGATGTGATGAGACGAGGGGCTCTCTCGAGAGAGGCAATGCAACGACTGGGGGTGGGGAGAGAAGGGGTTGGCACGGGGAGTAATGCTACATCTATAACGTTTTTATTTACGTGCTGTCATGGATATAAACAACTTTGCATGATGTGTTCATGTGGAATCTTTTATTTGATTATTTGAAATCATCATGCAAGGTTGTACCATCCATGTAAGCAATGCTTGTGGTACTTTTGTAACTGTAGCATTAATCTAGAATGGGTGAGTTAGGGTTGGGGTCGATCTAAATTTTGATGGTTTTCGGATATATGAACATGAAAAATGCGTATATACAAACATGACAACCTTGCAAGAGGAAATCAGGTGGTTGTCCTACTCTCCCCACAGCCGTGTGAAACATTAAAGACATATGTTTAGATTACAAAACCTCTATCGAAATAAACTCTAAAGAGGAAAGTAAGGACCATAAACAGGAAGCAACACGTGTTTAATTACTAAGCTCATGAAGGGCACAATATTTATGTTTTGTAGCTATGATAAGCTGAAAGAAACTTCCAAAAACAACATGTATGAAGGAACCTTCACCTGAAACTATAATGCAATGATCAGAAGGTCCGCACACCAAATGCAAGGATCCAAATCTCTACAACCCAAGGCTCACGGACATAGTAGCGGACCCAGAAGGTAGTCCAGTGGGTCTGGAATTACTCTAGAATCTGATCTAAGTTTGATTCAGTATATGATTTAGCCCAGTTCATCTAAAGAAAAAAAGTCTAATCGAGTGCTTACCTAACGCTCTGACACTAGATCTGCCACTGCACGAACACACGACCCAACCTTCAGATTGTAGCCCACGAGTCCGCTCGTCTTCCCCCGGGTTGGAAAGGGAGATGACTAAGGGGAAAGCTCATACCATTATAAAGTATTATTGGAGACTTCATGATATCCTTGGTGGGGTCAACAAGAGACTTAATCTAGGGGAACAAACATAGCATTGAGTTGGTGGCATAATAATATAATGTACATAATCATCTTTCCATAGTATCTAATTGTGAACTTTGTGAAAAGAAAATCAATGCAGAATATGGAACTGTGTCAAAAGAACATTTTGTAAGTAAGCCGTTCAAGACAGGGTGAGCCTAAGAAAAACAAAACAAGACAATTGTGTTAAACTTAAAGATAATCAATTGATATGCGCCCTTCCACTTAAAACAATATTGTAACAGATATGCATTCTCCAATTAAATCCCGAGGCACCCTCTAAAGATATTTGTGTCATGTCACTCTATTTCTATCAATACTCCAGAGCCTCCAAAATGCGATAGGAACGGATATCATGCCTAATATAGGTTGGAGAGATTTGATAACCTATTTTTGAAAAGTAAAACCAACTAAGACATAATCATATCTACAAACTAGTGCTCATTAGTTCTTTTGTACTAGGTACAAAAAATTAAAATGCAAGTTGTACTTAATAGTTTTCAATTAACTAAAAATCATATAAATTATTCCATGTGCTCTAGAAAAATCACATATGTACAAGATAATATTTTTAAATGGATATCATCTTTGTGAGGAAAAGAACACAAGAACTTTTGCATCGTTTTTTCTCCACTTCATGCATTCGTCCCAAAACTAAAAATATACTCAATTTCCTTTCTTTTGTTTAAGCTCAATTGATTTTGTGTCAAATACTTCATCTAAAAAAGTAAAACCTACTTAGAGAGAAGCTCATATCACTACGTGAAAAATGAACAAATGAGACACAATTTAGTGACGGATTATTATACGACTATCACTTATATAGCCTCGGGTTGGGACCAGACCTTAACCCGTCACTGATATCACCAGGTCATCAGTGACGGGTTATAATATTACCTATCACTTATCACATCAGTAACGGGTTATAACTACATGCATCACTTATGACCTTGTCACAAGTCTCCATGCACCAGTCATAAGTGATGGGTGTAGTTCTGGCCCATCACTTATGACTATGTCAGTGATAAGTGACTGGTCTCTCTGCACCGGTCATAACTAACAAGTCATATTGCGATCTTATAACCTGTCACTTATGACTTAGATCTGACTGGATACTGCGCGCACAACAGTACTCAATAGTACTATGTGCCCCCAGCTGTGGTAATTTTCTTCGATTCCACTAGAAACTGTCTAATATCTTGTTGATTTAAAGTTTGAATTGTTGCTAGGTCTTTGAAGGTTTGCATCTCCCTCTTTCCTTTTCCTCTAACCCCCTATTTGGTAGATTTTTTTTTACTTTAAGTTGTAATCAACCATTTTGCATCTTTATCCAAACTCTTAGTACAAGTGAGTTATATTTATGTTAGATTTGATACTAGATTTGCCCAATCTACTGCTTCATGCCATAGATCTAGTGTAATTGTATGAAATTTTTATTACATGCTTAATCACGTAATTAAGGTAATTGTTAATAAAGAATGAATATTTTTTACATTTTAGATGGCAGATAAAAGTTGGATGTACCTTGAGATCCGGACTTGTTCGGAATACCTGAGCGAGGTGAAGTATTTCATGAGTGTTTATTTGGCGGATATGAAAGATCATGGTAAAACGACAATGTATTGTCCATGTCACGATTGCAGAAATAATAAGAAGTTTCTAAAACCAGATAATGCTATGCACACTTGATCATGCGTGGATTTAAAAAGAATTATACATATTGAAACAAACATAGCGAGAAATTCCTTATTGAAGGAGAGATGAATCTGAGCCTCCATGCCGATAGTGTGGATTAAGGACTTACACCCAGTGATATAGATTATGATCTCAGGGACGATGTCATATTAGATTTCAATGATAATGATCTCAATGATTTTGTGGAGAATATGGATCAGATGGTGCGTGATGTCGAGCGACACGACTAGTATATTAGTGGTAAGTTTGCTAAATTCTGGGAATTTGTGCGAGATTCTAAGACGCCTCTTTATTCTAACTGTAAGGAGAAGTACACGTAGCTATTTGGTGACCTAAAGCTTCTAAAGCTGAAGTCAACTCATGATTGGACCGATAAGAGTTTTGAAGCATTATTGGATCTGCTAAAGGACATGCTACCGGAGGAAAACTTGGTACCCGAGGGCGTCTATGATGCGAAGAGATAATTTGTTCTATAAGATTAGAAATAAAAAAAATACATGCATATAAGTAGGATTATATCTTGTTTCGTGGAGAGTATGTAGAGTTGGATCAATGCCCCCGTTTATGGAACCCAACGATATAAGCGTAGAAATGACGGTGGTGGCGGGGATAGACACAAGAAAATTAAAGGGTCTCCCAGGAAGGTGGTGTGGTATTTTTCTGTAATTCCCTGTTTGAAGCGTTTGTTTGCTGACAGAAAGGAGACTCAATTGGTGTGTTGGCATAAGAAGGGTCGTAAGAACGACGTAATGATATGGCATCCAGCGGATTTTGCTCAGTGGAGAATCATTGATTCCACATTTGGTTGGTTTGCTAAAGAATTGAGAAATATTAGGTTTGCTATGAGCATAGATGACATCAATCCATTCGGTAACATGAGTACCTCACATAGAACCTAGCATGTTGTAATGTTGATTTATAACCTTCCATCTTGGTTTTGTAACAACCAGAAATATATTATGTTGTCCATCTTGATATCAGGACTGAAACAACCTAGCAATGATATTGATGTGTATCTCAGGTAGCTAAAAAAAGATAATTTGAGACTTTATGTATTATTGAGGGCATTTTCCACCATCCTTTTTCGATATGATGGTACATCTCACTGCTTACATTGTGAAGAAGATACACTATCTTGGCCTCGTGTTCCTACATTACATGTTTCTATATAAGAGATATATGGACATTCTCAAGGTGGAAGGTTACCGAATGCATCGTGCAGGGTTACACGATAGAGGAGGTATTAGAGTGGTCTGTTGATTACATTGACCCAAATAACCCAATTAGCGTGCTTAAGTCTCATCATTAGGGGAGACACGCATGTGTAGGGGTTCTTGGGAAGAGGGCAATAATTCCTTATTTGAAGGCACACACCTAAGCTTATTTTCTCGTGCTACAATAAATGAGCGAAGTGTGTCCATAAATCGATGAGCACAAGCAGATGCTACTTGAAGAGAATCGGTGATAGACCTAAGCTTAGGTTGCAACGCAACATTTGCGAAGGTTCATGACTTAGTTTCGAGATCGAATCAGACAATTAAGTACTCTTGCAACTGCTCTAATAAAAAGCTGGCATTGGATCCTATATACACAATTATGACATATCAATGATATGATATAAACGAATGCACATTTGACACGGTTGTCCATGATGAGAAGAGCATATACCAGAATAGTGGTATCCGTATAGATATTTATGATAACAATATACAGAGGGGCACAAACTATGGTCAAATAGAGGAGACTTGGGAGCTGAACTACTTGGGATTCAAGGTAGCATGTTTTGGTGCTATTGGGTATATGGGGGCAAAGTGTGTCACTAATGACAAGTATAGATTCACTAGCATTGATCTCAAACATGTCGAATACAAATCTAAACCCTTCGTACTTGCTAAAGATGTTTGTCAAGTCTTTTATGTGACTGATATAACAAAGAAAAAATGCCATGTGGTTCTCGGTGGGAAAAGACACGTCGCTGGAGTTGCAAATGTTGTTGATGAGGAGTTCAATCAATTCGATAAAATCTCCTTTTTTGCTACTACAATCGTGCCATGCCTTACCCCCACTAAGAAAACTTCATGCCTGTGCTCCGACCATAACGAAGAGATCTATATCAAGAAAGCACGAAAACGGCAAATTTGAATTGGAGTGTCAAATTTGACTTTCTATATATTAAATTTGTAATATTAATGTCAAATTTGTAATTTTAGGTTTCAAGTTATTTGAATTTTTGATATTAATATCAAATTTGAATTTTAGGTTTCAAGTTATTTGAATTTGTAACAATAATGTTAATTTTGAATTTTAGGTTTCAAATTATTTGAATTTGTAATAATAATATCAAATTTGTAATATTAATGCCAAATTTGTAATGGGTGGCAGGTGATATTATTAACCCATCACTTGTTTGAATGAATAGGTGATGGGTGAATAATATCAGCCGTCACATTTAATTATATTCACTCGTCGCTTATTATAAATCATAGATGATGGTTTAATACCATTACCCATCATCTATGACTTATTATAAGTGACGGGTGGTTATTATAGGTGACAGGTGACCTTTATAACCCGTCACATATGACCTATATGTATATATAGGCTGAGTCCCCACGCGTCCTTCTCCGTGTCATGTTGCCTTAGTCATTTCCCTCACTCACGCTAGGGTTCACCGCTGCATTCGGAGACCCACCACTCAGAGCTTCTCTGCCGCCCTCAGAGCCCCGCCGCCCTCCATCGCACGACTCCGAGCCACCTCCGAGCACCCGGTCACCGTCGACGCCCTCTCCTCCGTGTGTCGCCGCACTCGGAGCACCACCTCCCTCATCCATGACGCACCCTGGCCTCCCAACGCACCGCCGTGCTTCCTCCTCATCCCTGATGTGCCATCCGGCCTCGTCATCCCTGACGCACCGCCCTGTCCTCCTCCTTCCCCACGAGGCAAATGGTTAGGTTTTGGAGAGATTGTGCCCTAGAGGCTATTGTAGGTGGTATGCTAGGTGGGTTTCGCTTGTCCTAGCCGGAATTGCTTAGTTTAGGTTTGGAGAAAGTGTTGACTGCTACCTTTGCTTTTTAGTTTCATATTGTAGTAGTGTTGTTCACATAAATTCCCAAGGTAAGTGTCGAAATCACAATTTAGTAAGTTTAATTTATCAATCAAGTTTCTCAAAGTTGGGGACCTTGGGGTTAATCATAATAAAAGTAACACCGTTCATTATATTGGTTTTTTAGTATATATAAAGCAAGGACAAAGGCAAATAGAACAGTTTCATATTGATTATTATATCATCGATGGATGAGAAGCATAAAACACAAAATGCTCTATTTGAAACTACAATTTTTTCGAATGAGTTTTGCATCAGAGACAGTGATTGCTCAATACTTTGCACTCGGCTCAAAAAAGGGCAAATTTTGCACCTTGCACCAAGAACAATAAGCACCCTAGATTGTTAATTAAGCCTAACAAAAAAGACTGAAATAATGAGAATGGGGGCATAAGCTTGTTTGGTTACCCACGATCATGACCATCAGGTTACATTTCCTTTTCCCTCCATGTCTTTCTCCACAAATATGTGCTCCAGGTAACCTCCCATGTCATCATGCATACAAGGATACACAAACCTCTTTGCCAAATAACAGTGGACCTGAGGAGAACGATGCCACTCTCTATTGCTAGCGACATGCAAACAATGGTAGCCTACCAGTTAGGAATCCAAAAAGTCCCAAAACTCGACATGTCCCTACATTTCACCAGTTCAATGAAAAAAAGTCACCAAAATCCTAACATATGGTGTGACTGATCGAAGAAATTCAATTGTAACTTGGTGCATGTCGAACATGGTTATTATTACGTGTCAGTTCCATTTTGACTTGCATTTGTTCAAGTTTATACCATGATTACATATATCAATTTATGTAGGTATATTTAGAAATTAGAATTGGCTTAAAAAATGATGTGAAAATTAACCTATTATTTGTGGGCCATGAGTCTCTATTTCACCATGCAAGTGGATCTTGTTTTGGTTATCCTGAATTGATTTTTTGCCCTTGTGTGAAATACTATAATTATACTGTAGACCATATTATTGATGAACTATAAGTAGAAACCATATATACTTGATCAAAAGAAAATTCTTTGAATCTACTATGTTGTTAACCTTGATTCATTTTCTTTCCTCTAAAAAATCATGGAGCAGAAGAGAACTGTCACCCCTCAGAAACCACAAGCACAAAGGATGTTATCACTAGAGGCCGCCTCGGCACAAAATGGGGTGGATAGGAGGCCAAGCCCGCACCCGTCGTCCTCCTCCGGCAGTAACGAAAGCCAGTATCACAGCCCGAGCCCTATTCCGTGCGAGCGAGAGAGCCGACGTTAGGCAAGTAGCAAAGAATACTATCCCACTGAAGTGGTATTGAGATGAGTCAATGCATTTTATACATCTTAAATGGAGAAATATTTTTTGTTTATGTCAACTCCTCTTGTTTTCTCTCTAAATGGAGAAAGCGTACTCTCCAAGCTAGACAAACTGGTAGTGGTGTACGAGCCTGAAAGCCAAGGTCACAAACACAGTGACCGATGGACAATGTTATCATCACGGGAATCAATGCTGATGAAAAGGCATTGAATAGATTCTATAGGGTCGCAGGGCTCAATTTTGCTCAGGAGATGGTACCAATAACGACTAAGTTCAATGACTTTAGTGATGAAGTGAATAGGGGCTTGTTCAATAATGTAGTCAGAGAGTATTTGGAGTACCTGGAAACATGAGTGAGCATTAAATGATCGCCGCGATCACTGCAGCAATGAAAGCGATCGTGAAACTTCACCGAAGCTTTAAGAATAAGCTTATCAATCGGTTCTTGGCTAAAGGGTGGCGCCCTTCAAGAGCTACAAGCACTTGAAAGAGGAAGATTGAGATGTTTTCATGCAGATGAAGAACTCAGAGTAGTTCAAAAGTGAGAGTGAGGAGAAGAAATAGCATCAGGCTAGGAACAAGGACAAACACAGGACCGACGCAACAGGGTACGCGGAGAAAAGAGCGAAATGACAGGTAGAGACTAAAAATTAGCCAAAGAAGACCGTGAGAATCATTGGTTACAATTTTTATCACATATGACTTATCATCAATGACGTATTTGGAGTGACGGGTGTGGTATCCGTTACCTATGATGGTTATCACCCTTTACTCTAGGGCTTTTTTTATGTAGTGAATTTCTAATTGTACACTATAAATTTCACACATTTCACCAACAAAAATAAAAAGTTACAATACAACATTTTGCTTGCACAACACACATCCAAAAACTAGTGCTCATTTGCTTTTCGTACTAAGTAAAAAAAATCAAATCGAATTTCAAGTTGTACAATCTTCTGGACACACATGAATTTCGCGTTAACTTTGCAGCATACGTCTCCAATTTCTGTTCCGAACACATAAGGACAGTGTGTGTACGCATGCGATCTGAGCTTTCAAAAAAAAAAAAAAACAGAAATCCTTGATATGTACACATGAATTTTGTGCCTGCACATAAAAATAAAAAAATCAATGCACAACTCAGTTCGCATGGGAAGTACAAGGGGACAAAATTAGCACGCAAGAATAGATGAAGGCAAGATCACGGGCAATCCCGAGTATAAGCCAAATGAACTCGCAATGATCACGATTCGCAAGTCAAGACCAAAAATCACCACCGGAGCAGGATCAGATCTCGCCCATAATGCCCCACTGCACGGACGCCACAAATACCGTGTCGCCGGCGTGCACCTTCACTGCACACCGGCCGATAATCGACCCAACATCACAAATCTCATAGAAAAAAAATGAACGGCTGCCAAGACATGACCAAAGGCATCTGAGAATCGATTTTTTTTAGCCTATTTAATATTAATATTTTAATAATAGTCCGTCAGGATCTATGTTTTCAGAAACTAACCCCTTTTATCACGCTACAGGCTTTAGCATGACTTACGACTTGGTCACGCCAAGGAGCCTAGCGTGACTGCGGTGCCACGTTGGCGGGCGGGTGGCCCCGTGCCACATGGGCGTGCCGACATGGCAGCCTTCAAACGCGCCAGGTGAGGGGAAAGAGTCGAAGGAAGGTATCCCGTCCAATCCCTCCAAGTATTTTTGGTTATTTCGGTTTGCATTGCTAGGTTTTGGGTTGTTAGGGTTTAGAATTTGATTCAGTTGATCTATGAAATTTCAACGTTTCGGTCTAGATTGGTGGTCATATATCGTGTTATGTATGTATAATAACGCATATGTATCGTGTGAAATTTGTTATATGCAATCGGTTGAGCGTAGGAAATTGAAATACATATAGTTATACTTAATGTATATGAGCAATGCATGTTTTTGCATTGCAGAGATGAATTTTAATTGAATTGAAATGTATAATGAGTAGGTTCTGTATTCATGCAGTTTTTCGGTATGACTTCGAATTTATGGCGTAAGCAAAAGTGGGCACATATCAGTAAGAAGTATCCCGATGTCAGTTGCAAAAATGCCCCCGTTCCCCCCGCCCTCCCCGTCCCGACTTGTGATTGTGGTAAGCGAGCCGTGGTTCTTCAATCGCTACACGAAGATACTGCTGGTCGGGCTTACTACCTGTGCCTGGATTATCGTGTGAGTGTATTTTTGTTAAGGTTTAGGGTAGAAGCAAATGGCATTACTTTTGCAGACGTGACGTTTTAATAATTTGCAGGAGTGGGAGATGTGCTACTTCTTCCAATGGATTGATGGGCCCGAAATGTATGACTAGAGGATTCTGAAGGTGAAACGGTTTAGTCAGGATCCGAAGCCATATGACAAGTTTGTTCGTTGGGTTCCCCCTCCACCAAATCCGCAAAAATTGACGGATAAAGAGAAGTGGCAATTGAGGAGTATACGTGTTGCGGATCCTCCGTTGTGCAATTGCGGAAAGCGAAGCGTACTTTGTGAACCTTCTGGGGGGTCCTCTTACTTCCGTTGCGAAGGGATGACAAGGGTAAGAATTGGGCATGAGTGCTTGTTTACAATTTTAATGCGGAAGAGTTATGTATCATGTAACATGTATCATGAATTGTAATGCAGCGCCATGGTGTTACTTGTGGCTTTCGGGATCCATTGTACGGTCATAATGGTCAATGGAAAGATGAGGAAAAAGATGAAGTGAAGGGGAAAAGGGTGATAGAACCATGTGCCCCAAGAAAGTGCCCTTATGGTGTGAATGCGAAACATGGGATAGTGCCATCCGAACTTGGAGTGGGGTACTACTGCGGACATGTGGTCGGCAATGATATGGTTGGTTCATGCGTAGTATCTATATTCAATGTTGCGCTATCGTATTGTTAATTGTTGTGCATATGTATTTTCTTAAACAGAGAACGCAGAAATGTTCATGGGAGGAGTACCTCGATAAAGGTGCGGTTGATTATGAGATTGCATGGCGGAGTAAGCGTCATCTAAACGTGCTGTCAAGCTATTTGGAGCATCGGAAGAAGGAAACTCGTGATTACTACCGTGCTTTGTACCCCCCATGAGAAGTACTACCATGGAGGGTCAAGATGTTTGGGCTACGAAGGTGGAAATAGAGACAATGAAGGTGCTTGTTGGTAATTTGCCCGTGGTTATCTCAGACGACGATGACGACGAGGTGCTATACGATGGGCCAGACGATTAGACCTAGCAGTATAAAGGTAGATGAATGAATTGTCTTATGTGAACTATTTGTGAACGTGATATGTAATCATCGTCGATGAGCAATGAATATCTGTAATTTGGACCTAATTAGAATATGCCAACAAATTTGCTCCTTTTGGGGTCACATGTTTTAATGAATTTTGTAGCATTAGTATCCACGATATTGTCATAATGTTGCGATAATGTGTAGATTAATTCACAAATGGGAATACAAATTTTGTATCGTAGGAGTGGCATCCATTAAACATAGATGTTGCCCTGCGCCTTATTTCTCTCTGTAAGTCAGTCATGCCAAGGTCCCTGGCGTGACTAGGAGCCTTGTCACGCCGGGCCTTTACAATTTGCAGGACCCCCCGGGATCGTTGGGGGGGGGGGAACGTGCCCGTCGTGACTTAGTACTGTGTCACACCAAGCCCTTTGGGGTGACAAACAGGGTGTCACGCCAAGCTCTCTGGCGTGACTAACTAGGGTGTCACACCATCGGTTTGGAAAATCCAGCATCACCACAGTCCTGATGAGTCACGCCAAGACCCCTGGCGTGACTCATCATGCAGTCGCGCCAACCCCTTTCAAAATGCAGAACACGACCGTGCCCGGGGTGGGAGGGAGGACCTCGGCGTGACTCACTCTTCTGCCACGCCGAGGTACCTGGCGTGACCAAGCACTGAGTCACGCCATTGTGCTCGGCGTGACAAACTGGACAGGAGGTGGATGACAATGTTTCTGAAATATGTGATGATGCTATTGAAGAAATACTTAGTATATAATAGCTAAGCAGTAACTAATATGTGGAAATTAACTATCACCAAAACAAAAGAATTGCTATAAAGGGTTCTCCCACCTATCTTACCAATTTCATATACTTTTGTCCGATTTGAATTCAAGAAAAGAGATATGCCACATGCCGACATTTTTCCATTCTCGTGATCGACCATGTACAAACCATTGTGTACAAACCACGGCACAAATATGAGGCATCTAGCTAATTGCAAATTCAGAGACTTGTTATTGAATGCGAATTGATAAATTCGGAGGTTAACATTATGCGAAGTGGCAATGTCGGAACAGTATATTTTATCCTTACAAACCAACACACGCAACTCGCCAAGCCTACAATGTCATAGGTCACATCCCGGGGGTGTAGGGCTTCTTCTTCCTCCTTTCGCGGGCCATGTTGGACGGAAGGACATTGCCACTCGCAATGTCTGTCCTGTCTCGATGACGCTGTGGGGGCTGTGTAGGCTGGGTCGCTGGAGGGGCGCCTGCGAGCTGTGAGGTCCCCATCACATCCACGCCGTACGATGGGTCTCCATCATCCGAGCTCTGTTCCTCGCTCTCTGAGGTTTCCTCCCGTGGGGCCTTGCCTCGTGTAGCCGTCCCAACGGAAGTAGAGGCGGCTCCAGTCATACTGCGCGACTGCGTCTGAGTGCTTGAACAAGTAGGAGAAAATTTGCACAATTAAAAATTTGACAACTATTACCTCTACAATAGCGCGAAGGTGGCCAACCTCTTCCACTGAACCCGGAGGGACAAGCAAAGCTTGCCCAGCCTCATTAGCAAGGCATCCGAGCTGTTGTCCCTGCAACGCCGACGCAATCCATAAAGTACGGTACAAACCATGAATGAGTACAATGTTGGTATGGAAAATTACAAATACCATGTAGTTGTGAAGCGGAGCACGTTCGGGCTGACGACTGTGTCGAGTGATCTGGTCATACTCATCTACGAGGTCGTCGTCGTCATCGGAGTCTGGCAAATCCTCCGCTACAACTGTAACTCGTGGTGGCTTGATTGCCAACCTGGAGGAGTCGTGCAGCCACCTCAAGTACTCACGGTACGGACCCGAGCGGTGGGCGACTCCACCATGTACGATTGTCTGCGCCCGGTTGCTCCACTGCACCAAGTAGTTGTGGTGCACGTCCCACCAATCTCGAGCGCCCCGTTGTTTCCTCCTGTCAATTCTGCAAAATGGCAAAATCAGAAACACATATAACCACACATAAAGGAGACCTTGAACCATGTAAGACATATTAGTACTCACTTGTGCAAAGCCACAGATGTGGGTGTCGTCTCTGGAGGCGTCTGCTGTAACCTCCCGAACTGTCTCATCACACGGTTCAGACAGTGCATCTCAACAATGTAAAAGCAAATAAGCGGGAGAACGGACCGCCAATACTCACTGTCCCGTGTGCACAATGGGCTAAGACCCATGGAAAGGATCTCGTGCTGGTCATATGGCTCCCATGTCACCTGAAAATTAACGAAAATGTCAATTGACACATGCAAGTGTGTGAACTAAGTAATTCATAACCAATTGCACTCACGTGGCTTTTCATGATGCAGTCTAGCTCGTTGGTGTAGAAAAGGTACCGCCTGCCTACGTTTCCAGTCACGGCCCGAACGTTCCTCCAAAGGAAAGCAACGGTCGGGAGCGAGCCCTCATCCTCGAACTGCCAAACCTACAGTTCAAACGCATCATATGACATTTCAAAATATCCACAAACAATACAAATTGAAACAAAATGAAAAATACGTACCCCAGGGGAGAATCGATCGGGTCTACCAACCGGCAGGCGCTCCCACATCCACACCTGCAGGAGGTACGCGCATCCGCCAAGGTTGGCATGGTCCCCACTACGCCTGCAAGCATCACATAACTGCCGGTACAGTCATGCGAGCGTGGCCGATCCCCAACTGTAAAGGCCGACGTTCTCCCATTCCTCTCCTAGTAGCGGCAAGTACATCCACGATACTGTGTTCCCACTCCCGTCCGGGAACAAGTAGCCTCCAACAAGATGCCACAACCACGCGCGGGTGTACCTCTCGACGACGTTCTCTGCTGCATCGTCAGGACATTCCGTGAAATTCTGAGCCAGCCAGGCGGAGCTGACGCCAGAAGGTTTCTTATCCTTCGTGTCCTGCGCAGGCTCTGGTGGCCTACTGCCAACAATCAGCTCCACCACGTCTCTCCACCCTGTGGGTTGCACATTCCCACATACAGGCTGCCCGTCCACTGGAAGCCCGAGTATCATGGCCACATCCTGAAGAGTGATCGTGAGCTCCCCGCAAGGGAGGTAGAAGGTGTGTGTTTCGGGCCTCCAGCAGTCGACTAGCGCAATCAGAGCTGCGTTGTCGAACATCGGCAACCCCGTCATTACCAACCAGGCCAACGGTAGGAATCCTGAACGCCCAATGTACGGGGCGTACCTCTCATCCCACCTAAGAAGGCTGTCAGTGCGAATCCGAAGTGGTGATAGCACCTGAAAGGATCATTGTAATTTGAAAATGTTAGTGACACCTACATCTTACGTAGCACTTAGATGTAAGAAGTAAGGATAAATCGTACCTCGTCGTTGTCGACCATCAGGTGCGCTCGGTGCTCCCTGTCGTAAAACGTCTTAAGGAGCCGGTAGTCGGGGTGTGCCATCGCCCTGCAATGTAAGTAGTGAGAGGGTTGTTAGAGAACGGAAAAAAAATAATTTATGACAAGTATAAAACATTAAAAATAGAACAACTAAACGATAGCGTGTAGTTCACCTCTACGTGTCTGCGATCTACTTCCCCGCTACTAGAATTCCCCTTTTTCCTACGATTCGGCTTATTCTTCGGGCCCGCCTTGTGTTGTTCCATCCTGTGCCCCAACCGGTGGCATATAGAGCAACGAATTTTAATAGGTACCTCATCAAAGTCTCCTGCTCCATACATGTCTTCACCGTAACCTTTACTGCTATCATCCATCTCATTCCGAAGACGTTTCCTCTTCCTCCTCCCTGCCTTTTGTTTCAATAGACCACAATCGGGCACAAATTCATCGCCATTGTACTCAGACCACTGTGAAGCATCAAGTAAAGGCTCGAAGGTGGACTCCCAAGTCTTTAGAGCCATCCTTTTAGAGTACACTGGGGTCAGGTAGTCGGGACTTGTATGGTCAACTCTTCTCATCTGGCATGCTGTGATAACATGAGAGCACGAGATATGCAGCAATTGTGGGGTCCTGCACGTGCACTGCACTGTAGTTAAGTCGACTCTGTAGATCCTGCCGTCGGAGCCCTCACCCCCCACGCAGGTCCGAAAAGTGGATCTCACGCTGTAAACATAGCTCCTTGGATCAAAGAGCTGAGCCTCCTGTATAGCTGATATCTCCCCCTGCGATGTGAGGTGCTTAGCAATGGCTTTTCCCCACACCTCACCAGCATCAATACCTGCGCATGCTTTCTTCCACCGATCGACAAAGTAGTAGTTGCATTTGTGAAAGGTGTACTCAACGATGGCAGAAACCGGCATTGCACTGATGCTTTTTG
Source organism: Phragmites australis (assembly GCF_958298935.1). Taxonomy (NCBI): domain Eukaryota; kingdom Viridiplantae; phylum Streptophyta; class Magnoliopsida; order Poales; family Poaceae; genus Phragmites; species Phragmites australis. Next base: position 33,093,868 of record NC_084922.1, read on the forward strand.
AGGACGTTGTTGAATACCTCCGAGATATTTGTTGTCATGATTCCGTACCTACAGCCACCCGCATCAAACACCTGCGCCCATTTGGACTTATTAGCTATTTCGCTCTTCAACCACTCTGTTGCAGGCTCGTTCAGTACCTTCTCCAATTCTACTAGCTTCTTTTCAAACTGTCTCTCCTCTTTAACCTTGCAAAGTACTTTCAGTTTGGTAAGTACCTCCTTGCTCTTCTGCCTTCTCCAAATGTTCGCAGCAAAATGACGCATGCACCACCGATGCACGAGAGGAGGGTAACCTTCCATGTGTTCCCTTGCTGCATTAAGGAGACCCTAGTGCCGATCCGATATCATACAGACTTGGCGCCCCGTGCCAATTACGTGACGGCGAACCAGGCACAAAAACCAAGACCAGCTACAGTTCCGCTCTCCCTCCGTCAGCGCAAATGCTAGGGGGATCAACTGATCCTCTGCATCGATGCCAACAGCAATCATCAGTGCACCCTTGTACTTTCCCGTCAAGAATGTGGCGTCGACACTTATCACGGGCCGGCAATGTTTGAAGGCCTCCACGCATTGATGAAAGCACCAAAACATACGCTGCATGACCGGCTTAATGACACCGCCATCGCTAGCCATCATGCCACCAGTTGAAATGAACCACTTCGTCCCGGGATTGACGTGTGAAATTGCATTCAAGATCCTAGGGACCCTCGCGTATGCCTCCTTCCAATCTCCCCATAGTAATGCCATGGCATGTTGCTTCGCTCTCCATGACTTACCGTACAATACCCGGTAATTTGTGAACCCAACTATAGACTCAATTAGAGAGACCACAGTCTTGTCTGGGTCCGCCCTAACGATTGGGGCGATGCGTCGATCAAGATAAGTAGCCGTGCACTGGGAGTGCACTTAGTCCGGCCTCGCCGACCAGTAAGTGTGAGGCTATTTTACATTTGTGACCTTCCATCGTTGGCCGTCACCTGGGATACGACGGACCCATACACCCCATCCACAACCTTTCTGGCATTTTAAAGTGTACCTCTCCTTCGCATTCGAACGAACCACGTCATACGGCCGGTGGTGCCGAACTGAGTAGTCCATGAACCAGAACTTCACTTCATCAAGACTATCAAATAACATCCGCTTCTTAACCAACTCCTTCTCACTGTCTTGTTCCTCCTCCGTCGACATTAAGCCATTATCACATAGAGCATTCTTCATCAACGAAATGTCCTCGTAACCAGGCACCTCGGGCACGTCCACATGTACCGCCTTGAGTGTCCTTACCTCCTGCTCCGTGTAAATTTCGTCCCACCAAGCTGCCTCCTCATCCTCTCCCACTTCTTCTCCCACCTCAACAACCCCGTGTCGTTTCCTCTACACAAACCATCCAAACATTACACGTGTATCATCGCTATAGCACATTAAAAACCTACACATTATACATTTCAATTCGACTAAATTACATCTCTACAATGCAAAACCTCCTTCGCTAGTGTACGAATGCAAAAATATGTATTGCTCATATACATTTAGTATAGCTATATATATTTCAATTTTCTACGCTTAACCGATTGCATGCAACAAATTTCACACGATACATATGCGTTAGTATACGTACATAGCACGATATATGAACACCGATCTAGACCGAAACGTTGAAATTTCGTAGATCAACCGAATCAAGTTCTAAACCCTAACAACCCAAAAACTAGCAATGCAAACCAAAATAACCAAAAAAAACTTGGAGGGATTGGAGGATATACCTTCCTAGGATTCTTTCCCCTCAAATCCCCTTTGAATCGGGCCCAAATTGGTGGAGAATGGAGTGGAGGAGGGCGTGGGCGGCGTTAGAAGGCTCTCCTGCTCGCGACTGCTTGAGGAAGAAAGGGCTGCGTGCGGGAGAGAAGGGTCAGCGCCCGGCCTGTATACGCCTGTGTCACGCCAAAGGGGTTGGCGTGACACAGGGGATAGACGGCCGCGCTTGTATGGCGCTCTGTCGTGCCATAGTGGTTGGCGCGACTGGAGTCGCGCCATGCGCCCTGGCGCGACTGAGGGCTACCACGTTGGCACACCCACGTGGCACGGGGCCGACCGCCCGCCAACGTGGCACCGTAGTCACGCCAGGCTCCTTGGCGTGACCAAGTCGTAAGTCACGCCAAAGCCTGTGGTGTGACAAAAGAGGCTAGTTTCTGAAAATAAAGATCCCAACGGGCTATTATTAAAATATTAATATTAAATAGGCTAAAAAAATTCCTGAGAATCACCGTTTCCCTGTCCGCCGTATAGTCTGCAGTTACGAAAAAAATTTGGTTTTAGCACCGAATCTACAAAAGAGTATGTTTTGGAAAGTTTGAGATGATCTTTTTAAAAGAAAAATTTAGTACGCTCTCGTTTAAACCCTTAAATATCTCTAAAAGAATCACTATCCCTCATGTTATTCTGATATTTTGCTAGAAACATCAGAAACCTATCTCCAACAGAATCGATATCCCTCACACAACTTTAGCGCACACTCTATCCCCGTCTTTCGGTACACCACATCTGACGTGTACCTATCCCCACACCATCCCAACCACCGCTCCGCCCTACACTCCCCCGACAAGCCCGGAACCAGGATGGAGCCGCGTCGCCCCTGACTGAAGGTAGGTCCGTTTTTCCTTGCTGGCCTTTTCTTCCTTCATGTCCTCCTAGATTTGGCCGGATAGAGGAGTAGGATGGAGAAGGCCTATGCCGTCTGCGGCCTCCCCGTCCCCCGCCCCACCCCTGCCACTTGCGGCCCTGCATGCTGCCCCGCCTCTTCATGAAAAAACAAAAAAGAAACAAGGATCGTCTCAGCTCCGTCTCTTCCCCGCGCAGTTCAATGTCCCAGATCTCCGCGTTGGCACCCTCGACCCCCTCCTCACCCTCATTGACGACCTTGTTGAGGTGCCCCTTAACCCCAATCCTGATCTCCATCTCCTTTTGCTCCTACCCCGACCATTAAAATTCCTCCTTTTGCTGCTGCCCCGACCATTAAAATTCGACGTGATGCGATGATGCCTTGCTATCTCTGCAGTCCAACGTGTTCATGGAGGGCGTGTCGCACAAGATCCGGAGGCAGATCGAGGACCTCAAGTGGGCTGCAGAGGTTGAAAGCGGGTACAGCGAGGTACTTGTATTTTGCAACATATTTAGTGATCCTATCCACAACAGCATTTTATTTCCTTAAAAAGTTGATTTGTTATGGTTCCGTTGTTAGTGTCAGTTAGAATTGGTAAGCCATATTTCTACGGAACACCATGATGTCGTTACTGTCTGGTGCCATTACTTTTTTTTTTCATTTGTATTAGAATTGGTAAACTATCAATAAACTTATAAGGTGCCACCAGGTGCTGACTTAAACCTCATATGCAGCAGATACTCAACAATTAAGTTGTTCTGTAATTTTCATTTGATGCCATCCATGTTCTTCATTTTGCACTTAAATTGTATAACTTTAGTTTCATCTATCAAGTTATAAAGCACCCAGGTGATGAGTTCACCCATTACGAACAATAACTAATATCCATTCTTGGTTGCATCTGCCCATTCTTGTTTTCTCTTCTGTTCATTTTATTATCCTCCATAAGTTTTGGATTTTTTCCCAGGTTGTATCATCTACTTTAGTAGTCTAAAGAACTTAATGATCATGATATGAGTACATGACTAATCATCATGAATCTAAATTAGTAATCTGATAATGCTTGATGTTGGTTGCCAACCTTATGTAGATTTGACCTTGATTTTTAACCTTAAATAGGACATTAGTTGTGAGTTCTGACTTCCTGGCATAATGGAAATATTTTTGCTGTTATTATCTCACTGGCACGACCTTGTTATTAAGGGAAGATTCACATTGTAACTCACTGAGCATAACTTTTAGTTATATGGGATGCATCACATTTTGTTAATTTGAACTACGAGTGATGAGCATTATTATATTATGCTCTTAAAAACAGAATATGCAACTCTAAATCTCAGAAGGTCATAACAGGGCCAAAAAAACTGATGTTCTTCTCTATCCATGGAAAACTCCGTGTTGTTATTTGTTGGCTTAGAGGAGTGAAACTCCTAATTGTCATCATGAAAGAAGTTTATTTTACTGAAATGAGTCTCTTGGCTACGTTTAGATATTTCTAGTCCACATGATTGTTGATGGTTGCTTTGGTAAACATGAACATAATATTTGGCTTTTGCTGCTTATCATGTGGTATTATGGTTTTCTAGGATTGTTTTGCTTTCTTTCTCATGCATACCGATTTTCTTTCTTGCTCAGTTGTGATTATTATTGTACAAGTGTTCAGTTCCTGGATGCACTTTTGTGCTGTGCATGTGTTTGTAGAGAGCATTCTTAGATAAGGTCTACCACCATCATTCCTGGTAACTTGCCCTACTGTTCTTTTTTATGGTCAACTTTATATTTTTATGCCTTGACTGATATAATAATGCTCTTTCTCTTGCGTCAGTCTACTGTTCTAGTACCAACTACAACAATACTATGTGAGCTTGCAGGATGAGACCATTGCTCGACGATACAATGCATCGGGTTGAGACTATTATGTTTTTTAGTTGTGCTATTTGCATTGTGGTATGAACTATTTATTGTGCGAACTATAAGTTGTGTAAACTATTTATTGTATGAACTATATGTTGTATGAGCTATTTGTTGTGCGAACTATGTGTTGTGTGAAAAGAACATGATACATTATTTCAGAAAGAACTACATACATCATCATACATAATTTAAAAACACTACAACCCACCATAATGAAAACACTACTTGATAGGTTCTGACTGTATTATTACAAATACTTACACTATAAGAACTACGACTTTACATACAATTGTTGTAGGTGCTCGACTAGATCATCTTAAAACTGAGAGAGCTTGTTGGTCCTTGATATTATGATTATTCTTAATGAACTCTATAATATCACTCTTAATAAACTCTATAAATTGAAATAGCTTAGTGGTGTGCTCATCAGAATTGGTCATCCTTTCTCCCTCGTGATCGTAATTGAAGTATTCTTGTTCATCTTCAATTATCATGTTATGTATGATAACACACGCTATTATGATTTGTTCGAGTGTCTCTTGATCCTAAAACCTTGCTAGTCTACGAACAATAGCAAAATGAACATGTAGAACTCCAAATACTCGTTCAACATACTTCCTAGCACCTTCTTGAGCTTGCCAGAAAAGTTTTTTCTTATTCCCTTACGGAGTTGGTATTGTCTTTATGAATATTGCCATGGTGGATATATGCCATCTGCCACGTAATAGACTATTGTATAGTTGTGATAATTGATGGTATAATTCATTTCTGGAGCTTGTCTTTCGGCTAGCTTTGCAAATAGGGGGGAACAGTGAAGAACATTAATATCATTATGAGACCTCGGTAAACCAAAGAAAGCATGTCAAATCTAAAGATCTTGTGAAACAATGGCTTCCAGAATAATACATAGCCGGTATACATTCCTTGCCATACTGTAGGGCAATTTTTTCACTTTTAATACATGCAATCTATGTTCCCTAGCATACCATGAAAACATCTTGCCTCTCCCATTTCAAGTAACCTAGCAGTATCAATATTATTTGAAGATCTCAAGTACTCATCTCCAAAGACTTCCATAACAACTTGTACAAACCTTTTAAGACTCTCTATAGCAGTATTTTCTCCAATCCAAATAAATTCATCTACAGCATATGCTGGTACTCCATAAGCTAGCATTCGGAATGCAGCGGTAATCTTTTGTAAAGGAGATAACCTAAGAACCCCAACATTATTTCTTTGATGCATGAAATAGCTATCATGATTTACTACATGTTGCACTATATGAAGAAACAGAGAATGAGCCATTCTAAATTTTCGCAGAAATAATAATAAAATGAGACATGAGGATAAAAAATAAGGGTGAACAAACACATATTCACTAATTACAAATCTGCACTAAAAGATAGCTGAGTCATAGGTGGGAGCCTCTGAAAAGTAGTCTTGGTATAGTCTCACATATGCGGCTTCTTTACCTCTATGAATAACTCGATGTCCTAGCACGGAACCGCCATGGCGTCGAGCATTCAAGCGCTGATCTTCATCGTGTACTTGGAATGTTGTAGTAACAATGAGTTCATCGTCGTCGAATGAGGTCGACAATGAATCCATGAGAATTTGCTTGACGATGTTGCAATGCCCCATTGCGATGTTTGAGAGGAGATAAAGATATGTGTGAGAGGACACAGAGCTGGGAGAGGAGACACAACTCAAGAATGACAAAAGGACTTGCATATATATATATACCTAAAAAATAGCCGTTGGAAAAATAGTCGTTGGAAAAATATCCGATAAAAATATAGTTGTTACAAAAATATATTCGTTACAAATATATTGTTAGTTATATAATACTATTAAAAATTGGAGAGAAAATATGAGAGTGAAATATAGATGTGTTGTTGGAGTGGTGGAGTAATATAGAGAGAGAATCTTTATAGATGACAATTCATATAGTGATATGAATGGTGTACTATAGATGATCTACTAGTTGAGTGCCCGTATGTTACAACGGAAGCTGAAATTTTTTCACATGATACTATAGTTGACTGAGTGTCATACGACGAGCTACAACAGAAGAATATCTTGCACCACACAATATTCATGTTCTGTAAGGCACAAATGACACATGGCCACTTGGGCAAAGTATGATATTTTCGACTGAGTGTTTTTGTTACATCTGTCAAATCCTTTTAGTGCTATGTCATGGTGTGATGATAATGACCGTACGTTGCAATGGAGCCAAAAGTGTTCGCAAGATAATATAGTTGCAATGGACAACAAATTTGGAGCCCACTGTACGGATGAAATTCCTGCGTGATCACTTTATTTATGCATCTTGGCATGTTTAGGCATTTAGGAGGCAAAAAAATTGTTGACTCACCTAGTCTTAAGTCAGAAACACGGTTTTCTTACAGTTCCGAAAGCAACCCTGTAGAACGCTATATGGTATTCAAAGCTAGGAGTTGGGAATTCTGGCTTTGGATATGCAAAACACATCAATAGAGAAAGGTCTGCCCAGAAGGATGCTATTGCAAAGTCAGAAAATTGTGAGGATACTTTTGAACTTTCAATAGCACATCTTATGTGCTACCAAGATTTGCAGTACGAAAGCACTAAGGTGTATGGACATATTGTTTTGCCCAGAAACAACAAAGGTATCAACATGGTCATGCACAACCAACTAGAATGCGAGGATGATAATGCCAAAACCGGTCGTAGCAATAACATTGGTCAAGTTGTGCAAACCAAATATATCATTGCTGTCAATTTCAAGAAAACCAAATCGTCAGCATACTCTGGTAAGTCGAGAAAACAGTTGCCTAGAGAACTCAGACTCACCAGTGCCAATTAGCATAAAAAGCAAGAGAGCAAGAGATAAACCAGCAGTAATCATAAAACTACCATGTGCTCCATAGTTGAGGACATAATGCAATAGATATCTACGTTCATCAGAGGTAGAATTAACCAATAATTCTCTTCAAGCCTTTGTCATCTACAAATAAGAACAGGAGTATACCCCATCAAACAAACAGAATTGAGGGCATGCGACGAAGGCAGCCCATACTCCATGGCGTTTTACATCAAGGATGATTTGTTTTTTTCTTGAAATAAGAACAGGATTATAACCCATTAAACAAACAATATTAAGGGCATGCGATGAAGGCAGCACATACTCAATGGCGTTCTCCTTCTCATCTTCAGTAGCTGTCACTCTTCTAACAAGAGGAGAGCTTGGCCGAGGAGCAGAGACTATATCATACAACCCACAAATATTCAAATTGTCAACAGCTAAACCGATGCTTATCTCTTCCATTGTATGATGAATAGATGATAAACCATGACAGAGTTGCTGAGGTAATCGCAGAAAGCAAGATAAACCATGACAGAGTTGCTGAGGTAATCGCAGAAAGTAAGGAGGAAGGTCATCTGCCTAGCCAGTTTGTTGTGTCCACTACAATCAATACTATCTACTAACAGTGATGGAATCGGCGAGCTCACAGGGCCCATGTTACTGTAGCTAATGGAGCAGTGGGCCATCTGTATGTACATGTATATATATACACGTATATACATATATATACACGTATACATATATATATATATAATTTTCTTTTTTGGGAAATTCTAGAAAAATATTGAAATGAAAATTAGTTACGTTAATAAATCGGTTGAAAAAATCTAAAATGCAAAGAAAAATATCTAAAACTTAAAAAATATGAATCAAATTTTTTTAGGTTAGTATTATTTTCACCTACATGTTAAAAATATGTGCATGAATAAAAGTATTATTGTTTTCTGTATAATTAATTGAATGTGTTTAACATTAATAATTTCATAAATAAATATTGAAATGTACAAAGTTTGTGAACCTAATTTTTTTAGTCTTCTTTTGTCGTGTTCTACACAGCAAAATAAAAACGGGTGAGGCGTAGGCGCACCAATCAAACTAGTATTTACAAAAACAAGAACAATTCAAATTCAAAGGGAGTTACAGAAAATGGAAAAGGTAATGCAATAAGCGCACAACAAGACAGAGGACATACCCAGAAAAGGAGAGGAAGGAATCCCGTGTAGAAGGCACAGAGACAACACATGACAGCACAAAGAAGAAATTGTATAGCAACTTGTGATGCAACCTCTGCAATAATTCAACATGCAACGAGAAAATAACTTCAGAATCTTACAAGGAATAACTTAAACATCGATGGTAAGTAACAATTTCACAACACTAAGATACCAATGATCTTGTAAGACAAGTTTTATCTTTGTTTATATCCTATCCACCCCGGTTAGAGTTTGGAGAATTCAAGACAAATTCATCTAAAATTACTCGTGTTAATTCAGCCACCTCCCATCCCTCTACCAGTCCTTCCTACTACAAAGTTACTGATCCTACAAACATCAAGGACGCGAAGCCTGAGAGAGAAACAGGTACAAATTCCACCATTCGAAAAACAAGAACCACGAATGCAGTAATTTTCCTCCCTTTCTTTGACCTTCTTCACCAGTGATTAGTCGGAAGCAAACGAGAGGGGGGAGAGATGGCGCAAGAGTGGACGAACTTGGAACCTAAGGATGGCCGGCGTCGCCACGAGCACCCAGCGGGTGACCCAAGCCTGTGTGAGCATGTGCGCCCGCTGTGTGAGGTCATAGAACAAGGTCACCCACACCCACCCGCCCTCGCGGATCTATCTTAGCACGGCTCCCTTAATAACTGATTCTCTGAGGCCCCAAACTAAATCGAAAAGAAATATAAAAGATTTATGGGGAACAATGATCTTACTTGATGGCTAATTTGGACAAACGCAGCATGCATATTTTTCAATTTGACCACCTCATCCCTCTCCGGCCTACTTACTTGATCAGAGAGAACATAAGTCAAGGAAGATTGGTCATGCGGGAAGTTGGAATGGTAGTGGATGATATTGGCTGACTGGTTTTCCTAGCTCCCCTTTGTTCTACCTTGTTATTGGTGGGTTCTCTAATTTTGTAACCATTAGTTGTTATGTTTTTTTGGCCACAGGGCCAAGTTGTGGCGATGTGTGTTTATGGGAAGTGTTGATCGACTTGTAAACGGGAGTATTTCCTTCCTCCTAGCAAGAAACGGCAGAGCTCCTGCCAGGTTAATTTCCACACAAATAAAGAGAGAAAGAAACGAGGTGAATTTGATAACATTGGTTGACATTTGAGGCGATAACTCACAAATCACATGTAACATGTATTAATATGACCACCAAGCAATGCAAAGCTGAGAGAGAAAATATGTAGTCCAAATCACCTTGCCTATTGAATTTTCTTGCTACATCGCTCTTGGATTGGTCCCAAACGGCCAGACATAGATCATCTCATCCCATCCAGCACTAGCGAGTAGCCCGTAGACGAGCATGCTCATACCAATGCCAGCAACAAACTCGGTGTGGTGGGCATACCTAGCGAGCAACACGTCCTCAGCACGGTAATCCCACATGCACACCATCGTGTCATAGGAGCAGGACATGAGCACACCCTGGCAGTGCGGTGAGAAGTGGACGCGCTTGATGGCATAGCCGTGCCCGGCGTCAAAGAGGCGCACCTCGTGGTTGTCCCAGTTGAGCGAGAGCACCTCGTGGTCATGGGCTAGCCGGGTCACGCACATCCCAGACGCGCGTTGTGCGGTCGCCGGAGGCGGATGCGAAGACGTCCTGGTGGCGCGTGGACCAGGCGGTGGCGTAAACGTAGTACTAGTGGCCGCAGAAGGTGCGGACAGAGGTCGGGCAGTCGAGGGACCAAAGCTTGAGCGTGTCGTCCTATGAGGTGGAGAGGAAGGCGTCGTAGTGAACGGGGTTCCAGTCGAGGTTGTCCACCTCGCGCGCGTGCTCGTGAAGGAGGCGCACGGGGTTCTGTGCGGGAGGGAGCACGGTGTCAAAGAGGCGCACGAAGCTGTCCCTCGAGGCAGCGGCGCAGAGGAACTCATGGGACTCAAACCGTGCAGTCGAAGAGCGCGTTGGAGGTGGGGAAGGAGAGGACCGACGTGGGGTGTTGCCAAGGCCGGCGACAGAGAGATCGAGGACGATGAGGTGGGCATTGCCAACGAGCCCAAAGTGTTAGGACGTTACAGTGAGAAGGCAGTTCTCATGTAATAGGCTGAACTGGATGGCGAATCCCAGTGCGGGTGCCTTGAATGCATGGTGATAATGAGTGGATCAGTCGGTGGATCAGGGAAGGGGACTCAGGTAAGGCTCCGTCTAGAGTGGTGCGGGCGGGGCAGGAGAGCGGATGAGGGCAAAAAGAGTCGGCCGGTGCAGGAGGGCGCGATGGTGCCAGGGGCGGCGGTGCGTGGGTGAAGGCAGCGTTGGGGAATGAAGTAGATGTATGAAGTGACGACGAGGGCCATAGGATGAAAAAGTGAGGAGATGAGAGGTGTGAGCTGAAATGGTGAGAGGAGGGGGCATGGAATTTAGGGGACGCAGGATTAAGATGACGTGAAACTCATTAAAAACTTCTTAATAGGAAAGATTGGAGTTGCTCTTAGAGAGCGGGAGACCGGTGGTGCGTGCACAGGTCTGCACTCTGCACAACTTGAGTTGTCTGCTCGTGGGAGTCGACTCTGACACCTGCATATGGAAACACGAACATGACACATACGTACAAGTGAGAGAAACCATAACACCACGTGAATATGAGAGAGAGACAGAGCACGGGGCGCAGCAGAAAGTGCGGAGGGCAATCCCGTCGTCGCTCGTGGCAGAGCAGAGCTCATCATCAGTGAATGCGAAGAGGGCGTGTTTTTACATGTTCCTCGCTAGTTCTTCTTCCCGCCTTCTCTTTCCTCAGTTCATAGCTTCTGTTAACTTCTTGTTCCGGAAACGGAGTTAATTTTCTTTGCCGCTGCGGGACGCTCAGCGCGTACGGCCCTCCCCTCTCGTGCCTCCCATCACAGTTCGATCACGTCACGATCGACATGGCTAGAGCTCTTGTCGCTCTCGTGAGTTACCTGGCCGTGCCACTTCTTTTTCTTTGGGGAGAATTACTTAAATGCCATTAGAAAAAGTTTCCTTCCCTGTATGTCACTGGAATTTTTAAGTTCTTTATATACTATAGATTTTAACTTTCTTTCCTTTACTGTCGCTCCCGTCGGCCTTCCTCCGGTTCTCACTGAAAAACACTGTGCATGAGTACTGTTTATAGACATATCAGCCCTCTATTAGTAAAAACAATGATATTCTGTTTCTCCAAAAATTCTAAAAATTTTTGTTCATGTTCTATAATCTATGTGTAACTTATTTTAATTATATTAGTCCAAAAAGCATATGCATAATTTAAACTAAATTCTCTAAAAAAACTACTTTTATGAATTCTAACAATTGTTAGGGCATCAAATAAAATCCCAAAAATATGAGAAAATTCACCAATAATATTCTTATGTGATAAACTAATTTCTAAAATTATTTATAGCCCTGAGTTATATGGTAAAAAAGTAAGTTTATTTGTAATGCTCCATCGTTGCATATAAATAGAGCATTACAAATGAACTCACTTCTTTACCATATAATCTAAGGACTAAAAATAATTTTAGACATTAGTATATCACATAATAATATTAGTAAATTTTTTCATATTTTTGGGATTTTATTTGAGGCTATAAAAATTATTAAAAGTTATAAAAGTAATTTTTTTGAAAATTTTAGTTAAAATTCTACACATGATTTTTGAGTAGATCTAATTAAAATGAGTTGTATATGAATTATAGAGTAAACAGTACTCAGCAGTGAACATTGCTGGTGTACAGTGTTTTTAGCCGGAGAACTGGTGGAAGGCTGACGGGAGTGGTATTAAAGAAAAAATAGTTAAAATCGATGGCATATAAAGAAGTTCAAAAAAATTAATGTCCTACAGAGAAATGGAACTTTTTTTAATACTCCCTCTGTTGTAAATATAGGTCGTTTTAGTCTTCTCAACTATTCTCTAAATATAAATCATTCTCAAACTTCTATATATTTTTTTTCTTTTATTTTTATCTTTCCTTATTTAATAAATACTATTACTCTCATAAATAATTTGCAATCGAAGAAAGTAACATTCAAGGAATTCTCCCTTTTCTTTTGCGATCCCCATGCAATCCAAGGCATGGCCGGCTTAGCTGCAGCGGTTGCGCGGGCTAATTTTAAATGGCGTTTCACATTAAGTTCGATCGTGCGTGCGTGTGATTTTTTGTGTCCGTTTGATCGATCCGTGGCACGGAAAACTTCGTTTGGCCATTAGCGACAGAGGTCTGGTGTTTCAGTCATTAATTGGTGGGGGTGACGGACGAGTTAGAGATCGATTAAAGAAATTGCAGATATGTGTCAAGATTTTTTTCTGCATATATGTGTCAAAAACAAAGTTGCACGTAGCCTCAGTTGTTGACTTGTTTGTATGTCTCGTACTCTCGTATGTAGGGATGGACTATGGCCGGTACGGCTCGGCTCTATCGTGTTTCATACCACGTCATATCATGTTTATTAGATATGATTATCTTATCGTGCCAAATGAGTTAACTCGAGAAGGACTCAAACAAGGTCCTTGGTACCTCAGTGTCTTCGTCGTATCGTATCGGTTTAGGTATGGTCTTACTTCATATTACATAATAATATTTATATATTTATTTTTATCATCTCATGCTTGTGTCTCTTATGCTCATATATCGTATGATAATACTTATATATTTATCTATTATCATCTCACACTTAAGTCTCCCATGCTCACATATTTTGTCGATGTAGAAAATAGGAGTCACTTGTTCTGAGGGCCTACACTAGCCAATATCCAATTCGTAGACGATTCTTTCTTGGATCAGAGTCTACCACACGACCAATTTGCATCTTTACGGCCATGATCCTTACCACATAATGGATTCCGGTGACCAACATTCACTGGTTGCAGGACAAGTACTTATCAAACTAGTCTATTCTCATTAAATACATACTTAAGTGTTTTTCTTTTCTAGACACTCCTTCCTAGCGGACAGGTTGTGACCGGTGCAGTGACGCCATGCCCTATCCTATAGCATTAAACGTTACGTGATGGGCTCGTAGGCATGTCAGACTGCTTCACAGGCACGCGTGCGAGACATGTGATGGGACGGGGCGTACCAGCCCCGAGGTGGCGTAGGTGTGGAGGTATCCAATGGATGGAATGGGCTCGGCTGCTTCATCAGAACAAAAATGGGTACGTGTGCTGCCCATTTTAAATAGCCAAGAGGTGGGACGTTTAGCTGAGGTATGGGTCAGTAGAAAATAGCCTACTTGTAAGTTATCCTTCTCTCTAGTATATAAAAAGAGGAGTACTCAGTTTGTAGAGGGGAAAAACTCATCTATAACCAACTTACAAACTCTGATAACAAAATATACAAGACATATGACTGTTATCCTGAGGGAGGCTTGAACTTGTTTCTGTGTTCTTGAGTTCATCACAAACACACGCACACTACAAGCGTTGTTCACGCGCTCTCAACCGGTACACCCCAGAATCATTGTCAGGGATTAACCCTCGAAAGTTGGCGCGCCAGATTGGGGCTGCACGTTTCTGTGTTTCGGTAAGTGTTGAATATTACATTGGGTTACCCATGGCCACACTGACGGTAACCTCTGAATCCTGTTCTGAGGACCCTGGTCACCAAGGGGTGTTCATCATAGACTCAGATGAGTCCAGTGTGTTCTAGGAATGGAACACCAAATTGGAGTTCAAGGGCTTCGAGGCTCAATAGGAAGGTTGCATGACAGTTCATGCAACGGGGAGCACTCGAAGATCCTCGTCGAGTCGAGGCAGCTAACCCTCTGACCTGCGTGACTCTTAACGCCAACGTGGCCTCTACAGCGTGATCCAAAACCATCAGTCAGACAAAATCCCCAAACAGTTAAAAGGGTACCTTAAAACTAATTGGGCGTGTGGCCTTTTTGGGCAGGATCATCTCGAAGATAAGAAAAAGGGTCTTCTGCTTTTCAAGTTTCTAATAAAAAGAAGGACCACTTCCGGTGGATACCAAGAACAGGGGTAGCCTTTCAGGATCTCAAAAGGTCGCGGGAGCAGTACTGGACGTCGAGCGGTGAGAGTTTTCTACAACCAAAAACGAACATGCATAGGACCACACATATCGATAGACCGTACACGTTGAATAGACTGGGGGCTGGAGCGATCTCGACCCCACATGCCAGCGACACCTTCATGTACACATTTCAATTATTTTTTCAGTCCACCAAACAATGTTGCGGATTATGATGGCTTCTCATCTCGAATACGAGCAGCATCTGCACGAGGTGTAAAACGCCCACTAGCAATGAAGAACTCGCTACTGGCCGTAAACTGGGTGCGGAGGGTTTCTTGTGCTCAGACCGGACGATGGCGACATACTCTCCGAAGTGAGAAAGCTAGAGTGACACTCGTTCGGTTTTGAAGTCTAGCATGTTTCTTGCAAGAATAACTTACTAATCGATGAGCTAGCCCGTCTAGCCTCTTCTTGGGCACCTGTTCCGGTCGGAGTCTTTGAAAAAAAATTCACACGACCACCCACCGCAGTCTCAGGCCAACGTGGAAGGGATGCTCCGCTTGTAAACGGAGCACCAGAGGCAACACCTTTGGAGGCAATACCTCATTTGATGACATCGACCTTGGGTGGCTATCATGTGGTCACCCTGCTCGATTCGGTTACGACATGGATGAATCAGATCTTAGATTACCTTCAGAATCAAGCAGCCCTAAAGATGATAGGTCAATAGAAATGGTCACGTGGCAGGACCACAAATACTCCTGGGTAGGGGGCGCCTCTACCGCCAAAGGAGCAACGACCTTTTACTGAAATACATCACTCAGAAAAGGGGAGCACATCGTTCCCCAACATCCTCGGAGACATATGTGGTATCCACGCTTCATACCGTACTCTGATTGACAAAGCGTTCTGATAAGGATTCTATTGGCCCATGGCCCTCTAGGATGCTTGTGAGCCGGTGAAACGGTACAGGTCATATCAGAACCATGGTCGATATGCCAAACTACTAGCCTAAGCATAGAAAATCGTACCACTCTCTTGTCCTTTCACTGTCTGAAGTCTTGTTATCATGGGACCGTTCGTGGCAATCAGCAAATTCACCAAGTGGATAAAGGTCGAACCCGTTAGGAAGATCACCATTGCAGTGGTGATTAAGTTCATATGGGAGCTGGTAGTGCAGTTTGGTAGTCCAAATCGCATAATTACGAACAATGGGAATCAGGTCGCCAGTCGGAGAACGCACATCGCCTCGTACGAACAGGAGGTGTGGCAAGAGGATAACACAAACCCGAGCGAAGAGTCCCGTGAACATGCTCAAAATTCGAGCAGCCTAAGCTCGATGCCAACAGAACCTCAGGCGCTACCGCGACCATAGGGTGTGGATGCAGACACTGGTCGTAGGTAACCTCGACCTCAGATGAGTCGTGGAATAGGGCAGGTCGTGACAGGCTCTTCCCCAAAGGGGAGGGTCCTACAAAGTGGTATGGTTTTCCTAACCTAGCACGATTGGTGTGGCCAGAGGCCGGCCACAAATTACACAAACTCATGGAACATGATTTCTATGTGTAAGGCTACTCGAATACGAGCTTGCTTTTCTATTTTGCGAGATCGTCCGAACGAGCGTGGAACATGGCTTGTAAGTTTCTTCAAATTCAAAAATAGACTTTATTTTGCAGGATAACCCGGATATGAATGGTCTCACCAAATGGTAAGTTTTTCCAATACATAGGCTTGACCGCCTGGTCGGTAGATTTTTGACTGACCAAACGGTCAGGGGCTAGAGCTTTTAGGATATGCAGTTTGTTTTTGTGCAGAGTATAGGTTTTTGTTCTACCCAATCGATCGTATTATTGGAGTGGGGATCAAAATTACTACTCACACAGTGTCAAATGTATGGGCGTCCAAGGGATGATGACTATGAGGCCACGAGTCCTATCGGGTCGAGCGCTTGTCGCCCCCGACGGGTTCATCGTGCTAAGGGTCATCTTAAGCGCCAGTAACCTTACTGGCGAGAACCCCGAACCTACTCTCGTGGGGGTCAAAATTACTACTCACGCAGTGTCAAAGGTATGGGCATCCGAGGGATGACGACCATGAGGCCATGAGTCCTAAATCGAGTCCAGCGTTGGTCGCCTCCGGCAAGCTTGTCATGCTAAGGGTCATCCTAAGCGCTAGGAACCTTGCTGGCGAGCATCACAAACCTACTCGCCACTCCAACACAGGAAAATTTTACACAAAGACTGATCCTTCCATTACAAAGCGACCACTCGAGTAGTTCCTGGGGGGGGGGGTGGATCTAAATAGTCTATTTAGTATATGCGAGACCCAAAAACATATGGCAGTGGATCGAACCGAACAAACCAAAGAAGGGAGCGAACAGTGGGCATAATGAGTCTGTGAGTTCATGGAGCTCCTCGGTGGTCTTTGTGGCGCCGACAAAGCCTTCGGAGACTGCCAGGATGAGGTTTGTATTTGGAAGGTGCTCATGGACATAGGCCAGTGCAAGATAGGCACTGGTGGCTCTGATATCTAGCAAGTAGTCACCCACCATCATGCGTAGCCTGTCCTCAAGACCACTCGCCTCCCCAGAGGCCACCAAAAATCAGTCGACGTGACCAGTCATAGTTCCTCTTAGCGTTGGGCGAACCTGAACATGGACGGACCGCAGCAGCGAGTCGAAGGGGTAATAACTCGGCTAAGGTGATCATAGAAACATTTCAACCGCTGGTCACTTTCTTTGACCATCTGCTCTAGGTACCTCCGTGCCGCGAGGAGCTCCTCCTGTCAAGCTAGTCAATGAAACAGGTCGCAAATCACATAGAAGCCAGCCAATCAGATCTCACTCTGCCAGCCTAGAACTAACGTGTGGCTAAGTGGTGCTAGGACCGGCGCACCTCGAAGATCACCCTACAGGTCCTCCTACTCGATCGCAAATCCTAGCTTACATTCGACCACCGCTTCTCGGATACGCCAGTCAATGGAATCTTCAATAAGCGTTGTCAGGGGTTCGGGGTGAGCAGGTGGGTCGGCCAATTCTGGTCTCACCACTTCCAGCCGGCACTGGTCGTGGGTGCTATCGGTAGGTGCGATTGGGGGCTCAAAGCGAGAGAAAATTTCAGTCATTTTAGGATTTTCACGATCAGGATGGCAACAACAAAACCCATCAAAGAAATCCAAAAGTTTCATCCAATATTATACAGAACCTAAATTACAATTTGATATTTACTCCTCAATGACCTCCACCCAGAAGGTGGATCCTACATAGTCCACCGCCCCTTGATACTCCTCCTGCAGTTTCTCCTCGGCTATGAGCCCCGCTATTGCAACCCCCTCCCGAATGAGGTCGAGGTTGAAGTTAGGATCACAATTGTGGTAGCACCGGAGGACGTAACCCACCGCATCCCTCACCACCTGCACCACATCCTCGGCACCCCTTGCCACCAAAATACCCGGGAGATCAAAAAAACTTTTCCGAGAGAACCTTGGTGGCATAGGCCCAAACCTGAACTATGCAGGGGTCCTTCGGCTCAATGATCTCTAGCTCGAAGCTTCTCAGGGGCTCCTTGAACGCCTTAAAAGCATCTTGAAGAATGCTATGAGTAATGTTCTCGTCCTCCCTGAGCCGGGTGTGTTCGGAGGCAAGCGTGGCTTTTTCTCGCTGAAATTCACCACGTTTCTGCTGGAGCACGAGTCGTTCCTCCTTTTCTTCGTCTAACTACCTCTCTAGTTCAGCACACCTGCTGGCAGCTGCTTTCTTATCGTCAATCAACTTGCGGATAGAGACCGGGAAGCAGGTTGCTATGGAGAGCAGGTCAGGGGCCAAAATGGGCTCCACTATTTGCTCAGCAGGTGCGAGAGCCACGATCGATGCTCCCGATGTCATATCTACTGCAAGTTGGGGGGTCAGAACATGTTGCTGAGGAACTGGTCAGGGCGCACCTAATCGGGGTATGCCTAGTCGGAGCAAGTCTGGTCAAGATGATGTTGGTCGACCCTCTGCAGACCAGCGCCACTCACAGAACCACCACCTGCAATCGCTACCTGACTCTAAGCAGTCTGGTTGTGTAACACCCTGTGTTTAGCATATTGTATAATTACAGAATTAGCTCCAAATTAAAACTTTTTGAGGATAATTAAGTAAGCAAG
This sequence comes from Phragmites australis, assembly GCF_958298935.1. NCBI lineage: Eukaryota > Viridiplantae > Streptophyta > Magnoliopsida > Poales > Poaceae > Phragmites > Phragmites australis. The sequence goes on from NC_084922.1 coordinate 33,112,586, forward strand.
TACATGTACGGGGATGTGTATGTATACCAGTACATACACCTTCATACGTGTTGGAGGTATTGAGTTGACTAGTTGTTCCAAAGTTTACCAGTGCAATTTCTAGCATGATCACTGCATTAGGTTGACTGTCATGCATTGTTGGATTTTATGATTCTTTGTGTGGAGGTTTGAATTGAATGTCTCTCAATTCAAACCTACTCTTAGACTCTGATCAGCTTAAATCAAATTATCTCCAAGCTCAGAGATCCAGATTAAATCAACTCCAAATAAATAATTGAAGTTGATCTTAATCCAAAGTCAAGTTCCAAATTCAAATTTCCAATTTGAATTATTCCAAAGATATGTTTGATTCTCTTTCTCTTTTTCTCTCTTTCTTTTTCTCCTCCAAATTCTCAGTGGGCCGGTTTCCTTTTTCCCCTCTATTTTTATCCGGCCCAACTGGTCTTCTTTCTTCTTCTTTTTAGAACAGGCTAGCTGCCGGCCCGTTCGGCCGCTTCCTTCCCCGCGTGGGCCGTCGTCGCCTTCCCGGCCCACTCGACCGCACGCCAGCGCGCCGGGCGCTCCCGCGCACGCGTTCGCTTCGGGCCGTCCACCGATGCCGCGTGTCACCCATCCACCCGCGCCACACCCCCCTTCCCTCTCCTTCCTCCCCCTTCCTCTCCCCTGCCAGCGAGGCTCAACAACTCGCCGGCCGCCGCCCACTCCGTGGGGGAAAAATCCCCTCTCGTGTCTCTCTCTCTCTCTTCCCCCTCTCTCAGCTCTCTCTCTCCGCCCATGCCTGAGCCACGGCCACAGCGACAGCCGTACGCGAAGAGCTGGCTGCCGCTGCCAACGCATCGCCCGGACATGGATGGACGCCGCCACCGCTGCTCGCCGGGGGCACGTATAGCCACGTGTCCCGTACCTCCCCGTGTCGAGCTGCGTTATCCCCGGTGCCACGCCCTATAAATAGCCGGCCACACCCCTATGGCCCCCCTTCCACCAAATTCGCCGCCGCCGCGCTTCCATTTTCGCCCCACCACCGCTCGCCACGGACGACTCGACGTCGACGTAACGCCGAGGAGGACCAGAGGCTTGCCGTCGTCTTCGTGCTATCGCCCAACCGGCGGGAACAGAAGGGAGCCGTTCGTGCTTGGAGCCGAGCCATTACCGTCGCCCCTTGATCAAGCGCCGGCCATACTCGCCGCCGTTCTTCCCTCCGGTGAGTCTATCGTCTTCGCCCCGCCCTTATCGTCTCGTAGATAGCGTAGGCCGGCCCAGCTCCCGTAGCCCATTCAGCAGCCAGCCCAAATACTGTGTGGGCTGCACTGTGTAGCTCACTACTGTAGACCCAAGCCCAGCCTGGCCCATTCAGGCCCGGACCCGGCCCACCTAAAGCCCAAGTGGGCCTGCTACTGTTCATGTGGGCCCCACCTATGAATAGTGTCTTTTTCATATTTTCCTGAGTTAAATCTTCCAGGAGCTGTAACTTCTCCGTTCTCGCTCCGATTTCGGCGTTTCTTTCGCCAAAATTCCTTAAAAATCAAGATCTACTCATTGGCCAACTTGTGTTGTCTGTTAGGGCTTGTTTGGCTTTTCAATTGGTGTTAATCGGTTCTTCTTTAGTTTAACCGTATTGATCGTAGTTGTGAATTACAGAAGAGCAAGAGCAGGAACAAGGACATTTGTTTTGCGAGATCTGTGCTGCGATTATTCGGGCTGAGGAGGATCCTGACTTTGACCAAAATCAAGAGGAGAACTCCGGAGAAGGCAAGTCCTATTTTCCTTGATCATATTGAACCTATGTTTTCCGATAATTTACATGCTCAACTAAAACTGGGAATACTACTGCATGTGCTATGTATTACGCTTTTGCAATTGTTTGTAGTAGTTAATCCTATCAACACTTGCCATGCCATAACTAACTTCACCCAGAATACATATCACCCTAGGATTACCTATTGTTATCTATATTAACGATGGAAGACGTCTTGATATCTAGCATGCTTAGGATTGAATACGTCTCCTCAGAGGCATTGCTTTTAAAACTGCATCTCCTCGGGGATGATAAATTATCATTATCCAATGACAAGTCATATACCATGAATCCTTGATGGATATGAATTTCGTGATGAATGTGAGATCCTTGTCGGTGTGTGGGATATGGTGGGTGGTGTGTAAAAATTAGTGAAAACTGTTTTGGCGGGGGCAGGTAGAGTAGTCCTCTGTGGGAAGGGATGCTCTTGGGGGCATGTGGTATTGTGGGAATACTCGTGCTGGGATATGCTCACCCCGGCCGCTTAAGGACCGAGTCATTGCGGCCCGTCTAGCCTAGCCACTACGTACAACCATGCGTCCTGTATGGGCAGGACTTGACTTTCCTTTCACTGGACTGGGTTGGACATCATACCAGGAGGCTGAGAGCAACGAGCAGGCAAGTACTATCCTGTCCCGCATGCTTGGAGGTTTCTAGTACCGACCAAGGCTTAAAAAGGGATGCTGGCCTTCGGAAGCATGCAGCTCTGGTACTTGGGCGTGTCTCGTGGAAAAGCCTGGCAGGAAAGGTGTTATGGAGGGTCTCGCTATGATTCGCTCCCCTGCATGCAACAGTGGGAGGCTGAGCATATTGCGTGGGTAAAGTTGTACAACCTCTGCAGAGTGTAAAACTATTCGAATAGCCGTGTCCACGGTCATGGACATGCGAAAGCAGCAATCGCGTTGACTAGACTCAGGGTGCGGGTGTCTTGATGAGTGAGTGTGTGGACTAGATGTCCGTATGTTAATGTTCCTGGCTCGATCCGCCAGAAGCTGTGTGGTACTAGAGGTACACCAGTTGTGATAAAAGGGACTGCGGAGTGAGGTATAGCCCCTCCCAGGACCGAAAACCCCCAAATAAAGCTTGTTACTGGTTTTGAACTATTAAAACAGTTTTAAAGATAATCATTGATGATACAACTGAATACCTGCATAGATTGCTTTACGCTAAAACTATTCCGTAAAGCCTTATCCTTGAAATACTTCATTATGCATCTATGAAACCCTTGAAAGTAGTATAGGGCTTGCTGAGTACCTTTTGTACTCACTCTTGCTGTCATTCAGATGAAGAAGATAACGTCGACTTTGCCGGGGGCGAAGCCGGAGACGAAGAGTAGTCTAAGCGTCGGGTTCGCACCCTCGCTGCTTGTGGCTTGGGTCCTTTTTCCGTTGTGCTTTTCATGAAGGCCGCTAGGCCATGTTTGTAAAAGATAATATGGTTTGTAACTTAAAGTACACTGTACGTTAATGTATTGTACAAAGTTTGACTATGATACTACAACTGTTGTACTGTGCATATCAGCTATGTAATCCAGGGACTGATACAGGAGGCACAGGAGATCCCGGCAACGTGGGTCTTACAGGAGTGGTATCAGAGCCACGTTTGGCTGTAGGACGTGACCTTAGAATAGACTTGCCATGTCAGCATGTTTGTCAAAAACTATGTTGCTAAAACATTTTACTTGTTACTTGCTGCCTGTTTAAACTTGGGAATGGGGGTTCTGGTTCTGATCTGCCCTTTTTCCTGGCAGATGGAGGACGAGGACTGGACGACAGTCCGTTGTGAGCGGGTGCCGTACTTTCCCAAGATGTTGTGGGAAGCCTGCATGTGCTTGGGGTACACCAAACGCCCCGAGTACACTGGGCGCGAGTACGAGGAGTGTGGCTCCCAGATGTGTGAGGTGTACCTACAGGTGTTCGACTGCTCGAGAGACGTCAGTTTGCAGCCGTGGCGCGTCCACACCGGAGGCGTCCGGTTCACTGACACCTACCAGTTGGCGGCCAGTCAGGCCCTTCAGCACCTTTGTGGGATTCACGTGCGGGAGGTGACTCGCGGACCTATGAGGCACCTTCCAGCGAGTGCTGGCCAGTACGCCGCCTGGTGCGCGCGTATGTCAGCGATGGAGGACTCCGGATATGGAGACGTTGAGGACGACACCACTGCAGTAGTTACAGCCCAGTACGTCCACGCTCTGGAGCACCTGTACGACGACTACTACCGGCTGTTTGAGGGTGCCCGTCAGAGGGCAGTGGAGTCGGAGATACGGGAGCGAGCTCTCCGTATCTTGCTAGACGAGGCCAGAGTCCAGGCAGCCACCGTAGAGGACACCGTAGTGAGGTACCGCGAGGGTTGGCAGAGAGCAATGAGGGCCCACACACGGGACCTCAACAGAGGGCACGCCATGAGTGGCTCCCGGACCAGGACTACCGCGAGGAAGAGTACCTACCGTCTACCGGTGAGTCAGACTCAGGACGTCTTCATCGTAGGTGTTCCCCTCTTACCAGCTCGCATAGCAGAGGCCATAGCAAATGGCCGGGTCGGACCCTTCCCAGTCCCAGCAGCCACTGGAGGTTTAGCGCCTGCGGAGCCGATCCAGGACGGTGACATAGAGTTACCAGCCGACGGCTCCAAGGAGGAGGACCCCAGCGAGCATGAGCTCGTTGACGACGACAACGACTTCGACATAAACGGGGGCACCGGCCTCGCCACCACCTCGACACCAGCCAGGACTTACTCGCCTACTGAGTCAGCCGTCGGCAGTACCGCTGACAGGTCCCCAAGCGACACTTGAGGACATCGCATAACGTGTAGCTAGCAGTAGGAATAGGCCCTGATATAGCTTTTGTTGTAGATAACCATCTAGTCAGATGCTCTGCGAAGCACGCTTTTGCCGTTGTAGATCGAGAGCTTTTGTACTAGTGACCTAGTTGAGATAATCCTAGGTTTGTTTAGAACATGTTGCTTGTATATGATATATGGTGTTGCTTCTTGTTATATCTTTGATTGTGTGATTAGCAAGGATGTCCTTGCTTCTACCTTACTTGCCCCTGCCTTATAGCTGTATCTCAGCTTTTACTCCCTCTCTTATCACAAAAACAGATGAACTCGTCTGAGGGATCTGCCCGTCATCGTGCGGAGCGCCAGATAGTACCTGTTGGTGAAGTCCATAGGAGAGGATCTCGCTCGGGTAGTACTGATGGATCCCGAGGAAGGAATTCAGGAGAACAGTACAGAAGGAGAGATGGGAGTGCTGGTCCACAGCCCAGTCATGAAGTTCTCCAGAGCCACCACAGCAGTCAGAGGACCCAGCTGCCCCCACCACCGGAGAATGATCTGGTGGCAGTAATGGCAAATCAGACCCGTCTGATGGAGGCAATCGCGCAAGCGGGATTCAATAACAGAGGTTATGAACCTCAGAGTAAGATAGGAGAATTCATGAGAGTTAGACCTCCAAGCTTCGACAGTACTGATGATCCCCTTGAGGCTGATGATTGGCTCAGGGCAATCACTAGGAAGCTGCAGGTTATCAATTGTGAAGGCCAGGACAGAGTGAAGCTTGCCGCTCACCAACTCACTGGGTCAGCAGCAGAATGGTGGGAAAATTACTGCGAGGCATCAGCAGATGCCGAGGCCATCACCTGGGAGGAATTCTGTGAGGAGTTCAGGAGGTATCATGTGCCAATTGGGATTATGGAGATGAAGGCTGACGAGTTCCGTGAGCTGAAACAAGGGCCAATGACTGTCAATCAGTATATTCGGAAGTTCATCCGCCTTTCCCGATATGCGCCGGAGGAGATATCGACTGATAAGAAGAAACAAGATCGGTTCAAAAAGGGGTTGCGGCACAGCCTGTATGTGCAGCTTTTGCCAGTGTTCTATACTGACTTTAATGCATTAATGAACAAAGCTCTCCTATTAGAGGAGGCTTGCGCACCTCTCGAGGCAGAAAAGAAGAGAAAGTTTGCTGACCAGAAACAACAGGGCAATAAGTCCCAAGGAACCAAATTTGGCCAGAGGCAGAGAGTCCAGTATCAACAACGGCTGACCATGCAGTATCCAGCTTCGGGATCCATATCCCGTACAGCAGCATCAGGTTCTCGCAGCTCCAATATAGGAAGGTCTCAACAGAGCAGTGCTCAGACGCCAGCAGCTACGCAGAGGACTTGTTTCATCTGCCACCAGCCAGGGCACTATATGAAGGACTGCCCCCAGGCTAACCCGAATAATGCACCAGCCCGTTCAGCCCCAGCAGCAGGAGCATGACGAGGAGGAAATCGATCAGCGGGTCAATCCAGGAATGTTGGACAAGGCCGCGTCAATCATATTGACGCTCAAGAAGCTCAGGAAGCACCAGAAGTTGTACTCGGTGAGTTTCCCATTAACTCAACCCTTGCAACGGTTTTGTTTGATTCTGGGGCTTCGCATTCGTTTGTCGCTTCAAAGTTTGCTACACTGCATAAGTTGCCTACTGTGGTTCTTAAGAACCCTAAGATGGTTCAATCCCCTACGGGGAATATCCTGTGTCGTTTAGGATGCCCCCGGGTTAAACTCCATTTAAGTGGGGTAGAGTTTCTACCAAACCTGGTAATTCTAGATTCAAATGAAATAGATGTCATTATGGGAATGAATTGGTCGACCAAGCATCAGGGCAACATAGCCTGTGCAAGTAGAAAGGTTACACTGGTCAATCACAAAGGGGTCAAAGTAGAGTTTGAGCCCAAGAATCCCCGGACTGACCCAATGGCATACAGTATGGCCGAGCAGTTAATTGAAGATGTGCCAGTAATATGCGAGTATCTAGATGTGTTTCCTGATGAATTATCTGGTATGCCACCGGATCGAGAGGTGGAGTTTGTGATTGATCTCTTACCAGGGACAGCCCCAATTGCCAAGAGACCTTATAGGATGCCAGTTAATGAACTGGAGTTGCTGAAGGAACAGATTAGAGAGTTGCTAGCAATTGGCTTCATCAGACCAAGTTCTTCACCTTGGGGTTCGCCAGTTCTTTTCGTAGAAAAGAAGGATGGGAGTCAACGGATGTGTGTGGATTATCGCTCCCTGAATGAAGTAACCATCAAGAATAAATATCCATTGCCAAGAATTGATGATCTATTTGATCAGCTCTGAGGAGCTATATATTTCTCGAACATAGATTTGAGATCTGGGTACTATCAAATGAAGATCAGGAAAAGTGATATCCAGAAAACCGCCTTTGTGACGAGGTACGGATTATATGAGTTTACAGTTATGTCGTTTGGACTAACCAATGCCCCGGCATATTTCATGAATCTGATGAATAAAGTATTCATGGATGAATTGGATAACTTCGTAATAATATTCATTGATGATATTCTGGTCTATTCAAGGAGTGCAGAGGAACACAAACAACATCTGAGAGTGGTTATGGAAAGGCTAAGAGCACACCAGCTTTATGCCAAATTCAGTAAATGTAAGTTCTGGCTTCAAGAGTGGCATTTCTCGGACATGTTTTGACGGCTCAAGGAGTCTCAGTGGATCCTTCCAAGGTTGAGACAGTAGTTGACTGGATTAAACCAATCAATGTCTCGGAAATTAGAAGCTTTCTAGGAATGGCAGGTTATTACCGCAAGTTCATTGAGGGATTCTCGAAGATAGCCAAACCAATGACGAAGCTTCTCCAGAAAGACGCCACATTTGAGTGGGATGAAGCCCGTGAAGAAAGTTTCCAAGAGCTCAAGATGAGGCTGACTACAGCCCCAGTATTGAAGTTACCGGATATCCAGAGGGATTTTGTGGTCTATTGTGATGCCTCACGCCAAGGTTTGGGTTGTGTGCTGATGCAAGACGGCAAGGTTGTGGCTTATGCCTCTAGACAGCTAAAGACGCATGAAGAAAATTACCCAACTCATGACTTGGAATTGGCAGCAGTAGTACATGCACTTAAGATATGGAGACATTACCTTCTCGGAAATAAGTGCGAGATCTATACAGATCACAAAAGCCTGAAGTACATTTTCACTCAGTCAGAGTTGAATCTGAGGCAACGGAGGTGGTTGGAGTTGATAAAGGATTACGATCTAAGTATCCAATATCATCCAGGCAAGGCTAATGTTGTGGCTGACGCCTTGAGTAGGAAAGTCTATAGTCATGGCCTACAAATGCAGGAGATGAGGCCAGAGCTTTTTGCGGAAATTCAGCATTTGGATCTACATATAGTACAAGGGCAAGCCCACACTCTAGTGGTGCGTCCAACATTAGAGGAAAAGATTCGTGAAGCTCAAATAGGAGATAGTGAAATTCTGAAGGTCAAGAAGAATCTTGGGTTGAATAAAGCACCTGGTTTCAGAATAGATCGACAAGGTACTGTTTGGTACAAAGATAGGATATGTGTGCCAGATAAAGATGATCTTAGGGAGTTGATTATGGATGAAGCCCACAACTCTCCCTATTCCATTCATCTCGGATGCACCAAGATGTTCACAGATTTGAGAGTCAAGTATTGGTGGACAGGGATGAAGTTTGATATAGCAGGGTTCGTTGCTCGGTGTGACACCTGTCAAAGGGTCAAGGCAGAACACCAAAGGCCGGCAGGATTACTACAATCACTACAGGTTCCGACCTGGAAATGGGATGAAATCGGCATGGATTTTGTTGTTGGGTTACCCCGAACTCAAAAGGGTAACGATTCTATATGGGTTATTGTGGATCGTCTGACTAAAGTGGCCCACTTTATACCCGTCAAGACAACCTATAGTGGAGACATGTTGGCACATTTGTATATTGATAATATTCTGAGGCTACATGGGATACTAAGCAAGTTGACACATATGAAGATGATCTAAAGAAGGAGTTCTCGGATCTCTTTAAGGAACTTTCTGAATCTCGGGGTCGAGATTCCGTTTAAGTGGAGTAGATCTGTAACACCCTGTGTTTAGCATATTGTATAATTACAGAATTAGCTCCAAATTAAAACTTTTTGAGGATAATTAAGTAAGCAAGTACATGTACGGGGATGTGTATGTATACCAGTACATACACCTTCATACGTGTTGGAGGTATTGAGTTGACTAGTTGTTCCAAAGTTTACCAGTGCAATTTCTAGCATGATCACTGCATTAGGTTGACTGTCATGCATTGTTGGATTTTATGATTCTTTGTGTGGAGGTTTGAATTGAATGTCTCTCAATTCAAACCTACTCTTAGACTCTGATCAGCTTAAATCAAATTATCTCCAAGGTCAGAGATCCAGATTAAATCAACTCCAAATAAATAATTGAAGTTGATCTTAATCCAAAGTCAACTTCCAAATTCAAATTTCCAATTTGAATTATTCCAAAGATATGTTTGATTCTCTTTCTCTTTTTCTCTCTTTCTTTTTCTCCTCCAAATTCTCAGTGGGCCAGTTTCCTTTTTCCCCTCTCTTTTTATCTGGCCCAACTGGTCTTCTTTCTTCTTCTTTTTAGCACAGGCTAGCTGCCGGCCCGTTCGGCCGCTTCCTTCCCCGCGTGGGCCGTCATCGCCTTCCCGGCCCACTCGGCCGCACGCCAGCGCGCCGGGCGCGCCCGCGCACGCGTTCGCTCCGGGCCGTCCACCGATGCCGCGTGTCGCCCATCCACCCACGCCACACCCCCCTTCCCTCTCCTTCCTCCCCCTTCCTATGAATTCGCCGCCGCCGCGCTTCCATTTTCGCCCCACCACCGCTCGCCACCGATGACTCGACGTCGACGCAACGCCGAGGAGGACCAGAGGCTTGCCTTCGTCTTCGTACTATCGCCCAACCGCCGGGAACAGAAGGGAGCCGTTCGTGCTTGGAGCCGAGCCATTACCGTCGCCCCTTGATCAAGCGCCGGCCATACTCGCCGCCGTTCTTCCCTCCGGTGAGTCTATCGTCTTCGCCCCGCCCTTATCGTCTCGTAGATAGCGTATAGACGCCCCCGAGTCCTTCTTTTTGCTTGCCGCCGCGCGCCATGGTGCATTTGTCTCCGCCGCCGTGCAGTCATTGACGCCGGCGTGCGTGTGAGTAGTGTGATCGTCGGCCATCGTGCCTTGTGTTAAAGAGGCTCCAGGCCTCTTTTTCTTGCAGGTTGGCCCCTTTCCCGTACAGGGGAGGTGCCGCCCGTTCCCCCTCCGGCGACGAACTGGCATCGTTTCCGCCACCGGCTGCCGTCGAGGTGCCCCCTGCCGAGTCCGCCAGTTCTCAAGGTTGGCCGGCGTGCCTTCGTCGCCGTGAAGCTTTGGCCGAAACACTTTTTCGGTGAGCTCTCTGGTGCGCACCGCCGCAAGATTGCTCGCCGTCGGCCGAATTTCTCCCTCTCCGCCATTCGCTCGCGTAAGCGTGCCCGCACGCCCGCGCGCACGCCAAACCGACCAACGGGCCGTGGCCTGGCTTGGCCACACCGGCCTCGGCTCGGCCCAACGGCCGTCTCGGCCCGTGCACCGCTAGCTCAGCCCAAGCAGCCAACCGCCAGCGGGCCAGGCCTCAGCAGGCCGGCCCAGCTCCCGTAGCCCATTCAGCAACCAGCCCAAATACTGTGTGGGCTGCACTGTGTAGCCCACTACTGTAGACCCAAGCCCAGCCTGGCCCATTCAGGCCCGGACCCGGCCCACCTAAAGCCCAAGTGGGCCTGCTACTGTTCATGTGGGCCCCACCTATGAATAGTGTCTTTTTCATATTTTCCTGAGTTAAATCTTTCAGGAGCCGTAACTTCTCCGTTCTGGCTTCGATTTCAGCGTTTCTTTCGCCGAAATTCCTTAAAAATCAAGATCTACTCATTGGCCAACTTGTGTTGTCTGTTAGGGTTTGTTTGGCTTTTCAATTGGTGTTAATCGGTTCTTCTTTAGTTTAGCCGTATTGATCGTAGTTGTGAATTACAGAGGAGCAAGAGCAGGAACAAGGACATTTGTTTTGCGAGATCTGTGCTTGGATTATTCGGGCTGAGGAGGATCCTGACTTTGACCAAAATCAAGAGGAGAACTCCGGAGAAGGCAAGTCCTATTTTCCTTGATCATATTGAACCTATGTTTTCCGGTGATCTACATGCTCAACTAAAACTGGGAATACTACTGCATGTGCTATGTATTACGCTTTTGCAATTGTTTGTAGTAGTTAATCCTATCAACACTTGCCATGCCATAACTAACTTCACCCAGAATACATATCACCCTAGGATTACCTATTGTTATCTATATTAACGATGGAAGACGTCTTGATATATAGCATGCTTAGGATTGAATACGTCTCCTCAGAGGCATTGCTTTTAAAACTGCATCTCCTCGGGGATGATAAATTATCATTATCCAATGACAAGTCATATACCATGAATCCTTGATGGATATGAATTTCGTGATGAATGTGAGATCCTTGTCGGTGTGTGAGATATGGTGGGTGGTGTGTAAAAATTAGTGAAAACTGTTTTGGCGGGGGCAGGTAGAGTAGTCCTCTGTGGGAAGGGATGCTCTTGGGGGCATGTGGTATTGTGGGAATACTCGTGCTGGGATATGCCCACCCCGGCCACTTAAGGACCGAGTCATTGCGGCCCGTCTAGCCTAGCCACTACGTACAACCATGCGTCCTGTATGGGCAGGACTTGACTTTCCTTTCACTGGACTGGGTTGGACATCATACCAGGAGGCCGAGAGCAACGAGCAGGCAAGTACTATCCTGTCCCGCATGCTTGGAGGTTTCTAGTACCGACCAAGGCTTAAAAAGGGATGCTGGCCTTCGGAAGCATGCAGCTCTGGTACTTGGGCGTGTCTCGTGGAAAAGCCTGGCAGGAAAGGTGTTATGGAGGGTCTCGCTATGATTCGCTCCCCTGCATGCAACAGTGGGAGGCTGAGCATATCGCGTGGGTAAAGTTGTACAACCTCTGCAGAGTGTAAAACTATTCGAATAGCCGTGTCCACGGTCATGGACATGCGAAAGCAGCAATCGCGTTAACTAGACTCAGGGTGCGGGTGTCTTGATGAGTGAGTGTGTGGACTAGATGTCCGTATGTTAATGTTCCTGGCTCGATCCGTCAGAAGCTGTGTGGTACTAGAGGTACACCAGTTGTGATAAAAGGGACTGCGGAGTGAGGTATAGCCCCTCCCAGGACCGAAAACCCCCAAATAAAGCTTGTTACTGGTTTTGAACTATTAAAACAGTTTTAAAGATAATCATTGATGATACAACTGAATACCTGCATAGATTGCTTTACGCTAAAACTATTCCGTAAAGCCTTATCCTTGAAATACTTCATTATGCATCTATGAAACCCTTGAAAGTAGTATAGGGCTTGCTGAGTACCTTTTGTACTCACTCTTGCTGTCATTCAGATGAAGAAGATAACACCGACTTTGCCGGGGGCGAAGCCGGAGACGAAGAGTAGTCTAAGCGTCGGGTTCGCACCCTCGCTGCTTGTAGCTTGGGTCCTTTTTCCGCTGTGCTTTTCATGAAGGCCGCTAGGCCATGTTTGTAAAAGATAATATGGTTTGTAACTTAAAGTACACTGTATGTTAATGTATTGTACGAAGTTTAACTGTGATACTACAACTGTTGTACTGTGCGTATCAGCTACGTAATCCAGGGACTGATACAGGAGGCACAGAAGATCCCGGCAACGTGGGTCTTACAGGTTGGTTGCCTCCTCGACCAGTTGGGCCAACATTGCGACCAGATAGGTGTCCAGTCGGAGCGGCGCTGGGCGGTGGAGAAGGCATGCTGGTAGCAAGATAAGCTTCCTACATAGTCTCCGTGATCTCGTCGATTATCAGACGCAATACATCGACCATGCGAAGACCCTACGACGATACAAACCATGAAAACCTAACCCAGGAGAAGTCTTAAAGATGGAAGTTCTTAGAAAAGGTCAAACGTACCAATCTGAACTGAACCCTCTCCGATGGGGAGAGGTCGCACAATGAAGGAGCTTCTTACGACAGGCCATCCTTCCTCAGGGCTGTTGTCATGATGAATTTGACCCGCGACTCGATGGTCTCGTTAGAGAGATCTACATAAGAGGGATACCTAATACACTGCATGAATAAACAAAGAGTGCCATGGAAACTGTTGCGACATTACCTAAAGAGCTCTCCCCGGTGATATCATCACTCCTTGTATACTTGTATGCCGGATGTGCTCTTTTTCGCAAAGGGAACAACCAACGCTTGATGAAGTTACGGACAACTTCTGATCCGGTCAGCCCAGCGTTCGTAAGGTTTTTGACCTGTGCTGCGAGGCTCAACAGCTCCAGAGTGGTTGCGAGGGAGTTCCCTTAGCTCTCGGAGACTTGTGCCGGTCTGTTCGGCACGTAGATGTTATCCAAGAAATCCTCCGTCTTGAGGTAGAACTATTCTTCCCTTCAGCCCAACCACGATGACTTAAGACCCATCTCAATGTAGGAGCCTGCGATGCTATCACAAAGGTGGAATCCGCAGCTCCTAGTGGCCGGCCCGACCTGCAACCTGGTCGTATAAAAGTACCTTAAGAGATCGAGGCATGGCTCGACGCCAATGAAGTTCTCGCACAGGTGAGCAAAGACGCTCAACATGATGATGGAATTAGAATTGATGTGGAGGTGGGAGATATTGTAAAAGGAGATGATGATGGTGAAGAATTCGGAAAAAGGATGGCACAAGGCTAGACAAAAAGAAAGAAGCAAACAGTATGATCTCCCCTTACGGGGAGCGGGCACGTCCTCCCCTGAGCGGTACCCCGAAAAAAGGCAGCGAGGGAGCAGATGGTTGTCGTACATTTGCTTCAGCTTCACCGCAGTGCACTTGGAAAAATCTGGCTCTTTTCCAGTGTGCGGTGCCATTGGGAGCGGTAGAGGTGGCTACGGAAACACGAGAGAGGACGAAGACAATGGGCTATGAGCGCAAGGGCTTGAAGGCTGTGGGGGATGGTGAAAGAATTCATGGGCAAGCTTCGGCTTTTCGATTTATAGGGCCAACACGATATCCCAACCGCCACGCGGGCTCAACCATCTCGAAATTCGAAAGGCCACGCTTTAGGGGCCAAAATTCCCTCAGGTCCGATAGAAATCAATGTCTCTCTCCCATGATGTCTCTCTCTCTCTCTATGGAAGTTTGCAACATCCCCTCAGGATATGATTTTGTGGGCCTGCTCGTGAAAGTGGACTGCGTTGATGGTCACTCTCAGGGTGAACTTGTGTTGACCTAAGGTCCAAGTGGCATGACCACGTCCATCCGCAACCATGTGGCAAACCACTCAGATCACTACATCCGCAAGGGAGCTTGAGGGGCTACTGTCGGTGTAGAGAATAGGGGTCCCCTGTTCTGAGGGCCCACACCAGTCAATATCTAGTTGCCAGATAATTCTTTCCTGGACCAGGGCCCACTACGCAACCAGTTTGCATTTTGCAACCAGGATTCTTACAACATAAGGGATTTTCCTGACCAGCCTTCACTGGTTGCATGACAGGTACTCATCAAACGAGTTTATTCTTACTAAATACATTCCACTCAAGTGTTTTTCTTCCCTATGCACTCATTCCCAGCGAACGGGTTGTGGCCGACGCAGTGGTGTCATGCCTCGTCTCGTAGTATTAAACGTTACGGGACGAGCTCACAGGCGTGTTACATTGCTTCACAGGCGTGTTACATTGCTTCACAGGCGTGCGTGCGAGACCAATGATGGAACAAGGCGTACCAGCTGACCAAGATGATATAGGTGTGAGGTGTCCAACGGATGGGATAGGCTCGACTCCTTCATGGAAAAAAAAGGACACATGTGTCGTTCATTCTAAATGGCCACTGCTAATTCACTCGATAAAGTTTCTTATAAAGAAAATTCGGATTTGAATCCTGGGTTCCGTATATCTAATCCAATGGGTTTGCTTTTTTTTTTTCCTGTCCTATACTCCATTGTGTAGTGCTTGGCTTCCACTCGCGTATGCGGCGGCGAAGATTGGCCCTTCAACAGTCCAATCATGAATCTAGCCGCGATGTACCCTGTGCAAACACCTTGCTACCATGCGTTTGCCTCGGTCTGATCTCCTAGCTTCCGTCGTAGCCACCACCCGTTGGAAGGTGCTGACAACACCAGTCACAGATAAAAGAACGATAGATTCTTCTTTTTAATGGGCGACATGTGACATGTCACTTTTACAACGGGTGACAAGAGTCTATATTTATATTTTTTCAAAACAGGCACAAATATTTAATTCGCCCGTTTGTTTTTCCTGCAGGGCGCGTGAAGGCAGCAGCAGCCCATGGCCTATCAGCCCAACAGATCACAACTCTTTCTGCTAGCCCGGAGACCACAAGACAAGGAAGGGGAGGTTGGGCCGCCAGCTCGGTGCGTAGCCCAGCATCGGAACCCAGACAATACACGAACACGCCTACGTGAGGGCACCCGGAGGTGAGCGGTCTGACCAGCGCTGAGGATCACGACGGTGGACACGCTGCTAGTGCCAGCCGAGGATGACGCCCGCAAGCTCGGTCGGCCGCCGTGCGCCCGCGCCTATTTACACAGCATGCTCGATCTCGCCCTGGGGATAGACACGATGTTACATACCTGCATGCCCATTTCCCAGGCGCAGCACGTCGTCCTTGGGACACACGCGATGCTTCCCTATAATCACGTCTCACGATCGCAGGCGGAAGCACGACATTTTCGTCCCTCTTGCTAGTTGCTAGTAATTGTTGCAGACGTATAATATGAGAGCATCTCCAATTTCTCTAAGCCTTCAAAGTGGCAACGTGACATATGCACAGAGCTGCATAGTTTTTCTTGCCATACGTTGGAAATTGGATAAAGTGATGTGTTGGTGGTGGCTAGCGGCGGATCCAGGGGTAGGTGGGCTCCCTCTGCTCAATTTTTGGTACAGAATAGGAAGAAGAAAAAGGAGGATAGGAAAGAAAAAGGTGAGCCTCTACTGTATGGCTCTTGATCCGCCAGGGATGGTGCCTAGAAACAAGTGTTCATGTATCTATGCCTGGTTAAGCAACAGTGATGCTTGCACGTGTCCCATGAGTTTTCCCCCCTCTTTTGAGATCACTATCCCATGAGTTTGAGGCGTCATATAACCTCCTCTAGAGGGATGCGCACCGTTATTAAAAGGATACACACTTCTAAACACCGTTGTAACTAAATTGACCAAAGCGAAAATGATATCATGTTCTCGAAAAAACAAGAGAGAGAAACGTGAAGACGGTCGGTCAGCGAGACGGCTCATGCGTTCGCATATGCCCAGTCAGCGAGACGGAACCAGGACCGAGACAACACCCCGTCGCCGGTTAGCTATCTACCTCAACACGCGTGCCAACCCAATCTCCAACCTCCCGCTCCCCTCGCGCCGCGAGCACCAGATACAACGGAGCAGCGCCGAGCAACGCAACAGCCAGCGACGACCCCTTCCCCACTTTCTTCCCTGCCCCGCTCCTTCCCTTGTTGGAGATTAGAACGCGCCACCGAAAAGCAGAAGGAACGCGCCGCGACGCGGTCGTCAGTGTGGATTATAATTGAGGGAGGCTGAGGGAGGCGCCGCGCTATTTAGATACCTCGCGCCGGCGCGCGGGAAGCGGAACGATCGATCAATCGAGCTACCGATCAAGCAGTGCACCTTGCACGTCTCCGTTGAAGAAAGAGAGAGGGAGGGAGGGAGGGAGATGGCGGCGGGGTACCGTGCGGAGGAGGAGTACGACTACCTGTTCAAGGTGGTGCTGATCGGGGACAGCGGCGTGGGCAAGTCGAACCTGCTGTCGCGGTTCGCGAGGGACGAGTTCAGCCTCGAGACCAGGTCCACCATCGGCGTCGAGTTCGCCACAAAGACCGTCCAGGTCGACGAAAAGCTCGTCAAGGCCCAGATTTGGGACACCGCCGGCCAAGAAAGGTACGCCTACGCCCTTCTCGTGCTCGATCCTTTCCTGGAAGATTTCAGCTGTTCCATGATCGTCAGCTGGCAGTACATGCTTGTGTTGCTCTGTCCCTGCTTATTTTGTGCTTCGTCCATGATCCTCTGCTGGCAGTACATGCTCATGCAGCTCTAGGATTTTAGCATCATTTTCAGGAGTGCCTAGTACTAACATATATAGATTGATAATAGGTACTAATATGGAATTTATTGGTAACTAACGGCATGAACATGTATCTGATTCACATTTCAAGGATGAAAACCAATGGACTTGTTGATTAGTAAGCTGAAAACAGGACTAATTTCCACAGTGACCAGGCATTCATGTCAAATTGAATTCGCACAGTTCATGAACATCACGATTCACTAGCGCCACAAAGCGCGCACGCCTTTTTCTTGCTTCTCACATTTTCATGGCAGATAGCTTTGCGTGCATTTCGCTGGCGTGTTCTTCAATTTTCTTGCACCAAACAATAGCAGCTTAAACATCTCTCGTTCTCTTTGCGTGCCCTGCCTTCCTCCATCTTCAGGTACCGCGCCATCACGAGCGCGTACTACCGTGGCGCGGTGGGCGCGCTGGTGGTGTACGACGTGACCCGGCGCGTGACGTTCGAGAACGCGGAGCGGTGGCTGCGTGAGCTGCGGGACCACACGGACGCCAACATCGTGGTCATGCTGGTGGGCAACAAGGCCGACCTGGGCCACCTCCGCGCCGTCCCGCCCGAGGACGCCCGCGCGTTCGCGGAGCAGCACGGCACCTTCTCCATGGAGACCTCCGCGCTGGACGCCACCAATGTGGAGCGCGCCTTCGCCGAGGTGCTCCGCCAGATCTACCACGTCGTGAGCAGGAACGCACTGGACATCGGCGACGACCCGGCCGCGCCGCCCAGGGGGAAGACCATCGACGTCGGCGCCCCTAAGGACGAGGTCTCACCCGTGAACGCTGGCGGGTGCTGCTCGGCTTAGGTTTTCTTTGCCCGGGTCAAACAGAAGCTTTGCCGATGAGGACAACGTGTTGCCGTCGTGATGACATCTTTCTTGACATGGTCAAGCGGTTGAGGTAGTTGGTATTAGGAGAGGGCACCATGTTTTTGCAAACTTGAAATCGCTGTCCTCGCCTGTTTGATACATCATTTCGTCGAGGACTTCAGCTCGGCAGAATGTACATTTAAAAACTGCAAGTGTCAGGTTACGATTTTTTAATTGTCATATAGTGTCTACTGACAAATGGAAATTAGTACTTTCTTCTAATATTGATGTACATTTGTCCAACCTTTTGAAAGGTCGTATGATAAATTGATTGATGAAGTTTTGACGTTGACGATCCAAAGATTTTGAACAGAACAGATCGAGAATCCTCACAACCACTATACTACTATTCCATGGTTATCAACCATGCCAAGACACGGTTGATCTTGCCAAGAAGGTTTTTTCTGCAAAAGAATCGAGAACAGGTAGATGCAATCTGAATATTGCTAATTACCAATATAGTGCTCGAGTTGGGATTCACAAACCAAACAAGTGGTGAAACTGTATAAAACAGAATAATCTAAGCAAAACTCAATCCTAAATTACGATGGCTACTGTGTATATATAGGAGGGATGTGAGCAGATTAATCTAGGGTTGTGCAGCCGTGGAAAGAGGCGTGCACAACCTAGACTCCGATCCCGACATGATTACAAGACCTAACAAGGTTCAAAACGGTGGTGCAATATCTTATTTCTTTAACTCGGATTAAACTATAAGGAATATTTGGTCTAGCTCATATCCATTAGAAAAGGGTTCGTCGTAAGCTTTCTACAATGTCTAAGATTGTCTAAAATGAACTTTGTATGAGAGAGTTATACTCATTTTACTGATGTGTTATCTTGGGACTCGACCACGATCATGACCACGGCTTCGACCACGGCCAGAGCTTAACTTCGAGTCCGAGTAGACTTATCCCTCGGGAGATGTCATCCAGATGAGGTTGTGGTGCTTTTCCCATGTTCCTAAGCAACAAAACAGTACAAAAACTTAATAGTATTCTATTCTTTACGAATAAAATATGAACAATGATGAACGAATTCACCTTATGTGTATCCGAGGGAGCTATGAGCTCATCATACTCTCCTTCTTTACAACAAACCATCCTCAGTTTGTGTACAATATTGTCTTATCCATAAACTTCTACACAAAGCAAAATGCGCAAAGAACTCTCGTTATGCAATATCATAAGTTCTCTATCAAACAATTGTAATTCTCTTTGAAACGATGGTACCTGATCATCATTAGTCATAGTAAACATCATTGGTACAATGTATGGATATATCTCTTCTTTCTCTCCTTTAAAAGAAGTGATAGTTTCTTGCTCTCCTTCTTTAAAAGAAGTGTCATTGCATGGCAACTTAGTATCAATTTGTATATTCTGTACAAAGAAAGGTGAAGCAATGATTGTAGTGCATGGTAGCATCTAACAACACTCCCATTCCTGTGAACTACTCAGTGAATTGCAAAGAGGACTAGAAAAACTTGACACGACATTAATATTGCAACTGCAATACTCTAAATGTTCACTTTCAGTACAATAGCAGAAGATTTCAGATTTAAACAAATATAAACTCGATGCACTATATATTCTAATTTATCATTGTATCTGCCAATAACAAAAAAGATATTCTGTGATAAATATGGTAAATCAGAATTAAGTTATAATTTCTTTTCTAAACTATTTAGATCACAAAGGACATCAAATTCAATATAAC
Organism: Phragmites australis; assembly: GCF_958298935.1. Taxonomy (NCBI): domain Eukaryota; kingdom Viridiplantae; phylum Streptophyta; class Magnoliopsida; order Poales; family Poaceae; genus Phragmites; species Phragmites australis. The sequence goes on from NC_084922.1 coordinate 33,131,960, forward strand.
CTAAAGTATTTAGGAAAAATAACAATTTCAGCTCTTTTTCTCACTAGTAATATATTGAACATGTTTAATCTCAGAACAACTATTCATTTGTAAAACAGAGTTAACATATTTATGCACAAGTTGTGATTGTAATATAAGTGAAGCATTACCACATAACTCTTCTTTATCACAAGGAACAACAATCAAATCATCATATGACAAATGTAAATCAGCAATATGGACCACTAATGGTTGCTCTATAATAGAATGAGTGACGGGTAATTTTATCACATCAAAATAATCCTCACCTTGTGTGAGTGTAGCGCATTTTTTATTACATGTGTTCTCTTTCTTAGCTGATATAGGTGTGTTGGTATTTGTACCTTGTTGTAACATGCATGGTGCGACAGATGCCTCCTTATTCTCCTTGTTTTTCTTATTTGTTCGTTTTTTTTTCTGCAAAATATTAGTCATAGGTGGAGGGGCAAAAAGGGCTTCCTCCTCTGAAAGATGCACTTCTTCTTTATAAATAGATATATACGATTGAGTAATAAATCTTTCTCTCATAAGAATTTTCATCTCTTTTCAAGTTTGTGGAACCTTTTTAGATGCACACAAATTCTTTCACCACATGGATGCACCTAGTTAAAACACAAGCAGCATTCCTAATCTTCCTCTTTTCACACATTCGGTATTGGGCAAACATTTTATCTATCGCTATTTCCCAATCAATGTACTCTTCGGCACCAAAACCATCATAAGAGGAGGTGAGGAAAGGATATTACGACCTGTGGAAGAAGATGCAGCAGTGGTGGTGGAGCTCTCAAGCAACTTCTTCTTCTCTTCATCCATTGCTTTGTTGATTTTGCTATCCTGTAAAAGATTGGTGATAGCAGGATACAAAGAACTAGAAATATCCTCCATTGGAATTAAGAATTTTTCGCATCTCAAAGCATAGCATGACAGTTCATTATCAATAATTTCAGCAAGGTCAGATTTAGTGATAAACATAACATAGACTTACTGATTTTCAGATTCATTATCAAACTCTTTTATCTTATTTTCAACTATCTCTTGTTTACATTTCACAATTTCAGTAAGGGTTAAAGGTACAAAAGTTATTTTCTTTCTTTTATGTATAAGAGTGTACTTATTACTTCTACCATGATGTGTTGCATCAGTATAAAACTCTCATGATCGTCCTAACAAAAGAGAGCATGCTTGCATGGATGTGTTCTTGTCGGCAAGGAAAAATTCTTGATCAAATCTGAATTTACCAAATTGTTGCAACTTCCTCCATCAATAATGACTCGAACACAGAAATTCTTGATTATGAGGAATATCTGAAATAAATTATGGCGTTGTAACTGTTCCGCCTACTCTATTTGAGTATTTAACACTCGCTGCACAATGAGTGTCCTACAATTCTTCGTAGCAGCTGCACTCAATTCTTCCTTATTGTCGATATCCATCTCATGTTCGACGGTGTCGAAGGTACTACTGAACGCGCCCTACCCGAGAAGAGGGCAGCAGACCGTATAGCTGAACGTGGGGCTATTTTGACTTATTGCGGTGTTGATTTTGAACTAGTCGTGCTTCCAAAATTGCTCATTGGCCTCTGTTGTCATCTCTGTAATTCTTTTTCTGCCAAACACGCAAATTGGAACAATCTAAAAATACTATTGTATTCTTTGTAATCAATTATGTCCTGAATTTCACGCCTTAAACCTCCTTAAAAGCGTGCCATTGCAGCCTCTTCATCATCAATAATATCACAACGCAACATACTAATTTGTAGCTCCTGATAATATTCTTCTATGGATCTATCATCTTGGTTTAAGTACTGTAATTTCTTACGCAAATCACGTTTAAAAGAGGGTGGAATAAATCTGTTATTCATAGCAACCTTTAAAGTATTCCAAGTAGTAGGAGCTAATCCGTCGATGCATACCCTATTCCACTAGATGTTTGCAAAAATTTTAAATTCACTAATGACTTGCCTAACTCTATGCACTCTAGGAACTAAATGAGCATTAAACTTCTGTTCTACCATCATCTCCCAATCTTAATACCTTTCAGTATCATAAGTACCCTTAAAAGATGATATAGTAAACTTAACCTTAGCAGAGGGATCGTCATTAATACGTGGGTTATATTGCTGAAAATTATTACCACTCATACCTTGACGATTGAACTTCAATCGGTTCCTTTGTCGTTCATCAAAGGTATCACGTTCTTGTCTCAAAATTTCATCATCCGCGATGAACTCCTCTTGCCCATAGGCTGTACCATGAGTATTCACTCGACCATTATTCGGTGGTAGATTAATCAATCGATCAAAGCATGTATTGAACATTGCAATGCTTTCATTGAGTTGTTGCAATGCGGTATTGGTTCCCGTAAACTTCTTGTCAATGTAGTCATTAATAGTTTGTCGATGATCATCCAACAACATTGTGAGTTCTTCCCTCAAAACACATATTTTCGCATCCGATGCTTCTCCTGCCATAGTTAGTCGAAGATAGAAAACAACGAAAGATAAATTATCTCCATCGACTACTAGTGGTGGAGGTGGAGTCACACACTCTCAAGCGTCTTACCACACTCTTGCAAGGGTTCTTACCAATCACCGTAGTTGGTACAACCGGTGGCTGATTCGTGATATCTTATTGGGTGCGAGTGAGGTAGTTGTAAGGGGAGAAACCACTCTGATCAAGAGAAGGTGTAGCTTGGACATGCAATATTTAGTAGCAAGGAATGACAATAATTAAAATCAGATTAGAAAAGCTGAATAAAAATCCACAGTAGTCATCGCAGTTGCTGGCCTGAACATGTTCATAGAACTAGCTCAGGTAAACCAAAAACTATAATAGACACAAGCACAATGGAACAAAATTCACAATGCAAACTGATTTTTTTTTAATTTTCTCTCTTTTTTTCACTCTTTGCTTTCTTTCAAGTCAAGTTTGGGGGGAGGCGGGCGTCGACCCTTTGCACTCTTTGCTTCTTCTTTTTTGGTATTCTTTCTTCTTGCTTGATTTTTTTTTCTTTTATTTTCCCTTTTTTTTGCGAATGTAACAAAAACTCTTCTATTACCTTTTCTAAGACCAGTGAGTTACGTGGGTCATCATTTTTTTTCTAGAGAGCATGGGTATAAAGGTAATAAAAGATACTCTCTCTGAACTCTGGCTACATCTGTTTCCACTATGAATTGCTTCTCGAACTTTGTTGGACAATGCTCGATATGAAAGGTGTATGGGGATGTCCGAGAGTAGGCAGAAACAGATATACTCTGACTAGGTTGTGGAGGCGAAAACGAGTGGATAGTTGAATCCAACAAGGTGGTCGAACCCAAAAGGATGGTCGGATTCGAGAAGGTGGGCAATTTCGACTAGGTGGTCAGAGTGACTGGTAGTGGCCCTGAGTGGATGGTCGGAGTGCCTGGTCGGACCCCGAGTGGGTGGTCGGAATGACTGGTCAGGACCCCAAGTGGGTGGTTGGAGCGACTAATGGTTGAACTCGAGTAGATGGTCGACTCAACTAGTGATCGAACACGAGTTGATGATTGACTCGACCAGTGGTCGAACTTGAGTAGATGGTTAAAGCGACTAGTGGTCGAACACGACTTGATGGTCGACTCGACTAGTAGTTGAACTCGAGTAGATACACAATCTTGGCTATAGCAAACAAGGCCAGATCAAGATACACGACGACTAAACAGCAAGACTCGACACTAGAAACTAGATCACGATGACTCGACCAACAACAAAAACATTGACGATGGACTCAAACTCAACAACGCAAATACTGAAAACGGAATTGCGAAGGCACAAAGTGGTTTGGATAGAGAGAAAAAACTAAGATCTAAATATTTTTGTGGGGCAATTTTCTGGACCCTAGGTAATGGAAAACGACGAAACAATGGGGGATAACTGAGATTACCTAACGGGCAACCGAGGCTCTGATACCACTTGATGCGCGTTTGCCCGATCTTTCAAAATGTAATATGATAAGTCGATTGGTGAAGTTTCGACATTGATGATCCAAAGACTTCGAACAGAACAGATCGAGAACCCTCGCAACATCTACACCACTACTCCGTAGTTGTCAACTGTGGCAAGACACGATTGACCTCGTCAATAATGTTTCTTCCTGCAAGCGAATCGAGAACACAAGAAGAACATGTAGATGCAATCTGAATATTACTAATTACCAAAAAAGTGCTCGAATTGGGGTTTCATAAATCGAACAAGCGGCGAAACTGTATAAAACAGAATAATCTAAGCAAAATTCAAACCTAAACTACAATAACTTCTGTGTATATATAAGAGAGACGTAAAGAGATTGACATAGGATTATGCAGCTGTGGAAAGAGGTGTGCTCAACTTGGACTCCGACCCCGATACTATTATAAGACCTAACAAGACCTAAAATGATGGCACAACACCTTTTTTTTTTTTACTCTAACTAAACTATAAGCAATATTTCGTCAAGCTCATATCCATTGGAAAAGACTCGTCGTAAGCTTTTCAGAATATACAAGATTGCCTAAAACAAACTTCATATGAGAGTTATACTTGTTTTACTAACATATTATCCTGAGACTCGATCACGACCACAACTTCCACCACGACCAGAGCTAAACTTCAAGTCCGAGTAAACTTATCCTTCGAAAGATGTCATCCTAATGAGATTGTGGTGCCTCTTCTTAGGTTCCTAAGCAATAAAACAGGTAAAAAACTTAATAGTGTTCTAGTATTTACGAAAAAAATATAAACAATAATGAATAAATTCACCATGTATATATCTCAGAGAGCCATAGTCTCATCAATCATACATAGAATACGAGAATAGCGAACATGCAAACACGAAAAAAAAAATAGAGTACTTGTTAAATTCCTACCTTCCAAACGAGACCTCAACGCTAAGAAGCTCCTGCCCAGTCAAAGCCACAACCACTATTGGGAATTGATAGGAATCCTTTCGGTTCCCTCAAGTTTTACAAAATGTACAAAGAACACATGTTTCCCGAACCAACTCAATAGATACAAGGTTGCCTAGAAATGCCATTATGAAAGAATTTTGGGGGGTTGGCCTTATCATACACATGTGCGGCGAACTGAGCAATTTAGAATATTCTACATTTGAAGAAACTGATAAAATGTTATGGCTGTACAGTTTCAGGAAGCTGAGTACTCCCGATCACAACAAAGTGAACAACAAATACAGGTAGCACCATTGTCTACCACTTCTTATATACAAAATTGAGCTGAATGTTTATCGAAGCAAATAACTAACAAGCTTATTCCTGCTCATTGTCCATTTCTTCTATCGGCAGACAATGCTGTTGTCTTGCAGATGGGGCATAAGTTCTTTACTGTCAGCCACTGCTTTACGCACTCCGCATGGTACCTGTGGCCACAATCAAGGGTTCCAATGCAATCTTTAACCTGGTACTCCTCCTGTGAGATGCATCGAGCAAACTTTCTTAGAACTATAGATTGGCGAATATGAAGTACACTGACACAAGTGTATAAAATGAGCTATGGAATCTCCGCCTTTATAAACTCAATCCATGTTTATGGCACTAAGCATCTATTTCCTTCTCACACATCTCGAATTCCTTCATCACTTGGCAAAGAAGCACAAGTGAAACGTACCAGCACGACAAAGACTATTCTGTGATACTACATCCCAGATGGTGATTATCATAGATCTTTCCATCACAGTTGTTAATGCTTATTTCACACTATATCAAGGACTACTGTTATGAAATTATTTGAGTGACTCGTGGGAGTCTGGATTTTATTATGTGCTCCTACAACATCGCATTACCTATTTTGATGCAGCATCGACAAATGCATAACTAATCATTATTTAAGCTACAACTGTAACTTCGATACATGAGTGTGATGTTCAGACCATGTGGAAGGCAAGTTGATGTTATCAGCATGCTTATATAAGTGCAACAGCTGTGATGTTCGAGTGAAACACGGGACATATATCTGCTTGGTGATTCATTGTTTTGAACAGCTGAAAATTTAGTTGTCAATAAAACAAAGTAACTAAATATAGTGAAAGAGAAGGACCTGGCATATTATGCAAGCATCATTCTCCAGAGAAGATTTAGATGACTGATCAGCCATGCTGGATGTTCCTGGCACATATAAGCTGGTCCTTAATTTGTTTAAAATGTGATTTTTTGTCAGACCAGTATTGACATCCCCAATCCGCTCTTCTAATGCTAAAAGCTCCTGTATAGAAACAAAAGAAGCGTGTCAGAAAAGAGCTAATGTGTAATTTACAGAAGGGACTGAATGAGCTGGCATTCAATACCTCATACGACATGCTGTCTATGTCTAGCCGCATATCTCTATGCTCATCTACAACATTTGACACCTCATACAATCTCGAAAAATCCATTATTGTGGAATGCTGCTAGGACAAACAAAGTAACCATATGAGCTACATGTGCAATTAACTATATAGTATTATATAGTATTAACAGCAGAAACAAGTTACATGCTGGTATACCAGCAAGGGTGTGCCATCTTATATGCATAATACTATGTAACATGGAAAACATATAACATATATTAGCAATAAAGGCGGATAGACAGAAAGCTAACTGCAAAAATAAAGTGAAGTGAAAAGTTACCTCAGGTGGCACAATCCTTATGTTCCGGTGGTTAACTGGATTTGCCAGGACCGGATGCTGTGGAGGCCCAAAAGTACGCTCAGAATTTGTGAAGAGAACTGGAATTTGTGGACCTAAGTGGAGACGGTTCCCTGAATAATTAACACCACCATGCAAGACACCGTTATTGTGGCATTGTTGGTAAGGGACTTGCATTTGAGTATGATCGAGGAGATTATGAGCTTGCATGCCATGCATCGCATGCTGATGAAAATAAGGTACAGGTCCTTGACAAACAGTTGAAGGGCCATTCTGATATTCATGAAAGCCTCCGTTTACCATTTCAGTGGCTCCTGAATGGGCAAATCTGCCTGCTGAAAGCAAAAGGTTTGAAATCACTGTACTGGTGAACTTACTTAGGTTTTGTAATTCTAACAAAAAAAAAAACTAATCCACTACTAATTCAGCAATGAGGTACACTTGGCATCAATTCTATATATATATCAATCTTGATAATTATTGTAGAAAAGATATATATTTTGAAGATGTTCCCATAGTCACAAACTGAAATTCGTTCCAGGAACCCCTTACTTACCTTGAACATTAGTAGTTGCACTGACGTAGGGAACTCCATCAGCAATACCATTTGCAGCCTGGAACATCCATGCATGGCCAATGTGAGTTGTTGGAAATGTATAGTTGCCACGCTGTGCTGATTCTCGGTGCACAGCCATTGAGCTGAACCCATTAGTTCCAGTTATGGAAGATCCTTCCGAGGATGGCCAACTGCTGTGGCTGTGATATTCTGATGGGTTGAACGGTACAACGTTAGGTGAAACATTTGATTCAAAATAAGGATCCCAAGGCCTAAGTGTAGGATTTTGTGGTGCATGAGAAGATGAGCTTGAGCTTGCAAATCCATTAACAAAATGATAACTTCCTGCAACTGCAGCATTTTTCCTTTTAATATGTCCTCTAGCACTTTCACTAACATCGTCATTTCTGCCACTCTCATCCATACTTCCTGGGACTTGGTTTAAAGGCAATGGTAAATTCCCCGATCCAAAGCTCTGACCATGAGAAGCATATCTGTTCATAGATGTTGACGACATGCAGGGATTGTACATAGTTGATGCAAAGACAAAACCAGAATCAACACCTAAATTCAGGGGTGAGTTATGAACAGGCTGATGCTGATGATTCATGTTCACATCATAGTAACTTCGCATATCAGAGAGACCAATGTTTGTCGTGTTTCCTACAACTCTGACAGCATGTTGCGCACCTTGATCGGATATGTCACCATTGCCTCCACGAGCTTGCCCTCTCTCAGATGCGAGATCAATTACTTGGGGAGTGCATACCATATTTCTAAATGCCATAACACCAATTATTATTTCCCTTAGCTTAAAGAAATAGCTAAGGCAAGCTAAGTCAACAACTATGCTTTATCATCACCTCTACCTGATATCACATTGAAAATGGGACAAAGTTAAATAAAGTTATTAGGCTCAAAATGTGACTTGCAATGTAACAAAGGTGTGAAGTTTAGAAATTTTCATGGTAAAGGGCATGAAAATTCTAATACTTACATGCTAAAAAGGTAATGTTATGGACAAGCTCAAGAGGATCGATGCAGGCAACTAGTAAAGTTGATACGTATATATAAAAAAAACAAGGTGTTGCACAGAACATAGACAGGTAAAGACGACCAGCTATAGTTAATTCACAAGGAACGGTGCTAATTAAATCTTACTCAAGTAACCTAGCACTACATAGTGTATATGCATAAATATTCAACAGATGCAGTCAGAGTTGAGGGTTGTCTCTGGACTTCAATAAATGCAGCAATCCATCATTCGTTTAGCATTGCATGACGTATCCAATAAGTCTCGAACCCAAGAGTAATGATTATTATATTATGTCAATGTAAAAGCCAAAAGAGAACCAAAATGATTTCTTGGCAAAAAAAAAAGCATTACTAAAAGACAGACCCATTATTTACACATCAACCAGAATGACATGAGATGTCAAAGTTCAGAGATAGTATAGCAGTCACTCTCATTGATCATCCCAAGCGTGTGATTCAAAGATGCAATAGTCACATGTAATGTATCACAATGAGCAGGAAAGATCTGACATCAATGACAAGGAACAATAATTACTGCTATCGTAAAGCACAACCGTGAGGAGAGGTGTATCATTAAAGGCAAGAAAATAATGCTTTTTAGTGAGGGCCAACAAGGACTACTGGTAGAGAGGAGCATCTGCACAGGCAACGAAAAGCACGCAAGTAAATGCAATCGACAAGGTGGACAGCTGTTCTAAAATCCTCGTATTATCAGCCAATTTTTGACGTGATCAGCCTAGTGAGAACCAATAGTTAATAATTTGACCAGCTTGATTTTTGGCTGCCTTAACCAAGTTAGATTAAAAAGGGGGCGATTGACTCCGCTAAAATAAAAATCCAATGGTGCCATGGGCGACAATCGTCCAAGGTATCTCAGCCATCAATGCTTTGCACACTGCACGGATATTAATAACTGATAGAATCGTGCTGCATGTGATGATGGACACCTCGTCTGCTCGGTTTTACCATGCCAATAAATAACTTCCGAATGGATAACTTCAATCACGGGCAATGTGGCTGTGATATCTTATCACCATTTCCAGGATGGATCCAATCCTCTTGAGGGTCCAATTGGGTCCACAAACAGTGATGTTTCCAGCTGCTTGCAATGCCAGTAGTCACAAGAGATCAAGTTGTTTCTCATTGTGAAACCTTGGTTCTTTGGATGGCAGTAGAATGCAAAAGAGTTAGCTTCAACGAAAACTAGGCAAAACCCCGCTGGTTTTCAGCCAGTTCCCAGCCAAGCAACCAACTCTCATCCACAATGTGTGCAGTCCAGCACCAGTCTGGTTTATGCTTGTGAACAGCAGAATAAGCACTTCCCACCTACTGTCTACTGCTGGTCGCTTAGTATTGGTTTTCTAAGTGCTGAGCATGCAAGGTAAAGTGAAGGTATGGAGCTCCTGAGAGGAGGGGGGAGACTGGCAAAGCCATGTTTACGCAAGTTGCATAATAAGCGAAAGAAGCCGGAACTATAATACATATAGATGATTGTAACAAAAATCATTTCCTTTTTGAAATGGAAACACCAAGACTTCAATCCAGCACCAATCAGTTCACTGATAACAACCAACGGGAAATATGCATTTCACACATACTATGGACCACTCTAGGGTTGGCTTTAAAATCAAAGGTGCCAGATAGAGCGAATGAACAGAACATTTGGAGGAAGAAGACAGATAAACATACATATTGTGTGGCGGCAAGGCTACTAGTGTAATAAGCAGCACAGATAATACATATAGATATAAATGATTACTCTTATCTGTATTAAACAGAGAAGGCAAGACATTATGAAAAGGTGAAACTGGGCGAGATCCTATAAAGCTTAGAAAGACACCTTGAAACCATATGGGGTAACTATGATTCGGAAATTTGATAGAAAATCTTGGTCCATGGCCGGTAGCTGTTTCTGGCCGGTTCCCAGAGGAACCAGCTTTATACCTGCTGGTTTATGTCTACAAGTTAAAATCACAACTAGTGGAAGTAATTATTTGGTGCTTTTTCTGTGGAGTAGGACAGAAGGTTGGAATTTTTTTATATGAAGCGGGATGCTCATCTGGAAGAGATAATGCTTTTCCTTCCCATGTCCAAATTCCAAAATTACTTGCCCTTGATAGCAACCCAACCAATCATGCATGCAACTACGGATGCATCATACAACACAAGAACTTCCACGATTCTCATAATCAAGCAAGACCACTATATGCATGCAGCCATGCAAAAAGTATTACTTCCTAAAGTTCACTAACAGTGCATAACATCTTTATGTAACCCGAAATTCAAACTTCCATTTGAGGTATGTTTAATTTGGTGGTTTACTGAACCCCGGCCAGGTCGGAGAAATCCAGTAAAACCGGTTCCTGGTGATTCCATGTTGGCCCAAAGTGGACGTCATTTTAGCAAGCTCTTTTTTTTTTTTTTGCAATTGCCTGTCAATTTGGTTTCTCTACGGCACATTTTCCATCGAGTGCCTCAATCAAATGATTACTGCTGGTGGCATTTGTAGAGCTGAGTATACAACTACAGGGGCAAAATACATCACAAATTAGTATCTGTTGAAGTTTTCACCGATTAACCTTTGGTCAGTTGCAACTTCATTGGTAAACTCAAGCACAAGCTAGTATTAACTCTTTATCTAAACGAGAACATGAGAAAAGTATGCAAACCATATAGGCATTTTGATCTCAGCCATGGGTCGATATTTTTTTAAATGCATGGAGTGCAGATAACAGTGGCAGTGTTAACATAATTTTCAATAGACAATCACCAGTTCAGATCTCTGCTTTCCAAGGCATTAAGCAATAATGTAGATGGTCTCGATTCCTTTCTCCAAAGCAACAAGAATGCTTCATTTATATCCTCCAGACTTCCACTCCACGAGAGCCTCTAATAGTCTTATTACTGCTACATGTTCCAGTCAACTCCGTGACCTGTCTTTCTTGTAAGACACCAAATTCCTCAAACTATTGTTCTTTTAATTGATTTCCACGTATTTCTTAAAATTCTAGACCAACAATGAGTAGCATTGACCATTCCAAACATAAATCCAGTGCCAGCAGAAATATTATCTAAAAATCCATTATACATAAAACCCTTTTCTTCATACAAGTTAGATAAACACTGCAAACTATTATTGAAAAATAAGAAATGATGCAGGAAACCACTTCTTCTGACTGAAACAGATCTTCAGAATTTTTTTTTTAAAAAATGCGACCTACATTTTGAGACAAAAGGCTAAGGTAACTAAAGAAACAGTGAATGCACCAGAAATTTAGAAATTGGAACAAATATAGCTATACCAGGCTAACTGCTCATAAATACCTTAAGTTTTAGCAGTTTTGAGCCTTACAATTAATGTCAACTGAATGCAATCAGATCATATATACTTTTTTTTTCATACATATAAGGTACATAAATATATATATATATATATATATATATATATATATATATATATATATATAGACATAAAACTGTTAGTATAAATTGAATATTTTCCTATTTGGATATGCAGAAATAAAATTAAGTTATCCAGGGTAAATAAAGAATATCATATGCCACCTGTACAGAAGTAAAAACTCGCTTGGCACATATCAGACCCAAAAAAGAGGAATGTTTCATGACAAACAGCAAATGTTTGCACATACACAAGCCACTGGCAAAATTTATGATGCCAAAAAAAAAAACAGCTTGTTGCATGGTTAAAGCCACATTCGACCATTCCACATTAGTTGTGATTGTTTCAGTCTCACCAAAAAAATTCAACAAACAGCTTGTTGTACGGTTAAATTCATCCACCCATTCCACACGAGTTGTGATTGTTTCAGTCACATTAAGTATTAATATAGGTTCCGCATAAGAAAACATCGCAACAAGACACTTATATAGTGTTGACAGCAAAATAGAGTGAATGAGATCAACAAATTTTCTTGACTTACGGATTTAAAATGGGACACTTGGGAATTGGGAAACTTCATATGCACATAACATGGTGGGAATTTAAAACTAGGAAAATAATAAAACGGCTTCGTAATATTTATTCTTTTAAAATTGATTGCATCACACCAATAAGCAAAATGCATGGAAGCTAATACTCCTGGAAAGTAGATGAAGACAATAAGCACACCAGCAATCACAGTCACCCCAGGTGGATGGAGAACAGTATAGTTGTTGTACTGTCCTATTAATGAATCTAATTGTTATACAGATCATCCTATACAAGAGTGGCTACAACTATTAATCCAATGCCAAATATATCAAGATAAAGGAAGCTACAACCAAAAGAGAGCCTGTAATTTATTGCAAATAAAATTTTTAGCATTTTGTGCTCATTGACCAATTAATCATGATTTCACTTCACAAAAAAAAAAGACATCTGTACATCAGTGACCATGTCCCTCAATAATCTAACAGTAGAGCCAAAATTACTCATATCCCTATTTAAACATTATGCAAACTAAAGCACCACCAAAGAAACTCAAAAACAAATGTTCATCCAAGTAAACGTTTGCATCAAAAAACAATTTGTGTTAAGAAAATATCCATGGTCAACTAAAAACTGTATTAAAAATGGTCATTGGAATCACAATTACCAGCAACGAACCAGAAACTCCATCCACATGAAATATTCTCACAGTGGTATCAGTGCAAAAACACAAATTTAAAAGTTCCAGGATATCAATATAATCCTATAGGTATGTCAATCATTTCCCTAATCCACTAGTTGTAACTTTTAGTCATGAAACAACAAGTGCAAACTTCAGCTTCACTTGCCAAAAGGCATCAGATTTCCAAACGACCAACCAAACAGCTACCCACCACACAAGAAAAGTTCACAACTGCAACATCCCAAACCCCACCAAGGACTCAACCACACCAAAATTTGCTGGCAAGTTTTTCCCATTCCGTTTATCATTAGTATTTTTCACCAAAGAAAGTTCACCTCCAACAAACTCACAATTAGCTCAGCATACCTGACCTGAACTAATAAGAGGTCCACATTTCTCAGCAAACTTCTCTGCACTAATCACATGCACTTCCATTTAAAATAGCATGCAGATACAAGATAAAAAGGTCATATTCCACGCACTAACCATGCACCTAAACGTAACGGATGCAGCCGCTTTAGCCCCCAAATGCCTACCAAAAACATCAATAATGCTAAAATGCCTAAGCAAAGTTTTCCTCGCCAATAAACGCACATGCACATAAAGCAGAAGATAACAGGCGAAGACAACACTTTCTAAAGTTTAGCCACAAACCAGAGACGGAAAAGACCACCCACAATCCCGAGCTGAACTAACCGAATGCCCATACACTGGCATCCTTACACAGTTATACTCTCACAGTCGCACCTCTCCGTTCCAATTACTGACGATATTCGCAGGCAGTACCGTACGGAGCACTCAAATCGCACGCTCCCCCGAATCCAATTCCTTCCCCGCACTTCGCCGACGGGCGCATGGCCGCCTCCCAGACAGATACCTTCGCGCCCACCCAAGGCAATCGAGCCCGAGCAAATCGCGAGGGAAAAAAACCGGGAGAAAATGCGGGGAATTCGCAGATCGTCACCTCGGGCAGCACGCGATCCGATCGGCGAAGCGGGGAGGGAGCCGGCCGGCCGGCGGAATCTGTGGGGGGCGTCTCGCCTCGGGAATCGCGTGCGAGGGTGGGGAGAGGAGCGATCGCCCACCGCGGTGGGGCGAGCGGAGGGCGATCGGCGGGTGGGGGAAGGGGATCGGGGGGAGAAGCTGGCACCGGGAGGGAGGGGAGCGTATTTATAAGCTCGACAAGCTTTTTTTAGAGGGAGGAGAAGAATGGTAGAGAGAGAAGGGAGAGAAGAGGAGAGGAGCAAGAGGCTCTGCTTTCTATCATTTGCTGGCTCTTTTTTATCCTTCGGGTTCTCTTTTAATCCTTTTTTTATGTGTGTGAGAGAGAAAGGGAGGAGAGAGAGAGTGTGTGTGACGCCGATTTACTATTTGTTTCTTGTGTGATCTTGTGTGGAAAGGAACTCCGTGAGCTTCGTGTGTGCCGTGTTGCGAACTCTTCATTTTCAGACTATGCGTTGTTGCTCACCGTTATTTTAGAGAGTTTATTGCTCTTGCTTGCTATTGTTGTCGCTGCTCCGAATCTTTATTTGAGTTTGTTGTAAAGTGTGATCGATGGTAATGGCTTGTTTTCAGCTAGCGTTGTTTTTTCTTTCATCGCAATTTTTGGAAGCAATGAGGTTACAGAAGTGACTTACGCGAGAGGGCGGTTACCTTGAACATCTGAAAATTGATTAATTTGCATTGGGCTAGGCAAGGTGGTTTCCTGACTCTTGCATTTGTGTCGCTTGCTTGTAAAATATAAGAGCAAGCAAATGATCAATTTGTTATATAGTATTCATGTATATGTCTACTTGTTTAACTGGTTGTTCATTCATTGGTCAAATTCCTAAAAACTTCCGAAGTGATTAAGCGTACTTTAGTTAGGTTTGTAGTTAGGAGAATTGCTCCATGTCTACCAAACCTTGTAGACACTTAGGTGATGTTTAGTCATTGAGGCCTCGACGAGTTTCTTTCCAGACTCCTTTCTTCTGCATTTACCGTAAGAAAAGCCGTTTAGATTCACCCTTTGTTGGTCAAAGTGATCCATTTAATGCTGAGAGTAGTAAAAAAGACAGGGCATAAACGATATAACAAGTAATCCTTTTCTCTCAACGATAGAGTAGGTAGTTTTAGGTTGTTATGATTATTCCAGCAGGCCCATGTGATTAGTGACTGCCTATCATTACTTATTGGTTTATAGTATTACATTACCCCACTCCCATCTGCTTTAATAAGGTTGAACTACCACAACGTCCACGCTTTGCTGTGGGTTCTTGAGTGATGTTTACCCCTCATCAACAATTCTGGGCTGTTGATATTTTCTGAAGGATGGCACACATGGAAATGTGTATTTATGAAAAGGGGGATTTTCATGAAAAGATGTGCACGGTTTCATTAACTTTCACATTTCAACAAAAAAAGTTTCCATCTAATTTTGAATACTTTATTTGAGTTTGATCTGATAGTTATAATTTTAGAGACAACGCAGGTTTGCATGGATTCCAAATAGAAGTAAAATTAAGAATAATGAAGGATAGAATGGAAGCATTCTACACTGTCTTATAGGGTAAAGTGCAATATAAAACTACTTTCTTTGGTTGTAAATGTAGGTTGTTTTAGCCTCCTCAACTATTCTCTAAATATAAGTCATTCTCGAACTTCTATGTACTTTTTTTTCTCTTGTTTTCATCTTGCTCTTGTTTAATAAATACTACTACTCTCACAAATGAATGAATTATCTTTTCCAATACAGAATAAATGAAAGACAATAAGTTCATTTGATCTACTTTCTTAATCCTTGTGTACAAGTCTAAAATGACTTACATTTGTAATCGGAGGGAGTATAAGTTATGCAGGAAAATGTTAAGTGGAAACCACCCCTTTAGTGGGATCGTGAAACACACCTGCCCTCTCCCCACAAAAAAACGTGTTTACAAATTTCAAAAAAATCAAAAAAATCATACATGTAAAGGAGATGGTGATGTACAAGAATATTAAATTTTAATACCAAATTCAACTTCATTTTTTAATCTTACAAACAAGTCGAGTTTGGCCTTAAAATTTTTATGCTTGACCACTCCCTCTACATGTATGGGTTCTTTTGAGAATTTTTCAAAACTTCTAGACATGCTCTTTGAAGGGGTTTTCACACTTCCATGGAAGGGGTGGTTTGCACTAAATATTTCCCCAATCATACATTCTCGATGAAAATCATTAATAATTTGAGTTCACGGCATTAATTTTGTTTCTACAAAAAAAGATATTAGAATTTGGGCAGTATTCTACTGTATATAAAGATAATAATTGTCAAAATATTTTGAATCCTAATCCATTTGATGTATGCAAATGCAATAACATTCACTATCCGGTTTTCATTTTCATCCATACTAGGTAAGATCCATCTTGTGTTTGTAGTAGAATTATTTGAAGTGTCTTAATGGTATGTAGGTTTTTTTTTTTGTTTTACAAAGCTTCCCAAATGTACCGGTTCTCATTGTGCTAGGGAGTGATCCCTAACAATGAATCTGGGATATACCGGATGACGAGCGTCTTGATTTACATTTCTTACGTGTGTGTATCGAACGAACTCAAGAACACAAGAATTTATCCAAGTTCAGACCTTTAGTGGAACAATAGTCATGTGTCCTATGTATTTTCTTAATTGGATGAACTTGTTACATAATGTATCTTGTACCTCTTCTTGAACCCTCCTCCTCCCTTTATATAGGAGGAACAAGCGGAATATATACAAATAGATTGTGACAAACACCGTGACAGACCTACCCCTAGCCTATCATGACGTCGGATAGGCATGCTCGCTCTGCTCTGGTCGTTTTGCACATCATGTCCCATCATCGAACGTCGTCACGCTTACTGACCTAGCCATCACGTAACATTAAATGCTACGGAACAGGTCACTGCTCCACCACGCCTACCCATGACCTCGCTCGTCGAAAGGGAGTGCCTGAGCAAGAAAAACACTCGAGTGGATGACATTAATTACGTCCTGACAGGTTATGTGAATACCTGCCCTGCGACCAGCCCTATGCTAGTCGCAGGATCTCCATCTACGACCAGGGGTTGGTCGTATGAGCCTTGATCTGGTCGCGCGATGAGTCTGTGGTCTTGAAAATATCTATTGTCAGATGACATTTGGCAGTGTGGGGTCCACCTTGTAGGGCACCCCTTATCTATTACATCGATAGTAGCCCCTAAGCTCCATCGTGGATGGGGCGAACTAATTGTTTTTTAGTGGTAGACCATGGTCTTTGTGCGATGAGTGGTCGTGGTCAGGCTAGTCGCGCCACTTGGATCCTAGGTGAAGGCATGTTAGCCCTGGGGAGTGTTCTTTGACATAGCCCATTTTTGTGGTCGACTCAGGAAACCACATCCTGATAGGAGGTTAAATGTCCACAGAGAGAGAACATGGGAGAGAGAAATATTAATTGCCATCAGATCTGAGGGAATTTTGGGTTGCCCACGCGCGGCCTTTCGAATTTCGAGCGGATCGGATCCCACGGTAGTTGAGATACCGTGTTGGCCCTTTAAATTGGAGTGTCTATGGCTCCCCATGAATCCTTTCTTCACCCCCCCTAGCCTCCAAGATTTCGCACTTAGAGTCATTCGTCTCCTTCTCCGTTCTTGCCCTTGCAACATGACGTCAGGTGGCCCAGACTTGCGCTTGTCCTTCTTCGTGTCCTTCCAACCGACCCCTTGGAAGAGGCAGGATGGTCAGAGTTGGCTACGGCTTCGCGTCGATCTGGCGCTCTCGAGCCTCAGCAACCTGCACGCACTTGTCTGCGAGCTTGAAGAGCTCAGTGGTACTCCGGACTTCCTTGGTGGCCAGCTTTTCGACCATCTTCTAGTCTCTGACCCCCCCCCCTTCGGAACGCTATTACCATGGACTCGCGTGTCATATTTGGAATGATATTGTAGCATTCGGTGAAACGTTGGATGTAGTCTCACAGGGACTCACCCTGTCGCTGCCTGACTTGGTACATATCATCTTCGACTCATGGTTGGGCGTAGGTTCCCTATAAGTTAGCGATAAACTGGTCGCATAAGTCTTTCAAGGAATGAACCGACCCCGCGGGGGAGGTTCATGAGCCATGACTGAGGCGAACCAATCAGGATGGTCAGAAAATAGTTAACCATGACCTTCCCATCGCCTCCCGTGGCTTGCACCATGGTGATGTAGATCTGCAGGAACTCCTCCGGGTTGATCGAGCCATCGTATTTTTTGGCTAGGATTGGCTGAAACTTGTCCGGCTAGTGCACCTCTTGCAGCCGGGCAGGGAAAGTGTTACACCCTATCCCATAATGGGGAGCCGCTCGCCAATGGGTCGCTCCACGCGACTGGGGAGATAGCTGACAGTCTTTAGGCCCTGGTGAGGGGACGGAGGAGCCCAACATCCCCCTGCGAGGGGAAGGTGAGTGGCTTGGCTGCTTGCCCTTTTCCTGCTCTCGTCGGGTGCGGTCCTCCTATTTCCAAGTGGCCCTCTGGCCCTGGATTATGTCGCAAAGGTCACGGTGGCGAAGCAAGTCGCGTAGGTCTACAGGTGGACTGTCCTGATATGGTGAGGGTATCCTTGTACTCCCTGTTACTAAGGGAGAATAGGTTCCCTCCAGCCACAGAGTCCACTACGAAACCTGCCGATCACCACCTCGGCCACTCCTTGTGGTGAATGGGGTGGCGGTTGCCACTGCATGGTGCTGGACAGTCTCTACCAAGAGGGTGAGATCGCGTAACCATGGTGCTACCAGTGAACTCTCCAGTACCGTCACCGGTAGGTGGCTAAGAAGTACTCACGTAGTCTGCAGGTTCTATACGACGGTCATGGTATCGTAGTCAAGCAGCTGACCACGGAGCGTTGAGACATCATAAGGGGGGGAGCCCTCGGCGCTCGTGTTCCGCATGCGGCGTGATGTCCTTGAAGACGCCGCCGCAAAGGTCTCAACCTCAGGTAGTCACTCCTTCGGGTTGCGCTGTAGTTGCTAGTGCAATATAAGACCACCTTCATGCCTAGCATCGGGTTGGTTTCCCTCTTGCCCTAGGGCCTGGGGCTCACCTCCAGTTCCCGTTACATGAGCGTCTCTTCTACCCCTGGCTACATGGTCCACCATGCAAACTTCACATTTGGTCTTGGAATTCTCTAACTCTGTCTTGGTGTCCCATGCTTGGAGCACACCAGGCTCATCTGGGTCGTTCCACATGATGAAAACCTCGCAACGATCGGGTTCCTCGAACTGGGACTCTACGGTTGTCATGAATTCGGACATGGGTAGCCCAGCCGTAGTCTCCAAATTTGAAGAAAACACGAAAAACGTGCCCTTACCTAAAACGCCAACTGTCGGAGGTGATCCCTGACAATGAATCCGTGGTATATCGGACAACGGATGCGTTGGTCTACATTTCTTGAGGGTGTGTATGGAACGAACTTAAGAACACAAGGATTTATCTAGGTTTGGACCTCCTGTGTGATAATAGCCCTATGTCCTGCGTATTTTTTTATGAATGGAATGAACTTGTTATAGAATGTATCACATGTCTCTTCTCAAACCCTCCTCCTCCCTTTATATAGTAAGGAAAAGAGAAATGTATACAAACAGGCCATGCCAAATGCCGCAGCAGACCTACCCCTGACGAAGCCAACTACCTCTAGCCCATCATGACATTAGATAGGCATGCACGCTCTGTTCTAGTCGTCCTACATGTTCTGTCCCATCACCGAATACCGTCATGCTCACCGGTCTGGCTATCTCGTAGCATTTAATGTTACAGTATGGGTCACTGCTCCACCACGCCTGTCCACAACCTTGCTCGCCGAAAGGAAGTGCTTGGGACGAAAACACTCAAGTGGATGGCATTAAATGTGTCCTGGTCGCGCGATAAGTCCAGGGGGCCTGTTGCACGAGCCCTGACTTGGTCGCGCGATAAGTCCGTGGTTTTGAAAATATCTACTGTCGGCTGATATTTGGTGGTGTGGAGCCCGTCTTATGGGGCATCCCTTATATATTACATCGACACATTGTTTGAAATGTTCTACTCCTTTGCAGGTCTATCCTAGGGACCCCTTTAGAACAAAACAAAAAATAGAGAAATTTTAAAGGAGTTGAATCATGTGGGGAAAAATTCGTACATAAGTTTTTGGAATTAAGCAATGAACCTCTAGAATTCCTATAAAATTCTTATGGAATAGCTTATTCCATTGGAACTTCGGAGGATCTCTAATATGAGGTCCAATCTCCACAAAAAAATTCATTGTGTATATCTCTCTCATCTTATTCTAGTATTTTTATTTCATCTAAACGGTCATTCCTGTAGTTTTATGTGTTTTTTTCATTCTACAGGACTCAAGATGCCTTTTCTTTTGCAAGTATAAGTCAAACATATTTACACAAGCACACCACACTCATGAGTCAAGCCACATACGCCCACATAGGTAGGTCCTAGTGCATGTCTAAATTAGATTTGATGCCTAACCTCATGTAGGGCGGATATGCCCTTTACCATTATATGCACCTATGTGTATATATACCATAATTGCTCGAAACATAATCTCTAGAAAATGTGAACATTTATGTTGAGTTTGGGGCTCCAACCCTGATGGGCTATAAGGACCCTACTTAAGATCTAGGCTTAATCCACTTAGGATTCAAAGAGCTAGGACTCTTTTATCACGCATTTTTCTATTTTTATGTTTTGAGAACCGCATGTTCTAAAGATGCGCTAGATTGTATGACCTGAGTTTGTAACCACATATCTCAAGGAGTAGCGCGTCCCCATGGTTCTATAATGATGGTAAAAAGAAAAGAATAAACGAAAATTGAAGAGCAAACAAAATGGAGATGTGCCGCCACTCCGCTTGTTGTAATTTCCCTATCCCGTGTCGAGTGTCACTCCTGGCTGATGAATGACGATAACGTGCCAGCCGCACCTCCGCAGGCTTCACAAATCACGACTACCACCCAGCAGTCCAGCACGGAATTACAGCAAGAACGTCCAAAAAGCGCCCCACTCGTCCGCTGTGTCGCGGTGTCCCGTCACATGGCCGCCGGCCCGTCTCGCACAGTCGCGCGACAGAGACCAGCCGCTGCTGGCGACCAACCTGCCGTTCGCCGTTGCTAAGGAAACAAAATCCATCTCATGGTGCCAGTCACATGGCTTCCGTTAGTGCATATTAAATTAGTTTTAAAGCCATGCCACGGTGGCACACCGGCAATCAAAGGGACATAACCCAAACAAATTACCTGGCTTATTGATGATAACCAAGCTTTTAAATCGTGATTTTGGCGGCTTCATGGCATGATCCCAGAAAAGCTACATAAGCTATCGCGACATCTATCCTTCATCGTGTTTTAGTATTAACTAATACAAATATTAATAATTTTACATTTATAGTTCATGTTTGACAAAATTATTAAGAATAGTACGAAGGTATTAAATATAATATAATAAGACTATAAGTTGTAATATTTTTTAACAAATTACTTAATCGGTAAGAAATATAACTGCTAGAATGTTGAAAAAAAGAGCATAATACGGTGTCTTGCTAGGTTTTAGCTTATAAGAAATGTTCTTTGGCCTTCTAGCGAAGCCAGACTTCAAATTTGACTTGATTTTTGGGTTTTATGGGTAGGGAAAAATGTAAAATCCTCAAAAGTCACTTGGATTTTGACTTCCCCCAGAAGTTATTTTGTTGCAAAAAATCCCTAAAAGTTCGGCTTTGTTGCAAAAACACCCTTAAAAATTCAAAAAAAATTAAAAAATCACAAAAATTCTAAAAAACTAGGGACAATTCTAAGACCTTTTGTGAATGTTTTTTTCAAAAATAATATTATTTGCATCATATTTCATGGAGAGGAAGTTTGAAAAAAAAGAAAAACATGCAACTCATTTATTAATTCAAGTTAAATGCATAGTTAATTATTTACTAATCCAAAAATTATGAAACAAAATTTTTTAGTCTTCTTACATGATCCTCTATCTTCTAAAATTACATAAAATTTTGAAATAGTTATTGTAACGTGCAGGATTGAGTAAATGTGTTCCAGATAGATTAATTCATAACTAATCCATAACACCCTAAAATTAGTGAAACCACTTTTATTAGTTTACCTAAACAATTATTTGTGTAGGCAAAATAATGGTAGATATGACAAAGTTAAAATAACATGAGTTAATAAATGAGGTGCATATTTTTCTTTTTTTTCCAAACTTCCTCTCCATGAAATATGATTCAAAAGATATTATTTTTGAAAAAAAAATCACAGAAGGTCTTAGAATTGTATCTGGTTTTTTTAGAATTTTTTTGTGTTTTTTGTTTTAATTTTTAGGGGGTTTTGCAACAAAGCCAAATTTTTGGTAGTTTTTTTTTCAATAAAACAACTTTTGACAGAAGTCAAAATCCAAATGACTTTTAGGGGAATTTTGCATTTTTTTCCCTTATGAGTATGTATGTAGGATAGCGGAGCTATCTTTAGCTACTAGCTATGCCAAATATCACAGCTATTTATGGAAATAGAGTTTGTAGCTCATATAGCAAAAGATTGGCCCCTCGCTTTGCGTTTGAGGTCCAAGACAGCTATTGCGCAGCTATAGATAACTATGTGTTGGCTTGCGCCGAACAAGGCAGCCAAAACATCTGAGATGAGATTGACTTACCACCATAATTAGATCAGCTGAGGGCACAAGCGAACAAAAAAGTTTCTGAAGTCCGAGTCACTTGATTTTGCCCCTCAGAAGTTGACGAATCTCAAAAGTGATTTTGCTGATTTTGCGCCTCCGAATCACTTGAAAATCCAATGAAATGTAGTTAATGCCTTGAAGTCCCAGGAGGAGAATAGAAGTCGGTAGGCACTGTTGGTAGAGGCAATTAAGCTCGGGAAGGTTGAGTTTGTTCGTTGTTCTAGGACCAAAATTGGGTAGCACGTCACTTAGCTAATCATGCTTGTGAGGAGGTAACAGTCGTTGTGTGGTTTGGCCAGTTCCTCCTTTTGTATCGCATCTATATGATGCCGAGTTTAACCCGTTTTGAATTAATAAAGACTTAACCTTTCTTCAAAAAATTAAAAAAGAAGAGTCACTTTTTTTTTTTATAAAAAACGGAGTTCCATTTAAACACAAATAATTCTACAAAGGTGAAAATCACCCTAGGAAGAATACTGCAATACCTCAACTACTAGGCATTGTTGATCATAAAGGAGATTGTTACACATGAAAGAATCACTTGAAAATCGCATAGCGGAGGTAAGGTCGAAAGTGACCAAGAACTGTGACTGTCACGATAAACTCGAGTAACAAAGGTTAGGATATGTTTGGTTAAGTACTTCAGCGTGCCACGACTAAGGTTAGGCATAAGCTGTAAATGTGGCATGCCTAACTTTTTGGAACAGTTAAGTTGTTTAGTTAGTTACCAAGAATTAGCGAATTAGCAGAGTTGTGGCAAATTAGATAAGGCTATTGTTTGGATGACTACCACGAGATGTGTCACAAGTTTGGCAAAGATATATGGCAACTATTTGGTTTGTAGCCAAACCTAGATACAACCATTTTAATGTATGAAGGCAATACTAAAAGTCCTTATTAACCCTCCTCCTGCACCCCAAGTGCCACAACTTGGTGACCCACATGCTGTATTGTGGCAGAAGCTAGAGGCATTGACAATTGCTACTACTGATAAGATCAGTGTTGGTCAATACTTGCCATGTCCTGAGAATGAAGGCATTTGTTGTTTCCTATCTTCGGCTAGTGACACAACTTTGGAGACTTTGGTGTATCAATTCTTGTGCAAGCAGGATGCCTGCCATTGATAAGCCATATTGCATACTCTATGGTATTTTGCTGCTCTCTTTGGTATTTGTTTGAACTTCTTTTGCTAATGTGTCAGAGTAATTACCAAATAGAAAAGAATCACCAAACAGGAGCAAGTTGGATGCACATACCTCAGGGGAGGAGGGAGGGGTTGCACTGCGAGGATAGCAATGGGGATTAGAAGGGGAAAAAGAGAAAAGAAAATAGAATGTAGTTGGATGCACATACCTTAGGAGAAGAGAGAGGGGATGCACTGCAAGCACTATCCAAACATGGTGTTGGTGGAGGAGCATATCTAGAGGGGGATTTGGAGAGTGAGATGGATTTATAGGATGGAGAATGAGAGGGATACGGAACCAGGAGAGAAACAAGCAAACACATTTCTCCACACTCCTAAATATCTCCAGGTTAGCATTAAATCAAAAACTTCAACTCAGAGCACATCCTACAGAAAACGTGAACACCGGATATTCCGGTGTGTTCTGCTCCTGAATACCAGACCATCCGGTGAGTGTAACACAATCTGTTCCAGGAAAATTTTGCTCTCTGCCAGAAAAGATACCGTGATAGCTTCCGATGATCTCATGTCCATCACCGGATAATCTGATGTGTGCTAAACCACAGAACCACCCTTTTGCAACCCCTCTGCAACAAAAGGTCTAGTGCATTCTTCGATGTTCACAATCTCAGCACCGGACTATCTGGCGTACATAATCAAACTTGGCGCCAAAAAATCTCCTCTCTGTAGAAAATACTTTGGCGCTCTCAAAGTCCATCACTGGACCATCCGGTGTTTGCTTTCATTTTTACTTCAGCACTGAAAATACACTGGTGTTACCCTCCAGTGTAGCAACCACACTCAACGGACCTTCTGGAGTAATGATCTCCAATTTCACTCGAAAAATTACTCTCTGCAAGATATAGTCTGGCGAGTATACATTGCCCACATCGGAACTTCCGGTGTGTGTAATTTTTCTGTGCACAGAGAAGAATTTACCAATTCTAAACACCGTCAACTCGAGTTAGACATGAACAAGAATAAGCATCCACAAACACATGCTTACCAAGTTCAAGATACATCAACGGTTGTCAATGCCTCATCATATGCAAACCAAGGCACTTCTCCACTTTATTTTTCAATCTCCCCCTTGATGAGTGCATCGACAACCCTCAAGGCACAAATGTTTGAGATAGAAGAAGTGAAGCACATCCATGTGACCAAAAAATCAAGAAAGAGCAAACACAAATCACTTGGAACAAGATAGATTGCAAAAGGCCAAAGATAGGTAAAGACAAGCCAAAACCTCAAAAAAGCAAGAAAAGCTCAAAAACTCAAAAACAAATGCTCCCCCTTGATGAATGCACATTTTTTATTTTTCTTTTAGATTTGTTGCAAATTTTCTCATTTCTCCTTCTTTGTAGCATATTCTCTTCTTTCTGCAAATGCTCTCCCCCTTTGGCAATACAAACATCAAAGATAAAATATTATGCAATGCATGAACATGCAATCCTAGTGAGTTTTCACAAGTATACCACAAAGCATTTGCAAGTACTAGAAATGTCAAAAGGGCTCCGAAAAGATGTCAAAAGGGCTCCGAAAAGGTAAGGATGTAGCTCACAATTGCACAGAGGCTTAAAAGAGACTGTGACACAAGAACATGAAGCTTGACAAGCTAAACCTGAAGAGTTGGTTAGCGCATTTAATTTCACATAGCCGAATCATATGCAAGATGACCACCACATAAGCATCCACTCGTGTCGAGACAATACAAGCATTAAGAAGTAGTCAACTTCAATCTCAAACTAGAGAAACAAGCATTCATGACAATAGACTTTGTAAACACTCACATATGAAACTAAGACTTAATTAGATCAAGTGATTAAAACAAAATTGATCATTTAGGTATATTTCTTTCATTTTTTTATTCTCAAGTTGACTCTTATCCAAGCAAAATGTCACGCGACTGGGTACGATAAACACCTTGAGGCTTCAAGACAACCGTATTGGATCAGATACTTGAATTCACCAGATTATTCACATTTTCACAGCGAAGCAAGTTTTCACATGATCAAGTCAAGTAGTGTCTTTGCGACACAAGAAACACATGTCTCCCCAAGTTTCTATCAAGAGCTAAACATTTGACAAAGATAGAAAATATACTGCAATATTCCTTAATCCATAATCTTGAACCAAGAAGCCTAGAGCAAGATATCCATCAAGCTAGCCTTAACATAAGTATTGACTAAGCCAAATCAATTACGAACATGGTAATCAAGAATGTAGCATTTCATAGTCTACATGATTCATAAAATTGCCAAATTTCATCTTAAGGAAAGCTAGCTTGCTTGAAATATATTATGTCAAAACATCAAGAAGAGCCTAAGATTAAAAGCTTGCTCCACACTACTCAACTTAGTCCAAATTCAATTCTAGCAACTGAAAATGCTACAGACATATAAGTCAAAGCTCAACTACTATGATTATCTTACATAATAAAATGTAATGCAAATGCAACAAAAATAAGATATGCAAGGACAACTCCCTCTCACACAATGCCATAGGCATGGCACACATCAAGCTCTCCTCTAAAATAGACAAATCTTGTAGCATCTAGAGGCTTGGTGAATATATCGACTAGCTGGTATTGGTTATCTATGTAGCTCAGCTCAATATCTCCCTTTTCATTATGGTATCTCAGAAAGTGAAATCTCACATCTATATGTTTGGTTCTAGAATGCTAAACTGGGTTGTTGGCTAAGTTGATAGCACTAGTACTGTCACACATAAGTGGCACACTCTTGAAATTCAACCTAAAATCCCTCAAAGTAGTAACTATCCACAAAATCTACGAACAACAGCTAGCAGCAGCTACATATATAGTTTCAGCAGTAAACTACGCAACACTAGACTGTTTGCAAGAAAACCAACACAAGAGAAGTACCCAAGAAGTGACAAATACCAGATGTACTTTTCCTGTCAATTCTACAACCAGCAAAATTCGCATCCAAAAAACCTTGAAGAGGAAGCAGAAAACCAAAGCCCATACTCGAGAGTGTGCTAGAGATATCTCAGAATGCGTTTCACCGCTTAGCGATGAGACGTCCTTGGTGAACCCTGGAAGCAAGCACACAAGTAGACGACGAAGTAGATGTCAGGTTTTGTCGTCGTCAAGTACATGAGAGAGCTGATCATGCTCTTGTACTCCCGCTGGTCCACCTCCTCACCATCTTCATCTGGATCAAGCACAGTCAAAGCAGCCATCGGTGTTGCTAAGGGCTTCACATCACTCATGTCGAACTTCTTCACCAAATCCTTAGTGTACTTCGTCTGGTGGACGAATGTTTGAGCTCGCCCATCATCGACATCTCAAACTACCTGCTCATAGTTTCTGCAAACTTGCTACAAGTGTATAAGAAGAGCGACAAAAAATGATATCATCCACATATATCTAAACAAGTAAGACATAATTGCTATGCCTGAGAGTGAACAAAGTTTTATCAGTTGACCCCATCACATACCCATGCTCTAGAAAAAAGACCTAAGCCTATCATACCAAGCTCTATGTGCCTGCTTAAGCCCATACAAAGCATTTTAAGTTTGTAAAGTCTATGTGGGTATTTGGGATGGTCAAAACCTAGGGATTGCCTAACATAGATCTCTTCTTAAATGAAACCATTTAGGAAAGCACACTTGACATCCATTTGATACAACTTGAAACCCTTGGATGTCACAAATGTAACAAGAATCCTAATGTCTTCTAGCCTAGCTATGGGTGCAAAGGTCTCTCCAAAGTCTATCCCCTCAACCTGAATGAAACCCTGAGCCACTAGTCTAGCATTGTTTCTCACTACAGACCCATACTCCCCCTATTTATTTTTGAAAACCTATTTTGTGTCTATGGTGTGTACATTAGGGGGTGGATCTACAAGAACCCAAACTTGATTTCTTTCAAAATTTTCAATCTCTTCATGCATGGCATTGACCTAACTCGAGTCAGATAAAGCATGTCCAACATAATGGGGCTCAAAAGAAGCAACGAATGCAGAATCAGTAAAATAAGCATGAGAAGCGGTCTTGGACCTCGTTACCCTTTCATCAAGATCTTCAATCATCAGGTGTGGAGGGTGTCACCGCTGAATGTGTTGAGAGGCCTCACACCTAGAGGTGAACTCACACTCAACCTGTGCTGATGCAGGATCGAGAGCAGTTGAAGTGGAAATAGGCACTGCAGGACCCTCTGCTGGAATAGAAGAAGCAGGTGCGAGCTCTAAAGCAGGTGTGGTCAAGGGAAGTAGTGAATCACCCTCGTCCTCACCAAGAGCTGATAGGTTGTCATCTACAAAGATGCTCTCGCTCATCTCCTGATCATCTGCACACTCAAAGATAGAACTAGCACAGGGGGTTGATTCATGAAAGGTCACATCACTGGACTCTATGATGATGTTAGTGTCAAGATTAAAGACCCCGTAAGAATGACCATGAACAGAATACCACAAGAAAATGCCATCGAAAGAACATGACTCAAACTTGTCAAGGTTGCCACGCTTTAGGATGAAGCAATGACAACCGAAAACTCTCAATTGTGAAACCTTCGGCTTCCTCCCAAAGCGCAACTCATAAGAAGTCAAAATTAAGATCGAGCTCAAGAAAATCCAATTGAAGATGTAGCATGTTGTGCTAATGGCCTTAGCCCAAAACCTCCTAAGAGTCCTATGCTCATCGAGCATCGTCCTAGCCATCTCCACCAAAGTGTGACTCTTCCTCTCAACCACGTCATTCTGTTGTGGAACGTGTGAGGCAGAAAATTGATGCTCAATGCCATGATAATGATAAAAAGCATCAAAGAGATAGTTCTTGAACTCGATGGCATTATCACTGCGAATTTCTTTCAATGCACTAGGGAGTTCTTTGAACAATCTTAAAGCTAAACTTTAAAAGTGTGAGAACACTTCATCCTTGCTTACAAGAAAGAAGACCCAAGAGTAGCGAGAGAAGTCATCAACAGTGACAAGAACATACCACTTCCTACCCACCGAACGAACCCAAGAAGGACCAACAGTGTCCATATGAAGAAGTTCTCTCGATTACTCAGTCATCACCAGATTGACTGGTGGGTGAGAGACAGCATCTTACCATGCCGACAATGAGCACAAATAAGATTCTTCTCAAACTTAAGCTTGAGCAATCCTCAGATCAAGCCTAGGGCACTCAAACGAGTAAGAAAATTAAAGCTCATGTGCCTTAGTCTCCTATGTCACATCTAAAACTCAAAAGAAGGTTAAGCAATCAAGCAACGAGAAGAACCAATAGAATAAAAAAAATCAGCTCAAAAACTCTCCCAACTCGAGAAATCATGCAAATCAAAGTGCTAGAAGAATCGAGAACTCGAGAAGTATCGCGTTTGAAATGCACTTCCAAATCCTCATCCTTCAACTCACGCATAACTTTCTTAAGTAACATATACTATCTAACGAGAGCATCATTCAATGTATTAACTTGGATGGAAAGTTAGTCGTAGTAAGGCAATAGCTCAGAAGGATCCAGCTCGGGGTTGTTGTCATCGTTGTTGTCGTCTTCAATGAAGCAGAGGCCAATGAAGTCATTGGTGTTCTCCTTGTTCTTTGCTTGCAGTTCATCCTCCTCTGAGCTCTTCTCATCGCTAGAAGAAGTGCCGATGTCCCTAAGAGATGTCATGAACACCCTATAAGCTACCTTGACCGCCTTCTTGGCCATCTTGTTGTAGTTCTTCTTGAAAAAGGGTTTCTTGTTCTTGTTGTAGTCGTGGTCGGCGTCCACCCTCTTCTTGAGCTTGGTCAGTCCGACCTGAAGTGGATAGTGTCACCACACTCAAAGCAGGCACGAAAATCATCCCTCCTCCGGTCTCGGTGATTATTGTAGAAGCGGGCGAACTTCTTCACGATCAGCACAAGGTCCTCATCATCCAGCACGTTCACCTGCTCCTCTGTGACAGAAACAAAGGAAGAGAATGCAAATTCACTCGATAAAGTGTTAGCGCAAAAAAAAAACGAGATGCATACTGATTGCCACCATCAGGTCTGGAAAACAACACCATGTTCTGAGATAAGGGATCTCTGAGACCAATCTGAGCCATCTTGGCTATCTTAGTGGATTGAACTTGCTAAAGAGCTCATCACAAGTTAATATATCATAACTTGGAGACTCTTCAATGCTCGAGATATTTACTTCCCATATGCTACGGTCAAGAGCATAGATAAACTTGATCGCTCTCTCATGGTTAGAATAGGGTAAAACACCAGTTGATCAAAGACTGCTAACAATCCCATCAAAGCGAGCAAAATCACATACTCTCCAGGGCCTTGCACAAACATTTGGTATTCTTGGTTGTATGTGCTTTGACATCTGACCTTAATCTGATTAGTGCATTCATGAAAGACACTCAGAGCATTCCAGATCTCCTGAACAGTACATAGGTGATGGACCCTGTCAAACTTATTCCGACTCAGGCTAGTGAACAAAATATTTCTAGCCTTATTGTTGGTATCATACTGTTCGATTTGAACCAGAGTCATGCGAACAGCAGGGATCTCATAGTTGGAATCAACTACTTCCTATATTGCACTTTCTTGGCTTAGAAGATAAGCCTCCATGTGCACCTTCCAGTACGAAAAATCACGGCCATCAACACAGCGGAATCTTCCCACTTCTCTCCATGTCGCCTACAGATCACAAAGCCGGTTAAGATTATTAAGTGATCAAACTAGCTCTAATATCAATTGTAGGAACGAGATTGGTGACTAGAAAGGGAATGAATAGATGCCTCAACAAATTTCTTACGAAACGATGGTCTTCTCCTATTTGGATCACCCAATATACCTCAAAACTTAAGCGGAAGCAAAAATTGAAAGAAGTTTTAACAAGAGAAAATCGATGCAACACGACTCCATGGATGATATAAGAACCATAGGTTCCATTTAATATCAATTCATGTGTCTTAGCACTCGAAAGATCACAACTAGCAAAGAAACAAGAAAAGATGAACACCGAGCGACAAAACTTTCTAAGTTGATTGTCTAGATGCAAGGGAATTTAAGACCCCATCACATAACCGTGTGTATGCAAACGTGTCCTCCATCTTGCAATCTTGACCACCGACAAGTCTCTCCAATTCTTGATCCCTCGAGCTGCCTTGTCACTTGCACCAGTATTTCCTTCGCTTGACTTTGTCAACACGTCATCTTCATCCTTTATTGCATACTTTGCTTGACATTCATGTGTACAGGTAGGATCACCCTTGACTCCGTCCGACCCTTCTTGATCATCTAACACCAAACACCTACTTAGTCCCAATCACCCACCGTCGACCATCAAGTCGCATCCGTCACCTGCACACATTGAAACAAGCAAATATATTTCTTCACACTCCAAAACATCTCCAGATTAGCATTAAATCAAAAACTTCAACTCAGAGCACATCCTATAGAAAACATGAACACCGAATGTTCCAATGTATTCTGCTCCTAAACACCGAACTATATGATGAGTGTAACACTATCTGTTCCAGGAATCTCTTTGCAAGAGAAGGTCCAGTAATAGCTTCATATGATCTCATATCCATCATCAGATAATCTAGTGTGTACCAATCCACATAACTACCCTTCTGCAACCTCTCTACAACAAAAAGTCTAAAACATTCTCCGATGTTCACAATCTAAGCACCGGACTATCCGGCATACATAATCAAACTTGACACCAAAAATCTCCTTTGTAAAAAATACTTCGACGCTTTCAAAATTTATCACCGGACCATCCGGTATTTACTTTCATTTCTGCTTCAGCACTAAAATACTCTAGTGCTACCCTCCGGTGTAGCCACCACACTCACCGGACCTTCCGGTGTATTGATCTCCAAATTCGTTCGAAAAATCACTCTCTGCAAAAAATAATCTAACAAATATACACTGCTCACAATAAAACTTCTGATAAACACATAAACATCCAATATCCACTCCAGAACTTTCATTGCGTACAGAGAAGAATTCACCAATTTCAAACATCGCTAACTCGAGTTAAATATGAACAAGAACAAATATCCACAAACACATACTAATAAATTTCAAGACACATTAATTTATTATCAATAACTCGTCACATACAAATCAAAATCAAGGTACTTCCGTTTCTCAAAAATAAAGAATCACCGCATAAAGCACGGTTCTATGGTGTGAAATGCACAACAGCCTTACAAAAAGTTATTTGGCAACACACAAACGACGGTTTCAGTCTCATGCTGTGAAATACATTGGAATCCTTAGCCTACAAATTACCAGAGTCGAACACAGTCCTGACAAAATAGCAAACTCCCACACATAGCATAGAACGGTGCCAGCAAAACGACCTGACAACTTAACGGATAATGCCTGCCTTGCCTACCTCGAAGGAGGGGCTCACCCTTGCTTTTCCTCCCTTTCACGGTTCCACTGCTCGATCTTAGCTCTGCGCTCCTCACTGTTCTCCCTGACCGGGCTTCTTGCACGCCTGGGAGAGCTGCCACCATGCCTGCGTCTTCCTCCATCATCGTACCTTTCATGCCTGCTGCTTCCACCCCTACGCCCACCACCACCACCACCACGGTAATCATCACGGCCACGGTAGCCATCACGGTCACGACGCTCTCTCCTGTGATGCGGGCTTGGGCTGCGGCTCCTTCCCCTGTGTGGCCTCCTTGAATGCCCAAAGAGTTTTTTCCTCAGATCCTTACCAATCTGCTTCACATGCATGAAATTGCAATATCCACCGCGGTTGCAGCTATTCTCCTCATACTGCCTGCAGGTAGCTTCACGGAAATCAGTCACAGGGGAGAAGTCAACAACAATTGGGCGGCCGGAGTAAAAGCGGCCCTGAAAGGCTGTATGAGCTGCAGCTGCCTGATCTTCCTCCCTAAACTGGACATAAACATTGCCTATCATGTGATCAGCAAGGTTATCGCAGACATTGAGGTTCTCAAGCTCACCAAACTTGCTCAGTTCCTCAAAGATGTCCTCATAAAAATCTTCAAAATGCTCCTGCATTTTGCGGGGATCTATTGGCTGGCCTTGAGCATCAACCCCAGGGGTGATCATATCAGGGCGCTGATACATGTTTACAAGCACAATAGTCGGTGAGATGGTTGGCCTGTTATGGAGGCGTGAGCAACGATCCCCATGACGGCAAGCCCCAATCTTGAAGTAAAATGGGCAGTTGACTCTATCTTTCTCCGTACCAAATATTGAAGCCAAGTGCTCCGCCATGATTCGAAATTAGTCCAGCTGACTAAAGCCTGCAGAGAAAATGTTAGCGATCATTATCCTCTAACGAGAGGAGTGCTCCATGATACATTTGACAGCCCCCAAACTTCAATTAGTGAACCAACAACATCTTTAGAGTATTGAGCAGGTGCAAGGTAATGTCTTATTTGACGAACAATGTGGTTACTGCATAATATCAGTGAAGTATATTCCATGTGAAGCAGTAACACATGTGAGAGGACAAAAAGGAACAAATTAAATTAATTCGACCTATGTTCATGGATTATATTTATTTTTTCAATATCATCAACAGATTGGCATCCAGTAACTTTACCCATTCACTTGAACACTGAGGTTAGCTGCTCCAAAAAGGAGCATCTCTAAGACCTGCAGTCCAAGACATAAATCTCAAGTTCTTGCAAAACAACACTAATCCCAACTGCTTTTCATGACCTAATCTGCACACTGACTCAAACCGTTAATATTAGATTAACAACAGCACAATAGTAAATGGCATAGAAGAATATGATATTTCTCCTATTGCAGAGCGTTATTGAATATCTGCGGTCTGTTACTTAGCCTAAATCTGCACCCCGTTCAAATAGCTAACACCAAAGGTACAACCCCTGCAACTGCATAAAGATGATATACTGATATAATATCCCCCAACTAAAGTATTTACTGTCCCTGTCCCTGCAACTACAAAGAGACCAAATGGCCAGAAAAAAAAAACAAAGCAACTTTTCGCCTTGCACAACACCTCCTTGTCAGGTAGGCCTTGTTATATCCGTCCGGCAAAGAATTTAATTTCATCCATTTTAAAAACCTAATCTGCACACCATTTAAGATAATTAAAATCTACAAGTAAAACAAGGAAAATAAATAAAATATACTACTGCTGCCCAGAATACTAATGTAAAGGGAAAACAGTACATCCCAAGAAAAATGTATACAATTACATTGAAGTACAGGCCACTGTACAAAAATGCAAACATGGTATAAGATATCCTGCTCACTAAACACAATGTTCTAAAAAGTAAGCACCAGGCAATAGGGGGTGGCGCCTAGCGCCTAATCACTGATCAGGCAGCCTAGGCAGCAGGGTGGTGCCTAATGACTAGGCAAGCTAGGTGCCACCTTTTAAAGAAGAGGTAAAAAAATGTTAGCATCATATTTATCACACATAGAAAGATGCCGGCATAGTTAGTCAAACCAGCTGGGATACTGCTACAGTGATAAGTTTGCTGGACAGGTCACAAAAAACTTGCAACAGCTTGCAAAATGTCCCTGATCAAATGGGCAACATCCGCAAGTTTTCTTACAGCACTACGGTGCAGCAGACCTCACAGGCAAAACTGGCAAGGTAAAACAAGCTCACCTCAAAGATGACTAGAAATATTAGGCTGAATACAGCAAAAACAAGCATAACATTATTCCACTGCTGAAACTATATCTCACATGGAACTTCTCACTCAACAACGAAAACTATTTCACAGTCAAATTTTCCCCTATCAGGCCAACGATGGAGCCAAACTCATACACTTTTCTTACTACAATTCGATTTGAAGACTTGCAAGGAATCTCCAACACCCTATGGCACCACCGATGCTTACAAGCACCACCAGTTCCCAGCTCCAAGCAGCAGGCCGGCAAGCGCTCGCAACGGCAGCGATTGACTAGATTCAGTTGAATCCGACGTAAACCTAGATTAATACTACACCACGCAGCAAACAAATCCGCAACAAGCTGAATTGCATCCCAAACAAACGATTGTGCACAACATAATGACCGACCCGTCCAGGCAAGCTAGGGTTTCCTCACCGAGAAAAACAAGAAATCGACACAGGTCGGGATGGATCTCCGCTCCTAGACAGTCCGGGGGGGGGGGGGTGAGGACGCCTGCGGGAGGAGGAAGAGGGGCGTGGCTGTGGGTGGGGAAGGATGCCTGGATCTGGGATTCTGTACCCAGGCGTGTTCGGCGGCGGCGCGGCGCGGCGGGGAGGGAGGTGGAGAGCCTGCGAAAGGCGATTAGGGAACGATAACGAATAGTCGAGTACGCATGGCAGCTCTAGGGCAGTTCGGGCTGGCAAAAAGAAGGCTTGTGGGCCTGGTTCACAATTAGCTTGTGGGCTTGTGGGTTAGGTGTTTGTCGGGCCTGTTTGGTTGCCAGCACATCTCACCATGCGTATGCT
Source organism: Phragmites australis (assembly GCF_958298935.1). NCBI lineage: Eukaryota > Viridiplantae > Streptophyta > Magnoliopsida > Poales > Poaceae > Phragmites > Phragmites australis. Next base: position 33,167,070 of record NC_084922.1, read on the forward strand.
ATATACATTGTTAGTAGTAGTTTGATTCAATGTTATAATTATGATTTATTAATTTTTCTGGTTTTCTGTTTTATATGTTATAGACTCATTTTTTATCCAACTTTTCCACGAGTGTGATGTCTATTTTCTTCAACACGTTTTTTATGACAGTCACACTTAGCTTAACATTAGTTATGGCAAAGTTAGACACCAACCAAACATGCCTCATTTTCGTAAAAACTAAAATTATTCATTTTGGTTACATGTGCGATGTAGCCAAACAAACGCTTAAACATCATGTAACTTTATCTAGCTATTTAAGCATCCCTAAAATAATTATTCCCATTGTAGGTTTGAGCTCTTGTATAGTTGCATGATGATGTCATATTTTTCTCTCTCTTTTAAAATATATGTATAAGCGTCTTTGTATTTTACCTGTCCTAAGTTCTAACTCATAAAATAGGATGATACTCAAACACACATCAGTGATAAACAGTCAAGTATAAACATTCCTATGCAAGTGTTTGGGCCTTCACGAGATAATTTTCCTGAAACGTTCACAATTAGTGTAACAGACCTCCGGCGATAGGTAGATGAGCTCAGAGAAATAAGAGGAATTGGAAGAAGAGATCAGAGAGAGAGAGAGAGAGAGAGAATAATTCCGGTGGAGGACCACGCCAACGTGACATCTCTAATCATCTTAGTTCATCCATGGTTCTAGCGTTTGATCGCTTGCTGGCTTATATACACGTCAGCCTGTTCCAAGTTCACACCACGCATACAATGCACGCCCAACACTCTCCCAGACCAATGGAACCCAACATTACTCCTCCTACAGGTATGACCCTGAGGGCCATAGCTAACACACTCCCACGCGTGTTATCAGTTCCATGCCTTATCCTGTGGTCATGACATTCTCCTCCCCTTCAAATTCAGCTTGTTCTCTGTCACGTCCCAAATTCTTAATCACGCAATTAAGCATAATCATGCTTTTTAAGCATTATGTTTAATTTTGCGTAATTATAATTCGGAATACTAATACAATTTATTTGAAATCATTTGGATGAGAGAAAGAAATTCGGAAGAGAAAATGATTGAATTCGCAGCGAAAATAGACCCTTTTAACTAATTTGTGGGCCCCATATGTGGCCCCACCCTCCAACCACTCAAGTGGACAGCCCCCACCTGCTCTCTCTCTCTCCCACTTGCTCCCACCCTCACTCCTGTGCTCAACCAGCCACAAGGAGGAGCTCCCCCTCCCACTCAAGCTCTCACTCCCTCTCTCCATTTCTTCCAAAATCCAAGCTCAAGAGAAGGATTGAAGGTATGCATGTGGTACCATTGCATTTTAGAGCTCATAAGCTACTCATCCATCCAATTCATTTTTGTTTTCTCGAAAGATTCGAGCTGGATTTGATGTCTTTTGGTGTTCTTGGTTGAAGCACAAGGAACACCAGAGTTCTTCGATTTTCCTCTATTTCCTCCATTCCTCGGCGGTCACCCAACTCGACAAGTATCTTGAGTACGTCACTTAGGCTCCCCATGGTAAGAATTCATGATTTGGTGGATCGATTTCGAGTTTTAGCAAAGTTCATGAGTTTTGAAGTTTTTGGATCAAAATGAGGATTTAGATGAGATTTGAGTTAGGAATCGAGTTGCTAGGTTGATGAGTGAATTCTAGACTCCATAAACCATCTCAAACATGTTCCTATTTAGTTGGAAAAGATCGCAATTCGATTTGGCAAATTTTTCCCTAAAATCAGAGAAGTTCTGGGCAGTGCGGAGTATCCGCATAAAAGTGCGGATAGTTCGCACAAATGCGGAGGTTCCGCATCAAAGTATGGAGGGTCCGTACTTTCTGGGAAAATGGCAATTTGAATTGTATTCAAGATTTTCTTGGGCTTAAGCTACAAAGTTAGTCTAGAACCCTTGGTATGGTATATGCGCGGGAGTATGTAGCATAGATTCAAGTTTGGAGTTAAATCGATCGACGAATCATCGAAAACATATTTTCAGCTCAGGTCCGGAGTGTCCGGACAAAAGTCTGGAGGGTCCGCATATGTCCGGAGTATTCGGAGAATTCTCCGGATAGTCCAAAGTTTGCCTAAGTTACGCAATGTCCGGATGTTCCGCATAATTTTGCGGATAGTCCGCATATGTCTGGAGGTTCCGGAGAATTCTCCGGAGGTTCTGCACTTTCGGCAACTTTTCAAATTGGTTTGAGTCCCAATTTTGTTCTAGTTTGCATGTTTACAGTTTTAACATGTTTTGCGCATCTTATGACATGCATTGTTGCATTCCATCTATACTCATGGCATTGCACGCGTTATTCTTTTTAGAGATCGTCGAGCCGACGATCCCGGCGAGTGAGGGCGATCCGGAGGTACCCCACCTTTGTGAGCTAGTGCATCAAGGCAAGCATCTATCACATTGAACCCTGTCAGTTGAATTGAATAAAGTCTAAATATTGATAAATTATGCTTATGTATAGGTTTGCATGTATAGGAAGTCGATGTTGGGTTTTTATAGGTAGAACCTATGTTGATTGTATTATCTCTATCTTGAATTATTATTGATCTATATCCTTGTAACCTGGGTTTATTCATGATAAGGTCTAACTTGAAAGTGATGCGAGATGCTTAGAAATGCATAGGTCCTCGATAGAAGTCGAGTGGTGAAACGTCCCATCGTTTGCGAGCTATAGGTTAAATTACTTTCACAATGGTTACCGTGTTGGGTTGTTGGTGTTGGTTTGCCGAGTGGTGAGTATGAGGTGAGGTGTGAGCAGTGCTAGGAGGTGTTTGTCTTGCCCGGATGTGGAGTTCCCCTGGGTAGGTCGGTAGAGGAAATCGGACACCATATACCGTTTTGCGTCGGTTAAGCACCGATTGTCGGTGTAGTTGGCTTTAGCACTTACCTTACTCACCACATGCTGATCTAATGGTAAGATGAGCTGAATACCTTCGCAGCTGTGGCTTTGTGGGGCCTGAACATCGACGGTGTGAGCGGACAGACTTGTAAGTGGTACTAGTTTGCTCCGGGAGTAGTTCTAGTACCACCGCGCCGAGCGATGCATGCCACACACAGTTGGGGTTGGTTGGGAAAGGTTGACACGGGTACTCCCTTGTGTGCACTTTAGCGGGTGGCACAAGCCGTATGGTCTCCGAGTCGTGTGGGTCCAGGAGTATCCCTTGCAGGGTGTATAAACAGTTTGAACTGCCGCGCTCTCGGTCATGAGCATGCTATTGCTTATTTGCATCGGTCGTAGAGTTTCGGATACGTGGTTTGTGGTTCGAATATGTGGGAAGTGATCGGGATGGCACTTGTTATACATTGATACTATTGTGGTTACAGTTTTATATGATCAGTTGTTAGTTGCAGGGTAATTTCATATATGTTGGTTAAATTAGTTGCTCACACATATGTCTAGGTTGCTTACTACTTTAATTAACTTAACCGCATATTTATATTCTTGCTAACAGCTCAATGCATAATCCTTAGAGTCGGGATATTATATACCCATATTGTGTAAGTCTTGCGAGTACCTTCATACTCAGGGTGCTACCCTTAAGTTGTTGCAGGTACTCCGGCCGCTGAGGAGGGGGCGGTGTTCAGCTACTTTGTGCCTGCCGATCAGGGTGGTGGACAGGAGTAGTGCATCCTACTCCGAAGCTCGAGCTTTTGGAGTGGAGCCTAAGGGCATGTGACTCTATTCTCTTTTGTTGTCTAGTTTATTCTTTCCAATGCATAGATCTTTGGATAGTTAGGAGTTGAGGGGTTTTTGTCTCCTCCTAGCTCACTTTGGTTATAAATCGTTGGAATCAGTTGCATGCTTAATTTTTTATATAAATATTTATTACTTGCTCTTTATTAAGCTATGTTGTGATGTACTATGTTGGAGGCATGTGTTCCGATCCTTGGACACAAAACACGTGCCGGGACTACCGGAATGGTATTCGGGTTAATCGTCGAGGTTGGATTATGAATAATGATCCTCTTGATAATTAATTAGAATACTGTTTGGACGGTTCCTCACAGCCCCAAGCCAAAAAATAAGGAAACCGACGATGCAGAATGGCAGCATCTTCCTAGGTGGCCATATTTGGTGGATGACCACACCATTGCACCAGAATCCTTGAAACGGTAGTTGCACCTTTCTTCACCAGCTTGTGGTCCAAGAGGTGATCTGGCACTTCACTCGCCTGCAAGACAGATGGTGGGGAGGGGGGGGGGTAAAGCTGAACTCACTGATATATAAGAACTCACCGTACATTTGAGCTGAGAAACATGCACAACCGGATGGATCAGTGAATCCTCAGGCAACTTTAGTTTGTAAGCAATATTTCCCACACACTCCACAATCTCATAGGGTCCATAGTAACGAAAGGATAATTTTTTTATCAGAATGTTGAGACACAGACTACTGGATGTAAGGCTGTAACTTCAGATACACTTTGTTGCCCACCGCAAACACCTATTCAGTGCGATGTTTATCCGCCTCGTGCTTCATGTATTGTTGTGCGCTCTTTAATTGTTGCTGGAGTAAAAAGTTCATCACCTCGCACTCCTTCAGCCAAGTGATCAAGTCAGGAACATAGGCTTCTTCTAACTGAACAATGCCGAAGTCATGAGGCTTCCTGTCGTATAACACTTCAAAAGGGGTCAGCTTCAAAGAGGTATGATAGGAAGTGTTGTACTAGTATTCGGCGTGTGGTAGTCAATGGAACCAATTGCCTGGACATGCATAAACAACACAACACAAATACCCTTCAAGACATTGTTTGATGTGTTCCGTTTGCCCATCTGTTTGCAGATGATATGAAGAGCTTAAGCGCAGTTGAGTATGAGACAACCGGAACAGCTCTTGCCAAAAGAGAACTGGTGAAAATCTGATCTTGGTCCGACACAATCTCTTGAGGCAAACCATGGAGCTTGAAAATGTGATTGATATATACTTTGGCAATTTATAGAGCAGTGAAAGGGTGCTTGGGAGCAATGAAGTGCGCATATTTGGAAAAATGATCCACAACCACCAGAATGGTATCGTGATTTGCAGACCTCGGTGATCCTTCAATGAAATCCAACTGGACCACTGCCCATGCTTGATCAAAAACGTGCAATGGTTGAAGGAGTCCCAAAGGAACGACATGCTCCAATTTGGCCTGTTGACATATAGCACATTGCTCAATAGATGCATGAATGTGGGTTTTCATACCGTGCCAGGCGAACAACTGCTTCACACGATGATATGTAGCATAAAACTTTGGATGGCTGCCCAATGCACTATTATGGAGAGCGTCGATGATATGTTACCGTGTTTTCTAAATGAGCCCCAATCCACACACAACCCTTGTAATGAAGCACTCACTCCTTCAATTGAAATTCAGAGTGTGAACCCCACCCCCGTGTTGCTGCTTGCGTCAAAATGGAAGTAGTATAAGGATCTGTGTGATAACTAGCTTGAAAAGCTTCTAACCACACGGGACCACAAACCGTGGTGGCATAGAGTTCAGCAAAAGACTCATGTGACTTGCGTGACAAAGAATAGTCGAGTTTGTTAAACTGGCCATGCTTGTATTGAATATTGTAATTCAGCCCCAGTAACTTAGTGAAAGCCTTGAGCTGATTGGAGTGTGGTGACGCTGCTCAGAAAAGTGAATCAAGCTCTTGTGATCCATGCGAATGGTAAATTTGGCATGCTAAAGGTAAGGACGCCAATGGTCGATAGCCAACAACAGAGCTATACATTCTTTTTCGTACACTGACAGACTTTGATTCTTAATGCACAACGCTTTACTCAGAAATGATATTGGATGATCCTCCTGCATAAGAATGATGATAATGCCTTTATCACTCATGTCCATTTCGATGACAAAACGCTTGTGAAAATTCAGTAAAGCTAGCACTGGAGCATGAGTGAGGCAATACTTCAGCTCCTGGAAAGCGACAGATTCTATTGTAGTCCATACGAAAATAATATTTTTCTTCATTAAATCTATAAGTGGCTTGCTAATCAGTCCATAATCCCAAACAAACTTACGATAATACCCTGCTAGCCCCAAAAAATTACTCAAATCTTTGACATTTGTTGGTGGTGGCCAATCGCTAACCTCAACAATCTTATCACCCGATGGAACACCCTCTGCAGAAATCAAATGACCCAAATACGATATCTGCTGAGTAGCAAAAGTGCACTTGGAGAATTTCACCTTCAGACCATGTTGTTGAAGCAATTCCAGTACGGCCCGAACATCCTGCACATGCTGATGCAAAGAAGGACTATAGATTAGAATGTCGTCGATAAAGACTAAGGCACATACCCGCAGTAAAGGAGCCAAAATTTCATTCATCACCGTTTGAAAGGTTGATGGCGCATTTCGTAGACCAAACGACACGACTTGGAACTCATAATGATCGTGATGGGTCTGAAATCCCGTTTTGAATTCATCTTGTTCAACCATTGGAATTGATGATACCCCACGCGCAGATCCAGCTTGGTGAACCAGTGAGCATTAGTCAGTTCATCGAGCAGTTCATTGATGATCAGAAGCAGGTATTTGTTCTTGATCGTGAGAGCATTGAGGTGTAGAAAATCCACACAAAAGTGCCATGAGCCGTCTTTCTTTTTTACCAACAACATTGGGGAGGAAAAGGGGCTCGAACTAGGGTGAATTAAGCCAGCCTTCAGCATTTCAGTACTTGTTGTTCAATCTTCGATTTTTGAGATAGAGTATAGCGATATGGGCGAACACTGATAGGTTTAGTTCTTGGTAAAAGAGGGATGATATGGTCCCATGATCGGTGAGGAGTCAACTGAGTAGGTTCTTCAAAGACTGTTGAGTATTGTCGGATGATAGATTGGAAATTGCTAGGTAACACAGTTGTCAGTGAGGAGTCCGAAGAAGCTTCACTTAGGTGCAAAAGAACATGTACTGCATTGTGCTCCACCCATTTATGCATATTAACACCAGAGACACCGTGACAATGTTGAAGATTAGGTAGAACTCCCTCAAGAGAGGCCATCAATCCTTTGTGACTGAATGTCAACCGTTTGTATTTCCACTCAGTGACAATCGGATCATACTATCCAAGCCATTTCATTCCTAAGACAGCATCATAACAACCCAATTTCAAAATGCAAAAATCTGTAATGAAAGAGATTCCTTGAGTCTACCACTCACAGCCTAAGAGTTCCTTATCACACTGAAGAACACCCACATCAACTATTCTAACAGAACTTGGTGAAATTGCAGTCTGCGCATGGTGTAGTTGAGCTACCAATGACTCATTGATGAAATTGTGAGAACTTCCCAAATCCACCAATATCAGCACTTCTTTGTTTTCAATCATTCCCCATAATTGGACCGTTCGAGGTCCCTCAGCTCCCTGCACAACCAATTTGGATATGGTCATCAAAGTGGCCTTCTCCTGGTCATCATAATTGACATCTTCAGGAACCTACAACAAGTCCAAATTTCTTCCACAACATGTAATTGAACTTGATTTGCACATTGATGTTGCTGACTCCATCGTTCCCCACATTTGAAGCACAAAAGCACATGCTCGTGGATAGGTCCGCAATGCTGTCAGACGATCATCTGGCAAACATTTATTAGAACCCCGAGCACCATTCAAGCCACACCTATCCACAACACTTGTGTTAGACACCAGACGCCCCATGGCCTGCTGCAATGTAGGAGCATGAGCATGTATCCTCACAGAGATTGGAGCATAACTGGACCGATCCGACCAAGAACATGAAATGGTTGTCTCACTCTCCTGCAAAGGGGCCAAAGAACATGCAGTGTCCAAACAAAATTACGGAGCGAAGGTCATCACGGAGACCATCAATAAAACACATAGTAAAAAAAACCATATCCAAAGCAAGATTATGTGCTAACATCAAATGCATCAATGGCTCAAAAGCTCCCCCATACTTAGCCGTTGAATTGGTTTGACATGTTTCAAATAATCGACGAATATGATCCTCATATTGATCCAATCCTAATTGATCCACCAGCCGACTGCAGAATTCCTCCCATGAATTTGATCAGTGCTGCCCTTGTAACCAAGTGGGCGCCATATGCAATCCGATCCTACTGCTCCTTGGGAACTATGTACAACTCAAAATAGTTATTGCAACAAGTGCACCAAAATTGTGGGTGAGAACCATCAAAACCAGGAAAGTCAAGTTTAAAGGGATGACCACCATGCGAAAAAGAAGATTCAGATAAGCAACTAATGTTGGTGTAAAGGACAATATCATCAGTGGTGCGGGCGGTAGAACACTTGGGATCAAATGTGTGTTGCGTACCTATGAGCAGAGGCGGCATGTAGGTGAAAAACACCTCCATGACCGGACCTCCGGTTATTTGGGGTCTCGCGGTGGCCAATTGGCCTGGACTAGCCTTCTCAGGGTGGTGGTCCCAACACCAATGACACCAATGCGGTGGACGACATCGAGGTTCCCGCGGTTGCCGGTGTCGTCGTTCTGGCCAACCCCGGATACTCCTCGATGACTTTCACTTGAGCATGAAGAGTGTCTTATGGCTTGTTGAAGATCTTGCACATGCACCTCGAGTCCCGGCTTCCATGACTCGCATGATTGCTGAATCATCTTGAGACGCTCCTGCAATCTTCGATTGCACGCCTTCTGCTCCACGCGGTCCTCCTCCTGCTTCTGCCAAGACTCCTCCTGCTTCTGGCGATCTTCTTCCCAGTGCACCATGAACCGCTAAAACTGTATCATCTGAACCTCCATCTCCTCTAGCTGTTGTTGCTGTCGAGACGTGCACCTCAACGTGAGGTAGGGATTCAGATCGATATCATTTGAAGACACCAGGATGTGGAAGCAAAAAATTTGCCCGTCAATTAGCCGCGGCGAATTGGCAAGACTGGTGGGTGAATGGCTCTGATACCAGGTGTAGTATACCTCTGACGATCAGTAGATGTACTTAGAGGAATAAGAGGAATTGGAAGAAAAGATCGGAGAGAGAGCGAAGAATTTCTGTGGAGGAGCACGCCAACGGGACATCTCCGATCCTCTCAATTCATCCATGGTTCCAGCGTTTGATCACTTGCTAGCTTATATACACATCAACATGTGTCCCAGTTCTCGCCACACATAGAACGCATGCCCAACACTCTCTCTCCCTAACCAACGGGATCCAACACGACTCTTACATGTAGGACCCTAAAGGCCACAGCTAACACAGTCCCACGCGCGTGATCGGTTCCATGCCTCATCCTGTGGTCATGACAGTTGGCAGCCCCAATTCACGTGTCTTAAAGCTCCATGCATTGTTCGCGTATTCTTTTCTTCTGTAGGAAAATTTACTGCTCCTCGCATTTGTATGTATGCATAGGCGGTTGCCAGACAAGTTGTTCATTTTTTACATTGTTACATTCGGTCCAACTGTCCAACATAGTCCAAGCTCAAAATGTGGCAAACAGGCCAACAATTGCGTCTCGAGCGGCCCGCGCAAGGCCGCAGCGAAGCGAAACTGAGCCGCACTCACGGCCCGCGACCGGCGGCCGCGCCGCGCAGAAGCAATTTGCAGAGTTCCGAAGGTTGCTGGTTGCTTGATTCGTCCTTATGCAGAGTTCCGGTTGATCCATATTCTATTGATCAATCATGTGCCCGGTGAATAGTTTGCTCGTCATATGCTGCAGCTATTAGTAGCTGACAAAATGTGCTCAGCGCGTCAGTCTAACTTTGCATGATGCAACATGAACTCCACTCATCAGTTTCAGTCAGAAAGGTAAAATGGATTCCAAATTTCCAATCATCCAACTGAGATCGATTCATGGTCCACAAAATAGGATCTTCTTATCAGCGTTGTCGGCTAATTCAGATATTTCCCCCCCTCTGATGCTGCAATGATATAGAAAATTTGGTAGGCTTTAACATGTGTATGTCATAAACCCACTGAAAGTACGGAAAAGCAGTAGGATTCTTTTGTCAAAAAAAAAAAAAAAAACTGCATGATTTTTGTTTCTCAAAGGCATGATGATATCTTAGCTGCTCCTTTTTTTCCTACCTAGATGATGACTGGAAGAAACAGACTTCTGGAAGCAAGCTGTCGTCATGATTAGTCTGTTTTTTAATATAAAAAAAACAGCTATCTGTTCTTAAGGTTCATTTATTTATTCATTCATCATACTTTGCAACAAGATATTTGTCACACCATCCACTAGTTCCTGTGTCCTGTACCTAAGACTATGCAAGCACGAGGATAATATCTTTACCGACCTCATGCCGATCTATCTAGACATCAGCAAGCTCGACATGATGTGTCGATTGCATCACTCCAACTGACCATCTCATCTGGTCACACCTAAACTAGTTCCATTCAGAGGCCAACCGCATGACAAGTGCACTACTCGTTTTCATGGCTTCAACTCTACTCCAGGGTAGGAGCTAGGAAGATCCTGTAACACTGAATGGAACAGCAAACACTTGCTTTCCGCCTTTATCTTTCTAATGATGCATGCTCAGGTATGCTTGATTTTCTGTTCCCTCGTTGATCTACCTATGCCTGAACTACCAGACGCTTGATGACGACGGATAAAGGAGAAGAGCACGCCATGTGAAACTAAATTAAGTCCGAACTGTACTTCGGCTGATGAATCGGCCTAGGTCGTTACATGTGCCTAGCTAGTAAACCAGGTCAGTAGTAGCATAGTGGGTGAACCATCACAGATCATACAACATCAATAAGAAACGGATTATGTGAAAGGATCGGCGGTATGCTGTAGGCTGCTTCTAGAATATATCGAGTCGACATCGCTCGGCCTTATACATGAATGATGTAACCATGTAGACAGGGTATCGAACCATCAAATTCAATGCCATGAACTGCACTGGTTCAATGACAAAAAGACAACACGTATGTGGAAGAAACGGCATGTGCCGACTGCTGACTGCGCTGATCAAAATGTTATCAGTGTTGAAGGACATCACGAGGTCCTGTTTGGGGGCAAATTGGGGGCGTAAGCATGGAGTGTGGTCTTTGCAGAGCATTAGAATTTGTAACAAGCACTCCTAATTTGTCAAACATGCTGACATCCAGACGTGATCTCGGAGATTTCAGTATAACCTACGCTAGGCTTTTCAATGTTGTTGGTCCATTAGCTTTTCAGTCCACCACGTCGACATGTCCTTTCTGAGATTTTACCTCATTGCAAAATGCAATTCTCCCTGAATAACAGTCCATTCTACCAAACCTTTGAAAGGAGCTGAAGTGCATTAGTTGTCTGTGTTATAATTATTGGAGCCAGCCTATATAATAATTCATAATAAATTTCAAAGATCTATATTATGGAGATGTGATTTATATTGAGATTTAGCTTCTATTAGTATCATATTGCTAATAGAGTTAGATGTGAAGGATTTTCTCTCTATATATGTAAGGGTCCTCATCTTATTGGGAACACGTATAATTTAAACTGCTAATTGAGAGTAGTTCTAAAATTAAGAACACTCTCACTACGTGAATCTATATAAGAGTTAGATTTTTTGTCTCTTTCTCTTTCTGTTGCGCTACTCACTACGTGAATCTATATAAGAGTTAGATTTTTTGTCTCTTTCTCTTTCTATTGCGCTGCTGCTGTAGTCTACTACATCCCGGCGTCGGCGTGTACCAGCAACCGGGAGAGCAGGTCTCTGAAACCCTCACTCTTCAGATCTTGCACCGGAAGAGGACGAATAATATTTTTGGTAAGCGCTCCGCACGACTGCTCAAGTTCTTCACCACGGCTTGTCTTCCTGGTCACTTATGCGCTACCCGCTGTCATCGTCAACAAGTTCAGTGCGTCATCAGTAGGATCGATCGTGCCATCAACACGGTGCAACCAGCATCTTCAACAACCTCCACAGCGTATGACCAGTACCTAAAAACCATATTACTCGCACTTTATTTTCTGCGGTTCCTAATTTCGAGTATAGTAGATTTATGCATATATAGTGATTTCATACACATGACTAGATTATGCTCTGTTAATATGAACAGGCTAGTTTATCAGTTTACGCTCATGAATTATTTATAGATTAAATTAAATCTAAAAATATCATATTTTTCAACAATCCAAAAACCTTATTGTAGGCACTTAGGTTTATCAATGGCTAGATTTGTCAATGCACTGAGGCTAGATAAGTTTTCTGGTGTGCACTTTAAGAGATGGCAAGTCAAAGTTACTTTGTAGCTGGCGGCTATGAATGTCTACTAGGTGGTAATGGCAAGCCGGAAGGTATCCTTACTGCTGAGCAGGAAAATACGTTCACATATGCTAATACACTCTTTGTAGGATGTATTATTAGCGTTCTTAGTGACCGTCTTTGTGATGTGTACATACACATACAAAGCGCGAAAGAGTTGTGGGATACACTGAATGCTAAATTCGACGCATTAGATACAGGAAGTGAACTGTATATTATGGAGCAGTATCATGACTACAAGATGGTTGAAAATTGCTTTGTAGTCGAGCAGGCTCATGAGGTTCAGTGCATCGTGAAGGAACTCGAACTCCTCAAGATCAATGTACTCGACAAGTTTGTGGCTGGAGGAATCGTTGCCAAGTTACCTCCTTCGTGGAGAAACATTGCCACTGTTCTAAAGCACAAGAGACAAGAGATTACTGTTAAGAGTTTTATCGTGTCTCTTGATGTTGAGAAAAAAGCTCGAACTAAGGATGCGAGTTTAAAAGGAGGTGAGGGACAAACTAGCGTCAATATGGTGCAAAAGCCCTTCCACAACAAGAACAAAGAGAAAGATAATAAGCTATACAAAACTACCACCTTCAATAAGAAGAAGATGAACATAACAAAACTGTCTTGCTTTGTGTGCGGTGAGATTGTGCATTTCGCTAAGGATTATCCAGACCGTAAGGGAAGAAAGGCTTCACAAAAGCATAACTCAAAGACCGCTAATGTGGTGACCATTGGCGAAGCTAGAAACAGAGCTGCAGGGTATGAAAATTTACCTTCAGTGTTTTCAGTATTTCAATCTACTAATTGGTGGATTGATACAGGGGGCAATGTTTATGTGTATGTTGACATCTCAATATTCTCTTCTTATCAGATCGCCTATGATTCTTTCGTCCTAATGGGGAATGGGTCACATACTTTTGGTCGTGGTCTTGACACGGTAGATCTAAAGTTTACTTCAGAAAAGATCATGCAGCTGAGGAACGTGCAATATGTCCCTACAATGAATAAGAATCAGATTTGCAGCTCCCTTCTCTATAGGGATAGGTTTAAGGTGGTGTTCGAGTCTAATAAAGTAGTAGTGTCAAAACATGAACAATTTATTGGTAAAGGCTATGAGTACAGAGGCTTGTTCCATTTTCCCTTTCTGATTTTAGCAATAAATCTGCGTACCATATTTGTGGCAATGTTAATGATGATGCTAGTGTTTGGCATTCGCGGTTATGTCATTTGAATTTTAGTTCTATGACTCGACTTTCCAACATGAGTTTAATTCCAAATTTTTCTATGGTCAAAGGTTCTAAGTGCTATAGTTGCGTGCAATCAAAACAACCTCGTAGGCCCCACAAGGCAACCTAGGAGAGAAATTTGGCAAGAGAACTTATATATTTAGATTTGTGTAAAATGAATGGTGTGTTGATGAAGGGTGGAAAAAGATATTTCATGACTTTGATTGATGATGCGACTAGATATTGCTATGTTTATTTGTTGAAAATGAAAGATGAAGCTCTAGATTACTTTAAAATCTATAAGACAGAATTTGAGAATCAACTAGAGAGAAAGATCAAAAGAATTAGTTTAGATTATGGTGGAGAGTATTTCTCTAGTGATTTTGACTTATTCTGTGAGAAACATGAGATTATTCATAAGAGGATGCCTCCTTATTCACTCCAATCAAATGGGATTACCGAAATGAAGAACCACACATTGACTGACTTGATTAATGCCATGTTAGACACTACGGGATTATCTAGGGCATGGTGGAGAAGGCCTTGTTAACTTCATGTCATGTCCTGAATAGAGTTCCTCTCAAGGATAAGGAGAAAACCCCATATAAAAAATGGGAATGGAGAAAGTCATCACTTTTGTATTTGCGCACTTGGGGATGCTTAGCGAAAGTTAATATACCAATAACTAAAAAACAAAAGTTCAGACCTAAAATAGTGGATTATGTCTTTCTGAGATATGCTCATCGGAGCATTGCTTATAGGTTTTTAGTTGTTAAATCTGAGACACCTGACGTGCATATCGATACAATGATAGAGTCTCATGATGCAATATTTTTTGAGCACATATTTCCTATGAAAAATTTACATAGTATGTCTAGACTAGCTTCTGAGATAATTTCTGAACCTGCTCCACCTCTTGAGTTTATTGAACAAACACATGAGCAAGGTTCTGAGGAGGATGACAGTGATGCTCCTAGGAGAAGTAAGAGATAAAGGACTGCAAAGTCACTTGGTGATGATTTCAGTATGTACCTTATGGATGACACTTCCAAGTCTATTTCAGAAGCGTTTGCATCTCCAAACTACTGAAAGGAGGCTGTTTGAAGTGAAATGGATTCCATCCTCGCAAATGGGACTTGGGAGGTCAAAGAACGACCATATGGTTGCAAACATGTGGGTTGCAAGTGGGTGTTCAAGAAGAACCTTAGACTCGATAGTACTATTAAAAAGTATAAGACTCGGTTTGTGACCAAGGGTTATACCTAAAAGGAAGGTGAAGACTTCTTTGATACTTATTCACCTATTATGAGATTGACTACTATCTGAGTGCTACTTTTCTTGGCCGCCTCACATAGTCTTATCATTCATCAGATGGACGTTAAGACAACTTTCCTTAATGAAGAGTTGGACAAGAAAATTTATATGAAACAATCTAATGGGTTTGTATTAAAAGGTCAAGAAGGCATAGTGTATAAGTTGTTGAAGCCCTTGTATGGTCTTAAACAAGATCCTAAGCAATGACATGAGAAGTTCGATAGAACTTTAACATATGCAGGTTTTTGAGTCAATGAGACAGATAAATGCGTGTATTATTGCCATGGTGGGGGTGAGAGAGTTATATTGTGCTTGTATGTTGATGACATACTGATATTTGAGACAAACCTTGACATGTTTAATGGGGTCAAGTCTTTCTTATCTCAAAGCTTTGATATGAAAAATCTAGGTGAGGTTGATGTAATCAAACCTTGATATTGTGCTCGTATGTTAATGACATACTGATATTTGGGACAAACCTTGGTATGGTTAATGAGGTCAAGTATTTCTTATCTCAAAGCTTTGATATGAAAAATCTAGGCGAGACTGATGTAATCTTAAATATCAAGTTAATCAAAGGAAAGAATGCGATTACTCTTACACAATCTCATTATGTTGAGATGGTCTTGAGCTGCTTTGGCTACCAGGATAACAAGCCTTCTCCAACACCTTATGATCCTAGTGTGATACATCGAAAGAATAAGAAAAGTGACATGGATCAACTAAGATACTTTTAGATTATTGGATCACTCATGTACTTAGCTGATGCTATAAGGCCTAACATCTCATTTGCTATGAGCAAATTGAGCCGGTTTACTTCTAACCCAGACGATGAATATTGGCGTGCGCTTGAGCGAGTTATGTGCTATTTTCTTGGTATTATGAATTATGATCTTCACTATTCTGGGTACCCATCGATACTGGAGGGTTATAGTGATTCAAACTGGATATCTGATGCTGATGAGATTTACGCCACAAGTGGATGTGTATTCACTCTAGGTAGTGCTGCTGTCTCATGAAAGTCTTGCAAACAGACCATCTTGACAAGGTTAATTATGGAAGCAGAACTCATTACATTAGACACAGCCACTGTTGAGGCAGAATAGCTACGTGAGTTATTGATGGACTTACCTGTAGTTAAGAAACCGATACCGGCTATCCTTTTGAATTGTGATAATTAGATAATTATTATCAAAATAAATAGTTCTAAAGATAACGACAAGTCCTAAGGCACGTAAAGAGACGATTGAAGTCTGTCAGGAAATTGAGAAACTCCAGAGTGATAAGCTTGGATTATATCCAAACAGCTAAGAACCTGGTAGATCCCTTTACAAAGGGACTACCATGGAATGTGATAGATAATGCATCGAAGGAGATGGATATGAGATCCATGTGAATTATGCCATAGTGATAATCCAACCTATGTGATCAGAGATCCCGTAAATTAGGACCTAGAAAGAACAAACTATTGGTCTAACTGGATGAGAGTACCTTTGTTGTTTGACCCACTCGAGTGAAGATGCAATGCTCTTAGAGATCTATAAGGCAGGTTGGTTGTTGCCTTAATGTGCTCTGTTGGCTTTAAGTAGTGAAGATGCTGACCTACAGGACATTCTTGAAAGAAGAGACCTATATGAGTTTGACTGTTGGTTGTAGTCTATGAGATTTGAGTGATCTCTAATAAACCCATGAAGAGACCATGGAGTAGGACTTATATGCTCCACCCGCGGGGTAGTCTACTGGTAGCCAAGTACCAATTATGACTTTAAGTGAAACTTGTTGTATAAAACTTACAATTCAAGGTATAGTCTATTGTTCAAGTTATGAATAAGTGTAGCTTGATGTTCTAAGTGGATGTTCAACTTAGCAGTCTCCACTGAAACACCGGTATATCAAACAACAATAGAAAACTAGCAATTCTCTATAAGACTTTGAGATCTGGTAGAGGATTGTTAGAATTATTAGGACCGACCCATATAATAGTTCCTAATGAATCTTAAAGACCCGTATTGCGGAGATGTGACCCATGTTGAGATCTATCCTCTATTAGTATCATATTGCTAATGGAGGTAAATGTGATGGGTTTTCTTTCTATATATATGCAAAGGTCCCCACCTCATTGGGAACACGTACAATATAGACTGCTAATTGAGAGTAGCCGTAAAATTAGGAACACTCTCATTACGTGAGTCTATATAAGAGTTAGGATTTTTACCTCTTCCTCTTTCTGTTGCATTGCTTCTATAGTCTACTCTATCCTGGCGTCGGCGTGCACCGGCAATCGAGAGAGTATGTCTCTGAAACCCTCGCTCTTGAGATCTTGTATATATATGGTTTTTAGAAAGCGCTCTGTGTAACTGCTCAAATTCTTCACCACGGCTCGTCTTCCTGGATGCTTGGGCACTTGTCGGTGTATCAGGAACCGGGGGTCCCCGAATCCCGAGGCCAAGCCAGCCATCCGTCACATGGCGCCATCCTGCGGAGTCTCTCCCGCAAGGTGAGAAAAGATCAAGTCCCGGGAGAGGGCGCTCGGGGTCGCAGTCGGTGGCCCCCGAGTACCCCAGTTCCCCGATGATCCACGAAATCTAAGTACCGGGAAGAAAGTGCTCGGGAAGGTGTACGGTGGCCCCCGAGTACCCTAGTCCCCCGACGACTAGGAGAGCTAAGTACCGGGAAAAACATGCCCGGGTCCGCCGACGGTGGCCCCTGGGCACCCAAGTATCCCGAGGACTCACCGAAGGAAGTTCCGGGAGAGAGTGCTCGGGGCTGCGTGCAGCGGCCCTCGAGCACTCGGTTCCCCAAGGATCCGTACAAGTGTGCCCGGGAGAAAGTACTCGGGGAGGTGAACAGTACCCCCGAGCACTCGGTTCCCCGAGGACAAGAAAGGGCATTCTCGGGAAAGAGTGCTCGGGGAGGTGAACAGTACCCCCGAGCACTCGGTACCCTGACGACCCAGAAAGCCCCCTGGTGGAGGCCCCTGAGGGGCCCACCGATGAGGTGTCAGCCAGTCAAAGGCCCGAGGCCGCATTTAAAGAGCGTGCATGGCCTGTCACCTCCAACTGCTCCCGCCGCGCTCGGAGTCAGTTCCTGCCACGTTCTGGCAGAGAGGCGTGGGGTTATTAATTGCACGGGTCCCGTCCCGTGCCATCCGGCCCGTCTCAGGATAACGTCGTGAGGGCCGAGGCGTTCCGTCTGCCGCGCTGCTGTGGCAGAGGAACAAGACAGGGCGGGCACGCCGGGCCGCTCTGCGGCTGCCTGGTGGGCCCTCTCCACGGCGCCCGTTGCCAAGCCATTTATGGTGACGGATGACCGGACGTGTGCCGCATTTTCCACCCCCGGTCATTTCGCCCAGAGGAAATGATGACGCCCTTTTCATTTATGGTGTCTCGGAACTCGTGCCCCCTCCCTCCCGTTCGGGGCACGTTGCTACCGGCGGGTACTTAAAGCAGCCGGCGGCACAGAAGCAGATATAGCTGAATACATCTGGAATAGATCCTTAAGCATAGACAAGAACACAGCACAAGAGAAACAACGGCTAAGAGGCGAGCAGTACGAGACAGGTCGAAGAACAAAGAGCCCCAGGCTCTTAGATAGACCAACATTCTTGTAACCAGCAACATCCTTGAGGGACTTTCTCAGGGCATTTATAGTATCCATACAGGAGTAGGGTGTTACGCCCTCGTGCGGCCCGAACCTGTCTAAATTCCGGTGCATTTACTTTTTTTTGCACTAGGTCATTCCACCACCACCGGCAGTTGCATTCATTTCTATTTATTTCTCCGACGAACATACTCAGGATTATCCCCCGGCCGAATCTCTAAAAAGGGGTCTCTCGGGATCCCTGCGACTGGAGTTAATCCTCCGACAACACTGCACGCTGTCATTGTCAACAAATTTGGCGCGTCATTAGCAGGATCGATCGTGCCATCAACACAATACAACTAGCATCTTCAATAATCTTCTCAACGCACGACCAATATGTAAAAACCATATTACTTATACTTTATTTCCTACGATTCCTAATTTCGAGCATAGTAGATCTAGATATATGAACATGTTAGTTTATCACTTTATGCTCATAAATTATTTATGAATTAAATTAAATCTAAAAATGCTATATTTTCCAACCGTGTGTAATGTGGAACTACACAGAAGCTTTTTTTTTAATATTCAGATAAAACTATCAGACAGAAATATCATCAACTAGCTGATAGGGACGTGGATATCAAATCCCCTACAACATCTCACCTGGTCATGCTCAGTCGCGTCACACGAATTAAGTTGTGATGTACTACTAAACAAAGTAAATTGTTGTCATCAGCAGATTAATTACATCCCCGTGGTCATTCAATTATAAGAATTTATTCTCAGCAGACGCTCACTTCGTCATTTCTCTGCTCGCTTCATGAATCCTGATCAAAGATTGATGGTTAACAGATGAATCCGAAATAAGCCTTGTCGTTTAATTTTGCCAGGCCCTCGCTTTTATGTTCAAACCAAAATCTCAGAAAAAAATAGGCAGCTTATTTTACGATTTACGTATGAGGCGATTTTATGATTCTGCAGTAATAGGAAAAGACTCAAGGTTTTCACTTTTCAGTCAATTCAACATCAGGTGTAGTCATGCACATGCTTGAGCTTCTAGAGATAATAGAAGAAGAACGGCAATCCTAGAGACTTATGGCTTACGCTTCCATTCGTTGGCTGCCCCTGCTTTTGGTTTAGATTTGTATTTGGCAAGTCTTTGTGGAAACTTGCACGAGTTGTATCTGACTGCTGTCTTTTTCTCCTTTCATGTCCTCACTCGTTCATCTCTGTTCTTAACTGCCCAGAGGTTTTCTTTTGTTTTTGTTACATGCCGGACCCACACACACATACACACCACATTCATGCCCGTATAGATACGTCTTAACATTGTCTAAACGAGATTAAAAGGCTACCTCACGTAACGTAGGGACATACTTTAAATATTAAATATACCTACGTGTACATATACAATTCTTTTAAATGATTTAATCGTAAGAAAATGTGAGCATCTGTGTTGAGTTTGGGACATGAACCCAGATAGACTAGTTCTAATTACCCTAACCATCTAAGCTGACGTTGTGCTTTTCTTGTTGAAGCTGTTTTATAATTTAACCTATCGTGAGCTCATCTTGATCTCCCCAGTGACGACTCAAGAGTGTGACATGGCAATAACATTTACTTGCCACTCTTCTTGACAGCAAAACAGTAGTAGGAGTACTTGTCGCTTGCAATGCCCTCCCCCCTTCTCTTTAAGTACCGTACTAGCTCGAATCGCACCTTCAAATCGCAGGTTACATAAGGGGATTGGGATGGCGCCGAGGGAGAAATGGGTAGAGAACACCTCGCTGGTTCGTCGCTTTAAGAATGAGAGAAAGAGATGAGTGGTTAGGAAGAAAGAGGCATGCCGGTGCTGGTTGCTATGCACATTTAGGATAGAGATAGTGGAGGCAGGTGTGGACATCAAGGGAAACAATTTTAAATTTGAAACGGGTCTCCACGCCTACCGGGTTACAGGTGCGGTTGAAAAACAAGGACGTTCAAAATCCAACACAACACAATCATATTAGCATATTTCTCAAAGCATATCAAAAGAAAAGAAATTGAACAGATTACACATAAAAAACTGTGGACAGACAAATAGCAAATTCGATTTCTTTGACAGAGCAAAAGACAATGACTGGGGAGGCTGCGTACGTGCACAATTCTGCGGCGCGAGGAGATCGGTAGCTCGAGCGTGATAGGGCTAGCGGACGGCTACTGTGGCTCGGGGGTCTTGAGGAATGAAGTTTTGGCGTGAGCGTTGGGCCCAACGGGCTTTTAGGTTTTGGTTGGGCCCGACGACACACGACGAAAGTGTCGGTTTAAAGGAGTAGAGATTAAGCGGTAACATGTCATCGCATCCCCTTTAGGTACATAATGACTGAGGCTAATGACGAGGCCATATACGTTCTTGTCGTCCCTAGCTCGCCTCTAAAGTGTTGCCCCTGCACATTATTGTGTGTGTGTGTGTGTTTTAATAAAAGAAGTGTTACCCCTGCAGTGTTAGAAAACTTGTCTCAGTAAGACACACCGATGCATGTGCATTATCTATGTTAACTAACAATTTAGTATAAGATTATTTGCTAAGAAAGTTAGGACCAAATGGGCGCGTATAATAAGCTGCTGGCCATGTGGCCGTTCAAGCTGCGTGGCTCAATTAGAGGCACCTTCAAAAAAGATACACAGCATGATTAATCTGTCATATGTGTTCCTACAGGCGTTTTATGGGTTCCTGAGCTGGAGGCCAAGGAGCACGGCTCGAGATTTGATCTTATATAAAGATTATCTCATATATGATATATGTGTTTTTTCTTATCCTCTTACATGAGTTACACCTGAGACACTCATATAAGAGAGTTTTTTTCTTTTATGAGATCAGATCTCATATAATTTTTTTCCGCCCTTCAAATGCAGTAACGGACATGTAACCGAAGGAGATAGGGCAATCAGAACATCAGAAGATGCCCAGATCAGCAGAGATCGATCGGATCGTGTAACCCATAAACAAACGATGCACGCGAGGCATCGATCCACGCCGCATGTCGGAGAGCAACGACACATACTGTCTGGAGGTAAGAGATCGGTCGAGTCAGCCGCGCGAAGTAATTAAAAAACGACCATGTCTGCTGGCGATCGAGTTCAGGCATGTTCTCGGCGCCGTTGAGTGTTGACACCGCGTGGTGAACGCTAGATATTCGATGTCGTTTTGACGAGGGGATAAATAACTAACTGCATGCGCGCGATGAGATTTGGAGCTGTAGCTGCGGTGTGTCCGCTTGCTTGCCAACAGACTCGTCAGCGGCTCGTGCGCGTCTCTGTGCTCTCTACATACGTTCCGTCGATTCCAGTAGCAACGTGCGATCAGCCATGATTGGGGTGGCTCGACTTGCATGTGGATTGGACACGTATCATATCCCGATGTGCCATAAGACACTCGGAAGTTTCCTTCTTGCGTATCTTAAAGAGTTGAAAAAAGAATGGCATGATACTCGATTGCCATGCACGCTATTAGGTTAAGCATCCTTTCTTTACGATCGAAAGGAGAAGAAATGCGAGGCTAGTTTCGAGCTTGTACCCTAAAAGGAAGAGAGTTCTCAGTGCTTACATAAAAGTAGACTAAATGAGCAGTGTAATATACTTTGCCTTGACATTGTGCTACCAGTAATATTTGTGTGCAGTGCAGGTGTTCATCGATCTCTAATCATCAGCCCACAGGAAAAAAGGGTTTTGAAGAAGCACGGATTACGTACGTGGAGATGACTCGGATAACTGGTGGGCGTGTGGTGGCCTGGCCATGCATGCAAAGATTGCAAGTGCAGCAAGTAGCCTTTTCTCAGCGGCCAAGACAAGGACCACAACAAAACAGCGGGGAGTCTTTCCGCGGTACGTCTGTCCACTGCGTGTCTACGTAGTATGCCGCTGTTTGTTTGGGCAAGCCGAGCTGAGTGCTACGGTCCCGCGGCCAGCCAAACGCCGAAACGCGGCTGATGCCGCCGCGCACATGGCGTATTTGGTGCGTACGCGCCTGGTGGACGGTAGCAGCCCGCGCGAGCCGCGAGCGCGGACGCGCTCCGTGCGCCTGTGTGCGCGCCCGTGCCTGTGGCGCCGTGGCCACGTACGCGCGACAGCCGGTTCGTCGGCATTCGTCGCTTCCTTTGCCCTCTTGCTCCAGCTATTTTTCAACTTGCCAAGCGGTAGACAAACTTCAGCCATGGCGGTCGGACGTACAAAAGAGCCGGCGCGGTAGGCAAGCTGGGCCAGCGACCGTGGTAGCGCGACCTGCGGTTTTACGTGCAGAGAATGAGAGAATGGAAGGTGCTCCGTGTGGAGTGGATGCCGCCAGGTGCTTAGCTCCTGCATCTGAAGCTGCGCTCACGTATAGTTCCAGACCACGGTCAATCGGTCACTCGGTCAGGTTCGAGCCAAAAAAGTTAGTACTAGGGAGCAGAGATAGCAGGAGATAAGCCTCCGGCGACATAGTGAAATTTCTCTCTTCGTGCTAAGAGAAAAAGGGTTGGTGGCTCAGAGATCGAGATGTTACTCAAACCCATGGAGAGTCTGACAAGAAAGATCTTTCCCCAGTCCGAGGAAGAATCGTGCTGCGTGCTGTACTTTTGTACTTCCGGAGAGGAAGAAGATTTTTCAACCACTTTCGCAAAGAGAAAAAAAAACCCGCACCACTAGATCCTACTGCTGCCGGACTGTTGTGGTCTTTTTTTCCCTAGACACTAGGTATAAGCTATAATAAACGGACATCACACTTTATACATATATCTTGACACACACTGGATTTGCAATCTATATATATATCTATTGAAGAGCTTATAATCTATACACACATCTACTAAAAAGATTTATAAAACCTCAGATTTCATAAATGATAGTTACATATATCCTCCCATTATAGTTGTGGTCAATTAGCCTGTGGAACTTGTTCCGGTCCGAGGCGCATGTGCCGTGCAAATCCCCGAGAGACGAAGTCTAATTTCTCCTCTTCGTTGCTGCTTTGGTGCGACTGAGTTTGCGGCAGTTACCAGCGCTCATCACTGCTTACGTGCTTGGCAGTACTACTATGTTTGTCCCACGCAAGAGTACAACGGAGAAGAAAGAAACCGTGGAGTCCTTAATGGAGTGAAACAAAGGCCGCGAAGCATCACATCGTCCCGTTTTCTTAGTTACATCGTCTCCCGTTTGGCACTAGTTCTTTCACGAGCAGCCAGTAATGGTTAGTAAGTAACTCAAGCATTAAATCATGCAACCACACTTAGTCTAGAATTGTTTGTGGCAAATTTGTATGAGCTGTGCTATACTTACGTAAATTTTTTTGTGTGAATCCTACGCACAATTAGTTCAGCTGAACATCGGGGATAGTTTGATTCACGGAGCATGGGGTATTTATTCATTGGCACATAAGCTTTTTAGAATTTGTTTGTAAATTCTTTAAGTAGATATAGTATCTAGTATCGCCGAATTTGAATCGACTAAGTACTGCAGTCATACAGATAGTATCGACTAGATGGTGCATAATTAAAATCCATAGCGTTGCATCTTCACATCCTGTTTATTTCATCTTCGACAGTTTACCAATTAACTAACGCTAATACACGTACAGCGAAGGGAGCTCAAGTCACCGTTTGGCAGGGGAAAGAAACGAAGAAGCATTCTTGATAAATCTGATATGTCATCTGGACGAATCATACGCAAGTGACATCCACCCATACCATCTCAGCTACCGGCCATGAATCGAGGTAGTCAAGACAAAAATGTCGTATACGGACGGCAATCAATTGTATGGAGTATTATCGAGCAAAAGGAGAAAATGGTCCAAGCCACAGGAAAATTGGAAACTGGACAGCTCATTCTCATTGATTCAGAAACGGAAACGACTGTACAGATGCTGAAACGTCTCTTTCTCTGCTGCTCGCTCGTCTCCCGTATTCACATGATGGAAGAAGCGAGTACTCATCTCATCACACACTACCAGGCAGATACTAAATAAAATTATAATTAGAAGCACTGGCTTTAGCTCTCTGATCTTCATTTTTCGCACACCCTAAAGAAATATCAAAATCCTAGAGCACATCCGCAGCGGCGTAAAACTCAAACCAACGGCCAGGATTAATCACGACGCCATCATTTCTGAAAGGAAAAGGAAAAGAAAAGAAAATGAAGAAGCTGCGGATTAAATTAGAGCCAGAGGGCACCGGCCTTCTTGAGGATGGGCACGAGCTCGCCCGAGATGTGGACGGCCATGAGCTGGTCGAGCCCGCCCAGAAGCTTCCCTCCGACGAACACCGCCGGGAGCGTGGCGGCCTCGGCGCCGGCCGGCACGACCCCGGCGAGCGCGGCCTCGTCGGCGACCTCGTGCACGGCCGGGTTGACCCCGAGACCCTGCAGCAGCCGCTTCACCACGTGGCTCAGGCAGCACCCGCGCCGCCCCACCACCAGCACCGGGCTCTCCGCCACGGTCCTCCCCACCTCCGCCCTAGCGTCGTCCCCTGCCGCATCGGCCGCCGCGGGTCGTCCGGTCTCCTCCGCTGGCTCCGGCTTCACGGCGACGAGGGGCGCCTCGGGTGCCGGCGCCGGCGCCGGCATGAGCCACGGCCGGGCGCTGCTGTAGGGGATGGCCTGATACATTGCTCCCTCCCGACGTGCGTTGTTCTCGTTTTGACGTCCCGAGTCTCCCCTTAACAACTCTCTCTCTCTCGCGGGCGTGATTGTGTGGATCGCGATGGTTGGGCGCTGGGAGGCGGGATATATACAGGGAAGGTGATGTGTGCAGCTGACGGCACCGCGGGCCCCGCCGGCGACGCCGGGGAGATTTCGATCGGTTCGCGCGGACTGACTGCTGCACACGAGTCTAAGGGCTCGGGGCCTAGTCGGGGGAGCGGGCGGAGTGGCGTGGAGGGACGTCAGCCGCGGCTCGATCGGGCGGCGTCGGGGACCACCGGGTCTGTGACGATAGCTGCTGCGGGCCGCGGACGCGGCTGGTGGGGGCGGTCGATCCCGGGAGGAGGTGCCTGAGGGGGCGCGAACAGCGGGCACTAATGCGCCATTCTTTCCGGAGGGTGACGTGGCGAATGACGGTTGGCTGCGTCTGCCGTTGTGCTTGTGCCAACGAGGGGACACGGATCAGTTCCCGTCCCATAGAACCGTCCGTCCGTCCAGAGGAGGAGGCCTTTGGCCGAGCAAGCCATAGAACCGTCCGTCCACCTCCATCCTAGCCGTCCAAACGAATCGAACTGTTCCGATCGGTTGCGAAATCATATACTACGGCTCCAATCTTGAAGGGAAGGGAGGCGGTCAACACAATCTAATGGTTGCGCGCTGCAGTTTCGTCGTCGGCCGCCTAACGTTTCGCGTGGTGGCGTCGGCAGCGCGGGAGATCGGCGTCGTAATCCGAGACGTCACTCGGGTTGGATGTTCACCGCGGGTATGCTAACCTCCCTTGCGGTCTTTGTATCCTTCTCGTTTTCTACCAACACGTGTCGGGTGGGCTGATTTCCAGCCG
Source organism: Phragmites australis (assembly GCF_958298935.1). NCBI lineage: Eukaryota > Viridiplantae > Streptophyta > Magnoliopsida > Poales > Poaceae > Phragmites > Phragmites australis. The sequence continues at coordinate 33,192,874 of NC_084922.1, forward strand.
AGTTAAACTAGTGCCCGTCGAGCCAACTTGACTGCTTGATGGACGACGGCCATGCCAGATTGTGTGTATGCACGCCTAATGTATTGCCGCCGATGGAGAATACTATCGCTTTTGCGTGGCGGAAACAGCGTGTGGACTATGTATGACGTAGCATTTTTTTTTTGGCATTTTACAAGGTTGACGCACGCGCACAATCATCCATCCGTGAGTATGTCTTCTATCACACACTTAAAAATAATATGATCAAAACATTTACGTGTGTTTAAATCATGGGTATAAGGATCTGAATTCTAGTGACTAAAGTCGTACCCTCACAGTTTCACCACCACGGTAAGAGATGGCTCCCGTACATAGTTTGGTTGGGACTTACAAAGATGACAGCACGCATAACGCATCTCGAGAAGCTTATGATATATTGGTATTTGCGAGTACTTTTTTTCTCACTCGATGTTGGTGCACGAATCGTGCCTCAAATAGAGCGCGACGAGAGCCTCTCCCAAGCGGGGGTTCAAACTTAGAGATGATAAGTGAGCCAAAAGGAAACGAAAAGAGAGAGGGGGAGAGAAAGTATGTGAAAAAAAAATGAATCAATGGAGAGCCTCCTCCTTAGTCCCTTAAGGGCTTGGTTTATAGCGAGAAGGAACGGGTGAAATTCTTTCCCTGCCTCTGAGATTTTGACACAATACAATCATAAGAGGGTAATGTGGTCATTTTCGCCTTCTATGCAATACTGATATGGGGATTATGACTGCCTAAACACTCCGCTGTACATCATTTAAGCATCCAAGGACTGGGGCAACTTCCCCAACAGCATCCCATCATCCATTGGCATGAGATCTCGAAGGGCGAGCAGATGCACATAGAACTGGCTCTAGCCCCTTTGCAGTTAGGATATCTCGGATAGTTCCCTGCCATTGTGATGCAGATGTCTTGGGCCAGGGGCGGAGAGCGAGAGCTCGGCGGAGTCGCATGCTAGGGGCGACGTATCGTAGCTCGACAGAGTTGCACCACCCGAAGCGTCGTTGCGATGGGGCTCAATGGATGTAGGGCTGTCCGGAGCACAGCTGCGAGAGCTAGAGGTGAAGTCGAGGCAAGGCTAAGAGATGCAGCTCGCAACTCCTTAAGCGGGTAGCCATGGAGTGGCTCGATGGAGGCGAAGCCATTTGAAGCACTGTGGTGAGAGAGGGAGGCGAAGTTGGTGGCAAGGCTAAGAGACGTAGTATGTGACTCCCTCAGTGGGTGCTGCGGGTAGCCGAAACGAGGCTCGACGGAGGCGGAGCCGTCTGGAGCGCTGTGGTGGTGGCTGGAGGTGAAGTCAACGGCGAGGCTCGACAGAGGTGGAGCCGTCCAGAGCACTATGGTGGTGTCCAGAGGCGAAGTCGGCAGCAAAGATCGATGGAGGCGGGGCTATCCGAAGCACAGCTACGAGAGCTGAAGGTGAAGTCGACGGTGAGGCTGAGGGATGTAGTCACGACCCCCTTGGCAGTTGCTGCAAGTGGTGGCGACGAGGCTTGACGGAGGTGACTCGGTTCGGAGCTCCGTTGCAGTGGCCGAAGGCAAAGCCAATGGCAAAGCCATAGGGTGGCATGACGTCGCGACCCCCTGGGCGGTTGCCACAAGTGGTGGTGGTGAGGCTCGACGGAGGCGACATGGCTCGGAGCTCCATGGTGGTGGCTGGAGGTGAAGTCATCGGCGAGGCTAAGGGAGGCAATCACGACCCCCCTCAGTGGGTGTCGCGACGTGGCTCGACGGAGACGAGGTCGTCCGGAGCACCGTGACAAGAGCCAGAGGTGAGGCTGAGGAAGGCAGTGACAACCCCCTCAGTGGATAGCCACCATGAGGCTCGACTGAGGCAAGGCTGTCCAGACCACCGTGGCAGGAGCCAGAAGCGGAGTCAATGACAAGACTGATGGATGCAGCCATGACCCCCTCGACGGTTGCCGCAAGTGGTGCTGATGAGGCTCGACAGAGATGACATGGTATGGAGCCTCGCGGAGGTGGCTGGAGGCAAAGTCAACAACGATGTTGAAGGGTGGCTTGGTGCTATGACCCCATCAGCTGCTACTGCAAGCGATGATGATGAGGCTCGATGGAGGTGACACAGTCTAGAGCCCCGTGGTGGTGGCCGGAGGTGAAGTCGATGGCGGAGCCGAGGGGCACCACGACCCTCTCAGCGGTGGGTGCAAGCTGTGGTGACGAGGCTTGACGGAGGTGACATGGTCCAGAGCCCCACTCTGTGTTTATGTTTTGCTGCTATGTATTTTTTTTCATGCGCATACTTTCATGTAAGGCCTTTGCATGGTGTGACCTTGGGGCTATGTATTCTGGGTCATATGGATGTTGGCTCCTGCATTAGTCCTTTATAATTCTTGTAAATTGATTTGAAAATAATGTGTTTTAGCAGAGTTCATAGAAGCCTGCAGCTATGTAGGATCAGCCAAGCTATTTAGTAACTTAGAACCAGAGCAGCTGTCATTTGGCTTAGTGTGCGGCCTGGCTAGCATTACCAAGGGTCCGTTACCTAGACTCTCCCGACCCCCTCGCGTCTTTCGATCACGAGCGAGTGGAGTCGTGCAATGGTGGTGGGCTTGTTAGTGTCGTTGGTGTGGGCTTCTGCTGAGGCGTGGAGCTGTTCAAGCAGTATACCGCACGACCAAGGATCGGAGCCTACGAGGTGTGGAGAGTGCCATGGTGATAGGCTTATTTTTGCCAAACATCGCTACGTCAGGGCCTAACGGAGACTGGTCACCGGGACCCTCTCGGCGACTCCAGAGGTAGAGCTTGACGGAGTCGCACGCCAAGGGTAATGGTGGCGTGGATCGACAGTGTCGCACAACCTGAAGCGCCGCTAAGGTGGGGCTTGATGGTGGCAGGCCACCAGGACCCCCTCGGCAACTCCGGAGGTAGAGCTCGACGGAGTCGCACCACCCGAAGTGTCGATGTTGTGGGGCTCGATGGAGTTAGGCCACCGGGACCCCCTTGGTGACTCTATAGGTAGAGCTAGATAGAGTAGCACGGCAAGGGTGATGGTGGCATCACTCGAAAGAGTCGCACCATTCGAAGCATCGCTGCGGTGGGGCTCGACAAAGACTTGTCACTGGGATCCCCTCAATGGCTCTAGAGGTTGAGCTCGACGGAGTCGCCCATCGGAGTGTCGGTGGCATAGCTCGATGGAGTCGCACCACCCGAAGCACTGTTGCGACGGATCTCGACAGAGTCAAGCTACTGGGGACCCCCTTAGTGAGTCCGAAGGTAGAGCTCGATGGAGTCACATGCAGAGGGTAACGATGGCATCGCTTGACTGAGTCGCACCATATGAAGCGTCACTGCAGAGGGGCTCAACAAAGACAAAGCACCGTTGGCGAAGGTGTGATGTCTGGATTCCCTCAATGGGAGTGAAAGGCGGTAGAGTGAGAGTCGACGGAGGTGGGCCATTTAGACTCCTTTGGTCAGAGTTGATGGCGACTGAGCAAGGGGCCAGAACACCTATTTTTCTACAATGTTCATGTATCGATGCTCTGTTTTGTTACCGACATTCCACCACTCCTCGGGCCCCTCACGCTTGGTGCTAGAAAGCAAGTGGCGGGTGCGACTATTTAGTAACTTAGAAACTTCAAGGCGGCGACTATGCTGTGAACTTTTTGGTCTAATGCCCATGTCCTCCGGCATTGGGTCTCAACGCGATGGTAGCACATTGCCCTCATAGTGTAGGATGTGGGACCAGACGCGACCGAGGCATGCAACCTTTGAGGTGTGGAGGGTGTAGCACTTAACGCGACCGAGGCCTGTGGCCTTCGAAGTGCAGAGTGTTTGTTGCTCGACACGACCGAGGCCTACGACCTTCGAGGTGCAGAGTGTTTGTTGCTCGATGTGACCAAGGCCTCCAGCCTTCGAGGTGCATGATGTGGAGCCATGCCACTGTGATGGGATTACTCATGCCATCGTCATGGGTTTTTTCCGTGGCATAGAGCCATCGAGGTAGTGCATCACACGACCGAGGATTATAGCTTCTGAGGTGCGAAACAAGTGCCACCGTGATCGACTTATGCCATCGTTGTGGGCTTTTGCCGAGGCACGAAGCCATCAGGGCAGTGCATTGTGTGACCGGTGCCTATAGCCTACGAGGTGCGGAGCAAGTGCCACTGTGATGGGATTACTCACGCCATTGTCGTGGGTAAGCCAAGGCACAAGGCCGTTGGGCAGTGCATCACATGATCGAGGCTTATAGCCTATGAGGTACAGAGCAAGTGCCACTATGATAGGATTACACACGCTATAGTCATGGTTTTTTTCTAAGGTACAAGGCCATCGAGGTAGAGCATCACACGACCGAGGATTATAGCCTACAAGGTGCGGAGCAAGTGCCATTGTGATGGGCTTATGCCATCATCGTGGGTCTATACCAAGGCACGTGGCTATCGTGTCAGTGTGTGACACCACCGAGGCTTATAGCCTATGAAGTGTCCCCCTGCTTGAAGAGGAAGCCCCACCTGGCCCAACGAAGGGGACAAGGGTGGTGTCTGCATAGATCAGGCACACTTCGACCCAGACAACATTCACTGCATGCATGGTTAGCGAAGCAGCCCAACAAGCTTTGTGTAATTCGTTGTGTTCATGACATTCATAGGAGGAGTAGATATGTTGTCCATACGCTAGTGAAGGTCATACGCGGACCATGACATTGCGCTTAATACAATAACTTTTCAGCCATTCACACGCAACAGTAAACACAATGGGCCTTTTGACCGAGCCTATAGCTCACAACACCCTAGTGTTGGGGAACGGGTTAGCTACGCTAGCCTAAAACAAATTTTTTCTACCACATTCACCCAGGAAAACATGCAAGTAAGAGATCATAGATCGTTACCACTTGGTACACAGTTTAGTAGAAGAAGAGTTAGAGTAGACCAATCCAACATCATGCGCGTCAAACTCCTCAGACAGCTTCTCGATCAGGTCCGCGCCAACCTTGCGTAGGTGGTCACACTCCTCGACCAACTCCGAGCAGGTGGTCGTGCTCCTTGACCAGTTCTGAGCAGGTGGTCGTGCTCCTTGATCGGCCATTGAGTAGACATGTCATGTCATCAACCAGCTATGAGTGATCACGTCACGCTCCACGACTAGTTCCTCGACCAGCCACTGAGCAGATCTGTTGTGTCGTTGACCAGCTCCAAGTGGTCATGTCACGCTCCGTGACCAGTGTCGAGCAAGTATATCGACCAGCTGAGTAGGTCCTCGACCAGCCCAGCAACAACATTAAGATCTACAACCTGAGGAGATTAGCGCTGCAATATCAACAGTGCCTCTATGGTATCCACACATACTGGGCGGAATCGCCGAGCGCCGATGTGCTAGCACTGCACACGTGGTTAGGGTTTTAAAAGATCATGTGGAGGGTTATGGCTAGGGTTTCAGAGTAGCTCTCCCTCGCACGCCCAACCCACGCCTCTCCTTATATAGAGCTCGTTAATGGGCTCCTACATTGGAAGCCCTTTAGGACTCTAACACCTTATGGATCACAATCCAATCAAACCCATATACGAATCCAATTCGCATGTTTTGTTTCAACCCATTAAGTGTGTGACCTATTAGGTTCATGTACAAATGACTACGACTCGGAAACCCTTTCCAAACTGAAGTCAATAGCAGTCTCTAGCAGGACATGTTGACTCCCGAGTCTACACAAAGACCATATCAACTAAACCTTGATATACACATGCATTGACCCCTTCGCCTCACGATACCAATCAAGCTCAAGGAGATATACGTGCTACCTTTGTGATAGCTTGACCATTCACTCGATCAAGTAGTGGATTCATCATGATTAACTCTTTAATCATATTGTTATGGCCATGCACTTTTACAATCCAACTATCTCGAGGGGTCTAGAGATATCTCTCCCATTATTAAGGAGGGGCAAATTCTATCTTGATCGCTCACACCTCACGACATATTTTATGACAAACCAAAAAACTACCTTTATAACTGCCCATTTATAGAATAGCGTTTGACAGTCCCAAAGTATGTCACTACACATTTTAGGAATCAATGATGATCTCAGGTCTAATGATCCTACAGGTATACCATATGAGATAACAACTAATGACACATCATAAATAACAATTCCAGCAGTATCTTAAAGTGGATCTATCCAACATCATATTCTCTAACATGAATGTCAACATTATTTATTCAGTATCTCTATAACTATGATCCATGAAACGTGATCATCAATCAATACATGTGCTGGTCTTATAAATCATCCCAATGACATGTAAACAGGGATCAAATCAAAATAACATCATGATATAAATAAAGAGTTTAATGAACAAGTCACATACACGCTAATCAATGTAAATGATAGTCATCCAAAGAATAACACATTATTCAGAAGTATATAAACATAGACGTGTGATACAATCATCTCTATGATTGCCTCTAGGACATATCACCTTCAATATCCCACTTGCACTAGATTCAATCATGTAAGTATCTAATACCCATAGCTCTCATGTGCACCTCATGCTTGGGGCACGGGAGTGGCTTTGTCAACGGATTATAAATATTCAAATCCATGTGCACTTTACATATCTTCACATCACCTCAATCTAAAATCTTTCGAATGAGGTGATAGAGCCACAGTGTGTGCTTGGACTTCTGATGTGACCTAGGTTCTTTGGCTTGCACAATGACTCCTTTATTATCACAATAGAGATCCATTGAACTAGAAGCACTAGGCACCACACCTAACTCAGAAATAAACTTTCTGATCCAAACAGCCTCCTTTGCAACTTCAGAAGCTGCGATATACTCAGCCTTCGTCATGGAGTCAGCCACCGTTTCTTGCTTGAACCTCTTCCAACTTACCGCTCCTCCATTGAGGCAGAACACAAAACCAGATTGCGATCTGGAATCGTTCTTGTCAGTTTGGAAGCTAGCATCGATGTAACCATTTTCAATGAGCTCCTCCTCACCTCTATAGACTAGGAACATATACATAGTTCTTCTTAAGTACTTAAGGATATTCCTTACAGTTACCTAGGGACCTTCACCGAGTTTGATTGATATCTACTCGTAACATTTAGAGCATAGGAAATATCTGGGCGTGTACAAAGCATGACATACATGATGGACCTGATAGTGGAAGCATATGAGATCATACTTCCTCTCGAGATCATTAGTGGTCGAAGGACACCGACTCTTGCTAAGAGTGATGCCATGTGACATTGACAAGAAACCTTTCTTGAAATCCTGCATATTGAACATTTTCAATACCTTATCAATGTATGTACTCTAGATTAATTCGATCAACCTTCTTGACCTATCTCTATAAATCTTTATGCCCAATATGTATGCTACCTCTCCTAGATCTTTCATTGAGAAACTCTTTCGCAACGAAGATTTTACAGCATCAAGCATTGAATATCATTCTCGATCAACAATATGCCACCTACATTCAAGACTAGAAACACAAGTGCGCTCCCATTGGCCTTTTTGTAAACACAAGAATCTTCTTCATTCTTGATCAAACCAAACCCTTTGACCACTTTATCAAAACGAAGATTCCAACTCTGAGAAGCTTGCTTCAGCCCATAGATGGACTCTTGCAGCTTGCATATCTTCTTAGCATTTTTCAGATCGACAAACCTTCAGGCTATGTCATGTACACATCCTCACTTAGGTTTCCATTAAGTAAAGCCATTTTGACATCCATCTGCTATACCTCATAGTCATAATATGCGGCAATTGCTAGGATTATCTGGATAGACTTTAGCATTGCAATGGGCAAAAATGTTCCATCATAATTTACACCTTGAATTTGTCTGAAACCTTTCGCCACCAATCATGACTTATAGATGTGATCATTTCCAACAACGTCTATTTTTTTTCTTAAAAACCCATTTGCACTCAACTAATTTAACACCATTAGGTGGATCATCCAAGTTTCAAACTTGATTATCGTGCATGGATTCTATCTCAGATCTCATAGCTCCAAGCCATCTCTCAGAGTCTAATCCCACCATCGCTTCTGAGTTGGTCTTAGGTTCATCATTGTCCAACAATAATATATCGCACTGCGCCGTGGTTAGGAACATAAACCTCTCAGGTGCGTGACTGACCCTTTCCGACCGGTGTGGGGCAGATGTCTCCACAACATGTTCTCCAACATCCAGTTGTGGTTTAATAGGAGCTGAAACGTTTTCTGAAGGTGCCCGAATCTCTTCAAGTTGCACCGTGCCCCACTAACGTTCCTCGAGAGAAACTCTTTCTCCATAAAGACACCATTTCGGGTGACAAACACTTTGCCTTCTTCCCAGTTATAGAAATAATATCCTTTGGTTTCCCTAGGATATCCCACAAAGAAGCACTTATCAAATTTGGGAGTGAGCTTATTAGACGTCAAACATTTTACATAGGACTCACAACCCTATATCTTAAGGAAAGACAACCCAGAACGCTTCCTGGTCCATATCTCATTTTTGTCTTCTCTACAGCTTTAGATGGATCTCTATTTAAATTGAACGCATCAGTTTCTAGAGTGTATCCCGAAAAGGATAATGGAAGATCAGATTGGCTCATCATGGACCAGACCATATTCAACAAAGTCCAGTTCCTCCATTCTGGCACTCCATTCATTGATGTGTCCCCGACAGAGTCAACTGTGAAACAATTCCACATTGCTTTAGATGATCACCAAACTCATGGCTCAAATACTCACCTCTACGATCAAATTGCAGAAATTTAATTGTCTTGCCAAGTTGATTTTGTACTTTATTTTGAAACTCTTTGAACTTTTCGAAAGACTCAGACTTGTGCCTCATTACATAGATGTAACAATATCTACTAAAGTCATCAGTAAAAGTAATAAAGTACTAAAAATCACCTCTAGCAATAGAGCTCATTGGTCCACATACATCCGTATGAACAAGGGACAACAACTTACTTAACCTCTCTCCTTGATGGGTGAAAGACGCCTTAGTCATCTTGCCAAGTAAACAAGATTAACATGTATCAAATGGTTTAAAATCAAATGAATCAAGAAGACCATCTTTATGGAGCCTCCACATGTGTTTCTCACTTATATGACCCAAGCGACAATGCCAAATAAAAGTGGAATTCAAATCATTAAGCTGAGACTTCTTTGTATTAATGTTATAAACATGGACATCCTCAAGATATAGAATATATAATCCATTCACAATTGGACAATTACTATAGAGCATACAATTCAAATAAATCGGACAACACTTGTTCTTTATTATGAATTCATATCCATCTTCTTCCAAACAGGAAGAGGAGATAATATTTTTGCCAAGGCATGAATGTAATAACAATTATTTAATTCCAAAACTAATCCTGAGGGTAGCGATAAGGAATAAACTCTGACGGCCAACGGAGCAACTTTTGCACCATTGTGACACGAGCATCCATCTCGTATCTCGCACACTTCCTAGTCCTTTTCAGTCCTTGCAATGATTTGCAAGTATGAATCATCGATCCGGTATCAAATACCCATGAATCATTAGGACGAGTAGCAAGATTAATTTCAATAACATTTATATCTGAAGTAGAAGTCTTACTCCCCTTCTTCTTCTTCTTGAGTTCTTCCAAGTATAGCTTGCAGTTCCTCCGCCAATGGCCAGGCTTGTGGTAGTGGTGGCAAGCATCAAAAGCAGCAGGGTCGGCCTTGGACTTTCCAATAGGTTTAGGCTTTAAGCTCGAGATGTCATATGACGCTTTAGCCTTGGCCTTGCGCTTTCTCTTCTTGCTATCCTTTTGAACCATCATAACATGACTAGAGCTTTTTTAATTCTTTTCTCAGCGGTCTTAAGCATCTCATGTAATTCAGCCATACTCTTCTCCATGCTATTCATATGAAAATTCAAAAATGAACATCTCGAAGCTTGTAGGGAGCGATTGGAGAATCACATATGTAGCCAACTGACGTATAAGGAGAAAACCAAGTTTTTCTAGGCTCTCAATGTAATCAATCGTCTTGATCATATGAGGACTAACTGTACTGCCTTCTGTCAATCTGCACGCAAACAAGGATTTGGAGGTGTTGAACATCTCAGCCCTAGTTTGGTTCTTAAACATGCCTCGAAGTCCCACAATCATATCGTGAGCATCCGTGTTCTCATATTGCTTCTAAAGCTTAGAGGACATAGTGTCAAGAATGAGACAACCAATATCGAGTGAATCGTTGGTGTGCTTCTCGTAAGACCTCCGATCAGCGGCAGATGCATTATCGGCTGGTTCATCAAGATAGGAAACCTCTAGAACATACTTTTTTTTCTCTTGTTTTAGAATAATTCTCAGATTTCTATAACAATCAATAAAGTTTGTTCCTGATAGCTTTTCTTTTTCAAGAATCAAATGCAAATTAAAACTGAAATTGGTGTTAACAGTAGGTGCCATGATCTACAACAAAAATTTGCAAAGTTCAGCACTATGTTTATGAAAACCTTCCATTAAACAATTTAACAAAGGATACTCCCACTATATGTTTTAAAATCATTTCCCTGTAACGACATATAGTGGGACAAGATCCATATTCGACTAAATTCTAGTGAGCTTTGGTATCATTACTAGAAACTTAAGTGACATAGGTAAGCAACACATTGCTAATCACATATTTATGTGACTCTTGTTTGTTAAGTAGCATCGAATGCCCCGGCGCCTAACACCATGCTCCAAGTCCAAAACCGTTTTGATAGCTTGTTAAGTAAACTAACACTATGCGTGTAGATGTTCGACATCCAAGCTAACTAGTTAAGATAAATGATGGCACCCTGCTTTGGCAGACCTACCAAATAATGATCAAAACCTATGTAGGTGCAGCTATTGGAAGTGCATCAATTACTCTTAATTTTTTCTGAGGAAAACTATTCTATCATGTAAACATACCTTTCTCATAGAAAACATGAATAAAATAACATGATAGGAGTATAGATAAACATCACAGACAATCATATTTACTGTGATATAGTATGACCCCTTCACATGGTGATCTTCGTCGCCATAGTCCTTGTCCTCCGGGTCATCACGCTTCAAGTCTCCATGATCATGTACTACTCTATTACACCTAATAGGACTAGTCAAATTACATGAGAAAGGAAGCATCACAGGTCGGCACGCATGCCGTTTTACAATAACATGACAACATTTGGCTATAATTAACCATGACACGTAAGCCATAAAAATTACACGCATGCATAATACACACATAAAGACCACACTATTCACATCATTCCCTGCAAAAACAAGTTAAGCACATAATCGTATTCTAACGAGGTGATGTAAACATATTATCCTTAAAATCCCTAAGCCTATATAGCACGGCAGTCCCACTAGCTGGTTAGTGGGTGGGGGGTCGAGGGGAAAGCCAACCCCTAGTGGGTTTCAGGGCAGTGCCTTGAAAACCTCTCACAAATATACATAGATCGTATCTATGAAATCGCTATAAAAATCTCATTGGTTTGATCATATCAATCTGATTCCGAGTCATTCATAATGCCTCAATTTCCATTTGATCAATCATATTGATCATCACGTGAGATTTTCCAGAAATGACGACAACACATACAACCTCGATATACTGCTCATCCAACCATTCTGCAGCACGCGCTATTAGCCCCGATGGTGATTCCAGTCGGTAGGGGTAAGTCGCACGTGCGACCAGGTGGGAGATCGAGCTAATCTTTTGGCCATATGATTTCATCGACTTACATCTCATCCAGCTCTTATTTCACCAAACCGTGGATCGGCAGATCAATCATACGAACCAATCACAAGAACAATAATAAATCCAATCTATTACTACCACATATCGCACAAATGTGACCGACCCAGATAAAAAACTATGCATGTAGGCTCTGATACCACTATTGGGGAACAGGTTGGCTACGCTACCCTAAAACAAATTTTTTCTACCGCATTCACGTAGGAAACCATGCAAGTAGGAGATCATAGATTGTTACTGCTTGACTCATAGTGTAGAAGAAGAAGAGTTAGAGTAGACTGATCTAACGTCGTGCACGTCAAACTCCTCGAACAGCTTCTCGATCAGGTCCGCGACCAGCCCCGCGCAGGTGGACACACTCCTCGACCAACTCTGAGTAGGTGGTCCTTCTCCTTGACCAGTTCTGAATAGGTGGTTTGCTCCATGACTAGTTCCACGACCAACCACCGAGCAAATCTATCGCTTCGTGACCAGTGCCAAGCATGTATATTGACCAGCCGAGTGGGTCCTTGACCTGCTGAGCAACAACGTTAAGATCTACATATCGAGGAGATCAGCATTATAATATCAACATCGCCTCTACGATATCCACATGTACTGGGCGGAATCATTGAGCGCTGATGTGCTAGCATTACACGCATGTCTAGGGTTTTAGGAGATCGTGTGGAGGGTTGCGGCTAGCGTTTTAGAGTGGCTCTCCCTCACAGGCCTCACCTTATGCCTCTCCTTATATAGAGCTCGCTAATGGACTCCCATGTTGGAAGCCCTTTAGGAGTATAACACCTCATCGATCACAATACAATCAAACTCATATATGAATCCAATTCGCATGTTTTATTACATCTATTAAGTGAGTGACTTGTTAGGTTCATGTACCAACGTCTACAACTCAGAAACCCTTTCCAAACCGAAGTCAATAGCGGTCCTTAGCAGAACATGTTGACTCCCGAGTATTCACAAAGATTATATTGGCTGAACCTTGATATACACAAGCACTGATCCCTTTGCCCCATGATACCAGTGAAGCTCAAGGCAAGATACATGCCACCCTTGTGATAGCTCGACCATTCACTTGATCAAGTAGTGGATTCATCATGATTAAGTCTATCATATTGGCATGACCATGCATTTTCATAATCCAACTAACTCGAGGGGTCCAGAGATATCTCTCCCGTTATCAAGGAGGGAGAAATTTTATCTTGATCGCTGACACCACACGACATGTTTTATGACAAATCTAAAAACTACCTTTATAACTACCCAGTTAAGGAGTAGTGTTTGACAACCCTAAAGTATGTCACTACACATTCTGGGAATCAATGGCGGTCTTAGGTCTAAGGATCCCGTAGCTAATCATCTGAGATAACAACTGATGGCACATCATAAATAACAATCCAACAGTATCTCAAAGTGGGCATATCCAACATCATGCTCTCTAATATGAATGTCCACATTATTAATTCGATATCTTTATACTCATGATCCGTGAAACATGATCATCAATCAATGCATGTGCTGATCTTATGAATCATCCCATTGATATGTGATCAGGGATCAAATCAGAATAGCATCATGATATAAATAAAGAGTTCCACGAACAAATCACATACTTGTTAATCAATGTAAATTATAGTCATCAAAGAATAACATATTATTTAGAAGTACATGAACATAGACGTGTGATACAATCATCTCTATGATTGCCTGTAGGGCATATCACTTTCACCTAGCGCTAGTGGGCCCTTGCGGTGGAGTGGTGTTCGAGGCACGTAGAGTGGTTGAAGGCCGTAGAGCCCGCCCAACATGCAGAGGGGCTAGGATGGGGGCTCCATCACGGGCCTCCGTTGTGGAGTCTACCCATCTCGTGGAGGGTCCCGGAGGGGGCTCCGCTATGGGCTTAAAGAGGGGCTCAAAGAGCAGAGGGGGGCTTTGTCACGAGCCTCCACAGAGCAGCTCAGAGGGGGCTCCCCTAAGGACAAAGATGGGTGCTCACAGGCCTTCACGCCTTTGAGGCCCATCGGCGAAGCCTAGCCTGGGCGGAGGCAGCCTCTTGGTGGGGCAAAGCCGAAGCCAAGGGACGGTCTTGGCTTCCCTCCACCATCCTACACCTACCTTCGAGGTCGCCAGCGGAGCTGGGCCGAGGCTGAATTCAGGAGCATGCCTCGCAGTGGGAGGCTTCGCGGGCCGCGCTACCACTGGCGCTGGGAGCAAGCCTTGCTGGAGCCGGGCCAAGGCCAGAGAGGGCTTTGCTCTTTCACCCGAGCTGGTCAAGCCTCCAAGGCCCGCAGCAAGTTGCTACACAAGCAGTGGTGTGCCTTTCATGTGGTTACTTCACATGTCAGTGTGTGACAACCCAAGTGGGTCTTTATGGGAGTGCGCGTCAGGATCACCTGACACGGTAGGACCTAGAAAGTGGGGAGTTGATGCCATGTCTTTCATGTGTCTGTGTCTATCTATCTGACCATTTTGTTCTGGCCTAGCTATTGTTTTTCTATCCTAGGGGTAGGGAGGGCTAACTGCAATCCTTTGCCCTAATTCTTTAACTAGATCTATTCTCCCAAGGCTTGCAGCAATGTCCACGCCGGTATGGCAAGCCACCAAGTCAACATGTGTATCCACCCAGCACTGTAGCACATTTAAAGGGGCCACTATGGCCATGATGCGCAGTACTAGCCACCAGACCTGACTGGGTCAGTGACGAAGGATTGGTTGGCCTATGCAAGTACAAAGGTCAAGTAAATCGTCTCAGAACTATACAAGCCCATGAGGCACTTACTTTGCGCTTAGCCGAAGAGGTCGATGGGGCCTTTCGCGGTCCTCCTAAGGCCTCGCATGGCTAACGACCAACGTGGCGAGCATGAGACACAAGGATGCACGCCGGTGACGATGTGCGGGCAGCTGCTTTGCCATGAGGGGCATGGACCCACGCTGAGAGCAACGTCGACTAGCGCTTGTTTGCTCGGTTGTAGGCGAGCTAGCGTGGCTACGGTGTGGTGAATACTTCGCTCGCACGTGGTGCTAGCTGCTTCTATGATAGCATTCGCCAAGCGGTGTTACGACAACTTCGGCAGTGCTGCTCTGGGTGCTTGAGGTCCGCTCGATTCTCTTCCTTAACAAGCTCCTTAAGTTGCACGATCCCCACGGATGACGCTAACTGTTGTTGCAAATCATGGCCCGGACAGAGTGCGGTGAGAGGCTCCCCTAATGGAGGTTCAAGATTGAAAATGAGCAGTGAGCCAAGAGAAAAGGAAAAGAGAGAGGGAGAGAGAGTATGTGAAAAAAAGAGTAAATCAATGTAGAGTCCCCCTCCTCTGCCCTGGGGGGCTTGGTTTATAGAGAAAATGGGCAAGTGAAATTCCATCTCTGCTTCCGATATCTTAACATAATACAATCATAAGGGGTAATGTGATCTTTTTTTCCCTTCTACCGAGCAAAACTAATATAGATATTATAACTGCCTAGACACTCCTCCATACATCATTTAAATATCCAAGGGCTAAGGCAACTTTCCCAACACTCAAGACTTGCGTTTCTTTGCGTACTGCAAGAGTACTACGTACTGCTAGAACTACCGTTGTAATTAAGTGGCAACTCAACATGTGTTAAGCTGCAGTAGCAATTATCAGCCTAAGTTTTTTTTTTTTAAAAAGGGCCAGGGAGTTCATCTGACATACTCTTAAGAGGGATTATCAGGCCATGTTTGGTACCATATTTGATGTTAATCAACTTCACATTGTAGAAATATATTTTTCTGAAGCTGGTAGAAAATTAAAGGTTCCTTTTGGAGCAAAATACAAAATTAGACAATATACACGACCGTATTTAACGAAATAGACAACATATCATCGTATTTACAATTTTAGCATTTGTATTCGACACCTCGTTGACCGAAAATTGACTTTCGATACACCGTACATCGAAAATACCATTTTCGGCACACGGTGTGCTGAAAATGGCACCGTATTCGGCACACCGTGCGCCGAAAATGGCTAATGAACAGTACCACACATGAACAGTAATATGAGTGCGTTTACATTTTGCTTTACTTCTTTTTTAAAACGGTGGTCTTCTGTTACTCCAAAAATTTTAAAACTTTTTTACGTATTCTATAATCCATGTGCAACCCATTTTAATTGGATTCACCGAAAAATCCTTTGTATATTTAAAACTAAAATTCTCCAAAAAACACTGCTTTTATAACTTGTAATAATTATTAGTGTCTCAAATAAATTCCCAAAAATCTAGAAAAATTCACTAATATTCTTATTATATGATGGACTAATTTCTAAAATTATTTACAGACCTATTTTATATGATGAAAAAGTGAGTTTATTTGTAATACTTTATTTACATGAAATGATAAAAATGCATATAAATGAAGTATTACAAAGGAACTCACTTTTTCATCATATAAACTAGGGCTGGAAATAATTTTAGAAATTAGTCCATCACATAAGAAGAATATTAGTGAATTTTCCTAGATTTTTAGGAATCTATTTGAGACACTAACAATTATTACAATTTATAAAAGTAGTCTTTTTTAGAGAATTTTAGTTTTAAATATACAAAGGAGTTTTCGGTGAATCTAATTAAAATGGGTTGCACATAGATTATGGAATACGTAAAAAAAGTTTTAAATTTTTTGGAGTAACAGAAGATCACCGTTTTAAAAAGAGGGAAAGCAAAATTCAAACTTACTGCTATCACCGTTGATGTGTGGTACTGTTCATGGCCGATATTGTTCATTTTCGGCGTAGGGTGTGCCGAAAATAGCACTGTAGCCTATTTTCGGCACATCGTGTATCAAATACGGTGCTATAGTGCTATTTTCGGTACATCGTGTGTCGAATATGGTGCTACAGTGCTATTTTCGGCACAACATGTGCTGAATATGTTATTTTTGGTGTACGGTGTACCGAAAGTCAATTTTTGGTAAACGAGGTGCCAAATACGATTGCTAAAATTATAAATACGACGATATGTTATCTATTTCGATAAATACGATCACATATATTATCTAATTTTATATTTTAGCCTTTCTTTTGCGAAATGTATGCATTGCAGACAAGCCATAAATGACTGGTTAGAAAAATCGTACCCAAGGCGGTCTGGTTGTCTGACCTCTTTGCAATGCAAATCATTTACTTCGAAGTTTCTACAAGATGTCAGGAGATGGACGGTACAATTGCCGTCGGACAAAAAGCATAGCTATACCCATGCGTCACGGTAGAGACAAATGACGCACATACCTGCAAGCACGTACTTCACGCATCAGGTCCTACTTGGCATGTTTTGCCTTGGCTGCCTTCGCCAACTGGACGATGTGGACAGGCCAGACAAAGGAAGGAATTCTAAGAAACATCCCTCCTTATTTCTTTATCACTACAAGAGCGGTTAGAGCCGGTCAATTATATCGGCCGGTTCTTATCTAGTCGGATCTGAAAAAAATCGAATCTGTTAGAACCGGTAGTAATAGTGTATTAAAAAAGATTAGATCTCAAAATTAATTATTACTTTCGGTTCTTATATAACCCGATAGTAATAAATAACTTATACTGTTGGATTATCAACCGGTAGTAATAGTATTAGATAGTCTATATTTAGAAATTCATAATTTTTATATGAAATCAAATGGAGACATCTAAACTCTAAACTTTATATAGAATTGTAGTCATCAACAAGATCTACAACTTTGAGGTTATATTTTCATTTAAAGACATCTAAACTCTAAATAATTACCCAAAGATTCAAACAAGAAGGTACAAAATATCCCCTAGCCATGAGCTATAACTGTGAAGTAAGGATGGTAAGGAAGATTCCTAGGTTGAGTCAAATTGTAGGTTCTACTCCCATAAATCACGTGCGTGCAAAAAATCACTTGACTTGTGACGTGCAACGTGCGGCCGCACGGGTTCGTCAAGTGAAAAGAAAAAAAATGTTTTTTCAATTTTTTTGTCTTTAAAACATCAGATTTAGAACTAACTATCATTGCTATTTTGCAATACAAACTGGCAGTACCAACTAATCACTACCAGTTCTAAAACTAACATTGATGATATTTTTTATATAGTGTAACTATGGTCCTAGGGTTTGATGTGTGCAATCGCTATGAATAATAAATAATAATAGTGCACATTATGATTTCAATGTTGTAAATAAAGTTTCAGATCTGGTTCTAGATCCATATTATCGGGGTGATTCCTAACAATAAATTCAAGGTATATTGGACGACGGACACGTTGATCTACGTTTTTTTCCGGGTATGTATCATACAAACTCAAGAACATAAAGATTTATCCATGTTTAAGCCTCCCGTGGGATAATAGCCCAACGCCCTATGTATTTTCTTTTGGATTGGGTCAACTTATTACGGAGTGTTCTCCGTGTTCCTTCTCCGACTCCCCTCCGCTCTTTATATAGAAGGAAAAAAAAGGAATATATACAAACAAATCATGCTAAACCCCACGACAGATCTACCCCTGATGAAACAAACTACTCCTAGTCTATCATGACGTCGGATCGACATGCTCGCTTTGCTCTGGTCGTCCTACATGTCCCGTCCCATCACCGAATGTCATCACACTCACTGGCCAGGCCATCCAGTAGTATTTAATACTACGGGATGAGTCACTACTTCACCAGGCCTGCCCGTGACCTCGCTCACCGAAAGGGATTGCCTAGGGAAGGAAAACACTCGAGTGGATATTATTAAATGCGTCCTAATAGGTTACGTGAATACCTACCCTACAACCAACAAGGGATGGTTACAGGGTTTCCATATGCAACCATGGGGCTGGTCACAAGAGCCTCAACCTGGTCACATGATGAGAGCGTGGTCTTGAAAATATCTACTACCGGCAGACATTTGGCAGTGTGGGGCCTACCTTGTGGGGCACCTTTTAGCTATTACACCGACAGTAGCCCCCAAGCTATATCACGGATGGGGCGGAATGATTGGTTTAGCATGGTCATGGTCGGGCCTGGTTGAGCCACTTGGATCCTAGGTGAACGCATGTTCGCCCTGGGGAGTGGTCGTTGATGCAGCCCACTTTTGTGGTCGACTCAGGAAACTGCATCCCGATGGGAGCTTAAATGTCTGGAGAGACAAAGAAAGAGAGATAACGTGGGAGAGAGAAACATTAATTGCCGCTAGACTCAAGGGAACTTTGGTTCCCCACGCGTGGCCTTTCATATTTTGAGCGGATTGGACCCGCGACAGTTGAGATACTACAGCGGCCCTTTAAGTTGGAGCACCTATGGTTCCCCACGAATCCTTTCATCGCCCCCCTTAGCCTCCAATCTTTCGCGCTCAGAGCCCTCATCTATGTCTCCGTTCTTCCCCTCGAAGCATCTTCCATCGTCGTTCGATGGTGCACACCAGCAGCGAGCCTGCCTTCCCTAAGTCCAAGTGGGATGCTGCAAGGTTGCGGCAGATGCATGACACCGGATTGCTCACCTGTCGCCCGACCTCGGGATACCGCTACGAGGAGAGCACTCCCGCACCATGTGTAGAGGAGATTGTCATGTTCATGTGCCGCCCTTCTCTGAGTTCTTCATCACTGTCATATCCTTCTATGACATCTGTCACCTTCACCTCAAACCCAACTCCACTCTTATGTTGAGTGTATTTGCTCAGTTATGTTAGTACTTCATCTGGGTCGAGCCGTACCTCAACCTCTTCCGGTTCTTGTACACTTGCCAGTTGGTGACCAGGCTAGCCATTGGAAGCTGTGGGTTCTCCCTCCGCGATAGCTCCGCGAACTCTTACATTGAGGTAGGACTCAAGTCGTCATGATCGGACTGGAGGGAAGAGTGGTTCTACCTTGCGGTGAACAACTCCTTAGACAACCTCTGAGTGCCGAGCGCGGCAACTTAGGTCACAAACAACTTGGGGAGTTTGCCCACAACTACCCCGAAGGTACTGACCCTGGCCAAGCGGGTTGGCCAGTTCTGAGAGGCCGGGCTAACCGGGTTGGACATCATCTGCGACTTCATCAAGCGTTGATTGTGCCCCCTGTGAAGGTTGAACAACGTCACCCAGGGCAGCTTCACAGGTAACCCCGCTGTCATTTCCTTGGTGTCGCTTCTTTAGATAGGTATGCGACTTCTCACATCTCATAATTTGTCCAGATCTTAATGATGATACCATCGACTTGCAGGTCTGAAGCCTATTGTTGGCTACCCTGAGGAAATATGGTCCTCCAGCCAGCACATCTCTGTTGTGTGATCTCACCCCATCGGAGAAAGCATGACTCAAAAGGGTAAGGTTGGCATTTCTAGAATTCCTACCCTGAGCCTTTTCATGAGTTTGATTTTCATGGTTGGCGTCATTGCAAGGTCTCCTTGAGTTCAATGTTCTATGCTTGATCATCGACAAGGTCCTAGAGGTCTCCGATCAGGCTGCCTCAAGGAGAGAAATTCACCATGACCTCCACCCGAGTGCCCAACAGAGCATGACCTCGTCTAATCCTAGCCCATCTAGTCACACCTTCAACTTGTCTGATCATAGCGACGGTCGAGCTGCTCCAGGCAGAACACCGACCATAGGTGGAGGTCTTGCGAGCAGTGCTGGTCAGTAGAGGAGCAACCAGCCTCGCCCTGAACTAGCAGGGGTAACTATACTACTCGCAGTTGATCTTTGACCCTGGGTGGTACTGGTCTGCGAGGGAGCGACCAGCCTCTCCCTGAGCCAAAGCGACCAGATCACTGCTCGCTATGCCTCCAGCATGGGGGGAAGAGACCTACGGAGGATTTGGCTTTTGTGGAAGCATCTAAACGCGCCCGTGGGACACCAACTGCCCGTTGCTCGATGATAGATATGACCTAATTGCCAGGTCAACTTAGTGGCTTCTCGAGGTTGAGAGTTTTGCTCACCACTCTGACCATGCGGTAAGTCCTCCGGTTAGGCAAAGATTCTTTGAGTTCTTTCTTGAATCCGCTATTTGTTGTCATTTTAGGTCCTCTACCCTAGTCACAAGTCCTCCTCTAGTGCTTTAGCTAGATACTCCAGCCCCTAAGCCAGCAGTGGCCCTGACGCTGGAAGCACTAGACATGACCCCTGCACCTGCAAAACCTACCGTGGAGCATGCTTCTTCCTTTGACCTACTCTTCCAGGTCGCTAGCCTCCCCACCTCCATCAGCAAATGATCGCTGAGAGGGAGGTAGCAGACTGTAGGTGCGTCGACATGGAGAGGCTGATGGATGAAGAAAAGGAAGCAAAGCATGTGCTTCAGTAGGATAACACTGTGCTTCAATAGGGGAAGGCAACGTATCCACAAGAGAAAGCCACACTCATTGCTTGACATTATAAGCTGATGGAGGATGAGTGAACAACACACATCTTTCTTCAGGATGCCTTCATGGTAATGTGGTAGCCCCTGACGAGAGTCAGGCTGGAAGCCACCGAGCCGAATGCATAATCTATGCAGTGCTGGGCATGCACTATCGGCGTCCTAGCAGAGAAGTTCATCCAGCTCCCAGGCATCCTGGCGACGAGGGCAGTGGAGGATGTGACGTAGGAGGTGAAAGCCACGACAGGTATATCCTCCAGTGCTACTGCTGCCGCGACCCCAATATCATCCTCGAGGTCATCCGGGATGGGGTCATGACCATCGGTCCTGAAGCCGAGGTGAGGCTGCAGGTGAAGTTCCAATGGGCGGTGAAGTATGTAGGGTGTCTCTTTCGGGTGGGGACCACAGAAGAGTAAATATAAAAATGTAACTTGGGCTTGCCCTATACCCGAATGAAGTTTTTATAACACCTGCTTTTAAAGGAATAAAACTAGGTACAACCACATATATGTTAGGATCAAGTTTTGTAATAAGTGATGATGATAATGTAATAATGGCATTGTAATGATACATTGATGATGTAACACATGTATAAGACCTGAGGGTATAGAAGAAAAGCACAACAGAAAGGTAAATTCTAGCGCCATAGGGTTTTCTTTCTTCCACAGGCGTCAACCGGGGGAACACCAGCCTAGAAAAGAAGCTTCAGGTCGAAGTCGTCTCCATCATAGAGTGCAGCTTCATTGTTGGCTTCTGAATAGCGGTAGAAAGCAAGAGAGGAAACAATGGATATGAGTACATAATGTACTCCGCAAGTGTAGGATGCATGACATGAGGCTTAAGAAAAGAAAGGTTAGACACTGGTTTACTGCACTAAGGAACCTTAACCTATAACTCCAACAAAAGACTTCCTATTTACTAAGTGTGAAGACACCACTTAATCAAGAGGAACATCTCATCGGATTCCATCCAACTACAAAGACTCACCAGTTAATCCCATTACCCGGCTACCCGACCATCCACCCCAGACCCCTGATCCCTGATCCAAACTAATCAAGAAGAAGTCCAAGCCGCTCTTGACCGTGAGCACAACTGATTGATCAGTTTTATACTCTGCAGTGTTCACACGCTTTACCCACGAGTCGTGATCAACTTTTTTACCGGTACCTATTGGTACCTTACACACTTTCAAGGTGTGCACCGAGAGATCACTACAAGGCTTTTACAAAGCTCCCGCTAACCTGTAAGCACCCACTAAGATTTCACCACTAATAGCAATTCCATCACTGCAGAGGCCCCCTCTTGTGCCACTCAATCATCCACTGGTGCCCACAAAACCAGAGGGGTGGCTAATTAATTGACCAAGAAATACCCATATAAGTCTCATGGTTGCGTTGTTTAGCCAGGTTACATGCTCCAAGAACCAGTCATTAGGATGCCACACAGGTACAAACCACAACCCAACTGTGTATTTCCTGCACACGTGCATTCCCGCACCATCATCAAACCAACCATCCTACTAGAATCCCTAAATTCCACATTTCTACAAAAATTACCATTCCTAGTTCATGTTGCATAGACATTAATCATATTTACTTTGTAACCCAACAAACCATGACATCGACTAAGCGTAACTACCCTTATCCCATGGACTATCAACGATGACAAGGAAAATGATACAATTATTAGTAAACCCTAACAAGGGATTCCAATATAGACCAAGCATGCAAGAAGGATAAAATGCTAACATACAACCCTAAGTCTGATCCTGCGGGTCCATGAACTGCTCACCTGTTAAATATCGGCATACCAAAAAACACACAAAGGAAACTACTAAGAACAGTACACAAAATAGTAATAAAACTTAGTAAAAACCATATAATAAGATTCTACATGTCGTTACAAGAATTTGAGCGTAAAGACCACGAAAAACAGAGCTACGATCAAGAAGTTTTGAGGGTTTGAAGTTCTAAGGGCTTTTCTACAAAATTATCAAATTTTAGAGAATAAAAATATTTATTTTATACTGAAAAACCTATTTATTGCTCATGGTGATACTTTTATTAAAATTTGAAATATTTTTGTTAATAAAAACATGTGAACCGGGTCCATGTGGCTATGAACCGAAGGGAGGGCCTCAGTCCACGGGTCCACCATGGACCACAAGTGCCAACGGGGGCTTTTGCGGCAGTGGGCAGTTGGAGAGCGGCCGAAAAGGGGCTCCAGTGGCTGGTGTGGTTTGACAAGTGATAGAAAAGGGAGGGGAGACGTCGGTGAGCTCACCCCGAGTGAGAACGAAGCTGAAGCGGAGTTGTGGAGGCTGGGCGCCAGGGACGATGGTGTCAGTGGTCGGTGCGGTGTCAGGGAGGGGGCTCCGGTGGCCAATTGATAAGGAATCCACACAAGACGGCCTCCAGGAGTTCCTATGGAGCTAGAGAGGTGGATATCTTGGCCGGAGAGTGGTGGAGAAGACAACAGCGCCAATAGAAAACCGAGAGAGAAGAGGGGCGCGAGTGGGTGGATGAGGTGAGGAACCTCGCCATGATGTTGGATGGTAGCTTAAATAGGTGCGCGAGCGAGCGAAATGACCAGGGTTCATGGAGGAGGAACGACAGGTATCAATGGGCTATTACGGATGACAATTTCTTCATTGAATCAAGCACTAGAGAGGGGATTGAAGAGAGGGGATAGTGGGGAAGGTAATGGGGAGTTAAGGCTCCGATTTTGGCCATCCCGGGCATGGGAATGTGACGTATTGTGGCGGACGGTGGAGGGGATCAGGGGGTGGCCTGAGGAAGAAGACATGATGGCTCGGCTTGAGCTAGGCCCACACATCGGGGGAGGCGGTGGGCGCATGCAGGAATGGCCGGTTTGATCGGTGGGCTAGGCCCAAGTGGGGTGAGGGAGGGAGAGGTAGCCCGAGAGAGAGAGAGAGAGAGATGAGAGAGAGAAAGAGGGAGGTGGGTTTGGGCCAGGTTTTTGGTAGTATTCGACCTGGTAGGTTTTAGGAATTTAGGAATTTGCTTTTCTTTTCATTTTGAGACAATTTTCACAAAGAGCTTCCAAACGAGCACCTTCTAGTGAAATTTTGCAAATATTTTCCACATAAAGACCTAATGTAACTACTTCAGCATGAATGCAACAAACATGGATATAACCTATGACATTTTATTTAAATCCAAAAATTAATTTCCCTCCTAATTCAACAAAATCCACAACTCCTATTAAATTCTAGCAAAATTTTAAACTATTGAGAAAATTGAAAAATTAGGGTGTTACAGTTTTTCATTTTTTTGATGCCCTTGTGTTGTTGCTGTGGTCGTAGTGCTTCTGCTTTGACCGTACCTTTTGCTCTCTCCGAGCCCTCAGCCACTCTCTTCAATGACTCCCTTGACCATTGTAGTCAGGAAATGGTGGCCGAGTGCGAACTTAGTTTCACGGTTGAGCGAAAGAACCTACAAAGTGACCTTGTTTCAATCATCTATGAAGGCTTCATCGATGCCCGGAAGACTACAAAGGAGCTCCACGATCTTATAGACACATTTCTTTTTGTAGCTCGCTCCCTCCATTGGACCATCCAGTTCGAACTGCTGCCAAGCGATTTCAGACCCTGGGGACACTAAACACATAATCAGAACTAGCCTCCAAGCATTACTCGGTGGTCATTTTGTAATGTAAGGACCTACATTTATATAAATCTTCCCTATGTTCATGTGGTGAGTAGGCTCGGATTGCTCGTTATTTTTAGGAGAAACCAAGGCTTTCTGTTCCGCTCGCTAGCTAGGTTTGTGGTGCCTAGGATAGCCCTTTGATGGTGACCTATGCTTGACTCGTGTTAGAACTTGTGACCTCATGGTCGTTATCCCTCAGCCGCTCCTAACCCTAATACTATGCGAATTGTAGTTTTCATTCCTTCCCAACCAATTTGGTACTCACCAAATGAGCGAACATGCAAAATAAACTAGGAGCATAAAAAGGAATCCTAAATTGTTCTATCCCCCGATCGTCTAGTCGGTAGAAAAGCTACCGGCCAGATGGTCTAACCTCCAAATCGGAAAAACTTACAAGCCGACGGGAGACCACGGGAGATCCTGCAAAATAGAGCGTCTATTCTTTGAATCATTAAAACTTACAAGCCAAGGGCAGTCCGTTCTAGTTCGAGAGATCCTACTAAACATTAAAAAATGGGCTCGTGCTCGATCAGTATTACATATAGAACCAGCACAACTGGTTTATATTCTATGAATTATGCAATTTATGGCTGTTCTCCATGACCAGTTTGACCACACTAGGTTGTGTAACTTCAACCACTGTGTAGGGCCCTTCCCACTTGGTTGAGAGCATGTTCTGACATGCCTTATTTTAGATTTTCCTTAGGACGAGGTCACCTACGACTAGGGTCTACTCCCACACCTTGCAATCGTGGTAGTGCTTGAGGCTCTATTGGTATTGATCTGCTCGAATTAGAGTGTGATCGTGAAACTCTTCGATCAGGTTTATGTCATCCTCCCGTAGAGCCACCTGATCGTTGTCCAAGTATCTGATTACTCGAGGAGACTGGAGGGAAATCTTGGAGGGGAACATTGCTTCGGCGCCAAAGACCAGGAAGAACGGAGTTTCGGCCATGGCCCTGCTGGGGGTCGTTCGCATATGCTTTGTAGTATCATCTCATTTGCCCTTTCGACATATCCATTGCTCGGGGGTGCACCAGCGACATGTAGCATACATTGGTCCTGATCTCTTTGCGATAGTCTTTGAAAGCACTACTGGCGAACTAAGTCATATGGTCCGTAATTATGTGGTTTAGACTGCCAAACTGTACTTCTAGCCCTCATATGAACTTGATTGCTATTGTGGCGGTGATCATCCTGATGGGTTCAGCTTCAATCCACTTAGTGAATTTGTCGACTGCCATAAAAATGAATTCAAAATGCTAGGGGCCTTAGGGAATGGTCCAACGATATCAAGCTCCTAGACAGTGAAAGGCCAAGAGAGCGGCGTGGTTTGCATTGCTTGGGATGGTAGGTTTGTCTGATGACCATTGTACTGATACGGCTCACACCATTTCACCAGCTTGCAAGCATCTTGGAGGGTACTGTGCCAATAGAATCCTTGCCAGAACATTTTTTTACCAAAGTGCGGTATGAAGCGTGGCTACCACATATGCTTCCAGGGATATCAGAGAGTAGTGTGTTCCTCTCTTCCTGAGTGATGCACTTCAGTAACATACCGTTGCTCCCCTCTACAAGGGAGTATCTGTGGGCTTGCCGTGTGACCTTTTCTGTTGAAGCATCATCGCCAAGGACACTCGATTCTGAAGGTATCCAAAGATCTTATCCATCTAGGTCGTATCTGAATCAAGCTGGGCAAACAGATGATGACTGCCCGAGGACTGCACCAAAGGAAGCGTTGCCTCCAAAAATGTTACCTCAGGTGCTCTGTTTCCAAGCGGAGCATCCCCTTCACTTTGGCCTGAGACTTAGATGGTCATGTGACTCTTTCTTCAAAGACTCCAATCGGGTTAGGTGCACGAGAAGAAGCTAGACGAACTAGCTCATCGGTGATGAAGTTTTCCATACGCAGGACATGCTTAACCTTGAAACCAATAAAGCATCGCTCCAGTCTTCCCACTTCAATGAGGTGTGCCACCATTGTCGTGTTAGGGCATTGAAAATCCTTTTGCACTTGGTTTACGACCAGTAGCGAGTCCCCTTTTACTAGCAAGCATTTTATACCAAGTGCGAAGGCTGCTCTTATTCCTGACAAGATGCCCTCATATTCTACAACATTGTTAGTGGCATGAAAACATAATTGAATTAAGTACATGAGGGTGTCACTGATAGGTGAGATCAAGATCACTTCAGCCCCGCCCCCTTCAGCATGAATGACCCATTGAAGTGTAGGGTCCAGTGCTCTTCCGCCTCTAGTTGTCGTTCCTGCTTGGGCTCAAAGGACAAGCACTCGGCCACAAAGTCGACTAGCGTTTGGGAATTGATAGCCGTTCAAGGGACAAACTGAATATGGAACTCCCAAGCTCTACTTCCCACTTTTCTATTCTTCCTATTGCATCCCTAGTGTGGATGATTTCCCTAATTGGGAGCGAGTAGATTACCTTGATTTTGTGAGATCGGAAGTAGTGCCTGAGCTTGTGAGAGGCCATCAGCATGGCGTACTACAGCTTATGTGCCTGTGGGTATCAAGCCTTTGTGTCATGTAGGACTTCACTAACGTGGTCCACTAAAAACTGAAGACCTTCATGCTCGATGACCAAGACCACACTTGCAAATTGTGGGGTAGTTGCAACATAGAGCAAGAGCTCCTCGTCTGGTCGAGGAGCAGTTAGTAAAGGAGGGGAGAGAGGTATCTTTTGAGATCTTGGAAGGCTACCTCCTCGCTTAGCATCCACAAGAAGTGGTTGCTTTTCTTTAGGAGCTAGAAGAGCGGCAACCTCTTCTCTCCCATCCTTGAGATGAACTTGCTCAAATCTGTGACACACCCAGTTAGTTTCTGAACCTTCTTTAACTTGGTCAGAGATTGCATCTAGTCAATGGTTTTGATCTTCTCAGGGTTTGCTTCTATTCCCAAACTAACATATATTCTTGATAAACATGTTAGTCCTGACTATGTTATTATTAATCACCAAAATCACAATCATTGTCTAATAGTCCTATTTTCTCTACACAAGAGTTGCAAGAGAAGTTATCAACAATAACAAGAACATACCACTTTCCACCTGTCGAATGAACCCGGTGAGGACTAACAGTGTCCATATGGAGAAGTTCTCCCAGTTGTTTAATCATCAGTAACTTGATTGGTGGGTGAGAGGTAGCAACTATCTTGTCATGCTGACAAGGAGCGCAAATAAGGTTCTTCTCAAACTTGAGCTTGGGCAATCCTCGGATCAAGTCTAGGGCACTCAAATGAGTAATCAAATCAAAGCTCATGTGCCCTAGTCGCCTATGCCACATCCAAAGCTCATAAGAGGGTTGAGCAATTAAACAACTAGTAAAACCAAGAGACTCAGAAAAAAGTAGCTCCAAAAACTCTCTCAACTCCGGAAATCCGACAAATCAAAGCTCCAGAAGAATCAAGAACTTGAGAGATATTGCGTTTAAAACGCACTTCCAAGTACTCCTCCAATAACTAAGATACAGATAGAAAATCGTATCACATATGCTCCACCAAAGCCACATCTTTAAGAGTGAAACTCTCATTTACCTTCACCATACCTTTGGCTTTCACCCTTCTTTTTCGATCATCCCCGAAAGTGATATACTTGTGTCTCTTCGTCGGGGTGAGGCTGAGAACCGTGATGAATCTTCGGTCATGCGGCGCGGATAACCAGAGTTGATGAGCCACTTGTTCTCCAGGCCTCCGCCTGCCACCTACATGCGAGAAGAATAGTAGGTGGATGACTTAGTACTAGGGTTAGTCATAAACTTTTTGGGAATCCAGTATTTGGTCATCCGCCCTGAAGCAGTAAAAGCATGTGCATGCACATTAATATTAGCACGCTGAGAGCGAGAACCATGAAGAGGAAAGCGTGGTCCGCCAAAGTGCTGGAAATCAAAACCTCTTACACGTGATCAAAAACCATATGAGTCATGGTAAAATTCACGCCGGGCAAAATCTCTAGGAAGAGACTGAAAAGCATCTGAAACTCATGGGTAAGAGCAAGAAAAGGGCTCATGTACACCAATAGAGGGACAGTACATATCCTGGGTGCTTTACTCCCACTCATACCTCTCATCACTCCTATGACGAAAGCAAAATCTAACAAGGTGACCCTCTCTCTAGCAATAGGAGCAGTGGTAGTGTCTCTCAGAAACTCGACTACTGGTCACTCTAAGCTCTCTCACAGATGCCCTCATCATAGGCTATGGAGCTCTCTTGGGTTGTGGTATAGGTTTCTTTTCTGGCATGGATTGTGCTGCATTTATCTTGGCTTTCTCCGACTCTAGGGTAGTGGGTGCAGTGAAAAAGGTCTTGCCAGGACTACTGTAATCAACTCTCTCAAAACTCAAACCCAAAGCCAACATTACCTTGTAAGCACATATCTTGGTCTTGACCAAGATCAAATTTATTTTTCCCTTACCCTCTGAGCATTTCTTCACTAGAGAAAGGAGGTACTCATTCTTAGCCAAGAGCTTCTGAACTTGCCCTCTAACCTAGCTGAGTTTGTCCTGAAAGATAGTGCAGGTGGAGCAATTTGGCTACACATCTTTAGAACTCTCATCACTCTCCAATCTAGATTCTAGCTCTCTAATGTGTTTATATTACAACTCAACATCCTTTACAAACAAAGGGCAAATCTTGCAAGCGTCTAAGAGAGTAGATCTAGACTCCTCCTCAATGAGCTTCTTCTTAGCACTCTCAAGCTGATTGGCGACTTGATCATGCACATTCTGAAGTTCGGCAAGTTCAGCCATAACCACCAAACACCTCTCACACTCCTCATCACTAGGCCTAGACCTAAGCAATGCAAGCTCAGTAGAAATAGACTCATACTTAGGCCTAAACTCTTTCAACTCACGCACAGCTTTCTTAAGTAACCTATCATGGCTAATGAGAGTATCATTCAAGGTATCGACTTGGATGGAAAATTAGTCGTAGGTAGGTAATACCTCGGAGGGATCAAGCTCAGGATCATTGTCGTTGTGTCATCCACCATGAAGTAGAGTCTAGTGAAGTCCTTATTCTTCTTCTTCTTGTCCTTCACTAGCATATGCTCCTCCTCCGAGCTCTCCTCCGAGCTAGAAGATGTGTCGATGTCACTAAGAGCTGCCACGAATGCCCTAGAAGCCTCCTTGGCCGCCTTCTTAGCCATCTTGCCGCGGTTCTTCTTAAAGAAGGGATTTTTGTTCTCCTTCTTGTGCTTGTCATGGTTGTGGTCATGGTCTTCCCTCTCCTTGAGCTTGGGGCAGTTCGCCTTGAAGTGAGTGGTGTCACCACACTCAAAGCAGGTATGAGAACCACCTCTCCTCCGGTCTTAGTGATTGTTGTAGAAGCGAGTGAACTTCTTCACAATGAGAGTAAGGTCTTTATCATCCAATGTGTCCACCTGCTCCTCTATCATAGAAACCAAGGCAAAGCAAATCCACTTAGTGAAGTGTTAGCACAAGAAAATCTAGCTCTAGCCTGATTGCCACCATTAGATCCAAAAACCAACGCCATGTTCTAAGATAGGGGGTTTTCAAGACCTATCCGAACCGCCTTGGCTATCTCGGTGAACTTAAGCTTGCTAAAAAGTTTATAATAAATTAATGTATCATAAATTGGTGACTCTTCAATGCTCGAGATCTCTACTTTTCATATGCTACAATCAAGAGCATAGAGAAGCTTGATCGTCCTCTCATGATTAGAGTAGTGCAACATACCAGTGGACCTAAGGTTGCTAACAATTCCATCAAATCAAGCAAACGTAGCATCCAAAAATTTATCGGATCCTTACACAAACATTTGATATTCTTGGATGTATGTGCTTCGGCGTATAGCCTTAATCTGATTAGTGCCTTCATGAAAGATACTTAGAGTAAACCAGATCTCTTGGACAGTACGGAGGTGTTGAATCCTGTCAAACTCATTCCGACTCAGGCTTCTGAACAAAATGCTTTTGGCCTTATTGTTGGCCTCACATTGTTCAATTTGAACCTGACTCGTCTGAGCAGTAGAGATCTCATAGTTAGAATCAACTATCCCAAATTGCAGTTTCTTATCTTAGAAGATAAACCTCCATACGCACCTTTCAGTACAAAAAGTCTCGACCATCAAACAACGGAATCTTCCCACTTCTCTCTATTGTCGCCTAGGATCACATAGTCGGTTAAGGCCAACAAGTGATCAAACCGGCTCTGATACTAATTGTAGGATCGAGATTGACAACTAGAGGGAGGTGAATAGGTGTCTCAACAAATTTCTTTCGAAACTAATGGTCTCCTCCTATTTGATTACTCGACGCACCTCAAAACCTCAGTAGAAGCAAAAAAAAAATACTAGGGAGACTATTTAAGAAGATAAGTTCCAAGGCAACTTTACTCTATGGATGGTATATGACACATAGGTTCTATTTAAGACTATTTCATGTATCTTAGTGCACAAAAGCTTGCAATTTTAAATCAACACAAGCAACCTAGAACAAAACCCCCAAGTTGATAAAATAGAGGCAAGGAAATTCAATACACTCTTGTACATATATGTGTGTGAATTTTATGCCTCTAACCACAAAAAGAATCACTCCACAAGGTGTTGAACTTTCAGCCCAAAAACCATGACGAAAATCGCAACCAAAAAGAAAAACTTGCAACAAAACACAAAGCCAATAGAAGTAGATTAGAAAGAGATGAAATCAAACGCAAGAAGAAACTTGCACTTCATTTCTACAAGAGATAAGCCCTATTTTAAGCAAATTACAAAGTATTTTCTCTCACAAAAACTCTAACCTATTACAAAGGCTAAGCATATTCTCTCCTCTAGAACCCTAGCTCTCAAGCATAAATGGCCTGTCCCTCTATTGATAGTCCTAGGGAGGTAGTTTAGCCCTAAAGCTTTATTATTCCCAAAATACCCCTCGCTTACAATGGCCTCCTACCTACCACCAGGATATTTGTTCTATTATTCGCTCCGTCCATCGAACGGCTATGACATCTTCACGACCTAGGTTCGCCTCGATGCTAGCTCTACGATGATGCCACATACATTTCGCCCCTCCACGGTTTTGAGGTCAAACCGTGAAACCGCCTCGCACGCTTCTCAAAACGTGACTCATGGCTGCTTGCTTTGATGTCAAGCAAGCATCCTGATGTCAACACGTGTACCCAGTCTTGCGATCTTGACCGTTGGCAAGTGTCTTCCTCTCCTGATCACTCAGGCCGCCTTATCATTTACACCAGCATCCCCGTCGTTTGATATTGTCAACACGCCGTCTTCATCCTTCCTTTTAAGTTTTGCTTAACCTCCATGTACACAGCTTGGATCACCCTTGACTTCACCCGGCCTCCTCGATCATCTAGCACTAAGCACCCCGTTTGGTCCCGATCATCCCGTCGTCGGCTATGAAGTTGCATCTATCACCTACACATCATGAGACAAGCAGACATATATCTCCAAAACACCATGTAAATTTATCATAAGTTAGTTCAAATCAAATCTCTGTTCAAAAAGACAGTCCAAAGAAAAACGTGAACACTAGATATTTTGGTGTTAACAATCTCTGAACACCAGATCATATGGTTGGTACAATGATTCCTTCTCTGTAAACATCTTGGAAAACCCTCTAGTGAGTTCAAAGTCCATCACTGAATCATTTAGTGAGTACAACTGTATCGGACCTCATTTCGCAAAATCTCTGTTAATTTGTCCAGTGAAGCCTCCGATGTTCACACAGCTTATCATCGGACTGTCTATTGTGCATCTTCTCTCTAACACACTTCTCTAAAAAATTGTCCGATGTTCACATCCCTGAACACCGGACCATCCGGTGCTCACATCCCTAAACACCGGACCATCCGGTGCAGCATTCAAATTTTACCGTCAAAGAAAGAATACTCCGACGTTCACTGCCTCTGATCACCAGACTATTTGGTGTATAGAATAGCTCTAGCACTGAAAACATGTATCTCTGTTAAATGCTCCGATACTGTCTCTAAGTACTCAACGAATCATCTAGTGTGTACAAATTCTCACACAACGGATCATTCGATGAGTGTAATTTTCTCTGGATATTAACAGAACTATGCCAACTCAATTTCCTTTCATTCTGATTGATCATGATTATAATTACAATATATATATACTTATACAATCAAAACATCATCAAATAAAGTAACACTTCATCAATCATCTATCATAAATAAATCAGAACATATTTCAATTTTGTTTCTGACTTTACGACTGACCGAATGTGTTCCCTCGAAGTGCGGTGGACCTCCCATATTATGGATGTTACATGCATGGTCCTTAGTTATCATAATGGTAGAACATGCATCTGCAGTCTTATCCTGAGTAGACTAACCCTGTCCACAAATTTATTAATTTGTTAACACTGCCCACCCTATCCGTTGCAAACAAAACGAATACTGCACACGTACTGCCACGATCGACAATCTTCGCAGAAAAAAAAATATCAATCATACACTTTTGGGATGATTAGCTATGGGGTATGCTATGGGCATGTAGATAGTAGACTGTAGAGAGAGCTCTGCATAACTACACGTCTTATATGAAGTGCAGCACGTCGTATGTGAAGACGGACAAGGAATCTGCGTACACCTCGCTGTTTGAACAGGCCCAGCTATACGTGGCCGAAAATAGGGCCTCCCTCACCGTTGCGGTCTTTCTAACCGTGATGCGCTTGCGCGTGCAGAAGGCCCATGTGTATATTACGCACGCTCGTCAAAACAGAAGGCGAAACCCCTCCTGCAGGCCCGCCCGGCCGCGCGCCACGCCCACGCCACTCACAAAGCCCACACCACCGCGACGACTAGGCCTTTTTCACGGCTGGGCTCGGCACGTACTGACGTGCGTGGGAGCATTCCCATTTTTTCTCGTTCGCACAACGTGTCGCCGATCCTGCGCCGGTGCGCGAGCAGCACCGGGACGATTTCGGTTAATAATGTTAAATTCCTAGTAAATAGTGGTGGGCTACTTTACAAACTTCTACCTCTCTAGTTGCGAGTAGCATATAAAGTCCTAATAAGCTACTTTATTAAGTTCTACTCACTCTAGGTAGGGCTGACCTAGGAGGGGCAAGCAGGGTGGCCGCCCTTACCCTTACCGTATTATGCATTTGTGTATGGGCTTTGAGCTTCTCGCTTTAGTCAGCCTAAAAAAATAATATCGTTATATAGACGCGGACTCGTAGGCTTAGGAGGCTAGGACATGAGGATCTCGACTCCTCATCTTCTCAAGATGACGTCGAGGTGGTCGAGCTTCTCCTTCGTCCCGCGCGCTGCTAGCAAGCACCCGATCGGAGCACAGAGCAACCAGAGCGGCGGTGTGTGGCGGGAATTCGCACGACGTGAGGCTGTGAAGCCTCAGGCCTGTTATCTATCCTTGTCACCCGCATCATATTGTGTTAGCTTGATAATATGGTATATGCAGGCTTCTTCTTCATAATTACCAAAGTAAATGCCCGCTTATTTCTTTCTCTCATCATTGGACTTCAACTTTTTATTGCATCAGGCTTCCAGATCTTTGCTTATTGTTGGGGCACTTTTTTTCTCAAACACAACGAGAATCTTGCTCACTAAAGAGAATTCAAAATTGACCCTTTGAGGACTTATCTTATAGAGAGAAGATATAGAGAAAATTACCAATCTGTTCTTGAGATATTATGTTACAATTATATATATATATGAGTATATTTAGTGTCTTTTATCTCTTTATATATGATGTGATAACTGGAATACTAGATCGTTATAGTAATATCATAGCATATCATCTAAATATCTTAAGCTAAAGCGTTTTTCCCAACACATACAAAAACTTCTCATCATCTAGGGTTAGTGTTGAAAAAGAAAATCCTGAATATTTCTTGCGCGTAAGCCATCAATTGACAAATTGAGGATACAAATTATTACAAGTTCCATGTAATAATTAGTAAAAAAATTTGACTTGATTTGGTGTTTTTATAGCTTCGCACTAGTTTTCAACCGCTAATATTTTTTTTTTCAATTTCCAGTATGTTCGTAATATCATATCTTCTAGAAATGTTACAAGAAATTGTTTAAGATGATCTTAGAAAATGTTCGAGTTGAGCATTATTTTTTTATATACTTTAAGTGTTTATTGGAAATATTTTTTTAATGTACCAAATATTATCTTTATAAGTTATATATTAATAAGTTTTTAGATGTTTCAATTCAACGAGGGTTTCATTTTTAATTTCATCCTGGGTCACTAAAATTTCAATACCGGCCCTAGATCCATAAGGAGGAATAATATATATGCTATTATGTGCCTATGCGCGGCGTATGTGCAGCATGCGCATAGGCACGAAATAGCAAATCACGAGTTGCAACTCGCCGTATACTGTATTTTAACTGCCCACAGACCCAGCGCACTCCCCTTCACCTACCCCGCGGGCCCACTGGATGACCTAGCACATTTCCACCTCGTGAGCAATAATTTGTAGCCAGTTACAACTAGGTGTATAAATGAGTTACAATATGTAGTATAGAGTTATTGCAACTACAGATAAAGCGGTTACACAGACAGAGCATTTAAAACTATATACATGTTGTAACTAAATTATCTATCATATTGTAAGTGTAGTGTTCACTATATTGTAACTATTTTTAGTTGCATGATGCAATTAATTTGATTTTATTTTTTCATGTTGTAATTGTACTACTTGATCATGTTGTAACTGTAGTGTTCAACATATTGTAACTAAAGTGCCTACCATCACTAGAGAACACTGCAATTCACCATGTTGTAATTACAATGTTCACCATATTATAACTATGATGTTCACCATGTTGTAACTATATGGACATAACTCCTTTATGATTCTAAAACTTCATCAAAATATAGTCTTGATGGATCTTATTTTGTTAAGCACATTTTTTCTAACAATATGCATCAAACGGATCGAGAATCGGATCTGTGGTTCTAGAGATATTGCATTTTAACGATTCGAATCAACAAAAGATTCTCCGCATGCAACACTCTGGCGGGTGGATGATGGGTGACGTTGCACAAGCTGGTTGGCTAGCTCATGTTATTTTGGTGTATGTTAGAGGCTGAGTTGTAACTCAGAGTTGTAATTGCTCTATGTAACAAGTTGTAACTTGCAATTCTTCATATTGTAACTGGCGGTTACGGGATGTGTGCAACGCGAATGGTAGCTACGCATAGGCGCAGAATAGCCTCGTCGTGTGTGTATATATATATACACATGACAAAATACACCCTATTATAACTTCTTCTTCTTTTGTGGAAGGGGCCAGAAGCCCTAGATGTATTGATAAGATCTCACGCTTACACCCCTGGATTTGCAACAACCACCCTAGAGAAGTACCAAATTACAATAAAGGTCATAAAAGCAACTACTCCGGGTGATACATTTTACAAAGAAGGCCCTAAAGTAATTCGAAGGAACAAAATACCCCAGGGCCTCCATCCAACTGCATCTTTGCTGCGCCTGCCAACAGAGTTCTGCAGAAGCAGGAAGACCATTATCGGCAGCAACAAAGAATGAAAGATCCACCACATCCTGACAAGGAGAACTGAACTTTGAACGGCCGCAAGAGAAGTGAACGGACGAGCGTACCCACCGAGCTAACAAACTCCTGCACATGAAGAAACCAGTGAACGAACATCGGCCATCTCCACCATTTTCATGACTGATCAGAAAAGCCAGCGCCGTCGGACAAGCCGATGACCTGGAAAGAAGAGCCAGCGTCACCTACTGGAACATCAGCAATCCGCCAATAGCATCCCACCCAGGGGAACACAAATCCTTCTAGCCCTTCCGCGAAAAGTCTAAGGAAACTAACCTCTTCTTCACAGCACCGGCGAACATGGCAACGACATTACGGAGAACCGAAGAACACATAAACACCGTTGACATCGCCGATGGAGAAGAGGGAGAGGTAACTTGCAAGGTCCTCACCAGAGATGTCGTCGAAGCCGACGCAATCACCCTAGAAGAACCGCAAGAAAGCAAAATCCCCAAACGGATGATCCACCATAGGGAAGAGCTAGATCTAGGCTATTACTACCTAGTATATACACTACGGCCGCCAAGCGCCTGGCTCCCCTACTCCTCTTGCGGTGGTGAGGACGCCGGAGGAGAGGGGAACCTGGCGGATTCAGCGCCAAAGGCTGGAGCAGACCAGTTGTCCTCTCTCTACTGTTGTCACGTGGTCAGAAAATATTTATGCTAGACTTACACGTCCATATAACATGACACCCTATTATAACTGGATCCACATATTGGGTTAAAGAAAAAAAAAAGTCTACACCATACATTGTATCCCTTATTATTGTTCTACTGTGTTGGATAGTGATAGAAAGAGGTCCTACTGCCGATAACGGTATTCAACAAATGAGTACCATCCCGTGCGACGGTGCGAGGGGTATTGGACAATTCGGTCGTGCATCACGCAGCGGCAGTGTGGTCGATGACGGTAGGAGTTTGGTTCTTGTGGCCTGAAAGGAGCTGGATAGGATTGGAGGTAGCTGGACGGCGGCGCGGGGTCGCAGCTGGGTACGATGAATGGACGACATCAGTTGTGTTTTCGTCAGATAGTTTCGTGTCGACTGTCGTCGACTGCGACTATTTCCATCTAGTTCAAATTCAGGTGTTGTTTGTCACATCCGGCAGAAACGGCGCGAACGAACTCTCTGGGTTCGGACTAGTCCCAATTCCCAACAAACGCCATCGATCTGCGCTGCCGACATTTTCGGTTGGCATGTCGCGGTACCCGAAAATCAGCCCTGCTAGTTTGCTGAATGCGGAGCGTTTTCATTTGAAATGCCGGTAGGCGCTAGCATGTCGCATTTCCTAGCAGAAGGGCAAAAGCTACCAGTATACTGCTACTTGCTACTTTTTTTTTTTTTTGGAAGCGCCAGTGCTAAAGCAGCTCGCACCAACTATGCGTTCCGGACAATCATCATCTGTGCAAAACGGGCTGTACCGACAGTGCTAGCTGGCCGTTGATGATTAAAAGGTGCGTCGCCACTCGTATATATATCCGCTTGACAGCGCAGAATGCTTCCTGCGCTGCAGGATTAGTTACGTACATGATATGCCGCCACAATCGACAATCAAGACCTGAAACCAACCTTGTCGTTCTCCTAAATAACAAAGTAACAACCCGATAGTTCTTTATAGTGCTCTGCGGAGATAATTCGACCTAAATGATGAGACATATCCTGGTATCCAGACAAAGCGATATCACAACAGCGTATATGGATGGGAAGTGAAATCGAGGATGCAGTATACTACTGTGTTTCAAGCAATCATTAGTTAGTTCATTCGCCACTCTAGTTCGATCTGAAATGGTTAAATCAACGGGAAAAGACAGCGTAAACTTTCATGCGTCCTCGTCATGAGTATTAAGAATACACAATTGAATATTAGACTCTATTGGGCAAAACTTCAGGTTCGACATCTACATAAAATTTTAAATTTATAGAATAAAATAAAATTATTTAAATATCTATTTTTAATTTAAAATAAAAATAAGATATCTCAACAAAGACTCTCTAACATGCTATAAATCCAACTCTAATAATTTTTATAGCTACTAACAATCAACTTTAAAAGTTTTTAAAGCTAGAGGCCTACCTAACCGTTTGTCACCTGGATCGGCATTGCCTCCCCATGCAGAAAAATACATCAGGCTCTTCAGCCATGCAGAAGAATTGACTCGTTACCAAACGAACCTGGCACCATGTGCTCGCCCAGAGAACGGGCCCTGCTTTTCCACTCTGTTCCACCAACTCCAGTAGTAGCGTAGCCTGCTAACCCCATCGCTTGATAAATCCAAAACCGAGAACTAGACGTGCGACATAATCAAGCAGAAAACACATTTGGACTAACTTAATCTTAAAATGATTATCTGGTTCGGCAGATTAATCATTGCTCCACCTAGCAAGAGTAAAGCGCCGACAATCTCTCGCCGAGCATCCCATTTCTGTGCAGCAAAGAAGATGCACATCTGGACGTGACTGACTTCGAATTTGTACCTACAACAAGTAGATCAAAAAGAAATAAAATGACTCAAAAGGTAGCAATGCATTATCAACAGCCGCAGACACAAATTCATTCACATAACCCAACTTTACAAACCACCAAGAACAAGAATACAAAGAGCAAACTGGATCAAAGAAATTGAAACATGAAGAAAGAAGGGGAACGAAACACCGCGACCAACAGTCTCCGACAGAGAAGCCGCCCATCAAATCCGTGCATGGAAATGGAAATGGCCTCAACCGTCGTCCCTAAAGATCTCAGTCTCACAAGAGGTAGCCAATAACGGCGGCGAGGCCAGCCACGCTCCACCCGACGGCCCTCGCGCTGGCGGCGCCCGTGGGCTCGGTGTCGTCGGACCCGGCAGGGCCGGAGGCAGCGTCCGAGGAGCTCCCCTTCTTGGGTTTCCCCTCCGATGCGGTGGGCGCGGCGGCCGCCTTATTCCCGAATAGCTCGAGGGGTAGGAGCACCTTGTCGACGGAGTAGACGGCGAGCGGCTTGACGGCGCTGAGCGCATTGTTGACGGTGACCTCGACGACGCCGGTGGAGACGTTGAGCTGGTTGTTACTGTTGGCGGTGATGTTGAGCGTGTAAGGCCCGTCGCGCCCTGAGGCCTGGGTGCGGATGGGGTTGCTGGCGGTCTCGAAGGAGTCGAAGGTGTAGAACTGCGGCAGGACGTGGCCCTGGACGAGCGAGACCTGCTGCTGCTGGGTGAGGGAGTTGAGCGTGCCGGGCTTGAGGTTGTTGAAGGCGTTGTCGGTGGGCGCGAACACGGTGTAGCCGTTGCCGTTGAAGGAGTTGTTGAGCTGGCTGTTGAGCTGCGTGTCCTGCTGCGTCGACTTCATCAGACGGATGAACGTCGTGTACTGCCCGCCCTTCTCCAGGATCGCCGTCACGTTCGGCGGGCCGCTCGGCGTCGCCACGGGGCCTGGCGCCTGTGCCAGCGCGGCCGGAACAACGGCCATCGCCAGAAACGCCGCCGCGACGGCAATGCGCATGGTGGGTGCCATTGTGTGGGTGGTGGCTGTGGCCAGGCTGCACAGCACAGCGAAGACTAGCTAGAGAGAGTGGGAAGTAGCGTACTAGTATGCGATCGGTACAGACTACGGTGTGGTGGGGTTGGTTGATATAGGGTGGTGGAGGCGGGGTGGGGTGGGGTAGGGGGTCAGGGCTGGAGCTGAGCTGGTGGTGGGGCGTGCTGAGCGGTGGATGCCCGGTGGTTACGACCGGCGGGGCGCGAGGGAACATGCGTGCGACGAGCACATGAGACTTCCAGACGAAAGGCCTGACTCAGCCGCGCGGGGAACGGAATGGATGGAACTCAACTCGTAGAAGCAAGCAGAAGACATGGTTACTGTCCGCTCGCTGCCCCGGTGGTGAGCGATGATTAATGGCGGTGGCCGGTGCGGCAGCAAGTTCTGCGCGGTTGATGTGACGCTGACGCGTGACCGGCGGCGGCACACCGGAGGACGGCTTCGCTGGGGTCGCAACTGATAATGCGGACAAAGACAGAGGATGGATGAATATGAAAATTTTACTAGTAATTACGGACGTCTGTTTTACTAGAATTATTTATTTACGTTGAGATTCATATTAAAATGATATGTAAAAAAATCAAAAGATGTGTAAAAGAATAAATAGGTATAAGTATTTTATAGAAAAAATAGATAGTTAAAGATAGTCTAAGTTTGCGTAAGAGGATATGGAGTTGCATTTTCGGAGCATGGATAGTTGGGCAACGAAATATTTTTTCCAAAGGATCTGCTACTGAACTTTGCTAATTTAATGTACTGTGTACCCTCCTGGCCCCCTCGTGAAGTCGTCTTGTGTTTCCAAGCCCAAGGAGGTACAGCGTTTAGCCCTTGCCAAAACCCACTTAACCAACAGGGTAGTCTGTAGAATCGTGAGCCACGACTTCTCTCATCGCCCTTTTTGCCGATTGCTGCCGCAGGCGCCAGCCAAAACAGCCTCTGTTCCCATCCGCCGTTAGCCGTAGGGAAAATTAAGCCAAGGAGGTATTTATACGTACCAAGTATTGAATAATTCCAATAATAGCATAGGCTTGGATCTCGGACCTAGCATCTCCAATTTGTTGCATAGAAATTTCGTGAGGAATATTTGTTGCATTGAGTTAAATGATACTCTCTCTGGTTATAAATGTAGGTCATTTTAGACTCCTCAACTATTTTCTAAATATAAATTATTCTCGAACTTCTATGCATTTTTTTCTATTTTATTCCTGTCCTACCTTTGTTTAATAAATGATACCACTCTCACAAATGAATGAGTTATCTTTTTCAATACAGAATAAATGAAGGATAATAAAATTATTTAATCTACTTTCTTAATCCTTATATACTAATTTAAAATAATCTATATTTGTAATCGGACAAAGTAGATAGGTTTCTTGCTAGTCATAATGAAATTCGTAAGTACTATCACAGTTAATTGGGAAAAAAAGAGTATTCTCACCGTCACAATCCCTCACAAGCAAAAGTCAGCAGAGCCCGTCGACCTTGATGGCCGTGTGTCGTGCATGCGTGCACAATTGTACTGCAGCTACTGAGCCACACCGACACGCATGTAATGTACACAGCCTCGCGGCACAGGACAAAGTCGCCAGCCCCAGCGGCGGAGTCAGGATTGGGCATCGGGGCCGATGTAAACATAAATTCGGTTCGATCTTATAAGCCATAGAACTGACCGTTATAGACGAAAGTAGCAAGCATATTATGTCTGAACCGAGAAAAACGACTACATAAGAATTGAATAGGAGCTTTACTAATTTTTTAAATGGTCTATTCTAATTTTTTACTTAAGGTGTCTTAGAACAAAATCATGGAAGCTAAAAAACGAAAAAAATAACCTACATCCAACATCTTAAAAGAAACCATAGCTCCAATAGTTTGATAAGAACTCTATGTTCTGTATAAGATTAATTCAAGTGTCATGGGCTATCAAGAACTCGCAAAAGGACAAGAAAACATTTAAATTCAAAAATTTAGACACCGGATGAAGAAATCTTTCAAGTTGATGGATCTAGAGATTATGGATGGTTCAAGACTAACTTATATATAAATCTTATCCCTCTAGCAATAAGAAGAACAACTTCAACACGATGAAAAGTTTTAGCTATTCAACAAAAACAAAAATCATCACAAAAATCGAAAAATTTGCAAACTTGCAAAGGGAGCCAAGAGAGGAACAAGAAAGAGATGAACACGGGTATAAAAGTAAAAAATGTCTTCATTACTTGTAGAGGAACATCCTATTTTTTAGTGAATTACAAAGTATTTTTTTCATACAAAACTCTCACTTAACACATAATATATGCACTCTCCTCTCTCTCACTTTTAAAACCCTAGAACTCTCTCTAAGGTCCTCAGATGGCTAGCTCAAGAGGCTAGCACAACCTCATCCCTCTATTTATGGGCCTTGGGAGCTTCTTAGCTCATAAGTTTCCTGGTTCTTTTCTTCCCCCTCTTCCAATACACTCCTATCTAATACCGACGACAGCATTTTTGTTCAACTTTTTCTTCGTCCATCGAACAGTCATGACGCATTCATAACTTAGCTTCGTCTTGATGCAAGCATCGTGATGATACCAGGTGCACTCCCAACCTTTCCATGGTTTTAAGGCCAAATTGCGAAACCGTCTTGTATGTTTCTCAAAGCGTGACTCACCATCACTTGCTTACACATTAATCAAGCATTCCGATGTTGACATGTGTCACCTTGTCTGGCGATCCTGACCGCCGATAAGTCTCTCTCGCTCCCGATCTCTCAGGCCACCTTGTCACTTGCAACGACATCCTTTTCGCTTAACTTGGTCAACACATCATCTTTATCCACATTCTCACACTTTGCTTGATCTCCACATGTACAACTTGGATCACCCTTGACTTCGCCCCGGCCTCCTTGATCGTCCGATAGCAAGCACCCCGCTTAGCTCTAATCTTTCCATCGTGTTGCATCCATCACATGCATATCATTGAGACAAGCACACACATTTCTCCAATTCTATCTCTAATTAGTCAAACTCAAAAAAATTTGTCGAAAAGCTAACCCCATAAAAATCGTGAACACTGAATATTCTGATGTATATAGCCTCTTATCATCGGACTATCCGATATGTATACATCTTCACTCCCCAAAAAACCTTCCAAAAAAAGCTCTGATAATGCTTCCGGTGTTCACACCTTCAATCATCGGACCATCCGGTACGTGCACCTCCTTTGTGTACTGAAAACCTTCTAGAAAATAGTCCGACAAAGCATCTGACATTCACACTATCTGATGTGTACAAAGCCATTGCTCTGGAAAATTGTTCTTCTTGGAAAATAGTTCTGTGTTCATCTCTCTTGAGCACCGGGCCATGCGATGAATTTTTCAATTTTCGCCTCTGAATTGAAATGCTATGGTGTAAAGCCTTATGAACATCAAATCATTCGATGTGGTCAAATTCTCGAGCACCGAACAATCCGGTAAATTCATTTTTTATGCTTCAGAGACCGAAAACTCCAATTCTATTATTCTCTCCAACTCTGATTAGTCAACATCATAATCATACATAGCCATACTTATGCAATACCAAAAATACTCAAACCAACTTAATAATCTTATCAATCACTCATCATATATAAATCAAGGCTCATTTTAACTTGATTCCTCATTATGTTTCATATAGTTGAGGTTGCTAATTTGCTTGGCTTTTCAAATGATTAGCTAAAAATATTTCTATAATACTAATTCTTACTCTGGATATATACCTCTCTTGCTTGTTGTGGAGCCCTGGCGAAGATGTATTCTGATTAGGAGTTTGCAGATCTATTGGATTGATTAGATTAGAATTTTCAGTACATGATTGGTTGTTTGAACCGACTAACTTGAAAAACGAAAAAGATCAATTTCTCTTTCTTGTCATTGCAGAACAACAACGTATTGAGATTGAAGGAAAGAGGTAATTAGATCATAGGAATTATGCATCACACCTGA
Organism: Phragmites australis; assembly: GCF_958298935.1. Taxonomy (NCBI): domain Eukaryota; kingdom Viridiplantae; phylum Streptophyta; class Magnoliopsida; order Poales; family Poaceae; genus Phragmites; species Phragmites australis. The sequence continues at coordinate 33,236,600 of NC_084922.1, forward strand.
TGGAAATGTATGCGTAACCAATAAATAGTGATGCGTAATGCCGATGGAAATGTATGCGTAACCAATAAATAATGATGCGTAATGCCCTCTATTCTAGTATAATATTTTATCATGATAATATTTAATTAATAATATTTTATATGAACTTTTTATTTAGATATTTGATTTTTATAGTAATTTGATTTTTTTCTAAGACTATATTTAATATGGATCTTTCTTTTTTCTATTCTAACCCCACTTTCAATTATTATTTATTTTATTTTATTTGGACCCCAATTTCTCTTTGATTTAATCTAGAGCGTTAGATGTTCATAAAAATAAGTGGTCTAGATCTTTTTTTTTATTAACGTGACAATTTCGTGACCTTAAGAACGAATGCGGTGGCTTATTTTTTTCCTTAAATATTAAGATAACTAGCAAGATGATCCATGCTAATATAGTAGCTAGCCTCGTTGTAATATGTTATCATGATAATATTTGATTAAAAATTATTCTCTTAAGTTTTTCTATGAGATTAGTGTCATTTAGTTACATAACGCATAAAATTAAAAGAAAAAGAAAAATTATGTTAGTGGAAAAGAAAATTATTTATGTTCCAAACTTGTACCCTAATTGTATACATGTATTAGTTCAATTTGTATATATTTTGATTTATTTTCAAAATTGTGCGTCAGGTGTAGTCAACCTAAACAAAATTATAATATGTTTGCCTTGCCTTGTCTGTGTGATACGCCTTACCTGCTGCCTACTTGATGTGACAAAATTGAGTTACATGGTGCTTCTTAATCTATTATCTTAGTGAGAATGTTAAAATTTTTCATTATTTTTATATAAATTTTAGCTATTGATTAGTTGTATTTTACATGTACTATTTATTTAGGTATTTTATTTTTATAATAATTTTATTTTTTAAATACTATATTTGATATGGATCCTTACATTTTCTATTCTAAGCCTAATTTTAATTATTATTTATTTTATTTTATTTGGATTTTTTATTTATATATTTTGCTTCTCAATCCGTATGAAAATTAAAATGCTAGTTTCCATAATTTTTAATTCTAAATTTAGGTATTTATTATTCGTATTTGATATGAACTCTTTAGTTTCTGAATTTAGCTATTTATTAATCGTATTTGATATGAGTTTTTTTAATTGAGACTGTTGGATATTTATAATAATAAATGATCTAAATTTTTTTCTTTTTTATTTAATGTTGTAATTTCGTGGCTTTGATAGTCTGATGACTCTTTTTTTTCTTTTCAAATATAATATAATACATAGATTTTGAATGGAGACGCTGGACATGCAGCTGTCAGACGAACCTGGTCTCCACGAACATTAATCGTCGACATGTTTGCTTGTCCATTCCCGCACATTTGTTTGTACGAACGAAATTGCTGTTGGTTCGCGTGGAAGCTGACCCGAATAGGATACAGCGAGCACATGTTCGCGGGCACGCAGCCGCATAACAACTGGTTGATTAAACTAGTTCAAAAAAGAAACGGATTGACTTAATTTTCTCGCATGCTATCCACGATCATGATTGAACAGCTAATGTACGGAGGTTTTATATTCTTCTGCTGCTCCGGTATCAAGCTAATCGCCCATTTTTTTTATCAGTAATACAGTGGAAGTATGGAAGGTGCAAACTCCCGATTCAAAGACAAATACGAACGATACAGAAGAACCATGGTTCAATTTTGACGACAGCGACTTTCAAACCGTAGCTCGGCCTGAATGTACTGTACAGTGTACTAAAGAAAGAAGAAGAAAGAGCTGGTGTGCGTAAAGGTTGCCATCGATATAAGGATTCCATTTCAATGACTAAAGATGGTGTTGCACAAAGGTCAGGCCATGATGTAGAGGATAAAACGACTGGAGACGGGCCAATGACGGTTCAGTTACAACGTAACGATCGACCAACCGCGATGCACATATCATTTTGATTTTTGACTCTGTGTTTACGATCGAGCTGATACAGAGAACGAGAGCTGTTTGCCACTGATCAAGGCGATCGGGTAGATAAGATCCTGGCACCACACGAAAGGTGGTAGTTGATTAGATAGCGATGTTTAATTTGTCTCCCCTTTGCAGATTAATGCATCTGCGCATGCAAAACAAAGCTGCCAGCATCACGTGTGTACATGTCAAGTTACAGGTTCGTTAGGGCCGGCCGGGGTGTCAAACTGATAGCCAGGACACTGCTCTGTGCTCTCTGCTTTGAGTTTTTTTTAATGAATGAGAGAACCGCATGTTATATTAGCAAGAAGAAGACCCGATGAACCAAAAAAATTACATCCTAAAACAAAAGAGTAGAGGATTCCGGACGATCCCTAGCTCGACCATAGGCCTACTCTCGCACAATTAGACGTCCTAAATAGCGTGCTCTAGCAAAAGCCAAGAGGGAGGTTTCGTCTTGAATAAGGTGGAATATTTGGATGGACGACAACTCCCTGTGGTTAAAAATGCGCCAGTTTCTCTTGTTTCAAATTTCCTAGAAAACCAACAGAATGAGGAATCTGACCCTTTTACACAAAGTGTGAGGTGTGTTCATCTACTTTGAGTTCTCGCCTTATGGCCATCCGACCAGTGCAGTTAGTTAGGAAATGTAACACAATACTGTCAAGAATTTGTGTCAAGTTCAAGGTGAGTAATATAGTAAAATTTTGCTTATGCTATTACTTTTTTTTTTTTTTTTTTTTGCTCGTGTTACTATGTGGAACTGCCTTTTTTCTTGACATCTGAAATCTATAGCAATCAACAAACTAAACTGATACTCAAACTTGAACGACGTATCCGTTCGAGAGAAAAAACTTGCACGACGTAAAGAGAGGTGGGTATTGAATTGTTGGTTCATACCCAAGCTGGAGCCTCTTTACTGTTGGACGCCAGAGCCCACCAGGAAGAACAATGATGCCGACGTGCATGTCTGCATGTTGATCCAGGCTTTGCAGCCAGCGCCCTTTCTTGTTGCTTCGACCAAACGGGAAGGTCACAAGAAATGATAACTGATGCCTGCCTGCTCAAACTTCAATGCTGTGCCTTGGTCATGAGACTATTAGCGCATAAAGGTTGGAGTCATTCGGCAGTGTTGGCATGCGTCACACGTACAACAGTCAGCATTTTTTTTTAAGGGCACACCTTCTTTACACACTAGGAATATATTGAAGAGTTCTAAACCCTCGGTACGCAAAAAAATGTATAGTACCACTGAACTTACAACCTGCCGATATCTAATCTCAGAATTGAACGCATCTGGGATTTAATCCTACCCAACGGTGAGCACCTGTGTCCAGTGGAGCTCGAACGCAGGCAGGCTGTCAGCAACCTTGTCAATCGAGATGACGCTGGATCTCACGTACAGCAGTGAGCAGGTCAGGTAACATTGGCATGTCGTGGAGACCACGAGGATTCAGGATTGGCCGGCCCATCGAGAGCCTGCATTGTTAGCAACAGAGCAGATTTTTTTTTATTTTTTTAATTAAAAATTTAAATAAATGTAAAAATGCAGCCCTTTCAGAGAGCAGTAAGGATTGCTATGGTTACAGTGCCACCCCTTACCGCCCTCTGAAAGGACGGGTAGGACTAACCGTCATCTCAGAGAGTAGGTAGGGCGTAACCGCCCTCCCAGGGGGCGGGTAGGTCCAGGTATGATTTTTTTTTATTTTACGTTTGTATTGCTCAATATTAAAAATAGTGCATATTCATTCGGTGAAAAATATTTGAAATTGATATAGTACAAATTTTGGATTAAAATGGTAAAAAATGGCCAATACGGCATAATGGAGTAGTGATATTTTGGAAAATATAGATCGTTGTAAATTTGTCAATATTTTAGACTAGTTTACGTATTGTTGGGAGGATGCAAAATAAAATTTTGTGAACAAATTATAGATGTGAAGCACTTGCAGCATATTACGTGGCAATGAGGTTACAAATGGTAACAAACATTACATAGGACATACAGTGAAAAACATTATATGAGACCCTAACCACGAAGACACGACAACAAAAAATAGTGGCATATACAGTACGCATAAAGACCTACCTAATAGCGTGCCGCTCCTAATCATAACATGCCTTAGGGAGTAAAAATATGCTGGGTTACATTAGATGCTCTCTACTGAGTACATCTAGGATATTTGCCCTTTCTCAGGGAATCGGGACCTGCCGTCTTAGCACGACGAGCTCTCTCCTGCTTCCTTGCCCTCTCAGTTTTTGGGCTTGAGCCGTGGTGGGTACTCATACGGTCCATATTGAGGCTTGTCGTATTGGTAGTTGGCACACATGAAGAAGCATATGCCATAAATGTAGGAGATGTCCTGAGCCTCGCGAAGCCTACAAAGGTCGTCACAGAAGCACATCAGTGGTTCGACCCCCTGGGGGATGAAAATCCTCCAATGTTTCTTGTGCGGGCTTGGTGGAGTTGAGGAAGACATTGCAGTTGAGAGAACTGAGAAATGAGTGGTGTATCTATGGATGAAGGTGAGGTTATTTATGGTGGTGGAGGGCAGGTGCATGGAGTGGGTGTATGGGCTTGGTGGGGGGCTGGAGCATTGGATTCCCTCTTGAAGAATGGAAAAGTTGTGGTATTGATGCTGGACAGAGATTTTATGTGTTAAGATACATGTGTTGTCATTTAATTTATGATTAAAGCTCTCTCATGTGGTCACTTCTTGTCTACAGCCTGCACAAGGGCAAATGTGTTGTCATTTCATGGTTAAAGTTGAGTCGTGCGGTCACTTCGTGTCTGCAGATTACGCGAGGACAGATGTGTTGTCATTTAATGGTTAAAGTTGAGTCATGTGGTCACTTCGTGTCTAAAGCTAGACTCCCGACAGAGGTTTCGAGTGGTCACTTCGCGTATAAGTAGCTTTATAAGAAATACTTTTTTAGGACTGTCGTGAATTGTTCATACAAAGCCGATGACAATATAAAGTAGCGTGTGGTCATGTTGGATTAAGAAATGCAACTAGCGTGCGGTCATATTGCAATAAGAATAGTTCGCTAATTGAAGATGCATATGTAAGTTACAAAAGCAAATGTAAAATCCTACTGTTGTCTCCCCCGATGATGTCGACCGTTCCCACCATCATAGTCCCAGTGTCGTTGCCGATGGTTGGCCTTCACGTGCCCCTTAGAGTAGGTCAGGGCGTCGAGTGGACTAACCTGCCTGGAAGGCCTAGTAGGGATCAAAGGTGTAGAGGCCTTCTAGACGACTCTGCGTGGACCCCACTTGACCTGGGAGGAGCCCAGGAGATGTCTGCGGTGAACCGGCAAGAGGTAAGCTTCAGTGCCCGCGTGATCTTGTCGAAAACCCGTTTGACAAACCCCGCTACATCCGCCGCACTAAGCTGCACCCCTTGCCTGAGGCGGTCCATGGTTCCAGCCGTGTCCCTATGTATATCATAAATGATATCGGCCTGTGGAAACAAACAAGAATTGAGAATTTTAGTTTATAGTCATTCTTATGAGATGTTAATTACACATACCGCAAATGAGATGTTAATTACACATACCGCAAGTGCAGCGTCCTCGTCCCAATGGCCTGGGTAGGCCTCCGTAGTCGATGTGACGTGGTGCCGGACAATATCTAGGGTGAAGGTGACCCATGTACGTGGCATGTACCACCACAGGTACTCCTCGAAGCTCCGCTCGTCGAAAGGACGAGCCTCTTCCACAACATCCTCAAGGGCATAGGACCATGCTGAGACATACGATGCCAAGTGAACCGCCGAGAGGTTGCCACCCGGTTGTCCCTTTTGTGTATACCTGCAAGTCATCTATGTTAAATAGACTGACAATGACATGAATGCTATGAATTATTTACTTGATTTTTATTACCTGTGGACGTGGCCTAGAACCGTGCGAACGTTGACGAGGGGGAAAGCCTGGTAGTGCCCGAATTGTCTCATGACGCAGTGGGGTGAGTACTCCTCAACGTAGATGTCGAAGATGAGTGGCGTCTTGGTAAGCCAATACTCCTCGTCGCAGGTACACAACGGAGACAGACCCATAGATGCACGGGCTTGGATGGACAAGTAGCTGTAGGGGTTCTAGACCATGTCGTCTAGACGAAGACGGTCGAATTGTGACCTAAAAAGCTCGTACGCGCTATTTTCCTACTCATGCGCCCAGTGTGGCTGTGGAGAAACATAGTCAGAATCCAGAATAAAAACATGTGACATGTAAAGCATTCAAATATTATGTACATACCCGGCATCGACACCACACGAGGCCATGGTTGACCCGTCCTCCTCAGGCTCGCCGTACCATTCCTCAGGGTACGTGGAGTGGTCCACAACTGGCCGTCCTATTGCAAACCGCTCGTAAGACCACAGCTACAGCAGTAGTGGGCACCCAGCAAATGTGGCTAGTGGCTCCTTCTTCGTACACGCGTTGCACAATGCTCGATACATCGCAACAAGGACAGTAGAGGCCCAACTCAACTGTGGGACATCATCGGGCTCCACATCCGCTATCCACCTCGCATACGGAAGAAGGGTCCTCGACATCAGGTGGCCTTGGCCACTGGTGAACATAACCTGGCCAAACAACCAAAGCAGGTAGGCCTCCAAGTGCCTCGAGACCGAGTACAAGTCGACCTCCGGGTGCATATATGTAGGCTACAAGTAATGCAAATGATGATGAGTAAAATATTTGAAAATTCGTAATGTAATTGGGAAGTTAAATTGGAAGGTACCTGGAACTGTAGGATCCACTTCTTCGTGGGCCCTCGTAGATCCGACAGGAACTCAGGCACGTAGGGGGTGTGTCATCATTCCGCTGAACAAGGGAGAACCGCTGATGCATGACGTTCATCCAGTCTGCATCCATGTCGATGACTCCAACGGCAGCTCCAGCACAAGGTAAGCCAAACAGGTAGGCTACGTCCTGCAACATCGGAGCCATCTCACCACAGGGGAGGTGGAAAGTATAGGTATCAAGCCTCCATCGGTCAACCAGGGCAGCGATTAGCGAGCGATCAAAATAGAATCGTCTCGCCGCTGCCTCAGGGTTCTCCGTCGCCCGGGCCTCCACCAAACGACAAAGCGGTAGGAGTCCAGATGCTGCCAACCCACAAAGGACAATTAGCCACCAAACACTTCATGTCGTACACTCTTTTACTCGACTTCATAACCTTGAACTGCCTCCGAAGAGACAACGACCATAATTTAACTGCATCAATAATATAATCCTTAGTAGGGTACATAGCACCCTGAGACATCTCGTTCTCATGATACTCCCATGGTGTACTATCAACCTCACTAACCACTAGCTTAAGAAATTCCTGAATCCTCCACTCTGCAGGAACAAGAGCATTTCCCTCCTCATCGGATGAATCCTTATCGGCAACGGCTCCCTCCAGCTCTTGATCCTCCATCTCCATCTCCATCTCTTCAATTATGCTAGGGATGTGCTCCCCCTCATCGGCTACACCGTTCATTTGCATCTCATACATATCCTCAACATCTTGCATGTCCCCGACATTTACCGGGTCTGATTCATCTACCACTGTCTAACTTGTTCCCTCTACTACTTCCGCAGAGTTTATCTCTGTTGGATTCTTCTGGTACGCCTTAGCTAATAAAACCAGAGGGAGCCCAGGGTCACATGATATATCTACATACTGCCACCAAATAGATGTCGCATTGATCGGGACGAGCTCACCAAAATAGCCCTGATTAGCACGGCTTAGCACAGCTCTCAGCTTAAGATCATGTTGCTGGGGATCCAGTTGAAAATGACGCATTAACTACTTGTATACGCCCACTATGATCCTCTTATTGGCTCTACTAAGTTCCTTAACAACACGCTGAAACCCAGAGAGATCTACACCGTTAGGACCATAACTAATTTGAACTTCACCATAATATATCTGCCATCCCTGGAAACATCCAAAAATATATCCAATGTTAAGACCGGAAAACTATATTTCTGATTGTCGAAACTATAACAAAATTACTGACACCGATTATCGCCTAACAATAGGTTGCTTTAATTTTACCCCTAAGCAAACTAACCTAATTAAACTAATTAACCATTCGTCTACTTAATAAAATTTCTAATTACCTATAATTATTACTTACATCATTATTCTGTACAATCTAGATATTCGAAACTACCATACTATAAATACTACTATGCATATGAATTCACTTAACCTTATGGCCAATTCCTTGCTAATTCATCCCCAAATGCATTATCCTTATAGTCGAGTTATTATATGTACCCATTATGAATTAAGTCTTGCAAGTACCTTCGTACTCACGTTACTTTGATGTGTAGATGAGGAGTTAGTGTTCGGTTACTTCATGTCTGCCGACGTTGGCGACGGGCGAGCGTAGCACTATCTACTCATGAGATGTCGTTTTGGGGTGGTGCTTATGGGCACATGGCACTACCCGTCTTTTATTGTTCACGTATTTATTTCTCGCTGCATAGTAACTCTAACAAACTAGGAGTTAAATTGTCTTTTGTCCTTCTAGTGTTCGTGCTATGTAAATTATGGCGAAATTGTAATAACTTAATCACTTGTAACTTAATAACTTAATCGTACTTTATTGCTGTTGATCATGAAACAGAGCAACAAGATAAGCATCTAAGTATGTTTCACCTAATAGTTTAGATCATGTGGAGTCTAAATTGATAAATTATCGCTTTATGTATGTTGTGCATGTTAGCGAGTCGATGTCGGATTATGTGGGTAGAACCTATGTTGATGCATTTCCTACCTTGAACTATTAATGTTTCCTATTCTTGTAACCAAGGTATGACATCTTGTAACCAAGGTATGACATGTCATTGTCTAACTTAAAGGTAATCTGAGCTACTTAGAAATGCATAGGTCCTAGGTAGAAGTCGAGCGGCAGTTTGACCATCGTTCAAGAGATTAGGGCTTGTTAATGTTCACAAAGTTCATGATGATGTTGATTTGTATGAATTGTGAGGATGAGACGAGATATGGGTGGTGCTTGGGGTAGGTCAGGAGAGGAACACGAATGTCATAGACCGCTTGCATCGATTAAGCACCGTCCGTTGTTGTAGTTAGCCTTAGCACTTTTTTGAACTTACCACATATCAGTATATGGGACAGATGAGCTAAATACCTTTTGTAGCTGTGACCCTTTGGCAAGTGTCAAAGCATTAAGTAAGGGGGTATCTTGGCTAACAGGCTCAATGGGGGATATTCCTTGAACCCTGGCCCATCGCACAACCAGCCCTTGGCTGGCATGACCAGCATGAGGCTTTCCCGCAACCAACCCTTGCTGGCCATGGGACGTCCATGCCTAATATGTCTAGTAGGATATATTTGATATCTACTCAAGTATTTTCCTTCCCAAGGCTCCTCCTCCATCAAACAAAGTCATGGCTGATGCAGATGGGCGGTGCCTCATCGCATAGCATTAATTTCTACCAAGTGGGGTGTCGCAGGCCAACTTAGCACCACACAACTGATGGGACAGAGTCTGTAGAAATGACCAGCCAAGTGGACGAGTTTGCAGGTGGACTCACGGAAGGTTAGGACGAAACAGCTTGGTAGATGAGCTTGCGGTGCACGGCGAGGGGATAGGCGAGGCTACCGAGGTAAGGTAAGAGGGGAGGCATCCAAGAGGATGGGATGGGTCCCGTAGTACCACCGGCCCAAGGTGTGGCGCACATGCTCCACGTAATGATGTCATGAAAAAAGTACATCTAGCTAGGTATGGGTCAGTGGAAAATGGCCCACTTATAAGTTCTCCTTCTCTTATATATAAGGATGAGAACAGGTCTACCAAAGGACTCTCTCTAACCTGTTCACAAACACTGATAACAAGATACACATGACATAGGGTTGTTATCCTTTGGGAGTCCTGGACCTAGATAACCCCTGTGTTCTTGAGTTCATCACAAACACATGAACATTGTGAACGTTGTTCACACGCCCATCGACCGGTACATTGTCAGGGACTAACCCTCGACAGTTGGCGTGCCAGGTAGGGGGCACATTTCTGCGTTTCGGTGTTGGAGATTAGATTAGGCTACTCATGGCTAGATAAATGACAATTGCTGAGTCCTGTTCTGAGGACCTCAGTCATCGTGAGGTGTTCATCATAGGGTACGACCAGATGAGCCCGGTGTGCTCCAGGTATAGGACACCAAATCGAAGTCCGAAGGCTCCGATGCTCAACGGGAAGTTTGCATGACAGTTCATGCAATAGGAGGCAGTGAAGGCTCTCGTGTTCCCGGTACTGGCAATGATCCCTAGGCCACGCACCCAGAGGGGAACCAGACCGACGCCAGACATAGCCCAACCACCACAACGTCACCCGGAGGAGCCGTCGCAGAGGACGCGGTCCTTGGTGGTGGCGTCACCAAGGCCATCACGCCACACAAATGACATGGGCTCCTCTCTCACGATATGTTGCCACTTCACGCTCAACAGCTCCACTATGAGGCCATGATGCCTGCACAAAATCTACAAACCATGCGAATACTTCTTAGCCACCCACCAGTAGCAGTACTGGAGGGTTCGCTAGTAGTGCCATGGTTGCGTGACCTCGCCCTCCTGGTTGAGACCGCCCGACGCCAAACTGTGGCGGCAAACACTACGCCCATCTCTAAGACTAGTGACGAACACGGTTAATAAGAATTGCAGCATGCACCATGGCTTGAAAGATCTTGTCCTCCCTCGGTAACAGGGAGTGTTTAGTAACCACCGCTGCATCAGGACAGCCAACCCTTTGGCCTGCATGACTCTCTGTGCCAACACCACCTTCACGGCATGATCCAGAGCTAGGTGGCCAACCGAGAGCAGGAGGACCGCGCCCGACAAGAGCAGGCAAAGGGCAAGCAGCCCTACCACTCGCCTCCCCCACACAGGGAGGCTTATGATTCATCTATCTCCTCCCCATGACCGTGTGAGTGTCATCTCTCTCCCTGAGCACATGATGTCGACCATCAGCAGGTGACTCCCCTTATGGAACAGGGTGAAACGCCCTATCGCCCTGGCTACGAGAGGAGCGCTGGCCAGACAAGTTCTAGCCGATCCTAGACAAATAGTACAATGGCTCTACCAACCCCGAGGAGTTCTTGCAGATCTACACCACCATGGTGCAGGCTACGGGAGGCCACGGGAAATTCATGGCCAACTACTTCCAGACCGCCTTGACTGGTCCAGCATGGTCCTGGCTTATGAACCTCCCCTGCAAGTTGGTTCACTCCAGAGGTCCTATGCCCAACCCGGAGTCGAGGACGACATGTACCAAGTCTGGCAGTGACAAGATGAGTCATTGCGAGACTTCATTTGACGCTTCACTGAGCACCAAAACACCATTCTAAGGATCACATGTGAATCTGTGGTCATAGCATTTAAGAGAGGGGCTAGAGACTAAAAGATGGTCGAGAAGCTGGCCACCAAGAAAATCTGAAGCATTACTAAGCTCTTTGAGCTCAAAGACAAGTGTGCAAAGGCCGCCGAGGCCCAAGAGTGTCAGATTGATGCCAGGTCACGACCGACCTTTGACCAGCCCGCTTCCTCCAAAGGGATCGGGCGAAAGGAGAAAAAGAAGAATAAATGCAAGGAAGGACTTCCTGACGTCATACGGTCGAGTAGACCAGCCAACCGCGCTGGCGCTTTGAGAAAAAAGAGGGGAGGAAGGGCCGTGGCTACTGCCCGATCCACCGCACAGATGCTCACGACCTGACTGAGTATGAGGTCGTGCGGGGCATCATCAATAAGGAGCTTGGAGAGCGTAAATCCAAGCACAACGAGGATGGTGAGGATGGGGCTGACTCTGACCAGTCAGCACTGGGATACCAGCAGATCGCTCACATGGTCCACCTCATCTTTGGGGGAGTCACGACATATTCCTCGAACAAGGAATACAAGTTAGTGGTCCGGGAGGTATAGACAACCACGCCTGGCCTAAGCCCGTGTCTGAAGTGGTCAGAGGTGCCCCTCACATTCAGTTAGGCCGACCACCCCACGAGTGTCAACCGACCTGATCGCTACCCTATTGTGGTGAAACACAATGTTCAAAACATCCGACTTGGTCATGTGCTGATCGATGGAGGGAGCTCCATCAACCTTGTCTTCGCCGATGCATTGGATGCCCTGTAAATCCCAAGGAGTGTGTTGAAACCGTCCCCCCTTCTTTTGGATTACCCAGGATTTTTGGCTAAGAACTTGGGGCAGGTCGAGCTGCCTGTGACCTTTGGCTTGCTAAGTAACTTCATGACCGAAAAGGTCCTATCTGATGTGGTGGACTTTGGGACCTCTTATAACGCGATCCTGGGGAGACCAACGATGGCCCAGCTCATGGCCGTCGCCCACTATGCAGATCAAGTGATCAAGATCCCTGGTCCAACTGGGGCCATCACCGTCTTTTTCAACACAAAGATGGCCTTGCATTGCAATAAGAGGAACCTCAACATGGTCGAGCTAACTCTCGGGTCGTAGCCGGAGAATGCTACACCAAGTGCTTGCCCAATGAAGATTCACGTTGTCACCAACTAGGACGAGCGGCTCAAGGCAGTATAACTTGACGACTCTAACTCGATCAAGACGGTCAAGATAGGGGCCGACCTGGATCCCAAATAGGAACTCGCGCTCATCACTTTCATTCAGGTGAATGCAGACATCTTTTCATGGAGTCCGTCTGATATGCCCGGAGTCCTTAGGGACGTGATTGAGTACAAGTTGTCAATGCGACCTGATGCGCGACCAGTCAAACAAAAAGCGCATCAGTTCATAGCCGATTTAAAGGAAGCACTTCGTAAGGAAATTGGCAAGCTCTTGGAAGCAGGCTTCATCCGAGAAATACAGTATTCAGAGAGGCTGGCTAACCCAGTCATGGTCCAAAAACACAATGATAAGTGGAGGACGTGCGTCGATTTCATCGACCTCAACAAGGCATGCTAGAAAGATCTCTTCACTCTACCCCCGATCGACCAGCTTGTTGACCCAACTGCTGGCAGCGATCTTCTAAGCTTCTTAGATGCCCATTCAGGGTGCTACCAGATTAGCATGTATATAGAAGATGAGGAGAAGACTGCATTTGTGACACCCTTCAGGGTCTTTTGCTATGTAAAAATATCTTTTAGTTTAAAAAGCGCCGGTGCTACTTACCAGCGTTGTATTCAGCTCATTCTTCAACCATAGCTCGGTAGAAATGTCGAGGCGTACGTTGATGATGTGGTCGTGAAGAGTAGAATCAGGGACACCCATCAGGGAAGTTGCTCGGGTTCCTTGTTTTTGGTCGAGGAATAGAGGCAAACCCTGAAAAGATCAGAGTCATCAACCGGATAAAATCCCCAACCAGGCTAAAAGAAGTCCAGAAACTAACAAGATGTGTGGCACAAAATTAAGGTGATCTCCTCACTCCCAATTAGAGAAATTCTCCATAATAGGGATGTATTAGGAATAACAGTAAAGTGGGCAGTAGAACTCGGGGAGTTCGATCTCTAGTTCGTCCCTCGAATGACTATCAAGTCCCAGGCGTTGGTCAATTTTGTGGCCAAGTGGTCGTCCTTTGAGTCCGAGTAGGTATAACGACCGGAGTCATACGAGCACAACAAGTGAAATGGTGAAACAGTTCGAGTCATGTCAGTACCATGGTTGACAAACTAACCTACTAGCCCAAGGATTACAAACTATACCATTCTCTTGGTCTTTCACTGTCTGGGGGCTCAATATTGTGGGATCATTCCATAAAGCCCTAGACGGTTTTGAATTTCTGTTCGTGGTAGTCAACAAATCACCAAGTAGATAGAGGCTGAGCCCGTCAGGAAGATCACCGCCACAGCAGCGATTAAGTTCATACGGGGACTGGTAGTGTGGTTTGGCCGTCCAAATCGCATAATTACGGATAATGGGACTCAGTTCGCTAGTAGTGCTTTCCAGGACTACTATGAAGAGCTCGGGACCAAAGTTTGCTATGCATCGATGGCACACTCACTGAGCAACGGACAGGTCAAAAGGGCAAATGGGATGATACTGCAAGCAATCAAAACCCGGATCTTCGATCAACTTAAAAGCTATTCAAGATGCTAGGTGGACGAACTACGAACAATACTCTAGTCGCTGTGAATTACTCCAAGTAGGGCTACTACTGAAACTCCTTTCTTCATTATTTTTGGCACAGAGGCAATGCTTCCCTTCGAGATCGCCTTTCGATTTCTTCAAGTGGCCAACTACTTGAACAACGACCAGGTGGCGTGACGAGAGGATCATGTAAACCTGATCAAAGAGTTCTGCGAGCGTGCTCTAATTTGAGCTGCTCGATATCAGTAAAGCCTCAGACGCTATCACAGCCGCAAGGTGCGGGAGTGGAGACTGGTTATAGGTGATCTCATCCTTAGGTAAATTCAGAATAAGGTTGGTCGGAATAAACTATCCCCCAAGTGAGAAGGACCCTACAGAGGGGTCGATGTCACCCGACCTAGTGTGGTCAAGCTAGCCATGGAGGATGGTCATGAATTACACAACTCCTAGAACATCACCCTGCTGTGCAAGTTCTATGTGTAGGGTTACTCGGAGACTGACCTATTTCTCTATTTTACAGAGCCTTCCGGATGAGCGTGGAATATAACTTGTAGGTTTTTGAAGTTCAAAAGATTAGACTCTCCGTTTTGCAGGATTTCATGACCAGCAACAGACCCCTACCAGAGTAGATCTCAGACTCTCTTGAACCCTAGCCCATCGCACGACCAGCCCTGGCTCGCACGACTAGTGCGAGGTTTGCGTGACTAGCCTCCTTACGATTTAATGTGCACGACTAGGGCGTCTATACCTAACATATCTAGTCGCATTTATTGATACCCCCAAGAAAGCATGTACTTTGGTTGAGTATGCATAACTCATCGTCAAAGTGTGGTAGCCCTTCGAAACAAGGAAGCACACCAATCAACGAGAAGTACCCTGAACTCCAAAAGTCGAAGTGCTGCTCAACCTAAAAATAGGCGACGCACCTCTCGGCTAAGTCGGGGGCTAAGAGTGCCTGCCCCCGCACCGAAGGAGAAATAAACCTTCGAAGAAAAAAAAGCCAAAGTGCTGCTCCACCTAAAAGCAGGCGGCGCACCTCTCGGCTAAGTCGGGGGCTAAGAATGCCTGCCCCCGCACCGAAGGAGAAACAAACCTTCGAAGAAAAAAAAACTGAAGTGCTGCTCGACCTAAAATCAGGCGGCGCACCTCTCGGCTAAGTCGGGTCTAAGAGTGCCTTCCCCTGCACCGAAGGAGAAATAACCTTCGAAGAAAAAATATGCCGAAGAGCTGCTCGACCTACAAGTAGGCAGCGCACCTCTCGGCTAAGTCGAGCTAAGAGTGCCTGCCCCCGCACTGAAGGAGAAACAAATCTTCGGAATAAAAAAATAGCAATTACAACACGAAATCAAGTCACGCACTACCAGGCCGTTCAGAGTAAAGTTCCCTTTGCCGAAGGTCCCCACAGCCTCAAGGTCGGGGGGGGGGGGGACGACGTTTTCAGGTGGATGCTTCGTGTGCATTACTGCCGAGGGTCCCTACGGCTTCAAAGTCAGGGGGGACAGCGTTCTCAGAATAATGCTTCGCTTGCATTGCTACTGAAGGTCCCTACTGGTCAAGGTCGAGGGGGACGGCGTTCTCAGAATAATGCTATATAGGGCGTTACGCAGTTGCTCCCATGAATAAATGGATCTTGGAGGCAATGCGGAGTACCACGACCTTGATATCCCTTTCACAACCAATACAAAGGCCTTCACTAGTGTCGCGTCATCTCCTCCAGCGGATTCGACTGCTGCCTCAAAACTCATTACAAATTCTCTCGAATCTGACTCTCCGTCAAACATTACCACTCTAGGCATATTGAAGCCCAAGGCCACACCTGGTTCTTCAAGCAAATGGAGAGCACAGACTCAGGATCACCTGCGCACGACCGTCGCTGAAGGTCCTGCGCTGGTCGTGTTATGATTTCTGACAGAGTCACGTGGCGAGCTGTTTAATCTGCGCAATACAGCATATCAATATCTTATTGCATTTTCTTCAGTGTTTTTCTGGCTTCTTCTGCTCGCTTGCGATATTCCACGGCCTTTCGACTTGCCGCCAAGCTATCCAGCATGCACTTTTTCTACGCAATCTGCCTCTCCAATTCTTCGGCTTCTAGCCTGGCTGTTCTTTCCTCTTATGTCTCATCTCCGTCTTCATATTCTGCGAAGTCACCTAGGTCATCCCACTCTACAACGTGCACCTTTCTTCGCTCTTTTGCTGAAGCCTCGAAGCGGGCGCGAGCATTAGCTTCTACGATCCGCACTGCTGCTACGTCTTCCTGGATGGCCACTTCATGGCTGTCTCCGTTATCGCCTGGGGATGCCACATCAACACCATCATGTTCTTCGCGCTCGTCGAAGGTTCCTCCAGTTGAAGCGTTGCTTGGGCCCGGCACCACCGAAGGGGGCCTTTCGACCGAAGCCCTGGCTGCAACCGAAGGCTCCAGCAATGTCTCCGATGTGCCGAGTGGCTTCGTCTTCTTTTTAGGTGGCATAGCTTCGGTCTATTCGATCCCCACAGTAGGCGCCAACTGTTGGAACCTAAGTCCCGAACAAGGAAGCCCTTCGCCTGGAGGGAAAGCCGAAAGCTCCTGGGTGTGACACGTGTTTAGAGGGTGAATAATCTTAATTCCTCTGTCACCTCAGGTATAGTATGGCCCTATTCAGGCTGTGACTCAAGATGGGTCATTGTGGATCGTCTCATGAACGTAGCTGTAGCTCATTTCATTCCAGTTAAAACAACCTATAAAGGAGATAAGTTATATATATACATACATACATACATATATATATATATACATATATGTATATACATATATGTATATATATATACATACATACATACATATATATATATATATATATATATATATATATATATATATATATATCCAGGATTGCGTGTTTACACGGAGCTCCGAAGATAATTGTGTCGGACCGAGGGACCCAATTCACCTTAAGATTTTGGTAGCAACGTCATAAATCATTGGACACGAAGTTGAATTTTAGCTCGATATATCACCTATAGATAGATGGACAGACCTAAAGAATAAACCATATACTTGAGGATATGTTGCGAGCTTGTGCTCTTCAAAATCACAATGGTTGGGACAAGAACTTGCCGTATGTAGAGTTTTCGTATAACAACAGTTATCGGTCCAATTTATAGATGACCCCATTCGAGGCATTGTATGGAAGGAAGTGTAGAACACCCCTGCATTAGAGTGAGACTAGAGAATGTCAAACATTTGGACCAAAAATACTCAAGGAAGCAGAAGAACTAGTCAAGGCAATAGAGAAAAATTAAAGACAGCTTAGTCCAGAGAGAAGAGTTACGCGGATAACTGTCACCGAGAGTTAACCATCAAATTTGGAGATTATGTGTATCTCAAGGTCTTAACTCTAAGAGGACATCACTTTTTTAAGGTTAAAGGCAAGTTGGCACCCATGTATATTGGACCGTTTAGAGTGAGTGCTAGATGCGGAGAAGTGGCCTACCAGTTGGAACTGCCGCTCAAGCTGGAGGATGTGCACAATGTGTTTCATGTATCGCAGTTGAAGAAGTGTTTGCGAGTACCAGAGGAACGGTTACCCCTAGAACAAGTAGAACCGCAAGAGGATTTGACTTATTCAGAATACCTAGTCAAGATTCTGGAAACAACAGAGCATGTGACTCGGAGAAAGGTCATACGTATGTGCAAAGTTCAGTAGAGTCACCATACTGATGATGTAGCATCCTGGGAACAAGAAGAAGAGCTAAAGGCAGAGTTCTCTCACTTGTTTGCAGATCAGCCCGAGTCTAGGGGACGAGATTCCTTTAAAGGGGTAGGTTTTGTAATAGCCCAAAATCCTAAAACCAAGAAAATATAAAACTTCTCCAAGGAAATAAAAGAATTTGCTAAGCTAAATAATTCTTAAGTGTATATATGTGTATTTATTTGATTTCTTGCTCAATTGCTTGTTTAGGTGAGCCTATATATATGTGGTATATACTTTGTATAAGTATAGCAATACATGTGTATATACATGATAGAAAAAATGGAAGAAAAGCTTTTGAATGTTTTGGACCCAAAGCCCAGCTCTCACCTCCACTCTTCCTCTCTTCTCTCTCGGCCCACTGAACCAAGCCGGCCCAACCCGCTCTCTCCTCTCTTCTCTTCCTCTCTGCTTCAGCTCAGCGCAGCAGCAGCAGCCAGCACCACCGCACGCGCGTGCTGTCGTCGTCGTGTCTGAGCCGAAGAGCAAGCACCCAACCGCCAAACGAGTTCACCAAGCATCTAGAAGCTCAGGCCTGCGCTATTTTTGCCAAAGCCCAAGCCACATCCGAGATGAACATGCATGGGAGTCCACCAGTCGCCCAAAATCCAAACCAAATTCGCGAGATAGAGTTAGAGGCGAGCAATGGATCAAAAGCAGAAAGAATCTAGGTGCTATGTGTGAGCTTTTTCCCAAGAGATAGAGTCCCGAGCACAGTTGAATCATCATATTTGAGTTTGAGCCACCGCCACCACCCCTTTTCAGATCTGATTCGATTTAGAGATTAGGTAGCCTCCCACCTATATATATGCGACCCTAGAGCCTCCCTAGATCAACCCAAAGCTTTTGCCCAACTCGCCGAGATGAAATCGTCACCAGAGCTCATCGCCGTCGGGAACCGTAGCTTCAAGTCGTCGTGCGCCATTGCCCACCTCCCTAGAGCCTCTCCAACATCGACGTGTCCCCTAGGTATGATCCCTGTACTTCCCTGATCCTTCTCTGCCACTCGCCGGAGTAGTTGGAGCACCGGAGCGGCGAGCTTCCGACCATGTACCACCGCGAGAGAGACGCCACTGCCCTCTATTCTGTCAGAGCGAGGCGCCAAGGCATAACAACCTTCCGATTCGAAGCCAACGGTGCAGATTAGAACACCCTCATACCCCTTCATCGGCCAACCCGAGGGCGACACATGGCTTATATAAACTCAGTCAGCCGGTCTGCCACCTCACTTGCCCAGTAACCCGGCCACGTCACCATTTTTGCTTACGTGTCAAGCCACGTCAACTTTAGCAGCCCAATCAGCTTTTGTTTTTCTTTTTAATTGTTTTATCTGTTTTGTTGATCTCACAAATAGTAAATATTGTGCAATAAATAGTTTTTCAGTATAAAAATAATTCTGAATAATAATAATAATTAGTAAATTAATTTCTAAAAATGTTTAATAATGTTTTATAGGTACATTTAATTATGTTTAATAGTTTTAAATAATTTATAATTCAAATAAATGATAGAAAATATAGAAAAATCCTATAAAAATCATATATGGCTTTAGAAAAAAATCCTAGAAAATTCCTAGAAGCATAATTTCATCGGAAAATAACTTTTTAGTCCTGTTTTAATCTTTAGAAATTATAACTTATCAACCGTAGCTCCGTTCTAACCTTTTCTTTTGCCGAATTGTCTGGAATAGTGTAATCTTGTGCTGATGATGTTTGTTGTGTGATATTTGGTTCTTTTTTGATCTTGATGTTTATGTGTTATTGTTTTTCCACGTATGTTGCGAGTAGACACTAACATTCAGGAGGAGCTAGAAAGTCTGCAGGATCAAGATTTTAATGACACAACTGAGTTCGGTAAAGGTAAGTTGTGTTCTTGATCATTTTTATTCTAGTTTATAAATGTTTTATTTTATAAATATACACACTAATAAATTATTGGGAATCCCAAGAGTTAAGATTTACCCTTTTTTCCCTTATCATCCTTGTTGCACACCTCGGTAGTGTGTAAGAGTTCTCTGTCGGCCAACAGATGCCCGACAAAACATGATGAAACGTCTTATGGATAAAATACAATATCTTCAGAGTTAAAACTGAATATTCAGCCGTGCTCATGATCATGAGCGACACTGAAAACCTATCATAATTATAACTTGATGTTTTGGTTAGTCGAATCAACTATGATGGTGAGAATCATAGTGGAGGATGGTCAATCATAGTTCAACCTTAGTGGGTGAAACTTTGGTTGAGGTGTTGGTTAGTTAGTTAAATCAAGATGGATGGAATCTTGATGTGGTTTGTTATTCACTTAATTATTATTCCTTTTCAAATGTTTTTACTTAAATGCTGATTTATGCAAAGGAGCAATTCAACCTATTTCATGTTAAAGCCTTCATATGCATACTATTCTATCATAACTTGTTGAGTACGACAAGTGCTCACTCTTACTATCACCAAACAGTCAGTTAGAGAATGTATTGATTAGTACCCTGAAGGTGGATCGTTCTAAGATGTTTTTTACATTGATGATGCATATGGAAGAGTCGTAAAGGATTAGAGTCTGTATAGTTCATTTAGTTCCACTGCAGTTTATTTGGTTCTTTAACCCTTGAAGGTCACTTTTGTAAGACGGTTAATTAGATTAAGTATGATATTGTAATGATTATAATCAATGAAGTCACTATGTGTTGAGATTGATTCCTGGGCTCAACACATATATGAGATAGCCGCTCTTACGTTGGTGATGGTTACTTGTGTCGATGGTGTGGAAGGTTTTCCCACACTCCTCTGCGAGATGCTTTGGCGCACAAACTTCACCTATGCACCGGAGTACGTGGTGTACGCTTAAGGAGTTGGGCTAGATTTGGTGGACTACATGGCGACCGTAGACATTCGGGCGAGAATTATCAAAGGTAGGGTGAATCCCCACTAGTCTGAGGTAGTTGGAACTTCAGAAGAAATGGCAGTCCAAGCTGTGGCGTACAAGGCAATAGCTACCCTTTGGGATGAGCTGCCTGTTCTGCATGGATGGCTGTTCACCTACTTTCCAATTCGGAGCAACAACGTCAACTACTTCGAAGATGCCCCGGATGTGACCCCTCTGAATGATCACCACATGGAAGAGTTGGTTCGCTCCTTGGACCAATCCTACCGTTGCGTGGCGGCCGAGCTTTGAGAGATGCGAAGGCGCTACAATCGGCTGCAACACGCGATGGAACCACAAGTGTTCTGCGGATTAGTGAACCGAGGGGTGTTGTATGGAGAGGGCCATATGACACCGTATGTCTTGGCACTTCAGACTCACCACTTTTCGGTGGTGCACGGCACACGGGTACCTCATCCCGATGGCCAAGGTGCGAGGGCATCCAATAGATTGTAAGTGCCACAGTTCCACAACTCAAACTACATGAGGGAAATGTTGTTAGGTGAGTCGCAGCCTCTCACCCACCCTGATGCCATTGACGACACGGGTTCCCCCCAACATCATCTCTCAGATGAATTTTCAGAGGACTTTGTTCGGGATCTATACCGTGGGTGATTTTAAGTCGGTGGATTTAATAATTATGTAATAGGGCGTAGTTCTTTTCGCGGAACTTATGGATGATTACAAATTAGCTATACTATACCCTATGTATGAGACTTGTATGATGTACCTTTGTGTTGTATGAGTATTATGATTGTTTAATATGTCTTTCAATTATGTTGATTTCTATTCATTATGTTGTTATTTTACTCATGTTGCATCGACGCAATCGACGACAAAGTGAAGAAAGTAAGGGACGTATCCCGATAGCAGTAAATGTCAGGGGCTCAACCAGTGCGAGGCAGGGGCCTGGTGTGTCCCATACAACGATGGTGTGAGAAGTGAATACGTTAACAATAACATATGAACATCTACCATATGATGGTAGTTATGGTCGTCTACCAATGTGGCTATTACATGGGGTGTCCCGTAAAGCGAAGGTACAAGAAGTGAATACGTTGGCAACAACGTATGAAACGTCACTTGTGCGGCAAGTTGCACAAGCACCGTTCGCGTGAAAAACATTTCTTTCTCACGCGAAAGGTGATGATTGTGATTTTTATGTTTGTTTGGGGAGTGATGCACTCGAGAAAAAAAAAGCGTAGATAAGGATCGAGCATACGCTATTTCCTATCTCATTTTGCACGCAACTAGTTATCATGGGCTTTAAGGAGCCTGACCGCATTCATATTGTTTATCCATTGCTTGTCGTCCTAAATTCCTTTTTGTTATCTTCCTGTCAAGATCTTGTCATCACTAATCTTGGAATTGACGACAGGATGAGGACCAACAGCAATTCAGGTGATCTTCCCGAGGGTTCCAATGAGAATAATCATGTGCCGCCTCCGCCGCCGAGCATTGCGGATGTGCTCTTGCAAATCGAGCAGAATCGCCAAGCGCAGACCACTTTGCTCGAGGCACTCATTCGTAATACGACCCATCAAGGAGGAGGAGCCAGGCGTTGTGACAACTACTTGGATTTTCTTCACACTAGTCCTCCCACCTTCACGTGCATTGAGGACCCTCTCGATGCGGACCATTGCCTTCGCTCCATCAAGCAGAAACTTGCTCTCCTTTGGTGCGAGGACCATGAGAAGACCCTCTTTGCCACACATCAACTCCAAGACGCGGCTGGTGCATGGTGGACAAACTATCTTGCCATGCATGCCGTCGATCATTGCGTCTCATGGGTGGAGTTCTGCCAAGCCTTCCGCGACTATCGCATCCCCAAGGAGATGATGGAAATCAAGAAGCAGAAATTCTTGGACCTCCAACAGAAAGGCAAATCAATCTTGGAGTACGTGAAAGTGTTCAACCACTTGGCACAATATGCACTGGAAGAAGTCAACACTGACAAAAGGAAGCAATATCATTTCGTGAATGGTCTCTCATCCAAGATGCAGGACCGAGTCTCAGCTCATGAGTTTGCCAACTTTAACAAGTTTGTGAGCACCTTCCTCATAGTCGAACACAAGCTGAAGAACCATCAAGAGCAGAAGAAGCGTAAGAGGGTCCTATCGCCCTTTGTCGATGGAAGCTATCAACGGCCGCATACGGGGAGTCAACCTCCTCCATCTCATACGATGACTTCAGCTGCTCCACAACCAATGTGAGTAGCGCGATGTCCATCCCCCTCCTCGCAAGGACAGACTGCAAGGCCTGCCAGATCCCAGGGAAGTGTGACGGGTGATCCCGACGGCCCATGTTACAACTACGGACGTGTCAGGCATTTTGCTCGGGATTGTCGATTCCCGAAGCTAGGAGTCATGGTGGCTGCTCCAAGACCGCCACTACCTGGGCAACCCTCTCAGTATGCATCCAGGGCTACACAAGTTCCTAAACGTGGTCAAGTGAGCCACATCACCGCTGAGGGAGCTCAAGAGGACGATGGTGTGCTTATGAGTATGCTACTTATAAACTCTCAACCCGTCATCTTACTTTTTGATTCTGGAGCATCTCATTCTTTCATCAAGGGAGATTATGCCTTGCGTCATGATCTTGTCACCCAGCCTCTTTTCACCATTTTCCACATAGATGCACCCGGTGCAAAAATGCATGTCGACCAAATAGTTCTGATGGTAAAAATTATCATCGATGAGGTTCCCTTTTTCGCAAACTTGATCCTGATTGACAGAAGAGGGATAGATGTCATCTTAGGGATGAATTGGTTAACAAAAAATGATACTCTCATTGATTGTGCACAAAGGATAATCTCTCTCAAGAATTTGGATGGTGTTCGGATCCCTCTCCATCTTAGAGAGGGTGGCCCCTATCTTTATGCTTTGGAGGGTCCACAACCATGAACATTTGGAGTATTAAAGTGGTGTGCGAGTACCTGTATGTTTTTTCTGAGGAATTACAGGGGATGTCGCCCAACTGGGATGTTGAATTTGTCATCGAACTCGCACCTGGAATAGCCTCGATGTCTAAAAGGCCCTATCGTATGCCTCCCAATGAATTAATGGAGTTGAAGGAACAATTAAAGGAATTACTGGAGAAGGGCTTCATTCGTCCAAGCTCCTCACCTTGGGGGTGCCCGGCTATCTTTGTCAAGAAGAAGAACAACACCTTGAGGATGTGCGTTGATTATCGTCCTCTCAACATGGTCACTTTCAAAAATAAATATCCCCTTCCCTACATTGATATCTTGTTTGATCAATTGATCGGTGCTCGTTTCTTTTCCAAGAGTGATCTAAGGTTGGGTTATCACCAAATAAAAATCCGATCGAAGGACGTTTCTAAAACAGCTTCTCTACTTGCTATGGACTCTATGAGTAGACCGCCATGTCCTTCAGCCTAACCAATGCACCGGCCTACTTCATGTATTTAACAAACACCGTGTTCATGGAGGAGTTGGATTCGTTCGTTGTAATCTTCATCGACGATATCCTTGTTTATTCCAAGACCGAAGAAGAACATGCCCAACATCTTTGAGTCATTCTTGAAAGGCTCCGTGAACATCATCTCTATGCCAAGTTTAGCAAATACGAATTATGGCTCAAAGAAGTTGTCTTTCTTGGCCACGTCCTATCCAAAAATGGTGTCGCTGTCGATCCAAGAAAGTTCAAAATGTGCTCAATTAGAGGCAACCACAGAACGTCACCGACATATAGAGTTTTCTTAGACTTGCGGGATACTACCGCCGGTTCATTGAGAACTTTTCTAGAATTGCCAAGCCCATGACTAAACTCCTGTAGAAGGACGTGAAGTTTGTATGGTCTGATGCTTGTGAGCAAGCTTTCAAAACCTTGAAGAGCCTTCTCACTACCGTGCCCGTCCTTGCTCAACTAGTTGTGGATAAGAGTTTTGACGTTTATTATGATGCTTCCCACATAGGCCTCGGTTGTGTTCTTATGCAAGAGGGCCGAGTCGTCACCTATGCTTCTCACCAATTAAAGCGCCAAGAAGAAAATTATCCTACTCACAATTTAGAACTTGCAACCGTTGTGAATGCTCTAAAAATCTGGCACCATTACCTTCTTGGAAATCTTTGTAATATCTATACCGATCACAAGAGCCTCAAGTATATCTTCACTCAAGACGACCTCAATATGAGGCAAAGGAGATGGCTTGGATTGATCAAGGACTATGAATTGGAGGTTCATTATCATCCCGGTAAAAGCAAATGTTGTTGCCGATGCTTTGAGCTGAAAGGCTCGGTGCCATTGTCTTATGGTCAAGCCCGAGAATACCACACTTTGTAATGATTTTCGAAGGCTTGGACTCAAGATAGTCTCGGAAGGATTTATTGCAAATCTAGAGATCAAATCCACCCTCATCAACCAAATCAAGGAAGCACAAAAGGAAGACACCGGCATGAAGAAAATCCATGACAAGACTGAGAAAGGGCAAGCTAGATGCTTTTCTGTGGATAATCAAGGCACTTTGTGGTTCGGAAGACGTCTAGTAGTTCCTAAGGTTCCTGAGCTAAGAAAGAAAATTTGAATGAAGCTCATGATTCTTTGTTATCCATTCATCCGAGGAGTACCAAAATGTATCAAGACCTCAAGCGGAGAATTTGGAGCACCCACATGAAGCGTGAGATCGCTCGTTATATCACTGAGTGTGATTTTTGCCAGAGAGTCAAAGGTGAATATCTCAAGCCGACTGCTATGCTTCAACCCTTACCTATTCACTCTTGTAAGTGGAAGGAAATCAGTATAGATTTTATTACCAGGTTGCCTAAAATCCCTTGAGAGTATGACTCAATTTGGGCTATTATGGACCGGTTAACCAAACCTGCTCATTTTTTCCCCGTCAAAACGGATGATCAAACAAAAAGAGTGAATCAAATACTTGAAGATATGTTGCGAGCTTGTGCTATCATGTATAGAAATCAATGGGAGATTTGCTTGCCATTTGCCAAATCATTTTCGTCACCACTTTGTTCTGAAATTTCAGCAGCACCTTGTCTTCCCTTCTCTAAGCTTTTCCTTTGATTCTTCCCCAATCAACGGCCACAAACTTTGGGAAAGTACCTTGGGTAATTCTCCAAGGTTTTCCATATGAGCATGCACGAATTAGTTGGCATTTGGATGGGATTTGTGGGCTGCAATCGAGGAATGACGAAGTAGCATCGTGTTCTTGAGGCATTAGAGATAGAAGGAAGGTTTGGATGAGTAGAGCAAGTGATTTGAGCTTGTAGAGTGGGTAAATTAGGTCTATAATCCATGCATTAGTGCCAATACATGCGTATGTGGGTTAGACTCTAACATGCAAGTTGAATCGGTCGAAGAATCGCCAAAAAACTCGTGTTCTGTTACAACCCAGAGGTTTCAGTTTAATCCAAGTAATTTTTAACAGAGGACCCTCACCCAGAGGTTCACCCAAAAGTTCCGATACCCGGAGGTTCCGAATTCAACACGGACCCTTCGGATTCTACTGTTTATCAGACATTTTTCTTTTTTCGTTTACTTTGTTGATGGCTTATAAATTTCATAGTTAATTCATACGAACTCCAAAAATTATGAGACCAGTTGCGTTAGCTTCGTATCAGTATGAAATAAATTTTAAAACTGTTGGAACTCCAGAAATACTTTTAATAATTAATTAATTATTTAAATGTATTTTGGTTTAATTAAATCCCAGTTAATTAATGCGATGTTCTAAAATTATAAAACCACTTGGACAATTCATGTTATGATCAGTACTACCTAGGAAAAATATACTTTGGTATTAAAGTGTTGTTTAAATTCTGAATATCTTTTAATCTTGATAGCTAGCTTAATTACAGTCCTTTTTGAACAGACCTTAAATAAATCTTTTATACCATAAGCTTTTGCACTTCAATTCAAATGATCCTTGTTACATCATGTTCTTTACTCAGTACATCATCTTTCGTTATATTTTCATGGCATTTGGTGCATGTATCATAGATTATGTCACGTTAATTGTGATGCATCATTCTTTATTTTAGCGATCAATGAACTGGAGAGCGACAGGGGGTGTTCTTGAGGTCGAACGTGATTGTGATATTGTGTGTGAAGCACTTGAGCAAGTCAAGCATCTGAGCATACTTATCCCAGTACTTTGGATTATATGTTGTGTCAAATTAATAAGTTATGCTATATGTATGTCTTGCATGATGGCTAGTTAAATATTGGGTTTTGGAAGTAGATCCTAATTGTTGTATTACCTTTCATGTGTATTGTTATCTCTTGATTCATTATAACCTTGGGTATAGCACTAAATGGTCTAACTTAAAATGAATATGTCATCTTAGCAAGTCTTAGGTCATCGGTAGAAGTCGAGCTGTGGTTTGACCATCATTCGTGAGTTTAGGGCTTACTTTTATTTCACAAATACAATAATGATGATGGGATATGTAAGTCAGTGAGGATGAGATGAGATTCGGGCAGGCAATAGGGATGGCTCGAGAATGGAGCCTTGGATGTTATAGACTCGCTTGAATTGATTAAGCACTATCCGTTGTTGTAGTTAGCCTTAGCACTTTCGTACTTACCACAATGTCGATATAATAGTAGATAAGCTGAATACCTTTTTGTAGCTGTGACCTTTTGGCTTATGGGCTTATGGGCTTATGGTGTCGTGGGTATAATAGGCTGATACAGGTAAT